>NW_006711150.1:340000-943320 GCF_000167675.1 Trichoderma reesei QM6a
TCCTCCTCTTCCTCCTCTTCCTCCTCTTCCTCCTCTTCCTCCTGCTTCATCAGATACCCCGGACCTTCTTCTCTCGAGTCTCTTCATCCCGTACATAACTCACCTTTTAATCCTCGTCTCATATATAGCATGCATCTGGTACGGCGTCCAGGCCTACATCGGCGGCACCTGCGTCTACCTCATGATCCGCTCCATCTGGAAGTCCTGGGACGCGTCCAAGATGCCGGGCACCTTTGGCACCAGCGCCACGACGACGCCCGAGTACGTGTCCTTTGTCATCTTCTGGCTGTGCTCCCTGCCCGCGCTGTGGTTCCCCGTGCACAAGGTGCGTCACCTCTTCACCGTCAAGGCCTACTTCGTGCCCGTCGCGGGCATCGCGTTCCTCGTCTGGGCCTGCGTCCGCGCGGGCGGCGTCGGCCCCATCATCCGCCAGCCGGCGACGGTCCGCGGCAGCGAGCTGGGCTGGCAGTTTGTCAGCGGCGTCATGTCGTCCATTGCCAACTTCGCGACGCTCGTCGTCAACGACAGCGACTTCACGCGGTTCGCGCGCAAGCCCCGCGACGCCGTCTGGTCGCAGCTCTTGACCATCCCGCTCGGCTTCGCGATAACCTCCTTCATCGGCATCATCGTCTCGTCCTCGTCCACCGTCATCTACCACGAGCCCATCTGGAGCCCGCTCGACCTGCTCGGCCGCTTCATCGACGACGGCGGCTCCGCCCAGCGCTTCGGCGTCTTCGTCATCGCCCTCGCCTTTGCCCTCGCCCAGCTCGGCACAAACATCGCCGCCAACTCCGTCTCCGCCGGCACCGACATGACCGCCCTGCTCCCGCGCTACATCAACATCCGTCGCGGGTCCTACATCTGCGCCCTCGTCGGCCTCGCCATGTGTCCGTACAACCTGCTCAGCAGCTCCAACCAGTTCACCACGTACCTGTCCGCGTACAGCGTCTTCCTCAGCTCCATCGCCGGCGTCATCGTCTCGGACTACTACCTCGTCCGAAAGGGCTACCTCGAGACCAAGGAGCTCTTCGACAGCCGCAGCACGGGCCCCTACTTCTACACCTGGGGCATCCACTGGCGAGCCTACGCGGCGTACGTTTCCGGGATCCTGATCAATGTCGTCGGTTTTGCAGGCGCGGTGGGCACAAAGGTGCCCATGGGCGCGACGTACATTTACAGGCTCAACTTCTTCTGCGGCTTCATCGTTTCGCTGGGCGTGTACTGGATATTGTGCAAGGTTTCGCCGGTTCCCGCGACGAGCGACCGGTGGATGGAAGTTGGTGATGATCTCGAGGATGAGGCGCAGCCCACGGACGATGGCAGTTATGACGAGGAGAGGGATGCCGGCGTTAAGACGCTTGACAAGAAGGATGTGCGGGAGGTGAATTTCTAGATGCAACGAGGGTTTTTTTTTTCGTCCTTTTCTGTTTTGCTTTTGGTTTGTGTATAACGACTAGACGTATCTTTATGTGTTTACGACAGTGGCGCTCTGCTTTCAGAGAGTTGATGTTTGAAGAATAGGAAGTCATCTCCTTCCCGAGTCAGGAGGTGGAGGCTTAGATGAGAATCAGACAAGACAAAGGAGGGTTCTCCAATTTTCTCGAATTTCACGTCCGACTGGTGAACAGATACATCATGCTCACATCCATGTCAACGCAAAGTACTGGTCCTTGATACGTGATGATAATGAGGTGCCAGGATGGCTCATGGTGGCCTCGTCGCCTTTCAAATTGAGCAGGCAGCAAACAGCTAAATATAATGTTACATGCGTATCCGATAAATGAAGCAAGCTCGTTGAACAAAGGGAACCCTTCCCTACAATCTGGCAATGCATCGATATCCCCTCTCGCCGCATTGAGATATTCCATCTCTGCAATGGTACAAGTTCTAGCTCAGATGCGAATCCGCAGCGGTCAATGCCTTTGCCCCATTGTCGAGGCAGTCTCTCCACTCAGACCTCGTCACCCTAATGACGTGAGGTGGAGTGGTAGCTCTTGTGCGGGTTGCCGATGCCGCCTGGCCGGAGAAGTGGCTGGTTTTCTCTGGCAATGGCCCGCTCTTCGCGCTCCTCCATGTCGTCCAGGTCTTCCTCGGTTTCGGCGTATCGCTCCGGATGACCCGTAAACGGACCCGGCAGCCCGCGCTCCCAGCCCTCGGAGTAGGTCCGAGGGGCGTAGGGGCGCTGCGGCGTGGAATGAGTGTCGATGGGCGACTGCGGCGCGCTGCTGGTGTAGCTGTGCGCGTATTCGTCGCTGTGTCTCGTGACTTCGTAGTAGATGGCCATGGCCAGAACAGCGCCTTGCATGGCAGCCGTCAACAGGAAGATGGCCCATGTGCTCCAGCCCTCCATGCCTAGTCTCATGAAGAGACTGGCGGCAAAGAGAAGGCCGCCCGGCGTCTGGATGCACATCATTGGGATGCTCAGACTGCCGACGTGCTTGAGGTGGTATGTCATCCAAATCTGGGGAATATACTGGATGGCGGCGAGAACGGCCGCCATGACGCCAAGGAAGTTGGCCCAGAAGTTGAGAAGGTCAGGCCTGGCGATGGCGAAGACACCAGTCAGGATGATCACAATCAATGCATGAAGCATGCAGAGCCCACCCACAGCGACGGCCGTTTGCCATCTGGGGCTTTCTCCGCCCAGCTCCTCCGGGGGTACGTTGGCCTCGCGATAGCGGAAGAAGATGAGGAACAGAATGAGGCTGTAATGGCGGGAGCATTAGCCAAGTGTTATTGGGGTCAGCATGGGGACAGGATGACATACATGGCAGTAAAACACAGCCATTGCGTTCCGAGCTGGGCAACACCAAGCAGGCCGGCGGCACACTCGAATGTCTCCAGCTCCCTGCAGCAGCCAATGGCCTTGCGAGAGGGCGCAACGGTCAGGATATTGGCAAAGCCAGCAGTCGCAGATGTGGTGCCCAGGAGGACGAAGTAGGGAGATATGCCTTCGGAGGTCCCGCGAGATATGATGCGATAGTGCTGTGGCAGGTACGAGATCAAGAGACCAAGGAGGATGATGCTGCCGTGCACCGTTAGTATCGTCACAATCCCAGCCAAGAGGCGAATCACAACATGGGAGAGCGCTTGGGGGACAAAGAGGCCGGGGGAGGGAGGGGCGCTGCTCACATGGAAACAATCAGCTCCATGTACGAGGGCGTCTTAAGCGCCTCGCACGTGGAGGACGTGGCCATCGTCAAGGGAGATGTCTCCATCAATATCGGCGTCGATACTGCGAGAGACGACGGTCTCGCAGCAGTGGGAATCGGTCGATTATGAAGATCAGGGCGTCAATAGAAGTGGTGGTAGTAAAGTCGCTAAAGTACGGGGGTGAAAGGTTCGCAGAGGAGAGGTTCGCAAGGGAGAGGCAGGATAAGGCCGCGAAATCTCTCGCAGTATCGGGCCTGCTAGTCGTTTTGTCTGTTCGCTGTCGGGGAGTCGTCGTCGTGCTTCTCTTGGTCCTTCGTTGGTCGGGCTGAAGGACCGCGAGGGGCGAAGAGCGTCTCTGGAGGTCGGGCTATGCGGCGTTCATGGTCGGGCGACAAGGGCGGACGGCAGGCGATTGATATTGATTGCTGATCAGCCGGGGGATCGGGATTCGCTGGAAGTCTCAGCCTGTCAGGATCAGGGCAGAGTGAGAGAGCGTGGCTAGAGGTGAGACAGGCAGAAAGAGGCGAGCAGAGCAGTACTGTACTAGAAGTAGGCAAGGTACGAAGAGGTACGAGGCAAGGCACGGCGGTTTGGGGTCAGTCAGGGTCAGGTCAGGTCAGGTCAGGTCAGGCTCGGGTTGTCACTGGCCGGAGCAGCGCTGGGCCAGCAAGGGTCGCTAATGGCACGGGCTGGTGCTGCTAGTGGCCCGGTAGCGGCCGGTACCCAGCGCAGCAGCGCTAACGCCGGCGCTGGAGCGGCCGCGGGGCTGCTGGTAGGCGCGGGTACGGGGTACGCAGCGGGTACCCGTGCGCTGCCAGGCGGCGCTCTGAGGACCTGTAGCGCACCTCCAGCTGCACCTCCAGCTGCACCCTCGACAGCTTTTAGCAGCGATCTATCGCAATCTATCCATCGCTTTCGGTGGTGCCTGATCCGTTCTTTGGGGGGGATTCTTGGCATACCAACGGACAGCAAAGCATCCATCTCAGTTAGTACCTTATGGATGTGTTCAATAGACACAGGGGCTTCGGTGCAGACGAGAGGTGACGGATGAATCAATGCATGGACCTGTTGATTTACCACCTACCATCGCGCGCCATAGGGGTTTCTGGTCATGGCATAGGCACTTGTAACATGGAATTTTACCCTGTTACAAGGCCCTGAAAATTCTTTTTAGTCTTTATGACCGTGATATGGCAAGTAAGAGGCTCGTAGGACCCATGACGAGAATACCTATCCATCCATTACCAGAACCCCCTATGGCGCGCGAGGGTACCTACCTGTACATGTACAAGTATGGATGGCTCGCTTCAGCTTGCAGAGGTATACCTTAGGTAGGTAGCTCTTCACAAGGCCCGTCAACGCGAGGAGGCCACAGGCATCAACAGATACCACAACTGCAGTCCATCCCACCAGCACCTCTCGGCAGGGCAGCTGCAGTGTCACCATACCTACTAAAGGCCAACCTGATCGACGGTACAAGCCGTTGGGCTATGGCAAGCCCCGAGGCTAATGTACCCCGTATCTAGGTAATTAGAGGTCCAGACGAGCTCGAGCTCGATGACACCAGCTCTAACACTGCATGCGCTAAAGCAGGAGGGTCTGCAGCTGTAAGCTCACGGCAATGATTCCCTACCTACCTAGTACCTGAGTACAGTACAACGAACGGGAGATGAATGAGTGGAAATGCCAGTCCCATCTCGAGTGCTGCACAACATAGGGGCTGCTCTTCTTCCGGGTATGAGGTACGAGCGTAGCGTGCTGACGACTTGTACTCGATGCTCGGAGACGCAAGAGGCGACAGCCAAGCAGCCCACCCCTCAAGGTGCTGAAATGACGTCGGCAGCCAATTTAGATCTGGACCAAGGTACGGCTTGGTCGGCGCATGCGCTTGTATCGTGTACGATTCAGTGACTTTGCGCTGCTGCACCTGATTTTCAGCGGTTCCGCAGTTAGCGTCTCAATTCCACCTCACGCATCAATTTTGATCCATGGATCCTTTTCGCTCTTCATTCCTCTCCTTATCAGCAGCAACCCACAACCCCTTGCAGCCACGCAATTGCAGCTCCAGCCTGGATTAGACGACTGCTGCTCATCTGCAAACAGCACGGAGGTGATTTGGATCGATCATGCAGCGGTGAATGGGGGACCGGCACCAGCCTTGTCCACACCTGACTGAGCCTCACCGGGGCAGCACGTCGAGCATCAAACCATGCCATGGACCAGCAGACTGCATGTGAAGAACCACCTGCTCCCCTCGCAGACGAGCACCATGGCCAGCCCAAGGCGCCCCTCATGCGTCTGCTCGCCGAGTGCCCTGCAAACGTGAGCAGGCCTCAGTCGGTCGATGCCAGAGAAAGCCCCCCTGAAGCGGCGTCCCTGGGTCCTGATGCCGGCAACCGACGCTTCTTCTCCTCCGCCCAGTGGACCGCCGACGGCACCGCCATCCTCGCCCTGTCGTCCGATCAGAGCGTCTCGTCCTTTGTCCTTCCTGCGGACCTCCTGCAGGCTGCAGGAGAAGCCCGCCCTTTGCACCGCCAGGCCAGCATTCGGCTGCCGGAGCCCACCCAGACCCTCGCCGCTGCGCCCTACTTCTCCCTGGCCAACCCGGCCTCGCAGACGTTCCTGGTTGGCTGTCGAGACCACCCCCTCCATCTCTACCATGCCTTTCCGCCGCCGGAAGACGAGGGGGAGGAGGACACGGGCAGGCCTGCTGCTGCTGCTCGCCCCCTCTACACCTATAAGCTTATCCGCAAAGAGTCGGAGCAGTACATCACCCCTGCGTCGCTGCTCTGGGAGCACCCCGGCACGCACTTTGTCTGCGGCTCAGCGAACCGCATTGATCTGTTCGACGCGTCCGGCCACTGCGCCGACGGCCCAGCGCTGACCGTGGCCACGATCCCATCCCGGCGGCACATCGCCAAGGGCAGCGGCGTCGGCATGAAGGGCACCGTGGCCGCCCTTGCGGCTTCGCCTCCTGCAGACGTCGTCCACGGGCACGGGTCCATTCTCGCGGCCGGCACATGGACCCGCTGGATGGGGACGTACGATCTGCACCGCTCTGATCGAGTCGTCGCGAACTGGTCGATCGCCGGCGCGGACGAAAAGGCCTTTGGCGTCGCCCTGGGCGGGCAGGGCATTGTGCAGACGGCGTGGAGCCCCTGCGGGCGGTACCTGGTCGTCAACGAGCGGCAGAGCCGCGGGCTGCTCGTCTACGACATCCGCGGCACCGGGCAGCTGCTTGCCGTGCTGGACGGCCGTGGGTCGACGACGCAGCAGCGGCTGCACTTTGACATCTTCCCGGGAGAGAACGGGTTCGAGGTCTGGGCGGGGACGCAGCATGGCGCGGTGGCGGTATGGGAGGGGGTTGGCATGCGCAACGACGTCGTCGAGCCTTCGTGGACGTGGGGAGCGCATGAGTCGCCTGTCGGAAGCACGATTGTGCATTCGAGCGGCTCTGTTGTGGCGACTTGTTCGGGAGGGTGGGGGTATCCGCGGGAACAGGACCTGGATGCTGCGTCTGGGAGAAGTCTTGACGGAAGCCATCGTAGTAGAATCTTTGACGAGTCTTCGTTGAAGATTTGGTCCGTTGGCGGAGACGGTTCAACATGACCATTGTCCTGGAATGTCACCCCCCCTGAACATATATATGGTCAAACCGTGTAAGCACTTGTTGCCTCAGCTAGCGGAACAAGTTTAACCTTGATGGAGGAGAAATTCGCAAAAAGTCTCCATGGTATATTCATGATATATCGAATGCTATACTCAAGGTATTTGAAAGCAAAAGAAAGATACCTCCAACGCCTGCTACTCTCTGATGAACCAACTTGATATGTATCATCCGTACCCCCCCTTTTTGGTGTCCGTTTCCCTCGAGCCAAGCTTCATGGGTAACAATGTACATGTAGAAAGAAACAAGGTGAAGGGAAGTATTAGAGTCGAGAGGAAGAAGACGGTTTCCAAAAGGCTGAGGGGCATGACTTGTCCGAACAAAAACCATGATGAGCGTGAATGTTATCCGTCATTTCCATAAGTACCTGTGTAGCCAACGGAATTGGCCCTTGGATGTAAGACGCGGTAGGATATTTTTAGGTCAGGCCGCGCAAGGTAAGTATTTTGAGGGTTTCGGTTATATCAAACATTAATAAAATCGGTAGGTAAGGTAAAGGTAAGGTAAGATACAATAGGCAGGTAATATCGCCGCCGCTCAGCATATACAAAGGGGCATCTCTTCTCTTCGTCTTTTCTTCTTCTTCTTCTTCTCTCGAGTCTTGGGGAATAAAAAGTAATAAAGATGGGGGGGTATCAAAGTTTAAAAAGGCAAAACAAAGCAAGGGCAAACTAAAAAAAAAAAAAAAACTAGACCCAAGGCCGGCCGCGAGTCCGCGATTCGGATCTCGTTTGCGACGAGAAGAACGCGCCGTCGCCGTCGGCCCTTCTCCGCGGAATGTACGGGCCCATGTCGACGGGCGCGGCAATGTCCGGCTTGGGCGTGGACGTAGTCTCCCTGAGGGGGATCTCGTCGGACGGCCTGCTGTATTCAGAGGTCGGGCTGAAGGGCACGGCGAGGCCGATCTCGCCGAGCTGGGGCGCGGCCTCGCTGGGTCGTCGGGGGAGCTGGCTGAGCTCGGCGCCTTCTGGGTGGATGCCGCGTTCTTCGTTGAGGAGAGGCGTTTTGGGAGGGTACTGCGGCTCCGAGTTGTTGTTGTATTTTTCTGTTGATGGACTGTTTCGAAGATGATGGTCAGTGACTGCCGTCTTTTTACGGCTAAGAATGATCCATGGCAGCGTCTACTTACTCGATATACTGAGCGGGCTTGGCTCCGTTCTTTCTGCGCAGAAAGAAGAATAGTAGGCCTAATAGCAGGGCAAGGCCGGCGAGGCCACCAACGACGCCTCCAACAATGGGTCCGGTCTTGGAGCTGCCGCTGGAAGTGGGCGCTGCGGGCTCGGCAGTTGAGGTTGAAGTAGAAGATTCGGTAGGTGAGGTTTCGGTAGCAGTTCCCGTAGATTCTTCGGTCGCGGCCGTCTTCGTCTTAGAGGCATTGGTAGTCTCTGTCCCACTGCTGCTGGTAGCTGTGCTCTCCGCAGACCTGGTGCCCGTCCGCGATCCAATCGTCGTCGGCGTCGCGAGAAGCGTGGGCGTGGCCGTCAGCCGGACAGAGACGTGGCTGAAGTCGAGCGGCCCGCGCCCAAAGGCCGTGGTGGCCACGCCCGTCGCCAGGGCGGAGGACGCGCCGCAGCCAAACTGGAAGAAGCCGCCGTCAAAGTGGTTGCGGTAGCAGACGTCGGCGCCGGTGCAGGTGAAGACGTAGGGGTTGAGCTCCGTCTGGGGCGGGCTGTTGACGTCGACGCAGCCGGTGAAGATGCCGCCGGTGCAGGGGGCGCCGTCGGGGCAGCAGCCGATGGCCTTGTTGTCGACGTCGACGGCGCAGTGCGAGCCGGGCAGGCACGTGGCCGGGAAGTCGGCGTGGCCCCCTATGAAGCCGCAGATGGTGTTGAAGTCGCGGCGCAGCAGGTCGGCGGCGGGCACGGCGCCGAGGCTGAGGTCGAGGTCCGGCGAGGCTCCGGGCGCGGGCGTCGCGATGGGCCAGGGCACCACGTTGAGCTCGCGGACGGCGACGGTCTTTGTCTCTCGGGGCAGCGCATGGCTGGCGGCGATGGGGAGGAGCGTCGAGGAGAGGACGAGGGCTGTGAGGGAGACGGCCGACGATGGCCGCCGACGGGCCACGGCCATGGTTGCTGGCTGGCTTGCGATAACAGGAAACAAGGAGAGAAGTAATACGGGAAAGTAACCAAAACCGAGCAGCCTCAAAAGCCGGGGGGAAAAAACGAGCGTGGTGAGGAAGAGAAGCTGGTGATTATGTACTCGTAGGTGTATGGAGGAGGTTTTGTTTGGCCAGATGTAACCTCGAGGCCCAGGGCGAGCTGGCCGGGCGAGGTGAGGTAGCACCGGCGCTGGTTCGTACCACTCCGTTATTTTTTTTTCTTTCCTCTCTCTCTCTCTCTTCTTTCTCTGCCTTCCTGCTTCGACTTTGTTCGTATTTAACCCCTGCAATGGCCCCAGCTGGTGTCGGATAGGGTACGTTAGTCGAACCAATGGGGGAAGCAGGGGGAGGGAAGAAATCGTGTCTGCGGTGGGTTTGCGAAATGGTATAAATAGCCGCTCATGCGTTATCTCGTGTCATCTGCAGGCGAAGAGGGGATTGTGCATCTCGTCGAACATGTGAGAATAGAAAAGAACGCGGTGACTGCATGATATGGGCTTTGTGATGCTATTGTGAGAGGCGTTCAATATGATGGCCTGTGAGGCGGCAGCTGCTTCAGGTCGGTCCCCTGGTATAAGCTTGGAGAGTGTGAACAATGAGCGGGAGCCGGTGCTCCATCCAGAGGTCAGAGAAATGTGACACAAACCTCAAGGTCCATGCGTGTGTGTCTGTCCGTCTGTCCGTCCGTCCGTCTATCTGTCTGCCTGTCTGTATGTCATGCACCAAGCACATGATGCTCCGTGGTGTCTGAGTTTGTCACTGGCCATCAATGGCTGCCAATTGCTACTGATCACCGCATGAATGGAGCATGAGAGCTGCTTGTTTGCTCGATCCAAGCTCAACCCCCCCTTTTTTTCCGTGCTTTTGCAGCTGCCGATTGGCAGCCCTGCTTCAAACGGGTCAGACCAGGATTTAGCTCGGTGATGAACAGCTGGGGCCGCCGCAAGGGAGGAGAGATGCGCGGATCTGGGCGTTGCGATATTGCTCAAGAAGAATAGTGCAGTCTAGTGGTGAGACATGACTCGAGGTCATCTTTAGCAGAGAGCGGCCATCAGCTACTACCTAGGGAAATATACTTGAGCTTGAAACCGCGAGAGCTGACTGATGATTAGCAGCCCGGCTGAAAGCGCAGTGCGTTGTGGCAAGTATGAGGACGATTGTTGAAACAGGTGCAAAGGCCTCTGGGGAGGTGAATGAAGGCACGACATGGACGGAACAGGTTTCGAGATAGTAGCTGGATCTGGGCTGAGACCTTTTCTTTCTCTCATGGAGACTTGATACGTAAAACCTAAGCGATGTCCGGCGCACAGTCTCAGGGCCATCTGGATTGTGCGGTTGCTGGAAATGAGAGCTGGGCCCCAGACTGCGAGCTGAGACCATCCAAGACCGGAGTGAAGCCATCGGCATCCCTTGAGCATCTGCCTTACATGAAGATGGTAGACTTCCTTTTCGTGTCTACGACAACGCGGGAGGTTATCTATCTATCTACATCAAGCATCATAAGTTGATAAGCTACTACCATCAATCAATCTCTTGGTACATCCATCATCTCCTTGATGATACTAGTACGAGTACAACTACTACTGTACAACACGCAGAGATATCTAGTAGATGCACGACCATGACGTCCTCGTACAGACGCTGTGGGGTGCATCCCCAACGGCAGCACAGCAGCTGCTCCAGCGAATCGCATCTCGACCCTCGTGCCCAAAGAGCACCGACAAAGAAAAGAGGCGCAAGAGGCGCTGCAGGGCAGCAACAGCAGCAGGGGTCCATCCAGTCCATCCGCGATTGACGGCCATGGGGGTCTTTGGAGGCTTCACTGGCTTTGATCACTGGCTGAGACGGCACCGGCGGACATGGATGCAGCAGTACTAGTAGCAGCATCAATCAATGGCAATGGCGGCGGCTGCTGCGCTCATTGGCATCAAATCCAACTCCATCCAATGCTCAAAACGTGGGCAATTGGCCTCTCGATGGCTTGTTCAGGGGACCAGCGCCCCGTAATGGCGGCTCTAGCAGCGCCGGCCACGCAGCAATACACGCGAGATACCAGCGTGCTCAGACGATGAGAGCCAATGGCAATGCCAACTTCTGCTGAGGATGTGCTGTTTGTCCCCCCAATGCCATGTACTTGCCCTGTACCGCCCCCAGCAGTCACCTGCGCCACGCACAGGCCACGCCGCGCTAGACTGACGTCGCTTCCTGAGCTGTAGCAACATACATGTACCTTAACAGACAGACCCCAAGTCAGCAGCTTCCCCATCTCGACCTGGAGAAGCTCCGTCCATCTCCATCAACCGCATCACGCCGCATTATTCCCCCATCAACCTCATCTGCCCTCCCTCTCGGGCTTTTCCATCCCCTGGTCGGGACTCTGCCTTTGCTCTCCTATAGTATTGCCTTGTCTTTTTTTTTTCCTTTCTTGGCTCTCTCGATATTTGTATAACTTCAGGCTTGTTATCCCTCTTTCTTCGATTCCCGTGAATTGTCCTCTATCCGATCCCGCATCAAGGCCTCAAGATGCCTATCCGCGTCAAGCTCAAGCCTCAGCCTGCGCGAGAAGACAGTCCCTTCTCGGCTCGCTACGACTATGTCGAGCTGCCCTACATTGCCCCCGACGACTCGTTCCGCATTGTCGTCAAGAAGCTGTCCCAGTACATCTCCGAAGCCATCGAGATGCCCAGCACCTTTGAGCAGCTGCGCACCACATCAGCCGGCACCAGTCTGCGCCTCCTCGTCGACCATCTCAGCGATACCTGCTCCAATCCCGCCATTGTCAATGCTCTGCTGTAGGTACAATGCTCTGCTTCCCGCTTTGCAAAATATCTGGCTTTCTGACGTCTGCTTGACCTTTTACTCATCCGTGAGTAGGGCCCTCAAATGGCACTACGCCCTGGACCGTGACAACCAAGGTCTCGGCGAGGCTCGCTCCAATGCCTGTGAGATTGTGGCCTGGAGATTTCTAACCCATCATTCGGAACGCGAGGCCGTGTCCTTTTGCCTCTACGAGATTCCTGACCATAAGAAGGTCAAGGCGCAGCAGCTGGAAGAGCAGGAACGGCGGCAGCAGCTTGGTCACGGCGCCGGCTCCGACCCTGAAGCTGGCGAGCGCGCCCCCTTGATTCCCCGCGTGCTGGCCACCTTTGACGGCTCGGATCCTCACTTGCCTTCGGGGAGCTCGTCAAAGAAAGTGCAACTCCTCTCGTCTCTTTCTCGTCTGACAAATCTCAGCTCCGACGATGATGACGACGACGAAGACGATGACCCTACTGCTGCCTTTGAGGGCCTGAATGCTCTCGAGATTGCTGCCGTCGCCGATGCCAAGAGGTTCCTGTCCCAGCACGTCGTGCAGAAGATCATCGCTGGCATATGGAACGGTGACATCGTTTTCTGGGACTCCCTGTCCATCACTTCCTCCAAGCACCCGCACTTCTACAACCCCTTCACGTCGGATCCCTACTCCCGACTCCGTGTGCCCAAGTATCTTAAATGCTGGGAGGTGCTCTTCTTTAGCGTCTTCATGTGCCTGTATTACTCTGTTCTCATTGTGCGGGACGAGAGCCGCCTGACGAAGCCCGAGATTGCTCTGTTCTTCTGGATCGCTGCCTTCTTTTACGATGAGTTGAGTGAATGGATAGATGCCGGAGCCATCTTCTACGCAACGGACATCTGGAACTTGTTTGACATGGTCATGATTCTCATTGGCACCCTCTTTGCTGTACTACGTGAGTTGGTGACTGGCGCCAGCAGCCACCGCATGGCCGAAGAACGTGGCATGCTAACACTATGCAGGAATCGTCGGCATCGTGCGACAAGACTTGCGTCTAAACGATTTGGCCTTTGATGTGCTGGCCCTGGAGGCTCTCTTCATGATCCCCCGCATCTGCTCCATCCTCAGCCTGAGTCCGTACTGGGGCACCCTTATTCCCTGCCTTAAGGAGATGGGCAAGGACTTTCTCAAATTCATGGTGCTCGTCGTCATTGTCTACCTCGGCTTCCTCACCACGTTTTCCCTCGTTGGCCGGGACATCTTTAGCCTTGGCAAGATGACAGGCATCTTGACCAAGATTTTTTACGGCTCGAGCTATGTTGGCTTCGAGGTCATGGACCAGATTGACCCCGTCTTTGGCCCTCCTCTGATGATCATCTTCATCACCTTGTCTTCGTTCCTCCTCATGGGCTCGCTCACCGGTATGCTGTCCAACAGCTTTTCGCGCGTCATCACCCACGCCAAGGAGGAGTACCTCTACGTGTACAGCGTGTATGTGCTGGAGGCATCAACCAGCAACCGCTTGACGCACTTTTATCCCCCCTTCAATCTTTTGAATTTGGTCATGTTTCGTCCCTGGCGATACATCCTGCCAAGATCGCACAAATACCGTGCGGGTCGGATCTGGCTTCTCAAGTTGACCCACGCGCCCATCGTTGGCGTCATCAAGCTTTACGAGTATCTCAAGTACAGGGGGGACGACGACGACGAGTTCCGCGGCTTCAAGGGCCCGAAAGAGCCCAAGGGCAGACGGCGGAGATCCGAGGTCGGTCAGCCATCGTCCATCACTGGCCGGCCCTCTCTTGCATCTCCTCGTAGGTCGGGGGTTATGAGACTGCGCCCGTCCAGTCGAACGAGAGGAGAGGATGATGCGGATGCGCCGACGCCAGTAGAGGCGCAGATTATGGAACTGCAGCAAAAGATTGATCAACTAACCTCGCTTGTCCTGTCGTTAAAGGAGGGCCAGATCACCAATGGCAAGGACGAGATTGTGAGCAGCGTCTAAGAGACGCGCCAAAAGTCAGAGTGAAAATGGTACTGTATATTGAGAGGAGCTTAAATTGTTGCAACGCACCATATCCTACGAATCTGCACATGACAACATCACCTGGGTATGATGAGTTGGAGTTGCGGACGACTTTGGGTGGTAGTAAGCTTTTCCTTGTTCCCCTGCTATAGCTACGAATTCACACGTTCCAACTCTTTCTTTCCAAACCTTGTGCTACATCTGAGTGTAGCCTTGCAAGTGACTCCACAGACGGCATCTCGCTCTCTGATCGGCCGGGACAGGCTCCATGGCCGTATTGTTCGTCTGTAGCCTCAGCCGTTGCCCCGTCCCCTGGCCCCAGGGATCCCATTGCGGCGCGGTAGCATACTTTGCGACATTCGGGTTTAGGTTCATCACGAAACTCAGAAAGTAGTGCATGGTGACGGGGACGATGGCCGCGTTTGTCGTGTAGTAGGAAGCTGGCGTCCCGCCTACGCTTCCGAGCCCGAGGATCGCGGGCATCTCGACTGTGTGCGGCACGCCGAGGCCCGAGGCCACGAGATCCGGGTCCTGGACGTTGTAGCGGTAGTTCCAGACGCGGCGGGGGTCGAAGTGGCGGGCTGCGATGGCGGCGACAGTGTTGCCCGGGCAGATGAAGGTTGCGTCGCCGTACGCGGCTTCGGCGGAGGGGAAATAGGGGGCGTGGTCGGGCAGGGAGGCGAGCTTCTCTGGGGAATAGGTGCGGGAGATGGCGCTGAGCTGGGACGGTTGGAGGTCGGGGTAGTTTGTGAGGAGGAAGGCTTCGACCTCGGCGGCTGTCGACGCGTTGGCGCCAAAGTAGGTGCCTTCGTCTGTGTCGTGGCTCACGATGAGGGGGACGCGGATGAAGTTGCCGTGCTGGAACTGGCTGTACAGGTGGTCCGTTACGAGGTCGCCGTCGATGACGGGGAGCCAGTACCACAGCGGAAGAGGAGCGTCCTCGCTGCTCACGCCCTCAAAGCGCTCGACCGGCGCGGCGTCGAGAAAGGCCTGGGTGTCGAGGTGCCGCAGACAGTCGAGGGAGGAGCAGTTTGCGTTGGCGAGGACGCGGCGGTACTGGAACTCCATGTCATGAACGGAGCGGAGGGTCGGCCAGAAGGGGCTCTGGGAGATTGCGGCCGCGAAGAGGTTGGTTTCTCTTTTGGCGGCGTATGCGGTGAGGTGGTGCGTTACGGAGCCGGCGCCGGCGGAGACGCCGTGGATGACGACGTGGTTTGGGTTTCCGCCGAACTTTTTTGGGTATCAGAGACGCGGGTGAGTTTGAGGGGATAGCTTGGGAGTGATGATAAGATGGATTGGGATTTGCTTACTTGCTTGATGTGCTTCTTTACCCAGTGGAGGAGCTTCCTCTGGTCCAGCAAGCCGGCGTTGAGATGGCCGTCCCTGCGCACATGTTCACTGGCCAAGAAGCCGAGGGCGCCGACGCGGTAGTTGAAGTTTACAAAGACGAGGCCGTGGCCGGACTGCTGGACGACCTCTGTGCCGTTGTAGTTTGCGTTGCTGTTGGTGGCGTAGCCGCCGCCCTGGATGTAGACCCAGACGGGGAGGTTGGATTCGGGGGTTGCGTTGGAGGGCTTGAAGATGTTGACGAAGAGGCAGTCTTCGGATGTGGTGGAGGGGGAGACGGACTGGCCTGGGCCTATGCAGACGGGGCCAAACTATGACAATATTGTGAGAAAAATTGCGAAATATATCGGGGATGTTGGGAGATTTTTCGGGGTGAGTGAGATGGAGAGACCTTGGATGCGTCTTGGATGGAGGACTCGGGGGATGGATCTTGGGGGGCGCGGAAGCGGAGGTTGGAGAGGGGCGGTTTGGCGTAGCGGATGCCGAGGAATGTGTCTACGGCTGCGTCGGGGAGGGTGAGGCCGCGGTATTTGGCGTATCCTAGGTCGATGATAGGGGAGGAGGGAGTTGGAGGTTCGGGACAGGGGTCGGTTTGCGGGGGGAGGGGGTTTGCGTGGGTGAGGGGGAGGAGGTGTATGATGAGATGGGAGATGAGATGAGATGGAATCATGGCGGTTAACTTCATGTTCTCATGGGTATTCTGCAGAGTATTGGATTTGATTTGATTGAGGGCTATGAGATGAGAAAGGTCATGGCCATTCTTGTATTCTTATGTGATTCAGTCTTCTTCGCTCAGTTCATATAGGAATTCGCATTTGATCCTGTGACACCCTGACTTGGTCATGGATCTGCATCATTCTTTCTTCGACCCCTCACTTTTGCCAAGTAGATTTATGCGGTTGCCGGATGAATGAGGCCGTGATGGAGTGTTGCCTTGCATGAGAGGAGCTCGTTTGAATTGAGGAGTCGTGGTCACTGCATATCTACCTACCTTACCTGCGAATGAGTGCATTGTTGATGTTGTATAACGTGGACGTTTTCGTGGATTTTGTGTGTGTGCGTGTGTGTGTGTGTCATGGGGTCATTTCATGGGCGGTAAGGGGAAGGGGATGTGAGTTGATGATGTCTTGCGATTTTATTTCCGGATCAGGCTGCTTTTCATACCTATTCTTGGGTTGCTGCTTATGGGTGTGATGCGAATGGAAGGGTTTGCGATGGGGGGGAAAGTTGAGTGCATGTCTCGGAGGATTTTCAGATCGTGTGAGGGCACCGGGATGTCGTCTTTGTAATCGAGGCCGAGTGCCGCTTGAAAGAGGCTGGACGGGATTGAACCAGCGGATATCAATAGCCTCTTGACGGACATCTGATGAGGTTAAAAATGCTGTGAGGCCAGCTGCATCGCATATGTCGACCTGTGTTGACGGACCACCCGATGAACACCTTAGGTACCTTATAAGGATTAGTTCTTGAGCTAAAGTCGCTGTGCAATGCAAGATGTTTGGGGGGGTTTTCAATGCGAAGAGCGCCTAACTGGGATGGGTCCTCGTGAGGCATTGGGGGAGGTTAAGATTGCTGTGAAAGTTGGCTTGATGCGTCACAGTGAGCATTTGCGGCTCAAGGTGCAGTTTGCAAGCCATTGGCTATCTGTCTGCCGGGGTTTTAACTGTAGTTGGCTTCCTGGTGTAAGTGTTCATGAGCCCCTGAAGAGGGTTAAAAATGCTGTGCAAAGCAGACTCTATGGCACCATGACAAGGCTTGCGAGCAAGCACGTTCGATGATTGCTTTGGGCGGCCTTTTCCCTCTTTTCTTCTGTTCTTGTCTATGCCGTCTGTTTATTTATCAACAGCTATTAGGTAAGGTATCAATTAGACAGGCCCTTCTTTGCCATGACACCTGAACTGGAGCTGCTCTCGAGAGGTGATTTGGCATACTTCATCTCAAGTTGACAGTTTGTCGTGTCCTTGATCCAGAACGGCAAGTCTCGGATTCTGCTCTTGGTGTCCTCTTGGCCCCGTTGAAGCTGTCAACCTGACCGAGTCCCTACGGATACTCGGGCTGGCTGCAGTGCCTCGCCAGGCCAAGAAGCTAGAATGTAGTAAGTAATGTAGACCTGGGTTTCGGTCGAGGCTAAGGTCGATGGTGCCAAATCCATCTCTGTGCAATAATCAGACAGGGATCCCGATTCTGACTTCTAGACACCTTCCATGTCCTGCTTTTCCCAAGCTCTGAAGCCAAAGTTGAAGAAAAGAAGTTTGCAATATTCGTCGATTGTATGTTTTGAAATGTGCGCGTATGAGCATAATCGGGGGAGAAAATAACATCGAGGCGTGCTTCCCGAGTCCAACGTCTAACATAACAAAATCGAAACACTTGTCTCAATCTCATCACTCAAGCTTGCATGCACTCCAAACTAAACTATAACTTGCGCTATAACGTGTATGTCAAATACCTGTATTAACATCTCTTCCAACACCACCTTGGGAAAATACTTCATTACTGTGATTGAATCCTATCGAAATCTAATAGAGAAAAGGAGACGAAATTTGAATGTGCGGCTGAAGAAAGCCCCCCTGCGCTATCGATTCGTAGCCCGCAACACCAGGCCGTTCCGCGTCGTGGTCATGTGGGGAACGCGTTGCCTTTGCTTGGGCATTTCTTCATCGTTATGGCTGTATAGTTTTCTCTTCTTGACATTGTCTTGCTTCTGAAATGCGTCTTGTTTCAGTCGTTTCGCTCTTTTTTGTCGGTGTTTAGTCGTAGAAGTAAGAGGTTGTTGATCTTGACACTGGAGTCAGGGGAAGACTTCAGCTACAACACGGCTTGCCCGGGTTCAGTCTCTCGTTTACTTCTGAACCTATCAGGAGAAATTCAGTTCTTTGACCATACTCTCATTCATCATCCATAAGCCAACATGGTCACCATGATCAGTATCCGGAGGCCCATTTCCCTCGTTGGAATTGCGTTTGTCTTTAGCACTCTCGTTCTATACATCCTCGCACCAGTAAGTGGCCCAGTTCTCATCCTGGCACTTCCATCACCAAGACTCACATCACGACAGAACACCATCCAGAGACACAATTCAGCCACCTTCAGCTCGTCATGGGGAACAAGTCGCTACAATCCACCCGCCACCCAAAACACATCCATCACCAGCATCAACGATCAAAAGCTTCACGTCCTCCTCCCCGCCACCAGGAGCAACATCCACCTCTGCAAGACGCTCCTCACCATGGCCATCCTAGGCTACCCCAACCCAACCATTGTCGCATGGGAAGACCAAGACCACGCAGACGGACTGCTCGGAGGAGGTTCGCACTTTGCAAAGATCACCCGCACACTAGACTATCTCAGTGATCCCGAGCGTCGCAAGCAAGACGGCTTCGACGACGAGCTCGTCCTGATGCTCGACGCCTACGACATCTGGTTCCAGCTGCCTCCAGACGTGCTCCTGAGCCGCTACAGGGCCGTCCTCGAAGACGACCACGCCCGCGTCGCGCACCGCATGGGCCGAGCCTATGCCAACGAAGGCATCAACTCGCAAGTCGTCTTTGGCGCAGGCAAACGCTGCGCGCCCAACCTCATCACCTCCATCGCCTGCTACCCCGTCCCGGAATCGCCGCTGCCGGCCGACATCTACGGCGGCAACACGGATACCGCCGTCGGGACGAGTCCCTGGAGCAGCTTCCGCACGCGCTACCTCAACTCGGGCTACATCATGGGCCCCGTGGGCCAAGTCCGGCGCGTCCTGGAGAGGGCACTGGAGAAGCTGGAGGAGTGCCAGAACCGCAAGGCGGCGTCGTTTGACGACGGGTCGGGAAGGTCGGACATGTGCTACCACGGCAGCGACCAGAGCATCTTTGTCGAGATGTTTGGCGAGCAGGAGTTTTACCGCGAAGTCATGCGGCGGCATCACCGCTCTCGCGTCGTCGACGACGTGCTGGATAGAGTCGTTCCGGGACGAGCAGGGGCGAATCCGCCTCCCACGCACGTCGAGCAGGTTCCCGTGAGAGACATCCTCGAACCAGCCTTTACGCATCAAGAGTACAACAAGACGCATCTGCCCGAGAAGCCGTACGAGTTTGGCATTGCGCTGGATTACTGGAGCCTGCTGGGCCACCAGACGTCCAACGCGGTGACGGATGCGCGGTACATTCTGCATGACAGGCGCGTATCCCAGCAGGTCAAGAAGCTGAAGAAGTTCGACTGCGTGCCCAAGACGGATGTGTTTGCCCTGCCGACGGATTTGCCGGCCGAGCTGCCTCTGCCGTGGATGGCGGGCAGCTGGCCTGATTTATGGGAGGCGATGCCCTTGTACACGGAGGTGTGCATCGGGACGGTGCCGGTCATGATCCATCACAATTCGGTGGAGAAGTGGCAGAGGGAGAGGCAGTGGAGCGAGACGTGGTGGTATGGGCGGGCGAGGATGCTGCTTGAGGAGAGGAGGAGGGAGGGCGCGGAGATGCTGGTCAAGGGGTTGAGGACGGATAGGGGGAGTGTGTTGAGGTGGGAGCACATGTGTCCCAAGGCGGCGGAGAGCGAATTGTTTGGAAACGAAAAGGTTTGATGATGGGTTTATCTGGGAGGGTGTATGGCGTTATAAAGGGATGGATTCTTTTTTTTTTTTTTTTTTTTTTTTTTTTTTTTGGTTGTTGACTGCATATCGTGCGAGATGTGAGATGTCGACGTAATCCTATTAAAGCAAACATCTATGAACCTCTTTTCATTCATACGCCCAAAACGCCGTATATATATACAAACATATACCTATGCTGCTGCTCCTTCACAAAAACAAACGCCCTCACTTCTTCCCCCTCCCCTTGCCTCCCCGTCCAATCTCCAGCAGCCTCGCCTTCTTGTGGAACCTCTCGCCCATCTGATGCCCGCTGCCCCTCGGCCCGTCCTCCGTCTCCGCCCCTCTCTTGCGGCTCTTCTCCAGCATGGCCCTGACGCCCGAGCCCGCGCCGCCCTCCTTGCGCTTCGTCAACCGATCGATGCGGTCCACGCCCTCGCCCAGGTTGTGCCACTCCTCGCCGCCAAACTGCATCCGTCCGCTGCGTCCGGCCTGCTTGGCCTTCTTGGCGCGCTCCTTCTTGCTCTCCTTGGGCAGACGCGTGAAGTTGGTCTCCTCGTACTCCCGGCGCTCCTGCTCCTCCTTGCGCTCCTGCGTCGTCTTCATCCGGCGGCCGCCCTGGACAATGGTCGTGCCGATGCTGGGCTCCGCAATGGGCGCCGCCGACAGCTCCGAGGCGACAAACTCCTCCATCGTGTGCGAGCGCATGGGGCGGCGGGCGGCCTTTTCGCGCGTCTGCGTCGTCTCCATGACTTGTCGCTCGCGACGAGGCGGTCTGTATACGCCGGCGGGCGTGCTGTCGTCGCCGTCGTCGCCTTGGCCGCGCTTGGCAGGGCGGAGGGCCACGTCGTCCATGAGGGCGCCCAGGTTGGGGGCGGCGGAGTGGTTGCCTCGTTTGGGCGCCGTGGGCCTGGCGGAGCCGTCGTCCTCTTCGGCTTCGGAATCGTCTTCCGCGGAATCGTCTTCCGCGGAATCGTCGTCGTCGTCGTCGTCGTCTTCGGAGCCCGAGCCCGACTCGTCCGTGCTGGAGCCCGTCTTGCCGCTGGCCTTTGCCTCCTTCATCTTGTCGCGCCGCTGTGCGTCTTCTGCCGTCCGGAGGAATCGGTCGATGGAGAAGCGCAGCTTTTCTTCCAGCGGCCGGGCGCCCTTTTCGAGATACAGGCGCAGTTCAACCAGCCGTGCGCGCACGGCATCGTCCAGGTCCGCTTCCTTCTTTGACGCATCTTGCTTGCCTTGTGATTGGGCGTTGCGCAGCTTGACGAGGATGAGGAAAACGAGGTTCTGGAGGTACGAGAGGAGCAGCTCGTTCTTGACGTCGAGGAGCGAGATGCCGTCCTTGGGGTGCTCGACTGTCGACAGCTTGGATGTTCCTTCTTGGGCGAGGGCGAGAGACTGTGTGAGAGACGCCAGCAAGGCGGGGAGCGTCGTTGCGGCGGCCATGATGGTGAGGGCTGTTGGGATGACAGCGACTTTGTTTGGTTGGAGGTTTGATCGAGGTGCAGAAATGGCAAAATTCGAAGCCTGGGAAAATCAGTATCGATATCGACTTTTTAGTGGGGGCTTGAGGCGCTTCTTCTTTTGTGCCTGTGCTTTGCCTAGTTTGGCTAGCGCCCATCTCAACTGCTGGTGACGAGATCTTAAAATGTATGGCCATGGATATTGTAGGTCCATCATTGTCATCGTAAAGAGGCTTTCTTACGAGAAAATGAGAGTGTCAAATGGACTGAATATTTTGCTACATTGAGACCGGTCTAATTGATTGACATGGTATAGGTAGCGTTGCTATCCGACTTTTGGTATAAATACAAGGTACCTACTATGTATGATATCTAAGGTACCTACCTAGGTAGGTATGTCCTCTAATGTTCACGAAAAAGCTTCCACCTCGGCATCGAATCGCCTTGAAGATTCAACCACCTGCATCATACCTCATAGCGCCTCGAGCATCTCCTTCTTCATCCTCGTAATCGTACCAACTCCTCCGTAAACCATGCCAGTATACACCATGGCCACGCTGGCACCCGCATTAAGCACCTTCAGTGCCTGCTCTCCGTTCGTGATGCCCCCCGTCGCGAAAAGGACCTTTTGTTCGCCTTTGCTAGCCCCGGGCTGAGAGTCGAGCATCTTGCGGTAGCGGCCGACCAGATCCAGCGTTCGGCCGAACATGGCAGGGCCAGAGAAGCCGCCGACTTCCATCAGGGCCCTCTGTTCCCTGATGGACAGCTGGGCTCCCTTGGGGTTGAGACCTGACCGTCTCTTTGTAGTATTTCCAACAATGATACCGTCGACGCCGCTCCTCTGGACAGCCTGGACAATGCCCTCAATCTGGGCGTCTTCGTCCTCGTCAGGAGAGACCTTGACCATGACCCTGGGGCGCACCTTTCTATCCGTCCTGCCCGCCTCGTCGACCACCGCCGCGAGGAGCCGTGTCAGGGGCTCAGTGGCTTGCAGGTCTCGCAGACCGGGTGTGTTGGGGCTGCTGACGTTGACGACCAGAACATCGGCATAGCGGGCCAGCCGCCGTGTGCAGTAGACGTAGTCGGCGGCGATGGCCTGCTGGTCCCTCTCGCTCGTCTCCTTGTTCTTGGCGATCTGGACGGCGAGGATCCGCCCGGGCTTCAAGCTTCCCACGGGAACGCCGGCCTCGCCACTGATGATGTCCTCCTCGCTGACCCCTATTGAGAGCGCAAACCGTCGCAGTCGGTCGCGCAGGCGGATCGCCATCTCATCAGCGCCCTTGGAGTTGAGGCCGTAGCGGTTGACCATGCCGTCCAGGATCGGCACGCGAAAGACTCGCGGCTTGGGGTTTCCCTCTTGCGGCATCGGCGTGCAGCCGCCGACTTCGACCACACCCGCTCCCAGCGCGAACAGCGCATCGGGAATCTCTGCGTCCTTGTCCAGACCTGCCGAGATGCCGATCGGGTTCGCCAATTGGTGCTCAAAGACGGAGGTCGAGAGGCTGGGGCTGTTGGCAGCGGCGTCGCGTTCGCGGGGGTGCAGGCCGAGCTCGTACAGCACCCTGAGTGCGGTAACGCCCAGATGATGCGCATCTTCGGCATCGGGAACAAAGGTGCGCAGCAGCGGCGGGACGACGTATCGGTGCACAAACGCTCGCGTGTCCGTCACGTAGTAGTACGAGGCAAAGAGAGTCGCCGCCAGCGCTCCGCTATAGGCTGCGAGCTTGAGTCCGGCACCGGAGGAGCTGCCGCCTGTCGAGCTCGAGTTGAAGCGGCGCGGAGCAGCGGCTTTTTGCGGGCATGTCGTCGTCGTCGTCGTCGTCGTCGTCGTCCGTCGGGCGGCTGGTCGGAGGCCCGGGGCTGAGGCGGCGAGGCGCGATCGAAGCAGTGCGGCAGACATGGTTGGCGCAGAGACACGGCGCCGTGTCAGCTCCGAATTGGCTTCGCGGGGGCGGTGGTTGCAAGTTGAGGCGATCACGGTTGCATTTGTTAGGTATGTGGTGGACCTGGACCTGGCGAGATCGGGAGATCGGGAGAGGTGCTCCGAAGCGTACACACTGTAGGGATTGAGAAGCGCACTGTATCTCCCCCCCTGGCCTCACCTTAACTTGTACCTCCAGGAAGAGCTTCCTATTAATATGGTCAGCTATGCAACGTACAAGATCGCTTTGAATAATAAGTGGCAATATAGTTTGAAGAATAATTGCCAGTATAGTCCTCGATTACGACGGGACTCGCTCTGGTTTGAAACCACTGAGTGAGCATCATTTCATGCTCTCCCGTACTGCCTACTAGGTAGTACCTAGGTAGAGTTACAGCGTACAAAGTTGCTCCAATAATCAAATACCCCAGCCGGAGTGAAGAGCAATTACTTGCAAGGCAGGTAGAATAATCTTGAAGAAGGTAAGTAAATTCAACGTTCATGCCTGACCGATGATGCTGCACCGTACCTACCTCGAGGTAGAATTCACTCTAAACACTCTTCTTCCCCCATGGCAACTTCAAAGCTTCATCTCTGGGGATGGTCATTGAACACTACATGTATTGCTCCTAACGCTAATGACACCGCTCAGAAGCTTGACTCTTCCATCCGTCAACTCCCAGAAGCTACTGGACCCTTTATCCCGTCTTGTTGCATATTCACTGAGGCTGCAGCTTTGCCTCCCACGACTTACACCGGCCACTCTCCGCGTTCATCGAGGACAACTCAAAGGACGATAGTATTCATTGCGCCAACTCAATAACCGAGCGTGGCTCATCGAGGTTGCAAGAGAGCACAGAACCATGGCCCTAATCAGACTCGAGCAGCTCGCTCGACCTTTGCAAGATGAAGAACCCGAATGTGGGCTGCTGCAGCTTCCACAGGAGCTCGTATATCTAATAGTGTCTTACCTCCCAGTACCATCGGCAGTATCCTTATCTTTGACTTGCAAAACATTCAAAGCGCTTGTTCACGGACTTGGTATCGTGTTGGGAAAGACCGATTTCAAGTCTCGGGCTGAACTTCTCGCGACGTTGCAACAAGATCTGCCGGGTATATACTTCTGCTACTGTTGCTATAAGCTACGTCGTCTCAAGCCAAACGCAGATTGGAACGGTCAGCCTCACAAGTGGACTCCTGGTCCTTTTCACCCCCGATCATGGTGGCTGAGCGAGCAAAGCAACGTCTGGCATGTCCCCATGCCATACCATTTCCCTACCTTCAAGAGCCACTTCCACATCGACTTCATGGAGGTCTATCTGATCATGAACGCTCATTTTCTGGGTCCTTCTCACGGGATACCACTCGAGACTATGCAGCGCTACGTCGCGTTCCAGGATCACATCGAGCTCAACATTTGTCAACCGTCCGGCAATCATGGTAGCCACCCTGGCGATCATCCTCGGACTAGGCAAGGGCTTGTCGGTCTCTCCCAGAAGAATGCCGAGGAGTTCCCTCGACTGGAGGGGCTGTGGAGGTTTTCACACCAGATGATACCAAAGATCGTCAACGACAAACTGTACGTGGCTCGGTTCTACAGGTTAAATGGACCGCTGGTGCCCTGGCAGTGCCTGGCAAGACTCATCAGCAGCCTGGAACCAGAGGTCTGCCGGCATATGAGGTGCTCGGCCGCTTCGAGCCCCCCGTTCTGCAATCTAGTTCCGATGAACCGCGGTGCCAACGAGGCGCAGCGGTCGCTGCCGGGCAATGGATTGTACATGGTGCCATTGTGCGCAAGCCCGGAATCGGATTCCTGCATGATATGCAACGCGGACTACGACATCTCTCTCATCCAGGACACGGACAACAACCAATGGGCCTTCACCCTCAGTGTCTACCACTGCCTGGGTGAATGTCGGACTCCGAGGGACGAGAATTGGAGCTTGTTTGTACATGATTTGTCCGGCCGCTTGGGAGATGCTGTTGGCCGTCTGCATGAGCGCGCCCGAAGAGGCGTCAGGGTTTCCAAGCATGCTGGCAATGCTCGACGGAACTGGGTCGAGGGGGGGCAGAGTCAGGTGGTGTGTCATGGTGGCCAAGAGCAGGAGATTGTTTCCCTATTGGATGACTAGCGGAGGGCCTCTTGAAGGGCCTTGGACCCTCTTGTCTGTTTGGTTTGAATAGCGATTGATTTGAGGCCGTTCTCTTGTGGAGTGTTCAAGCGTGATGGGGTGCTTTTGATGGACGGGTGCCCACAGCGGATTGTGTATTGGTTTAGTTGCCGACGAGGAACAAGATCATCACTTATATGTTACTCTCGTAGATTAAAAGATTGAGGACGCAGGCTTCTATGGAATAAACGACAGAGTTGTCCTGTTCGTCGAGGCGTCGTGAGTATACTTGCTGCTGTAGGGTCTAGGATCATCACGGCTTTTTTGCCTGAAGCCAAACAAAAGCCGAGGTATTCTTCGAGTATAAACGTGAATAGATATATATCTGCTGCTTGGTCTTAGCCCGCCTAAGTCTGATGTATCTAACAATTCTTACCGCTATTGTAAACATCGCAATGTGTTTGGTGTTGCCTGTCAAGCCGCCTCCGGGTAACTTGTATTCAAAGGCTTCATACGTGTATACCTGAAGGTAGATATGTTACAGTATTTTCTTTTCTGTCTTTGACATTGGCCTGGACTGATATAGGCCCCTTGCATAGACATCAACGGTTGGCTCGATATGGGTCATTGGCATCACGCAGGGTAGGTATTGATTCCCGTTAGATCAGAGCATATGCGAAAGATTGTGTAGTTAGACTACCTTATTGCTTAGGGCAATAGGCCAATACAAAGCCAAAGGATCAACCTTTACTGCAAATTTGTCCAGCGCTCATCAATAGAGTGAAATGCTCAACCCCGTCTCTTATACAGAGAAAAGCGTTTACTTGCTAGGGGCAGACTTGGTATCGTTGTTGTAGACGCGAGCAAGGGCACTGCGAATGGGGATATTCTTCTGTCCCTCCCGGGGAGTGGCCTCGGGGATGAACGTGACCTTTGTCTCCTTTGGCACCAGAAGACAGTAGGTCGAGCCTCCATGATGGAACATTCCCAGTTCCTGGCCCTTCTTCACTGGCGCTCCCTTGTCGCCCAGGTCCTGGAACTCAGGGGCAATCTCACAGGATGAGACATCTGCCATGCCAACGTAGAGCAGCGCAATCAGGCCGATATTCTTTGCCTCAATGTAGAAGACGCATCGCGTGGCGAAGTGGGTGATGTATCCCTGGGCAAGATCGGGAGCAGCAGGATCGGGCCCGTCGGGGTTGAAGAAGCCCGTGACGGTGGGCTCGGCAAAGTACGTGCCGGGGATGATTTCTGCGTGGACGACGGTGCCGTTGACGGGCGAGTCCCAGCGATGGTACGAGGTGGCGCTGAGGAAGGCCTGGTACACGGTGCCGCCGACGAACTTCGACGCGTAGTTGGGGTCGCGCTTGAGCATGTCCATGATGGAGTACGGCTGGCCCTTGAGCCAGAACTTGTCGTAGTCCTTGGCGTTTGCCTGCAGCGCAAAGGGCTTGGACTCGCACGAGTTGATGATCCAGTTGTCGTCGTCCTCAAAGGCGATGGGGCGGATGCTGTTGTAGTTTTTGAACTTGCGGATGAAGAAGTCGTCCCAGGAGGTGAAGCCCCAGTAGTCCTTGGTCGGGTCGCATATGAAGAGCTCTTCGAACTTGAGGTTCTCGCCTTCGCGGTTGGTGTCCTTTTCAATGTATTTCCGCGATTCGGGGCTGAGCCAGGCTTCTTCGAGGGGGATCCCGTCGCCTGGCTTTGGGAGCAGGACTTTGGCGGACTTGATCGTCTGTAGGAAGGACGTCTTCCAGGTGTCGAGGATGACTTTGAACTTCTGGTTGATGTTTTCTTTGAGGAAGAAGGCGTATCCGCTGGGAGTGGCCATGGGCCAGTCGAGGACGGCATTGAACGGGAAGCCGACCAAGCCGACATCATACTCGAGCTTTCTCCAGATGGGAGCCCTGGATGTCATGACCTTGTCGAAGCAGAGGTAGAGATCATCCAGAGACTTGATCTGCTTGTTGCCGACAGGGTCATTGATGTAGGGCTCCTTGTTGGGCACCTCGTCGAGCATGGCCTGGGCCAGCATGTAGAGCTCCGGGGAGCTGTCGATAAGATCCTTGAGGTCCTGCACAGGGTCGCTGAGCTTCAGCGGGCCCTTGTGCTTCTTCTTGTCCTTTTCGATTTCTTTGAGGAGCTGGCGGAGCCAGTCGACGACTACCCCGTTGTTCTCGGGGAGCCAGTGGCCGATGCGGCGCAAGGGGGGTTGGCGGACTGGGAGCTTGCTTGCCATTGTCAAAGTTGGAAGTGATGCTAGCACTAGGGAACTCTATGATAACAGCTCTCTGTGATAAAGATATGATGATGATGTTGAAAGAGATTTGTGGGAAGCCGTAGATTAACTGGGATCTATATATGTCCATCTCTCGCTCTTCATTCCCGTACACGTGCTCTTCCTGATTACTTGGCCCGGAATGTATGATGAAAGGCATCCGCCATCTTGTCAACTCCCACGTAATAGAATTGTCTTCACTCAGTGCTCTTATCCAGTCGGAAGAGAGCATTCTCGCCTCTTGTGGTGGTGTGTAGCAACGATGTGTGCCCCTACGTCAAACAGATCGGATCCTACCCATTCGTGCTACAGCTCACCAATTAACCAACTAAAGAGATGAGCTAGAAAACGGAATGCATGACATCTGTGTGCTCTGGAGACTGTCCTATTTGGGGTCCGTATGTATGCAGGGAGACGAAGTGGCTGGCTGACAGTCTCTCTGTCTCACCGAGTAATATGCATGGAGCTGGGTTTTGAATTACTACGAGGTGCACGCAATCAGAACAGTCTCGGCTTCCCCGTGTTTTGGCTGCATATCTTATAAAGCTAAGCACAGAGATGATGGGCTGAATTTGCCTTCAGCTCGGAGCAGTTATTGTATGTTATATTCGTGCAAGATCCTGACTGAGGGTAATTACTCTAGTTATAGTGCCATAGTGGCATATGTACTCACCCACCCGAGGTTCTTCTTTGGTAGTCAGGATCGATGATTTTCATTGACTGAACAACCGAAGCTCTCCCAGATGACGAGGGTATGTTACTATGGAAGTCGCAAGGGCGTCGACGCTTATTCGTTCCGCAAGTCCCCAGAGTCTGTCTTGCAAAGCACCACATGAAGTGGCAAACATGCATCTCGCTCGGCTGAGCCAGCCAAGATCACCAGCTTCCCCGCTCCGATAGAGTAGTGTAATAGGCCATGGATCGGATCGGAAGCGTGGTGACACCAGAGATGTATTCTGACAGGATGAGCATCTGTCAGGTCCATCATGTAACCAGCACGAGAACCTTTGCATGCATACTCTGGAGCCTTGCTGTTATCTTTCAAAGCCACATTTGTCATTGACTCGCTTGGAGCACTTGGATAGGCGCGTCTTGTGGTCAGAGATGAGAATAATCTTACAGGTCTCGCAAACTATACTGGTACAGGCTGAAGATGTCCGTGTGAAGGATAGGAGACTAAACTTGCCCGGTGTCGCACCGTGGCAGAGATGATCGATCTGCCCCAGTCCTTGATGCAACCGTCGGGTAGTTATGCGTGCTTCCCGAGAGGGGCATGTAGGCAGGCAACAGGGTGAGAGATAACACACCGGTCAGCCAGTATGGTTCCTATGTAGGGGGCGATCATCCAGCACCTCAAGTTTAGGCATACAGGTTCTGAACCCCGTTTGGGATTGTTCTTTTAGTTCATCTACAACAAGATTATAATAGCAGCTTATGTATCCTAAGACTAGACTGATATGGCAATAGTAGCGGAGAGTAGACAGAGTAAAGTCTTCTGCTAAACAGCCACAGTTGGTATGTGATGGGCAGTAGTATAATTTGTCGCCCTCTTGGCAGGTTTCATTCGCATCTGTTGAAACACACTCCTCCACCCTGCCGGGTGTTGCTGGTGAAGCCATTCGATAGGCCTCTAGGTTCGGCACTCTTCCGGACCACGAATGCAGCCTCACGTAAGTTGGCTCAGCAAGAGAAGGGACAAGAGTTGGAGTCGGGAAGACCTACATTTCCTATTACCAAATAGGGGGGGCGGTCTTGGTACTCGGTGAAGTTGAGGAACATGAGGCAATACGTGTACGCATCAGTCTGTGGCGAGGTCCCAGAACCCCATTTTCAGCTTGTATGGGAGAGAGGCAATTGCGCAAGCCACAGGCCACATACGAGCGTTGCGTTGAGACATACACATGTAGGACAACAAGGCTGACGAATGGATCTTGGACACGACACATGCTCGCACCCTTAGCTGCGCGGCGAGGAGACATGTCTGTACTGACGGAAATGGCTGCAACTCCAGCCAGCTGAGGGGCAAGTTGTGAGGCACCGAAAAAGATGAAGGCATGTCTTTCCTACCTAACATATGCCTAGGTGCAGCAAGGACGCCTCGTATGACTGCCGCTTGGGCGGTCTTCAGGCGATCAGGTAAATTGGCTCTCTGATAGAGCTAGGACATAGAATCCCGCTGGTTAATTATCTTGGCGTCTGAGTAGGTGACTGAGCTTTGTCTCTGCCTGACCGCCCTGGCGGTCACCAGAGCTTCCCGCATTAGGTTGTAGGGTACAAGTCTCGCTATCAGCATTTAGGGGATCATGAAGTGGAATATTGTTCGGATACCTTTGAAATCAGTTTGAGGAGTCAAAGTCAACGTCAGTCATCAACTAGCACAAGCCATGTTTCCTTCTCCGTCTGATCAAGGACCTGGTTATATCATAGCATGAGTCGTTCCTATATACCCAGACTACTGATGATAATATCTCTTCTGGGCAGCACGTGCAGATCGAACAGGTAATATGTCTCCTGGGAGTATCACTATATGCCACTACCTCGCCCTGAAGGCCAATGTCTGAGCTAATCCAAAGGTATACGATCATGGGCTGCCGCTGTTCAAGGAAAGTTTTCCACCATCTGTGTCTTTGATGACTTTCAACACTCCCATCAGCATTTGGCTCCTCTTCAGGCAGTGCGTGTTCCCTGCATCAGCAATGAGGGTTGGAAAGCCGCTAGAATACGTACGGATATGGCTCGAAAACAGGTTTGCAATTTACAAAAAGGTGATGCTATCATGCGAACCATGAAGAAGCCTCGCCGATATGCAATCAAGGAGGGCCTGTACTCGGCATGAAAGCCTGAGACACAGGCATTTCGTAGCTGGAGTAGATCAAGCCCAAGTCTGCTTTGATGTGCACAATGGCATGGGCCTCGAGTCTGATATTGTCCGCACCCGTCATCAACCTGAACCGTCTTGTGCCGGTTAGACAAGTACTCGCCATCAGTGGAATATGAACACTGGAAATTGCTTTACACCCTCATCTTCATTGCTGATATGCGGGCTCAGGACGTTTTGGGCCAGTATATACAGTACCAGCGGCCCAGGTCCCGACAAGCCGATTATCGTCACACTCATCGTTCGATCGCCACTAGACTTACACGCCGCTAGTCGGCAAGTGACATATAACTAAAGAATGACACACGTGGAACCGTCCATACGATGAGCGGGATCGAAGATGAAATCAATCAGCTCGACATTGTTGAACGAGCCGGTTCCATCGTACAGTTACGGGACCAAGCCTTATCCGGGCGTATGATTCAAGGCTCTGGGAGGCTCCCCCGCACTTGTGCGACTATTTCAGGGCGGAAGGATTTCAGAGCCCCTCTAATTCTAGATATAGAAGATTGATGGTGTGTCGCCCCCGAGTTGCCGGTCAGCATTGTCGTGTAGCATTAGCGGGGCTGGCTGTGTTGAACTGCCATAGCCAATGGTTGTCGGGAGGTTCCGAGCATCTGAAAGTGGTTGGTTAGAACTCTCAACTCTCAACACCTCGAACGGCACAAGCTTCGGGGCGAAGCCGGTAGGAAAAGAGGGCTTGGTCATAGCATCTGGGTTGAACCTTGTTTTCTGACCGAGGCTATACTTGATCTCAATGGAGAACCAGTTGCTTCACGAGCTGTGCAGACTCAGATGAATTTTCAAGTAGATGTAGACGTTGACATGTGGCGACAGATTCAGTTTTAGTCTGTTCAGCAGAAACTAGCCCCTATAATTGCCATGGGCAGCCAAACACCCCCACATGATAACTGAATGTCTTCACCCCGGATCGGCCCGCCAGGGACCGGACCTTGTCAACAGCAATTGGGCGCAGAACCAGCCAAGCTACATGTATCGTGATTTGCCCTGCTTGTTGGAAAAAGCCTTGAATCTTTGCTGGACTGCTATAGAGACTCATGAACTAATGAGGCTCTGTGGTCATGTATATATAGCACTGCAGTTAGTATTCTTACTCAGCTGACACTTCTCCATAACTCATACCTGGATTAGGAAGCTGAAAAGGAACCACGGGGGCTAGGCTATGGAGCCTTGAGGATATATTCAGCTCGAAATTCTGTATGCTATTATTACTATTGCCGTACGCGAGGCGGCAAGTGGATTCAGTAACAACTCACAAAGTGGCCCGATATCCTTCTTTAGACTGCGCTTACTGGACAAACTGCTTCCACCAACTGTCTTTCATGCCACTGTCCTTCTCACCGCTCATCTCCATATGGAGCTGGAGCTGCAATAGAGACGAAGCATTTGACGAGACCTCAACTACAGCACATATATAAATAACGAGCCTGTCTCCCTTCCCTAGACCACTTGTCATACACTGCAACCTCACAAGCCTTCTCTCAAAGTCGCCAAGCACAACTCTCTTCACATCTAATCCACCACCATGCTGTCTCGCTCTCTTCTTCTGTCCCTCCTGGCTGTGCCAGCTGCTCTTGCAGCAGAATGCTACGGCAACGCCAACCCTGGCCTTTCTGCCTCCGACTTCCAGGCGGCTGCCGACCAGGTCTGCAACTACGGACCGTCATGGCAGGGGTGGATCAACGGCCACCAGGTCCAAGCTGTTTACCAGGGCAACGCAAAGATTCACTGCAGGGTGCGTATCATTCACATCTAGTACTGCATTGCAGATTCGCGAGTGAAGCCAAGCATGAGATATGGGTGGCTAACATACATATGCTACAGGACGCTTTCAGCAACATCATCTCTCAGTGTGTCAGTGGCCAGGGACGCAATGGAGGCCAGTGGACGTGGAACTACAACGGTGTCGACGAGCTGTACTACATCCAGGCCTTCTAAATGTCTGGAGTGTGAGATTGGGACTGAGCAATTGGTTAAGAGAGCGGTCGATGGCGACTTCATTGCATATTACTTTACAACACAAAAATTAAACCTCCCAAGAGGGATCAATCCATTTGCACGTTGCCAATCACGGACCAGTTCGAGCCGTCATAGTGCACCTCTCGTATGTGCCCATCAACCAGATAGTAGCAGCGAGCCATGCCGTAGTCCGACTGCAAAGACGTGACGGACCAGATTGTCGGCGTGAGACAAGAGATGTCTGTGCCGTTGTCGGGACTCCCCAGGGATGCAGGCGTTGACGAGGTTCGCCATCCAGTGCTGTCATCCTCCCATGTCATCTGGAGAGCGCCGGTATCGCCTTGCCAGAGAATATACGTGTTCATGGCGCCATGAGGTGCATTGGAACCTCGTGGAACGGTGAATGCTCCCATGGGTGCGTCAGCTGGGACAGCGAAAGGCGGCGCATCTAGGTTGACCAAGTGTGAGTATCCGGAGATTGCAGTCAAGGGTCTTCACTCACCTGTACTCAACTCGTCGGTCAAGTTGGCCCTTTTCGCGACATGGAGCTTCTGGTCGTCCCGCTGATAGATGATCCTCTCACCTCCAGACCCTGCTGTATTTACGCTATATGGAATCTCTGCAAAAGCCGAGCCTTCATGGCACTTGAGGCCTACCTTCTCCTGATTCCAGGTCAAGTTGGCACAATAAGCTTCTTGCATAAGGTTATCGCCATCCTGATAGATGACGCTCGGCCAATATGATGCGAGTCTCGAGTTGGCCCCCGCCTTCCAGCCTTTGGACGACATGATTCCGCTTCCATTGTGAGTTTGTGCTGAAGATGAAGTGACGTCTTGCTGCTCTCTGAAGACCCATTCCTGGATCTCGTCTTGGTCGTTGAGATAGAAAATCTCTACTTGCATATAGTTCTGCACAGTCAAGTCTGAGTTAGGTGCATCATGTAGTCCATCTGGGTGAAATCAGGCTCACATTACTGCTCGTCACTGGGGTGAAGTAGAAGACGGGAACGTTGAAGCACGATGCCGCTATCGGAGTGCCTTGCTTGGCGCTTGTGTCCTTGAGGGTAGCCAATGTCGACCAATTGCCATCCCCGGAGTGAAATCCCATGATCCGTAGATTGCCGTCTTGTCCCTGGTAGATGAGACGGATGTTGAAGCTCGAGGAGCTTGTCCACCATCCCGTAACTCCTATGCCTGAGCGCTCGTGAGCGGCATTAGGTGAGCTTGACGGTTTTGAGGGAGTCGAAGAAGCCGATGGGGTTGAAGAGGCTGAAGGGCTTGACGTGTGTCTGTGTCGCGATGCAATAACGCCGCCCACGATTGCTGCGACAATCACGAGCAGCGAGACGACGCCTGCTATGATGAGCCACAGCTTCTTCCCGGCAGGTTTCCGCTCGGTCTCTTTGATCTGTGCCTCGCTTTTGGATTCCCCGCCAATGCCGTCCAGCCCAAAATTGACCACCTGCAGACCGTCGTCACCGTGGAAGACCTCCAGCCCCTGTTCGACTTCCGCGTTTGTTGAGACCTCCAGACCTGGAGGAGAATAGGCTCGTTGAACTCCTTGCGGCTCCGCGGCATCGCGACCGGCCATGCTGCTCATCGCATTTACGTCGCAGGCGGTTGCGTTTCAAGAACAGATACTAAGATGCCATGCTGCATTTGTGTTGTCGAGTCTGAGTTGACTCCCCCCTTGGAAGGGGGCCTACATGGTAAGAATTGGCCATGAACGCGGTCGCGTGGCAGATCAGCCCGGAGCCTGGTTAGATCCATTGTCGATAGTAGCCTGGTTGCGACGAGAGTGAGCGGCTATTACGCGACAGAACCCCTGGCGCTTGATGTGAAGGATTCGTAGGATTGCCGGAAGAACCAATGGCGAGGCTGTCTGTGCCTTGAAGGAGCCGTCTTTCCAGGTCTAGTAGCGTCCTGTGTGTATCAGCATGGAGTCTGTAGATGGATATATATTGTGCGGCAATCTGTGGAGCAGAGCCTCGCAGCGGTTCATAGCAAAATCGAGAGAGGTTGAAGAGGGGAGAGGAGACGATACAGCAGCATCCGACGCCGCTGACTATTGAATCCTAGCAAATACTTACGGTCTCATAGCTTTAGCAATTGTACCTATACTTCAATCGCCTACTGATGGGTTGTCGTTCAAGGCTAGACGTTGGCGTATTCATTTCTTGGCCAATATGTCGTCGGAGACCATAATCCGGCATTTTGTGAACCCATGTCGCCTTGCAGACCCCAAGCAATGATGACTATTCCAAAGGGTTTGTTAACTCGTTTATAACAAATGTCTGTCGCTATATTGTTAAATGCATTTCTCACTCACGTCCATAGCAAAAGCGGCAGTTCGGAAACCACATTTTCTGAGTGAAGGAAGTGGCAATCGAATAGTGCGTCATCACTCTTGAACAGATCGGGCGGCAGTGTCAGGGAGGTAAGACTTTATGGGGGCATCACCACCAAATTCAGGGAGGCCGGCGCTCACCCTGTAACTCACCATGAGAATGTTGAACCTGTTGCATGTTGCGGCGGCCACGAGATCTTGTCAAGAATTGGTGAACAGGTCAGCAATTGCATGACCCCGGTTTCAGTACAAACATCACTTGGATGGCTGGATTGACAACGGTTACAAAGCAACGGAGGTTGATTGCGACGCTCATTTCAAAATTTTAGTGGAAATGAGTCTCCAAGCCGTCTATCTCCTTTCGACGTCTGCGTGTAAGAGTAAGAAACGGTTCGTAAGACTTGTGCTCAAGGAATAATCGTCCTGCCGTTAGTCGGCGTTCCTCGCACTTGTAAGGATCCATATCTAGGCGAGCGACTGTCGTGTTTGATCCAGCAATTGGTTCAGTTGAGGCCTCCTCATTGGAGCCAGTCTAAAGAACTTTGGCGTTGCTCGTACTCGTACCGATTCGGAGAAACTGCCCTATCAGGCAAACCCAGATCTCAATAGGCTGCCTATCGATACGGTGCCTGAGGCTGGATGACGTAAAATGCAGAGTGCCGATCTCCAAGAACTTGGAACATGAGGTGTCGAGCAAGTCTGGAGCAAACAGATTCACCCGGTTGCAACGCCTCGGACCCTACGTATTATTAGTTTCACAGGCAAACAGAGATCCATCCTACCATTGACGGCGCAACCACAGAGAGCCAGTGAAAAATCGTAACCGAGTCCAGAGGCCGCGCGTATGAGGTGGTTGATGATTGATGGGCCGAGTCGTCGCACAGTGGTTGCAAGATGAAACAAGGCATGTGGTATCAGTGTCTGAGAGTTGGACCTCATTTGGCGGTTAGGGGATGAAAAGAGTGGAGGGCGGCGCAAGTGGGAGCCTCGGCGGGGTTTGGCCCAACAGTTCATGTTGAGGGATGAAGAGAGCGACAGTTGACGGGAGAATCAAGAATACAAGGAAGTAGATGCAGGTGATTGTGAGAAAAAGGACATGCCAAAGCATGACTGATGATGGATCCATTTCGGGCCATGCCTGTATTACCTTGTACATGTACTAGCAGCGGTCTACTTTACCTACCTATGGAGTCACTCTTCATGATTCCAGATTCAAGGTGGTGGCTGACCTTGATGGCTGATGCAGTTAGCACATGCAACTCCAGGTGAGCTGAAACCCATTGCGGCATGCCGCGGAGAGTTGGAATCAAACGCAGCTTTGAATTCTCAAGATGAGCCGCGACACAAGTTGGCATGTTGTCGTCTGGAGACGACCTCCACTCGTCTTGAGCAGATGGAGCTGGAGAGTAGCATTTGATCTCAGGGCAATTCGGATGCAAGCCATGGCAGGGGCAGCTTGCGCTAGGCTAGGGCTCTAAAAGGGATAAATTTAGTAGCAGCAGTTGGAGAAGAAATGGACTCGCTCGCTCTTCTCCAGTTGACAAGACGAAATGCGCGACTCGAGTCTGAAACGCCAAACGTATACATAATAACATGAAACCTGGCCGACGGGGACAAGACACACTTGGCGATGTGAGCGTCTTCTCTGCCCTTTTTTCTGAGATCCTGCGCCGTCTTCTTCTTGATGGATATTGTTGGAACGCACAATCTGCCCAGTGCTTTGTAGGTACTCGTATGAGGAATGGGAAAGCCACAAACGAGGCAGTGCCAGAGCGCTCAAAAGGGTCCCGAGCCATGGCGTCAGCCGCTGATCTGTGGCGGTTTTCTTTGTCCACGTTTCTTTGTGTGTGTGTGTGTGTGTGTGTGCACGCAGCAGAGAGATTGAACAGCCGGGTAAATGCCAGATGAGCTCATATACCAAACGCCATAACTCATTCGCCAACTGTTCGTCGTACTACTACCCAAGTTGTTGAGAGAGTCTGGCTTTCGTACGGGGCTGGGGCGTCTGATTCGACCAAGAGGCCGCGGGAACAAGGGCACCCCTCGTCGTATTCGCAAGGCCGGCCGAGGGTTTCTCTGCATGCAAGTGAGAGCACCTGTACTACTATTTTTACGTCATGTGCGAACGCTGTTGGGCAAAATGCATCGACCGTCTCATACGGGTACATGCCAGTTCTGGACGATGTAGGCGGCTGGAAAATGTTAGGTACTTTGTTGGGCCATAAGGTACCTTAGGTAGTGAGCGCAATTGCTTGACAAAGTGCAGGCTGGCATTGATTTTTGCTGTTGGTGATACGCGTATTTGCTGCCCAGCTCTTACGTGAAGTTATTTATAGGTCTCGTGATAAGGTTCATCTGCAGCGACTGGCGAGTCGTGAGTTTATTCAACCAACAGGCTGGATGCGGGCTGGTGCATGTACGAGTACACAAACTACAAAGAACGTGGCTGGACCTGGCGAACCTGGCACTTACTGGATGGAGTAACTGGAATTTTTGGTACTATTAGTGTACTGTAGTAGCAATGACGGTATCACCAACCGCCAGTAGCAGCGAAATGGATGGGCGCCGTCCATCGTTAGGCTCGAGAGATGCATCGTCGCATCGATCCTCCTGCAGGGACAGCCTGAGTTGCGTGTCCCGTCAACCGCTTAGGTTTCTCATGATTTCAACTTTGCAGACTGACTAGGTAGGCAATACGAACCTCATGCTTGTCTCTGGCTCAATTTAACGTGCCATAAACCATAGACCATACCTAAGTTAAGGCGACAAAGTACTACATGTACCTAAATATCGGTACGTGGCCCGACTGCGCCCCTTCTCAGTGCCCCTCCCAGGCTTGGCCAACAGGGAATGGAACCCCCGCCACCAGTAGGGGCCTCCGGTTGCTGCTCACAGCGCCAGCCAGCCCTTCCAACTTTAGTGCTTCTCCCAGCTGCAGCTCCCTGGCCAGCCCCCCCGCCTCTCAGCGGCGTTAGTGCTCTCAAGCCACATGCGCAGCTCCATCACCAAGGCGCAACGCAACCTTGGAACTTTGTACACCAGACTCGGCCCCGTCCATTGAACCTGATTTCATACATACATACACAACTCGCAACCCTGCAGCTCGATCCCTTTCCCTACTACTGAACCTTGCAGCTTTTTTGCTTCTTCATCTCTTGCGACTCGCCCTGTTCTGCTCCTGAGACTCTTGCTCTCCATATCCAATTACGCGCCTCAACTCGACTCGCACTCGTTCTCTCGACCTGTCTCCCTGCGCCCGCTGTCGCATTGGCCCTCGCATCCACCCTCTATTTACCGCCACTTGGACGCATCATCATCCATCATCCTTTTCGCTCTCGCCATAGCCACGACGCATCTGGTCTTCCGTCGATCCCGCGGCCCTCCCATGTAATCCGAGCTCGACCACTGCCAATTCGACTTCTCAACTCCTCCCGCATCCTCTCCCTCCCCTCCTCTCTCTGTCTCTCTGCTCCGAGTCCTCGCCCTCTCAACCTACACTCTCGTCGCAAACCCTCTGGCGCTCCTCTTCCTGCCACTCTCGACTCGCCCTTCCAGGGCCCGGTGCTCGATCCCGCCATGGACGATGATCTGCTCTTCCCACGTGGAATCGTGCCGGGAGGCGACAACTCTGTGCGGCCGGGATACTACAAAGCCATCGGCATCGGCCTGGCCATAGGATCGGGGCTGTTTATCGGAACGTCCTTTGTACTCAAAAAGGTTGGCCTGCTGAGGGCAAACGCAAAATATAACGAAGTTGCTGGCGAAGGCTATGGCTACCTCAAGAACGCCTACTGGTGGGCGGGCATGATCCTCATGATCATCGGCGAGATCTGCAACTTTGTCGCCTACGCCTTTACCGACGCCATCCTGGTCACGCCGCTGGGCGCGCTCTCCGTCGTCATCACCACCATCCTGTCCGCCATCTTCCTCAAGGAGCGCCTGAGCCTGGTCGGCAAGGTCGCCTGCTTCCTCTGCATCGTGGGCTCCGTCGTCATCGTCATGAACGCGCCGCAGGAGTCCTCCGTCGCCGACATCCAGCAGATGCAGAAGTACGTCATCACGCCCGGCTTTCTGTCGTATACGGGCGTCATCCTCGTCGGATCCGTCATTGTCGCCTTTTTCGTCGGACCAAAGTATGGTAAGAAGAACATGCTGGTCTACATCTCCATCTGCAGCTGGATCGGAGGCCTGAGCGTCGTGTCGACCCAGGGCCTGGGCGCGGCCATTATTGCGTGGGCTAGTGGGAAGCCCCAGTACAAGGAGTGGTTTTTATGGGTGCTCCTCGTCTTTGTCGTCGGCACTCTGCTCACGGAGATTATCTTTCTCAACGTGAGTTTCTTTGCGAAGCGATTCTACATACAAGTGACTGAACTAAACAACCCCCCCTCTTGCAGAAAGCTCTCAATCTCTTCAACGCCGCCATTGTCACACCCACATATTACGTCTACTTCACCAGCACCACCATCATCACATCTGCAGTCTTATTCCAGGGCTTCAAGGGCACTGCTCAGTCCATTGTAACCGTCGTTCTGGGCTTCCTGACGATATGCTCCGGCGTCGTGCTACTGCAGCTTTCCAAGTCGGCCAAGGACGTTCCCGACGCTGCCGTCTTCAACGGCGACCTCGACCAGATTCACACGATTGCCGAGCAGCCGCAGCCTGAGACGGAGCCCAAGGCAGATGCCATCCGAGGCGCGGCTGCTATCATCAGGCGCATTTCCAACGCGCGCCTCCGCATGGAGGCCGAGGAGCTGAGACGCCTCCACGAAGAGAAGGCGGCCGAGGCCATGGCCCCCATCAGCGAGGACGGGCAGCCAATGTACGAATGGGACGGGCTGAGGCGAAGGCGGACCATTGCGTCCAGTATGCGCAGCCGATCGACGAGGCTCTCGACCCCCATCCCCCCCTCGCCAGCCCCCCCAACGCCTCATCCTCCGCTGGGCATGTCGCATTTCCCAACCGAGGGCGAGCTCGCAGAGCACGACCGCAACAACGTCAATGTATTCTCCAGCCTAGCGGGTACAATCCGCGGCCGGCGGTCTCGTCATCATCAGCATCATGTCTTGCCGGTCAGCGAGCAGGACGAGGATGAAGAACAGGGGGTTGAGTACGGCATCGACAAGGTCCGCAGCCCGATGCACCCACTGCCCCTCACCCAAATCGCCGTGCCCCAGTCGAAGCTTGACGACGAAGCCGGGGCTTATTATGGCCCGACCCGCGAGCAGTCGTACTTTTCCCACGACAATGTCGACACTGCATATCGCGGAGCCGCTGCCGCCAGCCCCCAGAGCCTTGGGCCCACACCGCCACCTCATGGCAACAAGCGCCAGTTCTCGTTCAACGTCTTCCGACGGACGCCCCAGCCGTCTGAAGAGGAGCAGGTTGGGCTTGTCAAGGAAGACAGCGGCGACGGCAGAAGACCGCCGGGACCGTCGGGCCCATCAGGAGGAGAACCCCCATCCCCAGCCTTTATGTAGATCAGAAAGGTCTGGACACAATGAGGGGAGCGACGATTTTGCATTCAAGCGGCGTTTGAGATGTCTGTTCTTATTTATTTTCCTTTCTTGAGGAATCTGGGCTTGGGGGCTTTACCGGGCACGATGCTGCGCGCTGTCTTTTTTTGCTTGGCTTTTGAGACTCTCTCTGTCCTCTGCACCTCTGTATGAGTTTCCTTGGCTGTCTCCCGCATTGGGTGGTATATAGGCGGGAGCTTTCTGTTGATATGGTCTGGGACGGACCACTCATGACATGACGATACCCGGTCGTATGGATGCAGCGTCGGGGCTGAAGGGTTAGAAACGCATGCGTTTGCTCTAGGCGTATGGAGATAAAAGAAGGGGGGGGTGGAGGCGGCGGCATGTTCGTAAAAAAAGAAACCATTGACGACGGTTTTGGATGGATTCATGTCGTTTGTATATATGGGTATAGATTAGGATTTGCTTATGGACAGGCTTCCCTGCTTGGATGAGCAATACACGATGTACATGATTTGACTTGCAATGTCGTCTCACACTGCTCGAACTGAGAGGTTCAATGAGTCTGTGGGAGTAGTCGTAAGGGTGAGTTCATTATGTCTATGACTGTGAAAAAGGAAGGCTATGTAAGTGCTCAAGAAACCCATAACGCCATGCGATGCCGTTTACTCTCGCAAACAGTCGTGTATTCTCCTCGTGACAATATCAAAGAAAACAGAACTTGATCCAAACATTTTTTGCATCGCTTGCCTTGATTCCCATAACAACAAAACATGAAAGGCACTGTAGATATATAACAGTGTAAAAACAAAAGAAGAATGGTGACTTGGTTTGAGGTCACATAACTGGGGGCGTTGGTGCGCCTTTATTTTATCTTACTTCTACCAATCGGCCGCCCAGCCGTTCTTCTCGAGAAACTCCTCGCAGGCCTGCCGTAGGGCGAGGTTGGGGCGCAGGTCGGCGGGCGTGAGGGGATCGCGGGTGAGGGGGTCGGAGGGGTGGCGGCGGAGGTGTTCCATGATGGAGGCGCGTTCGTAGGATTTGCCTGTTTTTGTCTGTTGAAGTGGGAAAAGGCATGGTCAGTATTTTATCGAGGCTGTGTGAAGAGAGTAGAGATATATATAACGTATGAGAAGGGGGGGAGGGGGTGGAAAAAGAGGTGGAAGACATATGAGGGCGATGAAAGGGAGGCAAGGGTAACTTACAATGACAGGGTCGACCATGACGTTGAAGCTGATATCATCAATGGCCCATTCAGGCACTTCGCGCTTATTCTGATTCTGTTCGCGCGCCGCCTCAAAGACGTTGCGCAGGACAGTCATCCTCTGCTCGGCCTCTTCCTCAACGGCCTTCTTCTCCGCCTCGTCGTCTGGCGCAACAGCCGCGAGCATCTCATCCCTGTCCTTGCGCAGCAGGTCCATCATCCTGTCCTCGAGCTCGCGCTCCTCCCTGAGCCTCTTCTTCTCGCGGTCCGCCCAGCGCTCCTTCTTGCACCTGAGGACGATGCTGGTGACGGCCGCGAGGGACTTGTCGTTGTTGGCGGCGCAGAGGCGGTGCGCCTCGAGGGCGTTGCTCAGGGCGGCGTCGTAGTCGCGCAGGGAGAGCTGGGCCTGGGCCAGGTAGTAGTGGGCCTTCATGTTGTTGGGGGAGAGGGACAGGCAGGTCTCGCAGTCGGCGATGACGGAGTCCCAGTGGTTGAGCTTGAGGCGGGCCATGGCGCGGTTGGTGTAGAGGGCTGGGTTCTTGGGGTCGGCGATGATGCTATTTTTTTGGTTGGTTGGTTGGTGAGTTTTTCTTGATGTTGAGGTTTGGGGATGATGAGATTCAAGGGGGGAAAAGGGCTTACGCTTTGGAGTAGAGGCTGTCGGCGCCGATGTAGTCGCCGGCTTGGAAGTGGCGGTTGCCTTCTTCCTTGAGCTGTAGTGATTTGGACATTTTTGGCGGTTTTGGGTGTGGTGGTGTTGATGGAGGGTGGTTGATAGAAGATGGGAAACCTTGCGACTAATGGCGGGAGAGGTTCATGCTAAGTGAACACCAGCAGAGCGGATTGAGAGCGCGTTGCTCAGCCAGCCAAGGCTCGATGATTGTGGTATGTTCTACGGGGTTTATTGTAGGTATGTAGACAGTCTTTGTATCACCGGGCTGTGTCGGAGTGGTGCCCGATGAGTAGTAGGTATAAGTTGGAGAGGGGATGTAAATGAAGGTGAGGTGGTTCACTGCGGCTGAGAAATGGGATACACGACAATAAACTGATGGACAGTAGGTATAATCAAATGTCTAAGACGTCGCCTGCTGAGTGATGAAAAGAAAGAAAAAAAAGAAAGGGAAAAAAGATGCGCGAGAGATGCCATGGAAAGGGAAGTCTTATCGCGCACGTCGGAGTTGCTCTGAGATGCATCGGACGACATGAGCGGCATCGAAGGACCCTGAATCCGTGGCGGGGAGATTTCTAATGCGGGCGAGGTGGAACATTCGAGAAGGGGCTTGTGTGAGACTGGATGGATGGGAGATGCGTGCGGGTGACTTGTGTTTGCTGTGCGGGATCGATGAGGTGTGGTTTGAGGCATTGGTAAGTATTGAAGATTGAGAATGAGAAAATTGCTATCTTCAGGTGGTTGTTTTGTTTCGATTGCCTCGCTTGTACATGCAAGGGGGTTCAAGTTGACGGTTTTGAAGCGATCACGGAAAGGGACCAGACCTGACTTGGTACCTGTCACTTGCGGAGGTGGAGCCGGTGGCTCTCTGGATCTACCAACCTGTACCTGTATTACAGTAAGGTACCTGAGAATACTGCTAGTAGAGACCTCGCTAAACACGGCACTTGATTACATAACCATCTATATAAGGTAGTACTACACCAAACCACCACCAGCAGGGCATCATCATCATCATCTGGTGCCTCCCTCCCTCACTGATCCATCACCAGCACGTTCCTGAACCGCGGCTTTCCCGCAACCAAGTCGTCCACCGCCTTCTGCGCCTCGGCCAACGGATACCGCTGGATCATGCACCGGATCCCGTGCCTGACGGCAAACTGAATCGCCTCCTCGCTGTCAATCGCGTGTCCGCTCGCCCACCCGTGAACACTGGCTCCCTTCATCACCAGCGCTGTCGTGTCAATGGGAACCGGCCCAATCAGACACAGGTTGAGCATCTTTCCTCCTGGCGCCAGCGCCTTGACGAGGGTGCTGATCATCTCAGCATCTGGGGCCGTTTGCACGACAATGTCGGCACCGCCAAGCTTGAGGATCTCGGCCACTGCGTCGGACGCCTTGGTGTTGATGTAGTGGTGCGCGCCGAGATCCTTTGCGAAGCCGGCCTTGTCGTCGCCGGACGACAGGGCAACGACTTCGTAGCCCATCTTGTTGGCGTACTGGACGGCCAGATGGCCCAGTCCGCCGAGTCCGTTGACGACGACGACGCCGCCCTGCTCGACGTGCAGCTTGCGGATTCCGTTGAAGACGGTCACGCCCGCGCACAAGAAGGGGGCAATCTCCGCTGCGTCGACCTCTTTGGGCACACGAACAACGGCTTCGGCTCGGAGCAAGACGTATTCCGCATATCCCCCGTCAAAGCTGACCCCGTTGACGGCCTGGTTCGCGCAGTACTGAAACTGCGAGCGCTGGCACTGCCGACACGTTCCGTCATGTCCGCCGTGCCACGGGCCGCCGACTCTTTGGCCGACTGTGAGGCGCGTCACGTTTTCGCCCACGGCAACGACGTCGCCGACGAGCTCGTGGCCCGTGACGCGGGGGAACACGGGGCCGACGTGGCCCGCGATGATGGAGACGTCGGAGGAGCAGACGCCGCAGGCGAGGACCTTGACGAGGACCTGGTTGGGGCCGGGTAGCTGGAGCGGAAGCTCTTTCTGGGTGAAGGGGGCGTTGGCCTCGAGGGTGACCATTGCCTTGTATGTTTTGGGGAGTGACATGGTGATGATGATAACGGTGAAGTTGCCGTAGCTTGAGGTTTTGTTTATTCTGGTTTCGGTTGTCCAAGGTGAGGGCGTAGACTGTGATGTTGCTGGCTGCTGAGTTTGACTTGGTATCTTGTCATCGATGGCAGTTGACACATATATACTATATGCCTGCCAGTGGGACCATTCAAGATGGATACCTAGATTTCTTGTTACCTTCTATAATCTTTCTGCTTCCATTCAGAGCCATCGGGAATGGCTTTATTGCAGAAGCAACAAATCCGATCGATCAAGAAGTTGATCCGCCAATGAACGGTCTGTCCAAGGCTGAAACTGCTGCTCTCGCCAGTGGAGGCGCCGTATATTCTGAGACTATTTCCGAGGGTTTATCTCAGGAACCGCGGTTGAGTGGGACCTCAAGAGCGAAAAGTCCGGCTGCACGTCCCAGAGCGATGGTCCAGTCAAGACGCTTAGTCCTAGTGAGATGTATAGCTAGCTATGCTATGAAGAACATGGGTAGGTAGCCAGAAATGATTGAAGCAATAGTACTAGGTAGGTAGATATACACTCTATAATTGCGCTGGTAGGGAATCTAGTGAGGCTATAGGTCGTCCCACTATGACCGCCCCAGAGACGCAGATGTAATAGATAATCAGCCGTTTATTGACGTCTACGAATGATGCTCATGGTATTCACTTTAATGCGTGACATGAGATGTGCTTCTATTGGCACTGAGGGCTGTTCGTTTGACGTTGTTGCACATCGAGCTCTTTTGCAGCGTTTTTGGTGGAGATTGTCTAAGTCCGAAACGCGAGCTTCCAGATGGACGGTTCGAAAAGAGGGTTACTACTAGTACATACAGAGCAACAACTGCCCTGCGCCCGCCAAGTTCTCAAAATAACATTCCATTTACTTGTAGACTTAATTGGCTGATGTGGAATTGTGTTCGAGGGATTGATCACGGTTATGCATCGTGATGTTGTTGCTTCTAGGACGGAGCTTGAACGACATGCCTACCTTCATATTGTTATACTCCCGCTTGTCTAGGAGACTGCCGGCTGGTTTTTTTTTTTTTTTTTTTTGTTCACTTGGGAACAATGGTCAGCTCGAGTCCAGTTGAAACTGATGTAGCTACAAAGATGCTTCTCATCTTCTGTTACAAAGGGCATTGCCAAGCTAAAAATCATTGTTCACACGACCTCCTTCGCGGACGGCTCATGGATCGGGCTCAATCTGGCAATTATTAGTTCCTCTCCGATGGCCTCATCTGATAATGAATGGGCCTGACATTCATGTTCTGATTGTGGGTTGCATTCGCAGTTATTATTTCCGAAAGGGTGCTTATTCCGAACGACTACAACCCGGGCATATGTCCAGACCCTAATACTTTGAACTTCGACACGGCAGTGACATTTGAAGAATTGAAGAGAAAAGTACCTATATAAGGAGCATGTTGTCAAACTGTCTAAGCAATGAATCTATCATCAGGAAAATAGTATCTCACTTCAAACGTACTTGACGCCAAATTCTAGATGTACCTTACTGGTTCGCACTTACACAGCAACTTACACCAAGCTTTCCAACATGGCCCAAGCATACCTCATCTCAGGAGCATCCACCGGCTTTGGAGCTCTGGCAGCGCAAGCCATCGCCAAAAGAGGGCATACCGTCTTTGCAGGAATGTATTCGCACAACGGCAACACCAAAGGCTACGAAGAAGCCGTTTCGCAATTCGCTCAAGAGCACAAGGTGGACCTTCACGCCATTCCCCTGGACCTCTTATCCCAGGATTCCGTCAATGCAGCCGTGAACCACGTTCTCAAATCAGCCGGCCGAATCGACGCCGTCGTCCACAACGCAGGCCACCTCTGCTGGGGCCCATCCGAGAGCTTCAGCGCAAAGCAGCTGCTTCACCTGTACGACGTCAACGTCGTCGGCTGCCAGAGACTGAACCAGGCCGCCCTGCCGCACATGCGACGGCAGCGATCCGGCCACCTCATCTGGATCTGCAGCAGCTCGACGTACGGGGCCAAGTCGCCCATGGCTGGCCCTTACTTTGCCGCAAAGGCCGCCCAAGACTCTCTTGCGCAGTCGTACGCGCACGAGCTTGCGCCGTGGGGGATCGAGACAACGATTGTGCTGCCGGGGGTGTTTACAAAGGGTACGAATCACTTCATCGACGCTGCCAAGCCGGAGCTTGGGGATGTCGAGGCGGAGTATGAGGAGGGGCCTACCAAGGGGATGGCGGAGGATACGTTGAAAGGGACGGAGGGGCTGTTGCCGCCGGACGCGGATCCGTCGCTTGTTGCGGATGCGCTGGCTGATTTGGCGGACGTTCCGAGGGGGAAGAAGCCGTTTAGGGTGTCGGTTGATGCGGTGCTGGACGGGGGAGATGTCGGTGCGGCGGTGGTGGATAATAACAAGGTGAATGCCTATCGACGGATGGGGCTGGAGAGGTTTCTGAAGGTGCAGTTGTGAATGTGGCAAGCTTTAACATGTTGATACTTGGAATGAAGTAGTATGCCTATCTATCTCGAATATATAATGGCTGTTTCATACCGGTAGCAGATTCGGCAGCCGGACTTGTTATCATGAGATGGCGGCTATCTCAACAGGGAAACATAACTACCACATGTCAACTTTGTGGCCTCCTGAGTATACATGCTGACCAGATTATGTACCAATTTCATGGCTCCGGCTCTAGACTCAACGTGCGTCGGCGATATATGTTTGAGTTCAGTCTGCAAAGTGTTCCAAACATGTATTCCTTACTGAGTATTGCTGCCGGGGCACTGACAGATTGCTATTCAGGCACCGACTTGCTTGGATACATAGGCTTCCATCGCTTTTGCATGCGCTACTGAAGATACAGGCCTGGAGTGTCCAGTCGCAACGCCTGCTGCTGTACCTATACATTCAGATACAAGCTGGTTGCGATACCTTCTGCTGGTTGCGATACCTTCTGCTGGTTGCGGATACTTTCTGCTAGTCGTGATATCTCTAACTCTAGGTATGTAATTTGGGGGTCGCTCAATTCGGGACTTTGGTGAGGACAATCATACCCAGCATCCCATCTCTCCCCTTGTTGGACAATCCTTCGAAAATGCTGATGATTCAAAGCAAGAAAGATGAGCCAATCAGTGAGTGTAAGCGCTTACTCTTGTACACGAGGTGCATGGCATGCAAGCTTGGCCCCCATGTGACTCGACATGCATCAGATCTAGGCAGCAGGCCGTCGTGCCTCTCCAAGCATAACGAAGGCAGGATGGAGAATTGTGTCGTTACAACAACATGCAGATTTGCGTTGTTCAAGTTGAGGAGGTTGAGACCAATTGCCGAGTGAAACCTATACTGACGACTGAGACGACTGTGCAATTTGTTTGGCTATTTCGGTAGCACTGAGTGCTTCAGTGTTATCGGACCCTGAACCAGCATCATGAGTCCAACGAGCCTGGCTAGTGATGGGGAAGTCATCTTCCACGACGAGGAGCTAGATGCTGTCTTCATCGGCAGAGACGACATCAGTGACTACAATCCAGAACAGTTACTGCCCGAACCCCCTGAAGTGATAGAGAACATCCGACAATGGCTCCAACCTACCGCATACGACGTTGCGGGAGGCGAGTTCCGCAGACACTTGTCCTCTCATGTCGCGGGCACCGGCCGCTGGCTCACCTCGAGCGATGCGTATCAGAAATGGCTGGATAGCGAAGAGCACGGATTGCTCTGGATCAAGGGAATTCCGGGATCGGGCAAGTCCGTCATGGCAGCCAGCCTCATCGATGAGCTTGCGAAATCGCATCCCGGCTCTCCCGTGCTCTTCTTCTTCTTCCGCCAGATCATCGATGCCAATCATGAGCCCAGAGCCCTCTTACGGGATTGGATGGATCAGCTACTCATCTACAGCCCTCCTCTGCAAACGCAGCTCAAGACATATGTCGAAGCTCATCGGGCGGTTGAAAGCGTATCTCTGGAGGATATGTGGAAGCACCTTCGGCTGGCCTTTGCGAGTCTACCCGCAAGAGTCTTTTGCGTGGCGGACGCACTCGACGAAATAGATTGTGGCCATGACGGCTTCCTACAAGCACTTGGGGAACTCGGCGGATGGCGGCCAAAGACGGTCAAGGTTCTGATCACCAGCCGTCCTGTTGCAAGCGTCGAGATGCCACTGCGGAAGACTCCATGCCTACACATTCGTCTACAAGAGGAGCTGGTAGATGTGGACATTGCGACTTACGTCCATTTCACTCTGTCAAGATCCAGCATTCCGAAGAGCGAATGGAACGTCATTGCGGACGCGGTGCCGGGCCGAGCGAATGGCTTGTTCCTCTACGCCAAACTCGCTATGGATGCATTTCTCGAACCGGGCGTCGATATCAACTCTGTCCTCTCGAGGCTTCCAACGGATTTGAACGCCCTTTACACCGATCTATTAGCTGAACACGCGCAGCGATCCGGGGTGCCGGATGATATCCAGCATCTCATCTTGCAGTCTGTCACCCATGCCACTCGTCCCTTGAGGCTGCTTGAGCTGGCGGAAATGATCAGGATCAGTTTCCGCGGAGACTCCACGCGGGATATCAAAACGACAAAGGGTCTCATAAGAGCTGCGTGCGGACCGTTGCTGGAAATCTTACCAGATGAGACAGTGTCGGTGATTCACCACTCATTCACAGAGTATCTCAAAGGCACTACACGATCTTCAGAGGACCTACAAGCAGGATATCCCGTCTTGCATATGGGTCCGGCCCATGCTCAACTGGCCCTCCAGTGTATCCTATACCTGCAATCGGGATGTCTCAGCGCTGTTGCTCTGGACACAGACGAAGCTATAGACTACCTGTCACAGGCCCAGTGGGGGTTTGGTGGCGAGCAACTCAAGTATGAACGCAAACTGCAAGATGCCGAAGTCCAATTGAGGCTTCAGTACCCGTTCTATGAGTATGCAGCCAGTAACTGGCATATACACGTTGCAAAGTCCGAAGCGGCCGGTCACGATCAAACAGAGATCAACGCGAAGCTCAACGGACTGTTTGACGATGGTGACAACATGAAGGCGTGGCTGCAGATGAGATGGCCGGAGAACAGCATGGGCGCCAGAAAGGTTACGAAGCTTCATATCGCTGCCAAGTCTGGCCTGGTCTCCTTTACCAAAGAACTGCTCTACACCTTTGACGCCGACGTAGTCGACATCTACGATAGAACGCCCATGTAAGCTCATTCTGCCCTGCATTCAACCGGGGCCACAAGGTTCTTTCTTACCTACTCTTTCATAAGCCCTGGCTAACACAAATGCTCTTTACAGTTGGTGGGCTGCATGGGAGGGACATGCAAAGGTTATCATGGCCCTCCTAGAAAGCGGTGCAAACCCGGATATGCCCGACAACTACTCTGGACTCAAGCCTTTGCATGTGGCTGCCAGCAACAACCACGCTGCTGCCGTAACGGCACTGTTGGAAGCAGGCGTCGATCCTCTGACGGAAAAGACTCTCGATGATCCCTGGGTCCGGTGCGGCAATGGCGATTCGTCTATCGGGGACACGCCTCTGATGTATGCCTGCCACGATCACCTCGAGGCACTGAAAGCCTTTCTTCCGTTCATCAAGGACAACCTGGACGTGCTGCACCGCGCTGTGGCGTGGGCCGCCAGCGTGGGCGCCGCAAAGAACGTTACTCTCCTGCTTGAGCAGCCTGGCGTAGATGTCAACACCGCGGTTGACGGCCAGACACCGCTCTATAGGGCGTGTGAGAAGGTGGACGACGTCCAGGTAGCCATGCTTCTGCAGCTCGGCGCGGATCCTAACATCAAATGCGATATTGGCGACAAGAGTGTTGGCTATCAGTGGCCGGAGCCCGCCAAGATGAACTGCTTCTTTGCCTTGTGCAATCGACATGGAGGGGAACGAAATGAAGAGAGGTTGCAGAATATCTTTCCGTTGCTGCTTCAGGCCGGAGTCGACATTCACTACCGCACCCCCTTGGGCGAAACTGCACTTCATACTGCAGTCAACTCGTCAGTCCTCCTCAAGCTACTCCTCGATGCCGGGCTGGACGCAAATGCCGCCACCAATGATGGAGAAAGACCTCTTCATTACCTCCGGTCCTCAAGGTATTCCTTGATGCCATCTGTAGAGCTACTGGTTGAAGAGGGACATGCCGATATCAACGCCGCGACGCATGACGGGCAGACTCCTCTCCATGCTCTCATCCGTATGCTTGAAGGAGACGCCTTGACGAGGTTCTTGGCGTATGGAGCGGATTGCAGGGCTGCTGACAGCAAAGGCAACACGCCGCTGCATCTCCTCATGCAAGGATACGGCGCCCGTGCAGAGACTGTCAGAGCTCTCCTTGTCGGAGGAGCTGATCCCAACGCACGGAACCACGATGGCCTCACTCCGTTGCTACTCTGCAGCTATGTTGACGCGGGCTACATGGACATACTGGACGCGTTCCTCGAGTTCGGCGCCGATATCAATGCAGTTGATCGAAATGGAAACAATCTGCTCTTCCGTCTTCTCTCTACCTCAGAGCGGCATTACGGCGATGTGTCTCAGCGATACCTTGCCCATGTCATTGATCACGGGCTGTCGCCTTTTCAACGCAATTACCATGGCGAAACAGCCCTGCATCAGGCAGTCAAGTACCATGATGCTTCCAGACCTTCCAGGCGTGACGGCGCCACTAATATATCGAGACTCGATTTCCTGATTGACTTGCACCTCGACGTCAAGGCCGTTGACTACAGGGGAAACACTCTGCTGCATACATTGGCTATGCGGAGAAACAATCACAGCTCTTACAATGGCATGCATCTCACCGCATTCTGGCAACAGCTTCTTTCTCTCGGGCTGGACTTGGAGCAGAGAAATCATGCCGGGCGTACGCCGCTTCATTATCTTTGCGCAGCCCGCACTCACACCCTACGATTCAAGCCGGGGACCACTATGCCTATTGACTTTGTGCTCTCTCGGGTGAGGGATGTCAATGTCCCCGATATGGATGGAACCACGCCTCTCCATATAGCTGTGACGTGTGGAAGACTGTATGCAAAGAAGCTGATTGATGCGGGTGCGGACCCTCTGGTGACTACATATGAAGGACTCACTCCTCTTCATCTTGCTGCTCGGTGCAGAGACAGTAACAACGTCGGCCTCCTGCTTCATACCATAAGGGGGCGACAAGAGGCAGCAGCAATTCCTGGCAGCGCCACACAGCAAACAGATTCCGGTACTCCTCATTCTCACAAATCATCGACTGCCTCACACGTCGTACATGGAGTGAACGCAAAAGCAGTACATAAAAACGAGATAATCACGCCTCTCTACTATGCCTGCCGATCAGGGAGACCAGAACTTGTGTCGCTTCTCCTAGACGCCGGGGCGGACGTCCACATCGGGAACCTCCTTGGGGCTTGCCTTGAATTTGAGGAAGAATGCGCGTTATGGAATCAGCCCCGTCTTCCCCAAGATGATGAGGATGAACATGAGTATAATTCTCCCCTTAAACTGACAGATACCTACCGTCACGGTGTGTATGACCCATGGAGCGCTACGATTAAAGGTATCTGTTCCAGCGATACAGCACGACTTGAAGAGATTATTGATATGCTTGTTCGGCATGGCGTCAATACATCTCAGCTCAAGGACAATCCGGAGAAATATCAAGACGGTTTGATCAGGCAAGCTCTGGCGAAGCATCGAGATTATACTGCCGCGTGCTTGAAGCGTGCCCTTAGCCAGGCGTCAAATTGTCGAGATGCTCAAGAAAGCAGAGATGTGGTCACCGAGCTGATTGAGGGTATACAGCACCGCGAAAAAGAAGCTGCACTCGGAGCCCTGAAAGCATCAAGTTTCATCGATCCGGGTGCTGAGGGCCAAGTTGTCCCGCTGCATCTTGTCACTCGCTTTCTCGCTAGAAGGGAGTATCATCTAGTCGAAGAGCTTTCTCGGCTTGGGGTCGGCTTTCTTCCAAAGACGCTCCCAGAGTTCAGGTATGGTCGAGACGACACATGCACCCTATCACATCTCATACAGATGGGCTTCGCATCCCTTGTTGAGCGGATAGGCTCTATAGAAGCAGAGAGAAGGCTTGAAGCAGGAGACTGGCACGCTTTTGGAGACACCACACGGCCTGGTCTCTGGTACTCAAAGAGAGATGGTCCACTCCCCTATACGAGGCCTCTCATCTTCGACGCAGTCCAGTGCGAATTGCCCAACATGGACATCCTTCGACTGCTGGTTGAGCGATTTGCCGTCGATGTCAACGAAACGGACGAGTCTGACGAGGCTGCTCTCTTCCGTGTCGCCCGGGGCGACAACTGGTGGCAAGTTCACCAGGCATTGCCCTATCTGCTCGATGCCGGCGCAGACATTCACATGCGTAACTCCAACGGCCAGACACCCCTCCACATGGCCCTTCAAGCAGACGACAATTGGTACGGCCCCTATAACTGGGAGGCAGCCAGGATCCTGATCGAAAGAGGCGCAGATGTAAACGCAGTCAACGGCAAGGGGCAGAGCTGTCTTGCGTGCGCGCAGCATAACGTGGACATGATAGACTTCCTCGTCAACCACGGAGCCGTTGCAAACGTGGACTCCATCTTCGGCGCCATCGAGTCCGGCAACGTCAGAGTGCTCCGAGCGCTGTTGTCTGGAGGAGTTGACCCCAACACACGTCGAGATGTGCCATCTGGAGCTTCGCACGAAAGGAGGCTGTACAATCTCCAACTGGAGCCACAGGAAGTGTTTCCTCTCTATTATGCCGCCATGCAGTTGAACCCCCCTTGGCATGCCACGGACAATGCGTACGAGGAATTTGCCAAGAGGGAGGATATCGTTCGGATCCTCCTCCAGCATGGAGCTGATCCATTTGCGAAGTTTTTGAAGAAAGACACAAAAGAGGCCAACGCGAACGACTTGTTGGGAGCGCAGACTCCTACCATCGACGTGCCAAAGGGCTGGAAAGAATGCACCCTGTTGCACGAGGCGCTATACGGAGGCATCTTAGCTGATGTATTCTTCGAACTTCCAACTCTCAATGTCAACCACCGAGACGCAAAGGGACGCACTCTTCTCCACATGATATGCGAGAACAGGTGCCATCCAGACAGTGGCGGCCCAGATCATATTGTTGGTTCATACACGAAGCATCACGGTGATAGTCTCAAGGAGCGTGTCGCCGTCTTTGAACGGCTGCTGTCTCTCGGCGCAGACCTGGAGGCTACAGATAACTTTGGTCGAAACGTCCTGCATTACATGCTCGGTGGCGAGGTCGACATCGAGTCTTCTGCGTTCAGAAACTTCTTTGCTTATACACTTGCCAAAGCTCCCTCGCTGATGAACCAGCCAGATGGAAATGGCGAGACTCCATTTCACTCTGCCGTGATCCGAGCAGTCCGGAAGAACGCAACTGGCGGAGCAGAGATGCTGTTGCAGGCCGGGGCAGATTACACCGTCGTTAACAGGGACGGAGACACTCTGCTTCACATACTAGGCCGCGGCCTTGCCATTGCAACTTTGCGCGCGTTGTTTGAGACTCTCGTCAACCGAGGCCTTGACATTAACGCTCGCAACAATCGTGGCGAGACAGCTCTCTTTTCATTCTACAGCTGCCCCAAGACGAACGCCAATGCGCAGTACTTTCCTGAGCCAGATAGACCTTCTGGGGAACATACGACGGCACTGTTAGAGAAGCTTGGTGGTGACTTTTTAGCTAGAGATGCTCGGGGACGAGGGCTGTTGCATGTTGCTGCGGGCGGAGACGTGGAACGGTTCAGGGAGTTGATGGAGTTGGGGCTTGATGTTATGGCGGAGGATAATGCGCAGCAGACGGCCATTGATGCGGCTGCTGCCTGTGGGAACAGGGATATCTTGGAGATTTTTGAGAAGAAGAAGGACTGAAGTACGAAAGCGGCAGAAGCGCTCAGGCACAAATTGTTGTTGGAATCACGCCTTGTCATTCTATTAATGCTACAGTGTAATAGAGGGAGATATGATGGCAGTCTAGGAATGACTACATATGCGTCAATGCTGACTCTATCGTGAAAATGAATGATTGAGAGCGCTCAGACATTTCAGGAATCCTTGCACTGGTAAAAGTCCTTGTCATCAGGCCTCGTCTTATGAGCATAAGTACCGCAGTATCTAAGGGACGTCAGAAATGCACATTAGAGACCAGCTGGATGCTTTTTTTGAGCTTACCGTGCTACCAACTCGCCTCCTTCCTGGACAAAGGTGAATATGGCCCTCGACAACAAAGGATCTCCTCCACTGTAAGGAAACGTCCACAGGAGCGGATAGCCCCAGAGTTCAGTGCCACAGTCGGGTCGGTTAAAGTGGTAGATGTGAGGGTACTTTCGAGCACCTGAATGATGACAGACGGTCAATCATGAAGTCGTGGGCAAGCAAGATTATGGGCTTGCCCGCTTACCAATAGGGTTGTCTTTGTGTTGAAGGGCAGCGTTGCCAGCGGCTTCAACATCGGAGGGCTTGAAGGCGCGGATGTTTCCTGCACGTTTGAAGGTAAGTCGCCTCCCCTATGACCTCTTCACACTAACATGGCTCTCTTACCGCAGACTACATCTTTCTTGGGAAGATTGGTCACCTTGGCGCTGGCCCCCGAGGCGGCCAGGAGGGCGGCGATGCAAGAAAGGGGCTTCATTCTGGACAATACTTGGTAAAGCTTGATTGATGGTGTGAAGTACTCCGTAGATGCCTGAAAGATGTCGCATACTTATACCTCGAGGTCAAGTCCCCTGACATTGAGAGAGGCCAACCTGCGCTCGAACGCTTGCTCAACTTGCCAGCTCACAATCCCTTTAGGGAGTGCTTCTTGGCTCTCCTCCTCCAATGGGTTTTTAGGGGGAAAAAAAATATCTGCCCTACATACGGATGCATGTTCCAGCCTGCGATCCCACGCTTTGATTTACTTGCCACTCACGTCAGTCCATCTTGCCACAATGTGTCTCGGAACTCGGGGTTGATCTATCATTACTACTCCCAGTTCACAGCCTCAGTCTCCTCCCCACAGTGGGAGTGACATCCCGAAGTGTTTCTGCGGTGCGGCCGCATGCTTTCCCGAGACAAAACGAAACAAACACGCGATGCCAGCTGTCAGTCATGTCTGTGATCCATGCGGCATATCGCCGAGCGGTGTGATCTGTGTGTGGGTGAGATGGTTTTGACACATGGCGCGAGTAATACGGTAGTAGCAGTAACGTCATTGTAGGGAGCTGTCATGGGCAATGTCAAGACAGAATTTCACTGCGGCATTACCCGCTGGGTGACATCAAGCTCGTGTCCTCCTGCAAACCCGTCATGATGCAGTACATCCACGGCAAAGACTGAGCTGAGTGGCACAAAGGACAGAACAAGGATCGCTAGGTAGCAAAGACAACAGTCAAGGACAACACTTGGACTACTTCTCAGAGACTTCACTGACATGATGGGAAGCAACATGGTAACTTCACGTTCAACAAGTCGACCAGACTGTACCCAGAACTATAAGTTAAACAAGTATACATGGACACAGCAGCTCTATGTGCTTGTTTATTAGTAACCAGCACAGATCTAAAGGGAGCAAATGGCTACTGTTAGCCGGAGTTACGGTGGACTGTGGCCGGAGCCGGAGCCGGAGCCGGAGCTGGAGCTTCCAGTAATGGAATTGGTGTTGGGTAGAAGAGGCATCGGGGATTATAAAACAAGACTTTCACTGTTCAATGGATGTGAACAGCTTAGATACTATGAAAACTCCAGTTTGACCATATAATTTGACGATTCTCTGATCAAATGCCTTCGCAACTTGTCAAATTACAGGGCTAAGAACAGACACTTGGATGTTTTCAGCTCCTTTCAAGCCTGCTTTTCTCCGCAACCATACACTCTACCCTCACAGAATCGCCTTGCAAAATCTCCTATCCGCGCTGGTCTCACCAACGACGCAGTTCTGCGCAGATCCGTGGCTTGCAAAGGCAAAGAAGCGGATTGGAAGGGCGACCAGCCCCGACATCCACATTGCTTCTCCCTCTGGGATAATATATACTTGGACTGCGGAACCCCAATTCTATCTCGATGTTACGTTTGGTGGCGATGAACTCCACATCACCTTTGCCCACCTTGGGTCCGATTATCGTACACTGTTGAAGGTTGCGATATGACTTGCATATGTACGGTCCTGAGCGTGCTTTATGCATATCCTGGGAGAAGAATTTGCAACTGTCAGATCGATATTCGCGGTTCAGCAAGCAATCGCCGTCTTGATCAGCAGCAAAACCGGTAAAGTAATCGATCCCGAAAGGCAAAGAACTTGCCCAGACCACATGTTCTTTCAAAGTACCTCAGCAAGCGGTGCCGTTGTGAGCATCACCACCCCCACGCCTCCACGTCTGATTGACGGACGTGGTCCGCGATGGCTCATCTCGGGCACAGTAAGGGGGACGATTCGCCGTGATGTTTGCATCTACCTCATTGCTTGCATGATTTCGTGCCGCGACAGCAACGAGAGATACGATTCTGTGTATGTCAGCGGGCATCCAGTTGTCATTTCCTGTGAAGACGTACGAGCAACCTGCCATCGACGGCCGATGACCTCCATCGCCTGCTTAATCAGATGCAACTTGTCAGCGGTGGCACCGCCGGGCGTCGACCGCGATGCTTCCAAATGCAGCAGCGCAACTCTATAAAACATATGCAGGAGGAACGGAGACGAGCGGTTGTGTATCTCCATAAAGGATCGCCGTGTAAGGATATGGTTAGAAATCTGCAGCGCCGTTTGTGAGATCGCATCGGTCTCCGTAGACAGCTGGTCGAGAGACGTGACGGACGATCCCGACCTGTCCTTATTCTTTGCCTGGGAAGAGTCCAGGAGAAGGATCCCGCTTGGAGTTGTTAGTGACCACACCAGACAGAAGCAGAGTCGTCGAAGATTGAACGTACCAATAACACACAGCCGTCTGGGAGCAGAATTCCATCTGCCTCAGGTGCGCTTCGAGCCTGGAAACGTTGACGAGGGAGAATATGGTGCGCCTCAGCTGCGCCGTCTCGCTCTCTGGAGATCCTTCGGCAACATGGCGGAGAACCTGGCCGAGTAAGTGAGCGGCCTGTGCGAAGCGAGCAAAGCGGCCCAGGTCGAGGGCAGTGGCTGAGCCCAGTGTGTATGCGTCCTCCGGTCTGCCAGACTATTGGACCTTGTGTCAAAGATGAACCAGCCAGGAGGCTTAGCAACTAGAACTTACTCCATTATTGAAGGCAGCATCATCAACAGGTAGCCAGTTCTCCAAGATTGGGTCGGGCGTCACTAGGTGGCGACTGGGGTCACACAGGTTTAGAAATCTGAGGCTGCGGTCAACTTCAAATTCGGTAAGATGTAGAGCATAGGGGAGTATCAATACCTATCCAGAACAAGTATTGACCACCAGACTCTGCGGCGTTCCTCCAATTCGTTCCAGGATATTCCAGTCAAGTCTCGATGCAAAATCGACTTGTCAATCCCTAGAGCGGTAGCATAGCGAGCACACCCGGCGATGGACAAGAAGGCTGATGGATACACGCCATGTCCAATCTCATAGAGAGCCACAAGAACCGAAGCCTGGATAACCTGCAGAGACAAAACACCAGAGTGCTCGAGCCTAAACTGCAGATGCTTTGTGGCCTGGTAAAGCGGCGTCCTCGGGTTCGAAACCTGCTCGCTGGACAGCCTCATGGCAAGAATGAGATAGAACAGCTCAGCGCGCTTATGCGTAAGCCAGCTGACAAGATTCGCCAGGAACTGGATCCGAGACACAACCGGCATCCACTCGTGCACAGAAGCAAAGAACTTGTCGGAGGTCGCCTTGATGTTGGCAACATCTCCCACAAAGTCCGACACTTGCTTTGTGATGAGATGGTCCACGGATGGCTCCGGGACTCTGAGCTGGGCGCTGGTGAAGGCCTCCGGATCGAGGAAGCGCTCGGTGAGAAAGTTGGCCGCGGCGGACGGAGAAGAGCCGAGGTGGAGGGCATGATCGTATTCCGGGCTTGGGTGCGATGTCTCGGCTGTAAAGGAGGCCTGGTCCGTGAGCAAGCCGGAGGTGGGAGACACGACAGCGTTGGACGGAGCAGGTCGAGTCTTTCGCTCTCTCTTCTTGCGGCGATACGGATAGTCGCACACGATCCGCTTTCTACAGCGCAGTTTGCCACGGATCAGTATATATACAAGAACACCTTTGTTTTACCGGCGACGGTAACTCGGACAAGTCGCCCTCACCGGAGACAGCCTCTGCACTGCGGAAGAGCCCGGTCGCACCGCCTCTTCGAGTCGCGGCATGCTAAGCAGGCAAACGGCGCGGGCGTCGTCGCCAGGCTTTCATATCGCCCGTCCATGATGGGGGGAAGAATAGTAGCGTCTTCCGGCAGCAGGGAACTGATGGCTGCGGATGTACGAGTCACGCAGCAGCTGGAGGATGGCTGCGGCATCTTGCGGACAGATGGCGAGCTGATATGACCGCTCAAGTGCGGGTTTGACAGAATGGTGGCGCTGACAAATTTGGGGATGGAGATGCCGAGGTCTGGTATTTCATGTGGCTTTGGCTGACATGAAGAACGCCATCGTCTTATTTGGGCTTTATCGGTATACAGTACAGGTATCCTTGATCTGATCCGGATTCCGGACATTATCCAAGTTTGATAGAACTACATTGTTTTGGTGTGTTGAGAAAGCCCTGAGACGCCCGAGAATGACTTACACGCATCATCTCCGTCTAGATCCAAGCATGAACAAGGTAGCATAAACCAGAACTCACTTCCTCCCAGACATCTCACCTCCAGCCAACCTCCAAATCTCATCGTCTATGTCCTTCCCAAAGCTCTTCGTCGTCCCCTTGCCCCCAATATCCGGCGTCACCACTCCCTCCTCCGCCCGAGCCATGACATTCTCCATTGCCTGAAGCAGCAGGCCAGCAGCCCTGTCATGCCCAAAGTGCTGCAGCAGCATCTGGCCAGCCCAAACCATGCCCACCGGGTTCGCAACCCCCTTTCCCGCAATGTCCGGAGCGCTGCCGTGAACGGGCTCGAAGAGGCTGGGGAACTTGCCGTCCGGGTTGATGTTTGCAGACGGCGCGATGCCAATGGTGCCCGTGCATGCAGGCCCCAGGTCGGACAGAATGTCGCCAAAGAGGTTGCTGCCGACGACCACGTCAAACATGTTGGGCCGCTGCACAAAGTGAGCCGTCAGGATGTCGATGTGGTACTTGTCCACGGCAACGTCGGGGTACTTGGCCGCCATCTCCTGGACCCTCGAGTCCCAGTAGGGCATCGTGATGCTGATGCCGTTGCTCTTGGTCGCGCTCGTCAACTTCTTGCGCGGCCGGCTCTGCGCAAGGTCAAACGCGTACCGCAGCACGCGATCAACGCCCGTCCTCGTCATGACCGTCTCTTGGACGACAATCTCGCGGTCCGTCCCCTCAAACATCTTGCCTCCGATGCTGCTGTACTCTCCCTCGGTGTTCTCCCTCACGATCCAAAAGTCAATGTCGCCCGGCTTGCGGTTGGCCAGGGGGCACGGAACGCCGGGCATCAGGCGGCAAGGCCGGAGATTGATGTACTGGTCGAACTCGCGGCGGAACTTGATGAGGCTCCCCCAGAGCGAGACATCGTCCGGAACGAAGTCCGGCATGCCCACGGCGCCAAAGTAGATGGCATCGAATCGGAGAAGCGTCTGCTTCCAGTCCGGCGGCATCATGTCGCCGTGCTTCTGGAAGTAGTCGCAGCTCGCGAAGTCGAACCATTCAAATTGCATCGGGATTTTGTAGATCTTGGAGAGAGACTCCAGACAGGTTACGCCGACGGGCATGACTTCTTTTCCGATGCCATCGCCAGGAATGACGGCGATTTTGAGGGGTTTGGCCGCCATCTTGTCTTGTTTCTGTGTAAGCCGGCACAGGGGGGGCAACACCAGAAGGAGAGCGGTAAAACAGCACGGAATTCTAGATGAAGCGACGATGATGAGCTTGGGTTTGAATGTTGTTCACAAAGAGACTGGTGAGAGAAGCAGCACACGGCAAACGATCAGCATTCGTACCTATGTACGCTTCTTCTTTCATCCGCATGTTCGCATGCAAAAGTAGCCGACTCAATAGGCGGGGTATCGTGCTTCTCGCCAGTATTAGGTGATATACGCATGCTGGGAAAGAGTATAAAATGAGACCCCTTTATATGCCAAATTGTTCCTTGGTTTCTCAAGTGCGCTCTCATTGTTTCAAGCCACAAACATGTCCTCTGAACATGATCAACGTACCTGCAGAGTCACCACAAGGGAGACATGTTCCCATACCAGCAACTCACTGCCAGAGTCCCAACTTGATCACCATCACGAGTCGGTATGATTAAGGTGGGCAGGACTCGTGGATCTTCCAGTTCCTCTAGTAAACCCTGACGACTCTGCCTTTTGCCCATCTTGCAACTCTCCTTTTGCCCAAGCAACACCAGCCTCACTTCTACATCACATTTCTTGTTGTTCACATTCACTAAGGCATAGATTGCGAAGACACAGAGTCCCGAGCCATCCATCAGCCCTTCCATCAACCATTTCCCTAATCCGGCAATCCTTCTCAAGGCAACATATATTCGCACCAATCATCTACATATACGCAACTCACACCCCTCGGCAACACCGCATTATTAATCGCAGAGAACAACACGAACCGCAACCACTCAAAACGAATCGCATCCCACATCAAAACAGCCCTCTGCACTGCACATAGCGGAGAATTCGGCATTTTCGACATTAGCAATCATTGCGCTCCGCTAACTTCACTATACATCTCGAGGATGCCATCCATGGCAAGTGTTCGCACTTCAACGTCTTTCACCGAGGCTCTCCACTTTCTTCAGGGCTCAAACTCTTAAGGCAACCCGAGGCATAACGACTGCAACAGGAAAATCGATACCATTCATACAACACTTTATTACATTCATTACAAATGGCGTTCCACTTATTGCAAGAGCATGAGAAGGCCGCCAGGTTGAAGGGTTCAAGCCATGCATGTAGAACTAGACCGGATCCGACAGAACCGCCGTTGCGCCCGATTAGTGTAGATGCTTCAGCTTCTCGCCGTGGATGCTCCAACCAAATCCTACATAAATAGATAGACTTCTACTAGAATTTACCATGATCTGGATCATCTCCAAGTCACACAGCTCAAGTCAATTGACAACCAGTTCATCGGATTTTGTTTCGGCGTTTAAATTCTTTGCTTCACCTATAGAGTCATCGTTAACAACCCCCTAACCTTCATATCGATCCCTATCCTCCCTCTCTCATCAAACGCTCACATCATCATCATCATCATCATCACCATCATGGCTGGCGAATTTGTTCTTGTAAGTGACCTTGCCTGTCCCCTACAACATCATCATCCATGGCTAACAACCGATAGCTCACCGGAGCCACTGGCATGATCGGCTTCCGGACCCTAGTCTTCCTCCTCGAGGCAGGCTACAAGGTCCGCGCCGCCGTCAGAAACCAAGCCGGCTTTGACAGAATCTCACAGCTCGGACCCGTCGCCCCATATGCCTCCCAACTGAGCAGCATCATTGTCCCAGACATCACCGTGCCAGGAGCCTACGACGAAGCTGTCAAGGACGTCGAGTACATTGTGCATGTCGCCTCTCCGCTGGCAAGCAACGCTCCCCCGGGCATTGACTATGACAGCTACATGATCCAACCAGCCATCCACGGCACTGTGGGCATCCTCGAGTCGGCAATCAAGACAACAAGTGTCAAGAGGATCGTCATTACGGGATCCGTCATGTCTATAACTACTCCGGCAATCCTAAGCTCAGGCGAATACATCAATGGCAAGTCACTCCTGAATAACAAGGCACCTCGTGTCAATCGACCCATCTCAAGTCAACATCACTTTGCTAACCTTCTCTCACGCAGAGGAATCCCGAGTCCCAACGTCTCATGGCCCCTTTACAAACGTCATGGACGCCTACGCCGCCTCCAAATCCGCCGCCTTTAACGAGACCAAGAAGTTCGTCGCAGAAAAGAACCCCCCGTTCGACGTCATCCACGTTCTCCCCCTCTTCGTCCTAGGACGCGACGACACCGTCACCACCGCCGAGCAGATTGTCAAGGGAACCAACAAGATCCTCATGGCTCCTCTCCTTGGCACACCAAGGCCTCCCATCCCAGGCGCCCCAGTCCACCTCGACGACGTCGCCCGACTCCATGTCCTCTCGCTGGATCCAAAGGTTGATGGCAACCAGGATTTCTTGGCCGGATCCCATTCTCTCGAGCCCTTTGAGTGGAGCGACTCGGTCAACATTATCAAGAAGCATTTTCCGCAGGCTGTGGCGGATGGCGTGTTCAAGTTTGAGGCTGCCGAGCAGCTTGTGACGTTCAAGACGCAGGTGGACAGTACCAAGGCGGAGAAGATGTTTGGGTTCAAGTTTAAGAGGTTCGAGGAGCAGGTTGTATCTGTCGTAGGCCACTACTTGGAGCTGTTGGGTAAGAACTAGGAGACTGACGATGAGCTGAGCGATGTAGTCATGGATGAGAAGAAGATGAGTTGAAATAGATTATCAGTTGAACCGGACCTGATGATGATCAAACATGCGATGCCACTTACTTTGCCAGAATATTGTCGTCAAGAGGGAAGGGGGGCGGCTACGACGACAGCTCGCATTCACAACCCTACATCACGACAAGTGAACAAGCAGTTCATAGTCGGGAAGGTAGTAAAAGGGAAGTGCATATCAGTGAGGGCTAAGCAGATATCACAATGTAACACACAATTGACGTGCACTAAGCTACAGAGTCTCATAAGGCTAGGGATAGTAATTCGACCAAAAAGCTGCCCATTCCTGCTTCAAATTGAGGTATGTCTTTTTCCACGCAAATAATAAGTCGTCTACCTGATTCTATTGGCTTTCTCGGTGTGTTGTTTGCGGTTTCTTCATGGGCACAACTACCCTGAAGTAATTCAGCTGCCATCCAAGGACACCCATTGACTGTGTGTCTAGGCTTGAAAGACTGCCGAAAAAAAAAGCCTTGGGCGTAGCGGTTAAATGTTCATTGCTTAGGATTAATAATTCGAATGTACTGTTACTAGGCAGATGATTGATGTGATGCTTAGATACCTCCATCGCATGCCTCTGCGGTCATAGTCGGCCGCGCATCGTCCATCGCTATCATGGCCCGACCAAACACCAGGTAGTACACAACAGAGATGTCACATAGCGTACGAAAGAAGTCGAAGAAAGATAAACAAGACAAAGTATAACAGAAGAAAGGAACAAGATCAATTCGGTCGGCAGCACTCGCGCCTTGTCATCCTCCGTCGCGCGGAAGCGCAAAAAGCGAACGGGCGACGCCACGGTCGGATTTATCAACACACGCTTTGTGCCTGTTAATCCGATCGGGAGCTACCTTAGTATTTCCATTGGCGTCAAAATCCGACAGCTGTGTCTAACACCAACGCCGCGGCGGCGTGATGGCATGATGTTCGCACAAATCTCGGTTTCGTCAACGAAAAACTATGAAAGGAATTATAGACATTATCCTGAGGTTGAATCAAGTATATAAAGATGATTCGTGTCGTCGTTTTGTCTCATCATCATTCATCTCCAACACATCATCAACACAAACAACAAGCACTTCACAATAAAGCATCACTTACACGCTGCAACACCAAATCACACACATCACATCTTCATACACTTGACCTCGAAGACAAACAGCAGCAACCACCACCACCACAGCATCAAAGACACTCGCAATGTCTCTCCAAGACAAGGTCATCCTCATCACCGGCGCCTCCAGCGGCATCGGCAAGGCCACCGCCCAGCGGCTCTACAAAGAGGGCGCCCGCATCGTGGTCAACTACCACAGCGACGACTCCGCCGCCAACGCCCTGGTCGAGTCCTTTGGCCCCGACCGCGCCATTGCCGTCCGGGCCGACGCCGCCAACATCAGCGACATTGACCGCCTGGTCAGGACGACGGTGGACAAGTTTGGACGCATCGACGTCGTCGTGGCAAACGCCGGCCTGATGCTGATGCGGGACGTCGAGGACACCACGGAAGACGACTTTGGCCAAATGTTCGACATCAACGTCAAGGGCCCGTACTTTCTCGCGCAAAAGGCCGTGCCTCACATGCCTCCCGGGTCCCGCATCATCTTCATCTCCACGGGCGTCTGCCACTACTCGTCCGTGCCGGCAAAGTACCTCCTCTACGCGGCCACAAAGGGCGCCATCGAGCAGATGACGCGGGTCATGGCCAAGGGGCTGGCCGCCAAGGGCATCATCGTCAACGCCGTGGCTCCTGGTCCGACGGCGACGGAGCTCTTCTTCAAGGGGAAGCCCGAGAGCGTGGTCAACGCCATCAAGGGCTGGAGTCCGTTCAACCGGCTGGGCCAGCCCGAGGAGGTGGCCAACACGATCAAGTTTCTGGCCAGCGACGAGAGCTCATGGGTGGTGGGACAGACGGTGCTTGTGAATGGGGGAATCATGGTGTGATGATGGGATATGGCGAAGGCATTTTGCATGTTTACCTAGAGCACGGACTGGGGTTGATTGGGGCGTGTTTGTGGAATTTCAATCATCTCGATAGCATATAGACTGGATCATACTTACCTAGATGGCGATGGCTTTTCAGCTGAAATTGAACTGATTGATTGATATCATCAAATGCGCTGGTCTTGTCTTTCACGTGCTTCTGGAAGGCCTTTGACCTCTTCCGGCCGATGCCATTGAAAGCAAGCAGCTGACGCGGGCAATTCGGGGTACGTACCGAGAGAAACCGAGCAATCCATGTGAATGGGACGCGCTAGACTACACTCGACTAGCGCACTCCAACCTTGAAGAAACGCATGAAGACGCATCCCTTGAATCATTGATCCCAGCTCTCGTCATCCAAGCATGACAGGTGCATTGATACATACTAGATGCTGGACGACAGCTCCCGTCTCTCTGGATAAGGCTTGAACTTGCGAATACTACATAAGAACCAACTGTAAGCACTGTGCGATCAACTTCCCCTGATCAGCGCGAGGCTTGTCTTTTTGTACCTACGAAATGCTTCCTCCCCTTTTCCGGAGAGCACATGACAGAAACTGCATTTCGCTTCCGTCGATATATGTATCCCTTGTCATGATACACTGCGTAAGAAAACAACTCGGAAGATGGCTCCAGCAGCAACCCCGTATGGTCACTTGATAGACTCGTCACTGCTCGAATGCAACCCACAGTCTATACATACATACATACATACATACATACCCGGCGTCCAACCGTCACAAGAGGATGCGGAGAAGAGAAGGCATTATCGAAAAGACCGTCAACGGCCGCCACGGCATGCACGGAACCGTGTATGTAGGTAGATACCCCAGACTCCTCCAGCCGCTCGCTGTTGGACCGACAAGAATGGCAAAAGGCCCAAGCACAAAAACACCCCATGCTCGCCATGTCGCCGGTGCAGAATTGTCACGCCACGCCCGAGCCGGGCCAAGGCTCTCGACTCCAACGGTGTGCCCCGTTTGTAGGAACCGGCCTCATCCTGCACCGTCGGTGATGGTGTCTTGTCCCTGTAAAGAACAGAACTCCAGCTCCCCAGAAACTCATTCCCCCGCATCCATCAGCCCATGGACACATGCAGACTACACCCTCTTTGTACCTTGGATTCCATCAAGACAGACCCCCATCTGCATCCTCTATACTAGTAGTAATAACACAAGGTGTCAAGCTCCGTCTCTTCAAGCAACCCTCCTCGCGCCTCCGGAGCAAAATCAGAAGCCCGACCGACGGAGTTCGCGTGTGCATGCGCCAGTTACCAAGTACCGGTACATGCACAGTGTGACCTGCAGGCTGGTCCGTTGACCCGCCCCCAGGCCATCCAGGTGCTCCCGGTTGCTGTACCTTGGGAAATTCCCACTCGCCGCGGCCTATCGCAGCGCAGCCATTAGCACTCCAGGGCCCGCCATCCGTCCGGTCTAGGTCCAGGTAAGGATACAAGTACCTGTACATGTACCGAGTGCCGTCACTGCGGCTGGCTGAGTCCGTTAAAATCTGCATGTGCCCGAGTTTTGCCGACTACCTCGACGTCAGAATCGCTGCCATTTGATACCTTACCTTACCTTACCCTCAACTCGCTTGATCCCATCTCCGGACAAACGGCCATTTCTTCAGCAACTCCTCGGCTTGCGTCCATCGCCAGGAACCTGCGACTCTATTTCATCTGCCATCACGAGACACTTCTCCGTCTTCTCGCCTCGATCCGTCTCTCTCTCCCGTCACTCCCGCCTCTCTCTCTCTCTCTCTTTCTCCATCTCCCTTCAGCCGCCCTCTTGAGAAAAAAAAATCCTGCACACAACCTGACAAGCTACGCCCATCCTCCGACTCTCTAATCTGACTGCAAGCGACCGCTCCGAAAATAAACCCGCCCAGGCCTCACCGCATCACGGCCCAGCGCGCGCGACGACGTTGCCTCATCCGATCGCCCTCCAGCAGCTGCAGCCCGTTCAAGCGCAGACATACATCATCCTGCTGCAAGCCCCGACACCTCTGATAGGCCACAGCACCTGTTTCGCCCTTCTTCAACCCTACACGCAACGCACACGCACACGCAAAGTCGCCATAGTCCACCTCGACGCATATATAAATAAAATAAATATAGGCAGCGAGCTGCATCAGACAATCGACAGCAGCCTGCACAGGGCCGAAGCGAAACAAACCACCCGAAGCACACACACACACACACACACACACACACATATATCCACCCCTCCGGAAGCAAACAAACAAACAAACAAACAAACAACACCGCCGAAACAGAAGCGATACCGCAGCCAAACACCGCGATGCCCTCGCAGCGTCCCTTCTTCCTCTCCTCCTTCTTCAACTCCTTCCGCCAGCAAGCGCCCTCCCTCACCCAGCAAGCAAGCAAACACTCCTCCCAGGCCGCATCCGCATCAGCCGCCGCCGCCGCCGCTGCCGCCTCCACAACAGCTGCTGCTGCTGCCGCCTCAGCTTCATCAAGCGGCGCCTCCTCCGCTGCCCGTGCAATCTCCACAAGCGCTGCCGCAGCAACGACGACGACGGCGACGACATCGCCCTCGTCCACCAACGTCGCCATCCACACGCCCCGCGGCTCGCCCGGCGGCGCCATTCCCATCCCTCATGGCTCGCGCAGGAGAGGCAGCGACAGCAGCAGCGAGGGCTTTCGCGACGCCCTCGGCGCGGACAAGTGGTATATCGGCGGCAGGACGGCGGCAGGAGAGGAAAAGTTCTTTAAGCTGGGCGTGATTCGACGGGTCAGGAGTAATGATGGCTTGAGCCTCGATCGCCTGAGCTTATAGGTGATACGAGTTGACATTAGTATTGGCATGAGAAAAATCCGTATATAAATGACTAGAGCGATTTTTTTTTTTTTTGTTTTGGAATTTCGGGCAACAAGGCTGCAAAAGCAAAAATGGAGGCCGACTGGATGGCATTCCATTGGGATCTTTATGGGATATGGGCGCGGCGTTTGGTCCTGGGTTGGGATCTCTCTTTCTCATTCTTCTTCACTCACAAGCAAACGAAGTCTCACGCACCGCATTTTATCATATTTTGCATAAGATTGAGGCTGTCTACAACCTCTCATGAATACATGCGTCTATTACAATGACTCAGGTCTACCTGCTATTGAGCCGTTTGCTACCACATAAATCGCTGTAGTCTCCCCTCGTCGAGGACACGCCCATCTCCAGCCCTCCAAACGTAGGGCTTGAACAGGAATATATAACCGGTGACGAGATTGATCGCGACAAACCAAACTGTCTCCAAAACAAGCCTCACATCGTATACTCGGCAGAAATTGATAATCTTGCCCCAGGTAGACGTTGGATCGGCACTGAACAAAGTATTGCCCATGGCCTGGTGGTCGTGCAGTCGCCACGCTGGAACGAGGAGTCGCCAAATAACCCAGGGGATGATGAAATACCGAGGCTCGACAAGTGGCGCGGTGATGAGTGAGAGGGTCGTTGACAGGAGAAAGATGAGGCCTGTGGAAGTCGATACGGGTTCTGTGGAGAAGAGAAGGGGATCTTGTGCGCGTTCTTCCTCCGATATATTTTGTGTCCTTGACTCTGATCCAAAGCTTTGTTTTCCTTCAGGCTCGTTGGCGTTTCCTATCGCAAATGGATCGCAATCAAACGGCAATGGGCGTGACGAGTCATAGTATGGTGAGAAAGCTTCGCTACGAGACGTCAAGGTCCAGGTCGCGCAGCCGGATAACGTGCCCCAGACAAGCCACCGGCTGAGCGTATAAGGTAGAATGAGAAAGTATCGGACCCAGGGCGCGCGGCGGATCGTGTATCGGAAGATGTAAAACATGTAGTGCCTGTTGTCGGCGAGCGTAAAGGGGTGGATGATTGTATTGAAGCGGACGATGAGGCCGGAGAGGATGAATGTCGAGACCAAGTATACTGGCCAAAGAAGCTGATTGTTGAAGACGGTGGCGGCTATCTTCAGTGGGAGCGGGATCTCTCTTTGAGATGCTGTATTTGTTGAGGGTGTTGCACTTGTCTTGTGAGGGGACGTTTCAGCGCCGTCCTTTTGCAAGACGAACAGACTTCGGATGATGTCCAATATCATGATTGCATATGGGAGGAAGAGCGGCAGCGAAAAGAAGGCGAAAAACGCCCAGATGTAGAGCATCTGCGGGAGATGAATGGTCGCAACATGGTTGGACTTGTCCCCGAGGACAACACCCCCGTTCCACACCACGAACCCGCCAAAGGCGCCCAAGACAAAGACGTACGGCCATATTTGCCTGACAACCCTGAGGGGATTGCAGAGGGCGGCTACTATGAGACTGATGGCGGTGAACAGCATATCTAGATCAACGTTAGCTTCCGAGTGGAAAGAATCTCAGGGCTCTTTTCGTCTTCAACCCACCCTCGGGATAGGCCATATGCAGCGGCAAGTCATGCACATGCCCAACAGACCACCTCTTGACAACAAACAGCAACTGCTGCGACAACGTCGTCATCAACGGCCGCTTGACGATTTCCGGCCGCAACGTCTTGACCGCATGAACAGCCTCCAGTCCTCCCATGAAGACAACCACCCAGAAGACATTCGTCTGCCGCATGGTCAGAGCGAAAAGCCCCCACGCAACCGTAACGAGATCGCTCATAAGCGAAGTATGAGACCTCCCAACACGACGCAAATGGTTCACAAACGCCGCGAGAACAACAGCAGTAGACACGACATCCGTGTAATACAGCCCCGAAAAGAAGAACAGCAAGGGAAACAGCGCAATGTTGAACGCCGTGTGCATGGCGTACTGCGATATGCTGTTCATGCGGACGGCTGAATGCGCTTGGTGCAGGAGGCGTGCTTCGATTTCTTTCCGGCACTGCAGGGCAAGGTAGGCCAGGACGAGGATGCCGACTGCGTTTGTGGCCCGGAGAGTCTTGGGGTCGCATGTGTAGGACGATATGAGGCCGCTTGTTTTGGCTGCTTGGGGGATCAAGATGGAGATCCAGTACCTGGAGAGCACATTAGAGAGGGCTAGTACGTCGATGAAGGGGAGCCTGGACACTCACAGTCCGGGAGGAGTTGTAATTTTGTCGTCCCATTCTAGGAATTTGCCTCGGCAGTATCTTTGAGCTTGAGGAATATGAAAGACTTCGTCCTGGTTATGCGTCGTGAGTAGAAGCCACACACTATGTTGTCAGTCTGTGAAAGGGTTCACTCACCAGATACGGCTCGGGGACAATTTCAGACACGACGCCCAGCCACAGAAATGTCGCCGCAGCGAGGACAATGGTGAAAAATAAGCCCAGTCCTCCATGAGAGTTGCCACTGCCTCTGAAGAGGAGCATGTGTACAGTAAAGGCAATGGGAACTGCGCCGGCAGCCCACGTCGCGAACTGCAGGCTCGCTCCTAAGGAGCCGATATCAGGGGCCGTCGAAGCCATGTTGGCGCAAGGTGCTGAAGATTGGCCAGATGGGGCCCTATAGAGAGGCGATACGGCGCAATGATGCACGGCGAAAAAGTGAGGGTTCTGATGAGCGTATCATGCCTCATCTGGTCTTCATAGTTGATGTTTGTTTGGCTAATGCTGAGACAGCGAGGTTGAAATGAGATGAGCTGTCAAGATGATCCAGGAGGGTACAGTGTCAATAGTATGACCAAACTGTATCACCTCGGGGAGAAGAACTACAAAATGGGGCAACATTCTATACAGACTCCATACAAACACAAGTCTATGATCTCGAACAAGATTCACAGAGGATCGTTATTGTCATCATGTTTTCATCATCGTAACAGCTACTACAAGCCACACAGGAGGAAGGCATCCAGTCCATAGGTTAGAAAAATCTATTGTGTATCTCTTATACAAAGGCAAGCCGCTGCAACCGCTGCGCAAAGCCTTGATCAATTTTCACCAAACACCATTCCATTGCGTACATTTAGAAGGGCTAGAGCATCAACCAGTCAGCACTTAAGTCTCCGCATACACAGAGCATCAAAGGGGGAGGATCTTACGTTGTCAGCGGGGTGAGGCTCCTGCTTCTCAAAGACCTTGCCGACAACAGGGAGTTTCTACAAAAAAAAACTTGTGAGCTTTTCATCCTATCTTCACTGGAGCTGAGAACTTACTGAGAGAATGTCGGCGCGGACACGGGGCAGGCTGGAGGCGAAGAGCAGCAGGGCAACGCCGAGGCCGCCGCCGATGGTGGCAGTTCGCACGCCGCTGGATAGGTGTTAGCAAGATCATAGACGAACGACTGAAGGCTGTATAAAGACTCGGATTCTTGAAGAAGGCCAAGCTTTGTTGAATCGTCGTCGTTCCACAAGTTCAAGGGATTCGAAGACCCCCTCCATCACACACCACTTCCCCCACCAGTCCTCCAAGCTCGTCTCAATATACCCTTTTTGGCCTTCTCCCAAGCATCCAGAGCGACAGAGGTGGGAACTCACTATCGAACAGCGGTCTGGAGGTTGATGCCGCGGTAGTTGGGCTGGAAAGCGTATCTTTGTAAAATGTCAGTTCTAGCTGCACCATCTCGAATGCGCAAGCCACCACAGCCGCAATCCTTCTAATCATAACCTCCTCTTCAAGCTGTGTATTCCCAAGCAACAGCAGTCCATGCCTATCACCAGAAGCGTATAGATCGAACGTACTTGGGGCCATAGGGGCTGCGGTACTCCGCGGCGCGGAAAGGAGTCTAATTCGCAACAAGAGTTAGCCCTCTGCTCTGCCTGCCCTCGTCGCATTCCCAACCACACACGTCTGTCCTCGCAAACCAAAGCAAGCCCAACAAACCTCCCAAAAGGCTAGTCGGACCATCCGTGACATACCTGAGAAACCATCTTGAATAGGGTCTGGCAGCGAATACCGTTCAATTGCTCGTCAATTCGTGTCGTCACCCAAAAAATGCGCGAGTTTGCAGATTCCCGGCGAATCTCGGCGAGGTTTTGGCCTTGAGGCGGTGACTAAGCATGGCCTTGCACCTTGCCGGGGCCAATCGCATGATCGCCCTTGCTGCCCCACACCAGCTTCGATGCTCCAAAGAGGTACGTAGCGGAAATCAGCCTCGTCTCTTGTTTAGCCTCTCGCATATTACACGTCCTCTTCCGAGTTGTTTGCTGATAGGATCTCGATCTTGAAGAGTGCTAGGGCTGCTACGAAATACCATGGATACATACATTGACAGCCGCTTCGAGCGCCTGGAAAAGGCTCTCGCAACGCTCATTGACTCCGTCACGAAATACCACCCCTCACCAATCCAAGCAGAAGAGCTCAAGAACGCCGACAATGAACTCTGCAAAGGCCTGGAGCAAGGTAATAATAACAACATCACGCCGAGCACCTCGAACACTTCCCCCCGGCCGTCAGCCTAAAGCAGCAGCAACTGACAAAATCCCCAACTCATAGTCGAGATCCATCAGAGGAACCACCTCAAAATCCAACAGCTCCGCCAAATGTCCAACTCCCTCGACGCCCAGATCCGCGAAACGCTCACCTCCCTCGCAACAACGCGCAAGGACCTCGTCACCACACAAGTCACCACCTACCCTTCCGAACCAAACTACCCGATCTTATACGAAGAGCTGCTCGGCTTCGCCCGCCGCATCAGCAAGACCTCCATGCCGCCCGCCGCCATCCTCAACGCCATGGCCGCCGCCGCCGCCGCGACGAATCAAGACTCTCAGACGCCGGTTCCTGATTCTCAGACCCAGATGGCCATGACGCCGTCGGCGCAGACTCCGAATCCCATGCAGAGTCCCGCTCCTACCAATGGCGTAGCCGAACAACAGACGCAGGCCTCCGCGCATACAAGTCTCCCCGACAACATGAACCAGTTCCTCAACCCATTATCAGGCCAACTCTTCTTCCCCTGGCCGCTCGAAGACAAGATCCGCTCCGGAGCACTAGCGTCCAATCAGATCCTCCTCGAACAAGGCATTGACCCCCGCGGCTACGACCCCGTTGCCGAAGAAGAGCGCAAGCGCAAAGAAGAGGAAGAGCGCAAGGAGAGGGAAGAAAAGGAGAAGCAGGAGCGTGCTGAACGCGAGCGGGAAGCGGAGCGCCAGCGACAAGAGCGGGAACGAGCAATTGAGAAGCAGCAGGCCGAGTGGCGCAGAGCGAGCACCGCCGCTGGTGCTTCTGGAGATGCGGGCGTCGGTGGGCCGCCGAGTGCAAAGGCGGAGAAGAAGCAGTTTCAGTTTACGAATCTGGATGATTTGGATGACGATGATGATGAGGACTAGAGGGCTTGCTTGACTCGCTTAGGGTGTCGTCAAAAGGGTGTCCACAGGTTATGGGATCGGAGTTGGTTCTCGGGTATATGAAGTTAATAGAGTATAGACATGGGTTTCCATACCCGTACAGGAGGAGGCCAGCCAGAGATGTCAGACCAACTGACCTTAATCAACCTGAAACCGTTGTTGTGAACATGACAAGCCGATACGGTAACAATCTCAGAGATCACCGAGCACCGAATGAGTCAAAAAAAGAATCTTCAATAATCATAAGTCTATCCCGCAACGCTCTTTTCCGCCCCCATATCCCTCCGAAATTGCACCAAAATGAACAGCAACATCTTGTTGCTCGAAATGTGCAAAATGGGAGAAACCGCTGCTTTTGTCTTCCAATCTCGTCATGGCGATACCTTCGGAAACCATGTTCATACATGTACTTTACACATTACCACCCCACAAGTGGGCAAATATTCTCAAAGAAAGGCTCCTCTCCGAGCTGCAATGCGTAAACTGAAACGCAGTGCCATCGCGCCGCAACACGCCCTTTTTCTTTTAGTCAATCTTGATGGAAGAGTAAATCTTGCGTACGAACCACCACGAAGCAAAGTAGCCAATGGTGCCTAAAACACACGTTAGACCCTGTTATCGTTATAACCGCTGAACGAGGGAGAAGCCCGACGACGTACCTGAAAGGATAAAGAACAAAAAGGAAATCAGCGCGCTGTAGCCAATGTACAGAACTGTTCCCGCAAGACCGCCAAGCTTCACCTTGGTCACCAGATACAACAGGCAGTTGAGGAAGACGTAGCCACCGCTCATGCCCGCAGCAAGGAACGACCTCCACTGCCAGTTGTAGTTCTCTGCGCAGAGCAAAAAGTATGTCATCAGGATGGTGACGGCGCTGCAGACGGCAATCATGAGGCCGTAGCAGAGGAAGAGGAAGCCAAACATGTAGTAAATGCGGCTGAACCAGATGGAGCTCATGATAAAGTACAGCTCAACGAAGATGGCGCCAAAGGGCAAGAGGCCGACGATGAGCATGCTGGGAATGGGCTGCAAGTACGTCGTAACCGGCGGAATCTGGCGAGGGATCTGGTTGGTGCGGACGGGAGCTTCGATCTGAGGCGCCTTGAAGCCGAGCCACGAACCCGCAAACGAGAGAGGAATGGAGATGACGAACCAGATGCCGACAATGACCAGCATCGTAGTAAAAGGCACCGCGCCGGAAGACTCCTTGGCCCAGAGGAAGAGATCCAGCAGGAAAAAGGCAGAGAAGACGATGCCGGGGACAAGCAAAGGCGTCAGGACAATGTTGAGCTTCCACTGCTCGCCCTGCATGGCTTTGTACGTCCTAGCAGATACGTATCCTCCAACGACACCGAGAACGGTGTAGAGGATGATCATGATGGTGCCCAGAGATCCGCGGTTAGAGGGCGACAGGAAACCAAGCAGAGCAAAGACAATGGTGAAGCCGGTCATGACGAACAACTGAGCTCCGTTGCCCAGGAGGACAGACAGAAGCAGCGGGCGCGACGGAGTTCGGAAGACGTCGCCGTGGACCAGCTTCCAACCCGAGTCTTCCTGAACGCCATCTTCAAGCACCGAAGTGCCGCTCAAATCATCCAGGTTGATCTGGTCGAGGCGGTTGTAGCGCGCAATGTCCTTCTTCAGGGTTCGGATCAGGATGGACATGACGGTGAGGACCAGGATGACGACGATGATGGCGGTGTCGACGAGCCAGAACCAGTGAATCTTGGGGTCGAAGACGTGCAGATACTTGTCCCAACGGGTAGCCCAGGCGGTGGGCGACTTGACCCAGTAGACGCTGTAGCTGAATTTGACTTCGTGAGGCCCGGTGCCGTGAGCAAAGACGAGCGGCGGGTGGTTGTCGCCGCAATCGGCCTCTCCCTCGTACTTTTTGGAGCTGGGCTGGACGACGACACCGACGACTCGCAGCTGGTTCTCGTTGCCGCTGACCTCGTGATACTCCACCCAGATTTCGTAGTGGTTATTGAAGAGAATGTTGCCCTGCTCATCGTCCTGTCCGAGCAAGAAGCCGGGGCTGTAGAAGGTCGTGCCCGTCAGCTGGTCCTGGATCTGCTGGCCGGCAGGGAGCCCATCGACGAGCCAATTGAGACTGTAGCCCTGCTCAATTCTCGTCGCAACAAACTCGACCGACTTCTCCTGGTACTTGACAGAGCACAGCGCCTTGCACGTCTCGTTCTGCTTCATCTTGAGCTCGAAAGGGGACGTCATTATCCTGTCGCCAAAGAGGATGCTCCCCAGGCTCTCCGACACGTACTTCGGCCCGCCCTCGGGCTTGCAGAACTGGAAGGCTGGGTGGTAGTAGTCGTACGACACGACCGAGTGCAGGCGGGCGTCTTGCGGCGCTGCGACAGGCTTGATGCTGTTGACGTATAGCGGGACCTGGTCGCCCTGTTTGTACGAGGTGGGAGCGACGCCGGGGAGGTAAAAGGCGGATGCCAGCGGCGCGAGCAGGGTCGCAAGAAGCGCCGTGGGCGCATGGTTTCGGAAGTGCATCGTGCGGAGGGTTAGACCATGCCACGGGGGTTATCGGAGGTGCAAGAGGCGAGGTGTTTGCGGGGAGATGGGATGGTCGAGTGGCCAGATTGCGACGACCTGTTCAGGAGTGACGCAGCCTGGCGTTGCTCCGATCCGATGCTGCTCGCAATTGAGGGAGCGTCTCGGCGGACAAACGAGCGGCCGAGGATACAGTCGACGGGCGCGGGGACTGCTGCAAGGCTGGAGCTGCAGACGTTGGATCTCGAGGTTGAGAGGCGCAGCTTCAGGAGCTTGTATGTCCAGAGTCCGAAGCTCTTCAGAGTTGGTCTCTTTGTCCTCCCCAAGTTGTCCCTGGATGCGCGTCCCGCTGTCAAAGAGCTGCTGACTAACCGCCATCAGATGCGGTCATACCCACCAAGTTCTGGAGGTCGTGCCCACTTGCCGCCTTTGGCGAGTGAACGAAGGATTGCGCCTACCAAGTAACAGATACTAACATACATACCAATCCGGCCTCAGTGACGGCTGCATATACGAACACGGACATCTGCATCGTATACCCAAAGTGCCGCTAGTACCTAGGTGAAGATGTAGAAGCATTTAGCATCTAATTTAGGTACAGTAAATGGTGCCGTCTCCTTTGCTCCAGCAGGGACTGATGGAGGGGTTGAAGAAGTCTGAAACAAAATGTCTTACCTGCATGTAGGTACCTTACTTGCATGCCCCAATAATATCTACCTGACTGTATATGACACCGTACCTAGAGAACCAGTAACAGATTCTTGATCAAGACCTATCCGAGGCATTCATCTACTAAAGGGCAACTCTTTGGCCAACTGCCTCCTCCAGGCAAGCCTGCAGCTGCCTGGCGCACGTGACTGCGTGTTCCTATCGCGATCCTCCGCCGCCACCAGCCTCGCCCTTCACGCTCCCCCGCCATCGCCGCCTCCTCCTTCAGCTTCACTCACGCAGGCGAAGCCGACAGAAACAGAACAAGCACCATGCCCGGTTAGCTGCGGCAATCATGAAGGCCTCCGTCGCACAAACAAGCGACGACGAATTTGGCTACGACTTCGAGTCCGACGACGAAGAGCTTCTCATCCAACTGGCTTCGAATCATGCGCTGCCGCTGAACCAGTCGACGGACGCTGGTGCTCTGGGTCCGATAAAGACGAGCTCGAGCTTGGAGGCTTCACAGGAGAACAAGCTATCCCAGAAATATGCACTTCGAAGCGCTGCGATTCCGCTCAGCCAAGTCGAGAAGAAGGAGGAGCCGTCGCCAACCAGAGACCTGAAGCAGGCTTTCTCGTCAGCTTCCTCTGTCGATGGGACGGTCATATATCCTGATCGTAAGCATCGTTCTAACCCTGCTTGAGAGTCAAAAACTCCAAGCTAACGCTTGCTTCTAGTCACCGGCGCGTTGAAAGCGATTGAGTCCGTTCAGTCGCCGCCACCCACAGAAGCCAGCGACGACGATGACGTCGAATTCCAAGACGAACGCTCGCCACTGCAGAGGTTCCGCTCATTTCCCAAGCGTCCGCTGACAGTGAGTGACCTGACTGCCGGCGCATGGTGCGAGCTTCAGTACTGGTATACGCTCACGCGGCTGCCTGGCGGCCGGAGGACTCGCACGCCGGCCATGCAGCAAGGGTCCAAGGTGCATAAGAAGCTGGAAGACGAGGTCCACACGACTGTCAAGGTTGAGATTCTCAACAAGGAAGATGGATTTGGTCTGAGGCTGTGGAATCTTGTCCAGGGGCTCAGAACGCTGCGGGATACCGGCATGACGAGGGAACTGGAGGTCTGGGGCTTGGTGGACGGCAACTTGGTCAACGGCGTCATCGACCACTTGAGCTACGATAACCCCAACCCGGAATTCGAGGAAGAACTCTCCAGCCAAGCAAACGGGACCAGCCTCAACCAGTCCTTCATATCCGACTACTTTCCACCCCCCAAATCCAGCAAACCTAATGGCAGCAACCGCCAGATCTTCCTCACAGATGTCAAGACGCGAGGTACCCTATCACCCATCTCGCCAGCCGTCATCCGCCCTGCCAAGATCCAACTACTCCTGTACCATCGCCTGTTGTCAGACATGGCCGCCGGCAAGCTAGACTACTTTAGAGTATTTAGACGATACGGCCTCGATGCCGACGAACGCTTCTCCGACACATTCATGTCCCAAATAGGAGAACTCCACGACGAAATCTTCTTCGACACCCCCACGAGCTCTGCAGAGGAATACGCTTCTAGCCAGCATCAGAACGCAACTAATAAACAACACGCCGCCTCTCAAACCGACAACGCCACCCTGGACTCATCCCCCGGCGTCCCGGACCTCCTCAAATACGGCTCCCTCCGTGAACTCCTCGCCCTCGTCGACGAGGAAATCCGCCTCACGTTCCCCCGCGGCGCAGATTCACTCGGCCCCATCCTCCGCGTGCAGTACGTCTTCCGGGAAGACGGCCGCGAGCTCAACGTGCATGACTTCCCCGTCTCGGAACAGGCGCTGGATGCCTATCTCGCGGGCGACATGAGCTGGTGGAAGGGCGAGAGGAGGCCGCGCGGCGTCAGGATCGAGGAGGCGTTCAAGTGCTCGTCGTGCGAGTTCTCGGCAAGTTGTCGGTGGAGGAGGGATCAGGATGAGGAGAGGGTCAAGAGGACGCAGGAGAGGGTGAATCGGGCGAAGCAGGCTGTCGAGCTACGATTTTGATGTTGTTGTTTCTTGTTGCTTTCTTGTTGTTTACCTGGGTTAATGATTGGGAGTTTTGTGACTTTGCTTATGAGTTATTTGTCGGGAATCTGTATTCCTTCTAGCAATGTATGATGATGGGACAGCGTTGCATATCACACTAAGGCTTTTTATCCTTGAACGTATATCAACTATTTTGTTGGTTATCTTCACGCATCAGTATAAAGATACTGATATGCACTTTATTTCCCCAAAGGGATAGTCTCGAGAACATTTGAACAAGAAATGAATTATTACCTAGCCCTCATACTACTTTCAAGCATGCACATCACCTCATAAACATTAAACCATCTCAGCCACCACACATACACACACACACACATACATACATACATGAATCCGTAAGTGGGTTTTCGCCAATAACACTATCGCTCAAAGTTTCTCCACGCCACGCTTTTAGGGAAACAGACAGGAGTTATAGTACCCAAAAAGTTTTCGAAAAGATGAAAAAAAAAAAGGGAAATTAAACAGATTACGAGACATAAGGGTTTACGTTCTCGTAGTAGCATTATCGTCAAACACGCGGCTTCGTAATCTTGTTTCCGCCAGGCGCCGCAGAGCCAGAAGACAAGGACCTCCCGCGAAAAGAACCCTACTTCTTCAGGCCCAGGAAATTCCTCCTCTTCTTCTCCTTGTGCGCCTTGCCGTCGTCGTATGAGCTGTTCGAAGTCGTAGGCCTGTGCCCGCTCGGGTTCGCGTTAATGTGCATGTTTGCCATGGCTTGCGTGGGAACGGCACCGCTCGGGGACGGTCGACTAGGCAGGCCGCCTGGCCGAGACATTGGTTGGTTTGGAGCAACGCCGGGTCGAGGCACTCCGGGAGCCACTGGCTGTTGCTGTGGTGGTGGTCGAGCCTGGGGCGGAGGGGGCGGCGGCGCTGGACGCTCAAAGAGATGTTGGGGTGCGTGCCTCCTGCGCTCGACGGGGAGATCTAGCTGTCGTTTGTCGCGGCTCAGATCCCCAATCTGCCGAAGGAAGAGCTGGGGAGTGAGCATGTGGGAGGTCGCCAGAATAACGTCACGGCTTCGCTCGTTGCTAATCTCGTAGCACGCTCTGCTCTCGCTGTAGGTAGCGCCGCCGGCCATGAAGACAATCAGCCTCTGGCGGTTCTCGGGCGGTCGTCGTCCCGCTGCTGCCCAGTTCGGCCGCCCGGCAGCACGGAGGGACCCTGCCTGAGCTGCCATAAGGTCTTCGTTGGGATCCAGCGGCGGCTTGACGTACGGGAAGACGGTCTGGTCCAGGGTTCCCTTTGTCAGGTTGTCTAAAACCTGCTTCAGAACAGGTTCAAAGCGCGTCAAGGAGTAGTCCTCCTCGTTTTGCGCATTCTTCGTATCAACAGGGAACAGAGGCGGTATCGGCTGCCGCTGCTCTTTCAGCTGCTTGATGGGTCTTCCGCCAATATGCTCGAGGTTGAGAATCGTTTCGGCATCTTGAGGTGGCAGCTTGGAGTGCGCGAGCAGTTTCTTGATATCGTCCAGTATCATGCCGTCACGGTATAGCGCATACATGGCAACCAGTCGCAGTCGATCTCCCGGAGTTACCGCATCGTCATCCAGCAATCGAACCACCGAATCCAGAACGTTCTTCGGCTTCTTGTAGTCTTCATCCAGCCCGGTGGCAAGCGTTTGCTCTGTGACCGCAGTGTCGGACAGTTTATGGCGCTGGAATATATTCATACACTCCTGGGCCATTGTGAGATGCAGAGAATACGCCTCCTTCATCTCTTGAAACTGGGGCAGCCCCGCCATCATGTCTCGAATGGCGCTGAGACTCGTCGTATCGGTGTTTTCTTTGGTAAAGTGAGGGTTTTGATCCAAGAACTTGCGGAAGTCGCCCATGAGCTTGTCGATGGTGTCCTTCATGTGACGATGGCGGTTCTCGACCCAAATCTTGTCCTTTTCAGCCAACTCCATGTCCTTTTCCTGTGCATCCGGCGTCCCCTCGTTTATGATCGTGTGAAAGGTCACCTTGTCGCCGTCCTTGATGGGGAGCAAATCATGCGCCATGGCTTGATACGTGAACTCGTGTACCAGCGGTGCCATGAGGTCCATCGATCGGTCTGTAATCAGCAGTGTCGACTGTGGCCTGGTTGACGGAGGCGGGAAATTGGAGTCCCACTGGGCATAGCCGTCTAGTTCTTCCTGCACGAATCTCGCCAGATGCGTGCACAAAACAGACGCTTCGTGAACAGCATTCTTGGGCCGGTAGTATCTTACCTTTGGATACTCTCCTAACGTGATGCATATTCCCGCAATCTGGCCAAGATGGTCAGCATACTCGATTCATTTTCATACAGGTAATGCTGATCAGAGCTCACCCTTTGCGCAAGCAGCTGCAGATGCTTGGGAACGAGCGCGTTGCACCCCGGGTGGAAAAGCATGGGAAAGCTCCACGGGTCGCGAAACGTTACGAGATGTGTCTCTCTTGGATAAAAGTCCACGAAAAGCGTCCGCGAGCTCGCGCGCAGTTGCCGCACCCCCGGGAACTCATCGATCCGTCTTCGCAGCGCCGGGTCCAGCAGGTTTGTCCAGACGAGGAAGCCTCTCCGGTAGCGCCGTACCTCAAAGTCGGCAAGCAGACATTCGACAATGTGCGGTTCGGGGCTGAGGAGGTAGATGGCGTCCATGTCGGGGTTAAACTCGCGACGGGCTTCGATCAGCTCGATGGCTACAGGAGACGCCGTGTCAGCAAATGAGGGCCTCACCACTGCAGCCCAGGGAGGGGTGAAAGAGACTGACTCGCAATGTTGCTGTTGAGAATGTCATCCGACTTGACCACATTGTCGACAATCTTCTTGGAGGTCTCGTCCACGATCAGGCATTTCCACTGCAGTTCGGGCCGTCAGTATGAGCTTCGCGGTCGATCGGTAAGGAGACAAAGACAGGGGCAGGCGATCGCGTACGTCGTTTTGCGTAATGTTCTTGATTTCCTGCAGGATTACTAGAGCTTGTGTCAGCTTCGCCATGTATCCTGTTCCTACAGCGCGAGAGTAGAGCCCATACCATTGTGCTGCTCCTCGATGATGGACAACCCCATTGTGACGGAGTTCAACGGAGCTGTCCGTCAGGCGGTGATGGAACGAGCTCGACGACAGGCCAAAGGGAAAGACACAGACAAGCAAAAGCTCAGCTTGTGACTAAGAGAACTGTTTCGATTGTCGTCTTCTCTTTGTAGCGCGCAAACGAGGGGCCTAAGCCAGCAGCTGCGAGCTCGGATCTGGTCGAAGCTGAGGGAGAGCCGAGTTTGTTTGGTTGAAGCATCACCACCACCCAGAAGCTGCGAGAGCACTCGCAGGGCAGGTCGGGCTTTGGCGGGGTTGGCACGCGCAGGCTGAAACTCCGGGCGGTCCCAGCGCTGCTTCAGGCTCGGGCTCTAGCGCCTGGCCCCTAACTTTAGCGCTAAGGCGGTGGCTGGTCGCTGTGTCGCGGGGCGATGAGGTCACTGCGGCTCGCTGAAGAATTCGGGCTCATGTTCCCCTGGTGCAAGAGTTCCAGGGGTCCCGAGATCTGGATACGGAAGAGGCGGGCAGGGGAATTGGGCATCACACGACCATGCTGAATCTGACGTGGTCAACTGATAAGGTAGATCAAAACTATGTAGCATGTTGTTTTGTATGCGGTTTTGCTGATGGTGATTGGTGTTGACTGTATATCCCAAGGCTATCATCATCATCATCATCACAGCCCATCTTCGCCTCCGTTTCCCCTTAGATACTTTTCCACATCCACCCGTCCGTATATCTCAGCCTGCAGCCTCTCCCCCTTTCTCCTCTCCCGCTCCGCCAAAGCGCGCATCTCCCTGCGGCTCAGCGCCTGCGGCTTCTTCTCCTTCACCTCCACCACCTGCGGCTTCGTCGCTCCGAGCCCCAGCGTGTCCTCCTTCCGGGCCGCCTTGATCGGGAACCGGGCGCCCTCGCCGGTGCGGCCCAGGCCCAGCCGGGAATCGGGGTCCCAGCCCTGCGACTCCAGTGCTCGCAAGCCCATGCGCGATCGATCTAATGCCGACGGTGGATGCGAGTGCTCGAGACTCACTTGGTGGGCGAGCGAGGCCTCGTGTTGCTGCTGCGACGTCGTGATGGGGAGGGAGCAGACGGGGCATATGGGAGGCTCCGGCTCCTTGGTAGAGGAGTCAGCGTCGCCCTCGTTCTGGCCATCCTTTTCATCGCTGGCGCCCTGAGGCGTTGCTGAGGATTCCTTTGAGCTGCTTCCCAGGACTATGCTTGCGTAGACGTCTGCAATGGACGTGCTTGGCTTTGTCGTGTCCTTGACGGTGTTGCCCGCGTCCGCATCTGTGGCTCTGACGAACTCGATCCTCTTGCGCTTCAGCCCGGCGCCAAACGAGCGTTTGTGGTGCAGCGGAATGTCTTCATCGTCGGAGTCATCCCTCTCACGCCTCATGGCCGTGACTTTGAGAGACGACAGCTGGCGAAATGCCACCAAAGGAGATGGATGAGTCGAGGCTTGACGTATGACGGCATCACAAAGGTGAAGTCATTTGTAGGATGCTGATTTTAAGGTTAAAGCTTGAGCAACAGCATGATTACATAATCAACAGGCATCCGAACAGGGCTTCTCTGTACATGTAGGTATCATGACCACCTCTTGCAAGCGTATATGGAACACCTTCATAGCAGGCTCGAGCTTCGAGGAATAATTTGTTCATTAATATCAGCTCTATCAGATGCTCTCTAAATGCCAGTGCTGCTTCGAGACAGCAATTTATGGATACAAAAATGGTCGCATGATTTGCATCTGTGTTAAGGAGACAGATAGGCCCCGAGTCTGTTTCGCAAGTCAGCATATTATTCTCCCATACGACTTCAAGAGATGCCCTAGATAAAGACTCACCCAATAATCACGTAACATGCACACATCAGTCCGCCCTTGAGGCCACTCGACCGCAGCGGCCCGCTCACTCCCTCGCCCAGAATCAGAAAGTTGACGAGCAGGACGGACCCAAAGAGCGTGGCAATCTCAAAGAGGTTGAACGTCAGCATCAGCGGCCGGTCCATGATCCAGCCCGCAATGACCGTCAGAGGCGTCACGCACAGCGCAATCTGGATCGACGAGCCGACCGAAACCGCCAGCGCGAGGCCCATGTTGTCTCTGGCGGCGACGACAACGACGGTGGCGTACTCGGCCACGTTGCCCACAATCGGCATGATGATGAGGCCGATGAGCGACTCGGACAGGTGGCCTTGGCGAATCACGTCGTCGATGGCGCTGGCCAGGAACTCGGCCGACACGGACATGAAGGTCGACGTCAGGATGAGCATCACGTAGGAGATGATGCGATCCGTCCGGGGCCCGAATGATACGTGCGTCGGCTTGGCGACGATGCGGTCGAGGTTGACGTGGCTGTCGCGGAGGATCTGCCTCGTCGTGAGATACGGCGCCATCAGCTCCGTCCGGTCGCCTCCCTCCGACGTCTCGCTCAGCGCCCCCCTGCTCGAGCCCAGCGATAACGAGCGAGCCCTGGTCTTGCCGCGTCGTGGTGTCTGGAAGAGATCTTCGCCAGCTTCCTCCTTGGGCTCGCCATTGTCCAGATAGTCCTCGGTGTCCAACCCGCTGTCGGCCGGGTCCAATCCGTCCAAGCTGTCTCGCTCGCCCTCTTTCAGGGGCGCATGTTCTGATGTAGGGCTGACGTCGGCGAATCGAACGGTTCGGGGGTTGGCTTGGGAGCCATTGAGTGCGTCTGCAGAGAGGCCCATCGAACGAAGCGGAACGTGATCCTGGCCGTCGAACAGTGTAGCGTCGTCGTTTTCTTCGTCGTGGGTCGCGGCTTCGAGGTCGTGGGGAGGCGTTCGGGTCTTGATTTCGTGGATAAAGTATAGGATGTAGATGAGCAGGATCATGACGGCCGAGATCCTGCTCATTTTGAGACTCATGGCTTCGGCGCCATCGGTGCCTCTGAAAGTGTGGTCAAAGGCCGTCTATAGAAGCAGATGGCTGCATCAGCACACGCACTGTTGTATATAGGGGGGAGAGCATGGCAATTGGTGACGGCTTACCGGCATAAGAAAGGTAAAGACCGACACAAAGAGGAGGGACCCGAGAAGCTGCGTGCCGGCGGCATCGTGTAGGAACTCCTGGTCGGGGAGCTTGGTGGTGAGAAGCGCAGATCCGAGGATCAGGAGCAGATTCACAAGGATCGATCCGAGGATGGACGCCTGCACAACGCGGATCTGGTCATTCTTGAGGGCGACGCTGGGTCGAGTTAGCATGACGAGTCGTCGTTACGTCGCGAGCACTTCGGTGGGATCTCGGTTGCTCGCAGGACGGCGAGGGAGGTTCGACTTACATGCTAGAGGCAGGTCAGCACATGTTGTCTTAGGTCTTAGAGGGGCAACGCGAGGGGAAGATAGAAGACGTCGATCTCCAACCTTTCAGAAAAGTCAAAAGGGATCAAAACTCACAAAAGGATCAGCTCGACGAGGTTGCCGAGGCTGATGTTGAGAATGGCGCCCACCGTGTCGCCGGCATCGCTGGCAATCTTCTCCGTGACATCCGTAAGCAGGGACGACAGCGGCACGATGGCGAGGGCGTTGAAGATGAAGATGAGGGTCGAGTTGATGTTGAGGAAGTAGGCCACATAGCCGATGGGCACGAAGAAGAGCAACAGGTTAAGCCATGAAGTGCACAGGACCGATCGCACAATATCCACAATCAGAGCCATCTATGTAGCTGTTCGGCACAGGCCTCTTGCCGCTCCAGCCAGGCCGTTGGGGGGGGGGGGGGGGGGGGGGGGTTGAACGTCTCTGTTTCTGATGGGAAGGGAGAGGACTCCACGAGATAACGAAATGTTTCGCACGACCAGACCGTTGTTATCTATGGCAGGTATTGCAACGGGGTTGGGTGAAGAAGAGGTAATAGGCAGGGCACAGAGCACGTGTGGAATGTGAATCCAGGGGGGTTGATGGACGTCGAATAGTTAAATTAGGAAAGCAAGACGATCAACCGAAGCCGTTTGTCGCGCGTCGTTGACCGGAGACGAGGGAAACAGGGGGCAAAGATGAGGAAAAGAGCGTAAAGCCAGAAAGAAACAGCGTCAGAACGCACGCGACCACCCGAGCGAAGCAGAAGCGGCGACAAATCTCACGATGAAGAGGAATGGCGAGACGGAGACGGAGACGGAGACTGGGGGAGGCCCCTCGTCAAAGAAGAAGGACGTTCATTGCATTACGGAGCACGAAGCGAAGTCGCATTTTAGGGGGCCGGCAGAGAAGAGAGAGAGAGAGAAATAAGAAGCATGAGGAACAGGGGCTAAATGAAGCCCAAGACGCAGAGGCCCACCCATTTTCTGAACGGGGGATCCGGGACCTGGCGCCCACTTTATTTTGGGGAGAAGACATCGTGAGATTTGGGGGGCGTTGACGAAGAAGTGAGTATGAGGGACTATAGCAGAGAGTTAAAGGCCAGTAATACAGCAGATATCAAAGCTCACGCTGAGAGGCTGCTGACCTGACGCAGAAATGACGAACATCTCACAGCTAAAGAGGACTCAACCCTTACAGTAATCAATACGCACACGGGCGAAAGAGACGCCACGAACGCGCTCGAGGACGCGCAATTCCTACGATCGCAGCTCCTGGCGGCTACGCTGGTGTATGAGGCTCCATGTCCACTGCCGGCAGTGTGCAGCAGATTCAAAGCTAGCTGGAAAAGGGCAAAGTCGCAGCTCTGCGCATTGTTGCCGCCAATCTACTCGGCGCAAGGCCGTTACAGGGGGGTGGAAGGCTGGAGTACATACATGTAGGGGGTTTTGTGTATCGGAATGATCGTGCGGAGGCTTATTCAGTGAAGCCGTCAGTCGGGATGGAGTGAAAGAGTTTCCGATAGTATGTATGTATTCTATCTGCTTGTCCTGCCTGTTTTGGACGCATAGTACGTTGAAACGATATTGTAACTTGATTGCACAGAGAGCAACGAGAACAAGCAAAGGAGAGGCGCTGTATTATCTGCATATCATTACGTGGGCAATGGAGCCAATGCCTTGACGCGAAATGGCCTGTGATTCTAAAGCTCTTGGCACCGCACTTTAGCGGTGACCAGGTTAAGCATCCAGACAACTGGAAGCAATTGGGCGGAGACGCGGTGTGTTGAAAAAGCCCGGAATTGCGGTCCGAACTATTGGTCCAACATCGTGAGACACAGGCGGCCGAATAGCTCAAGCCGTGACTCGCTGTCAGCTAATAAGCCATCACTTGAAGATGGACAGCCAGTCGTTTCCACCAGTTCAAGTCTGTTTTTCTGCCTTCTATCCGCTTTCTAGTCTGTAGGACATGTGTGTGGCATCAATACTGTGGACCATTGCATTCAGGGGCAGCTTGGGGTCTCCCCCACTGTTCCCTTTCTGGAGATCGCCCCAGGACCCTGCAAGCGAGATCGCCATCCATGTCTGTTCAAGGGTAAGGCTCAATGTCAAGATGTCTCAACATGGACGACTAAAGTGTTCAGCCTTTGACTCGAAGCTATGGTTAGAGGACGAGTGACGGCAATATCTCTTCGTCTCAGAAACAAAAGCTGCGTTCGCTCACTCGACGTAAATATATCGTCGGCAAGCCTGCCCATCTTAATGTGCCTGTTCAAAGAACAAAGCCATGTTAACAATTCTTTAAACACTCCGCTTACTGAGTTTCAAACGCAGCTCATTGGAAACTAAAAGTTTGAGAAGTGCTGCGATAGGAGCAGAGAGTGGGATTTCCATCTTACCTACCTATAGTTACACGTACCATATAGGAGTAGTGGTACTGAAATGTCACTTTGACAACCTAAGTGCGGCTCTAAATACCTATCATGCAGAGGATCAAAGCCTCCAAGTCGCTCATAGGCTGCAGGTTCACAATGTATAGAGCTGAAAACAATTGATGCATTGCTGCGGAGTCGAGCCAATCGAACGACGCCACGCATGTCGTGTGTGCCTTACCACCAGATCCTGACGAGGCTGAGATAACGACCGCTGGTCGGACTTCTCGCTCATCACAAAAACCAGAAGACTCCTCCATGCTCACATCAAAGCTGGTCCACCTGCAAGACTCTGACTACTTGAAATGTCGGGCCTGGAGATTTTGGGCGCCTTTGCTGCTGCCGAGCAGTTGGTCGAGGTTCTCGTCAAGACCGTCAGACTGGTCAAATCGGTTGTCAATCAGGTCCAAGATGCCCCGGGACAAATTCAGCAGCAAATCGGACGTCTCGAAAGCTTCAAATCCCTCGCAAAACAGATACAAGATACACAGACTTTGCAGACCGACGATATTGACAAGATACTGGGTCGGTGCAAACGCCATGTGCAATCTCTGCATCAGCTCCTGCAGAAGTTTTCATTCCAACATCACGATGCAATCTCGAGGAAGACTTGGAGGGCTATTTGTGGCTTGACAGAGGAAGAGAACATATTGAAGCTATTCAACCAACTGGATCAAGAGTACAACTCACTCAATACTCACATCAATCTGTAAGTGATACAGCGCCTGAAGTAGAAGGGTCGATCTAACACATGCTAGACACATGTTGGCAATGACGGAAACGTTACATACCGGTGTCCAGTCCATCGAGAGCAAGATCAGGAGTATAGCACAGGCAGCGGACTCCACTCCAGAATCCGTAAAGTGCCTTCAGAACCTCTTCATCACGGACCCAGCAAAGGACCGCGCAAAATTGATCACCTCCAAAGGGGAGCTGGTACTGGGAACTTGCGACTGGATCACTCAACGGAAAGAGTTTCTCGATTGGCAAGCCTCCAACGGCGGGCTGCTCTGGATATCCGGCGGCCCTGGGCTAGGGAAGACAATGCTATCGATTTACCTCACCGAATATCTGTCAAGCTCTTTCCGCCCCTCGGACAACGCAAATGGCCATCTTTCAATGTACTTCTTCTGCGATGCCAAGGACAATACGCGCAACAACGCTGCTGCTATTCTGAGGGGGCTACTCTTTCAACTCCTGGAGCACGACATGGAACTGATCAAGCATATCCTCCCGAGCTATCAGGTACAACAAGAACGACTGTTCGAACAGAACTCACTTGAAGGCCTTTGGGGCCTTTTCCTCCTCATGGTCAATAGCCTTGGCGATTTACAAGTGACTTGCGTGCTCGACGGACTGGATGAATGTGAGCCAGTATCACTGGAGACACTGCTCACAAAGATAAAGAATATAACAAGCACTGCACCTCGACTGAGAATGATAATTCTGAGTCGAGAATATCCTGAGTGCCTTGGGACCTTGTTAGGCCGGTTCCTGAGAGTTCGACTGGATCCAGACGCAAAGACTGAAGTTAGTGCCGGGCTTGAACAGTATATCTCGACACGCGTTGCGGAACTATCTGAGAGCAGACAGTATCCGGCTGAGCTAGCATTTCACGTCAAACAGACTCTGCGAGCAAAGTCTGCCGGCACATATCTTTGGGTCAGCTTTGTAATCAAAGACCTCCAGACCATGGAACTGTCCGAAGTTGAAGAGAGCTTGGACAAATTCCCGCGGGGATTAGAAGCTCTATATGAAAGGATCCTGGAGCAGATCGAACCTACCCGCAGAGACACGACCTTGGACATCCTTCGGTGGTCTACGTTTGCTGTTCGACCGCTCTCCCTCACGGAAATGGCCGGTGCTCTAGGGATTCAGCCTACTGAGCATCTGGACAGAGTGACGGTCTTGCGAGGAAAACTCGCATATTGCGGCCACTTGATAAACACCGCAAACGACGTAGTAACTCTGGTACACCAAAGTGCTTACGACTTTCTGACGAGGCGACTTCCCAATCTTGAAGCGGCATCCTGGTACTCACTATCGCAAGCCGAGATAGAGCATTCAAAACTGGCATCCACATGCATTTCCTACTTCTCTAAGGGTTGTTTTGAAGGCGGAAAAATGCGGGAGCTTCCATACTATCTCCATGACGACTTAAAGCTCCGGGGTCCATTCTTCCGTTACGCAGGCTTCGAATGGAACCACCATTTCGAACTTTCTGGCCAACACGGCTCCATGATACTGGATGCCTGCTCAGATTTCTTTTCCGACGAGTCCCGGATCTGGAAAGCATGGCTTGTCTGGAGGTACAAGAATAAAAGCCTTCAGTTGTCGCATTTAGCGGCTCGACTTGGCTTGACTGCTCTTGTGCAACGGATCATCAAAGAAGAGAGCAGTTGGCTGTACTTGAAAAATGCGTTGACCCATCGTTGCGGAACGCCCCTGCTGCATATTGCCGCCAAGTATGGACAAGTCACTATCGTCGACATGCTTATCAAGAATAAGGCGCAAGTTAACGCCAAAGATGGGGTTGGAAACACACCTCTTCACCTTGCCGCTCGGCAAAGTCTCGATGTGGTCAAGATGCTCGTGGAGAATGGTGCACACATCGACAGCTGTAATAATCGCTGGAGGACGCCGCTTTGTGACGTTGCAAGGGACTCCAAGCTTGAAGTTGCCGAATACCTCCTCAAGTGTGGAGCAAACGTCAATGGCCATAGAAAAGCAGACATTTCCCCCCTAAAGGTTGCGGTCTTATTTGAAAACCCCGAGATGGTGAAGCTGTTGCTTGGTTGGGGTGCTGATTCTCGCACGAGAGGGAGAGATGGACCATCGTCAAACCTGGCGGAAGCGATTGCTCGAAAACCACGAACATTGATTGTGTTCTTGGAAGATTGGGCGAAGCGATTCGGCTCTGAACCTTCGCAATTTCGAGACAGAGTTGACTTTGGAAAAACCACAGCCCTTGAAATTGCTTGCGAGGCTGGAAATTTGCCTGCCATCCGTCTCCTTCTGCAACCTAAATGGAGCCTTGATGTGAACCATCCGGACTACAAGAAGGATACACCCCTTCATCTGGCAGCGAAATGCGGCAACCTTGAGGCAGTCAAGTTACTTTTGGCACAACCTGGCATTGACCCTACGCTTCTGAACAGGAGAGGTTGGGACCCGTTGCTCACAGCGCTCTTGCACCATCATATGGATATCGTTCAGTACCTGGTTGACAACTGTGATCTATCAATTTCGGAGCCGGACGGAGAATGCAGATGGGGACCAATGCATTTTATCATTTGCGACCGGCGGCAGCAAGACGATCTCGTCTTCACCCTTCGACTTCTCATCGACAAGTTCGGGTTTAATCCACGCCTTCGAACACCTCTACCTACGAATCCCGGCGGTAAATGGCATGAGCATGCTCGTCTCCCTTGGAGCGAGGATGGTATCCCGCAAGAATCTTGTCACGAGCTACCATTATCCTTCGCAATACAAGGAGGCAACGTGCGCGCGGTCAAGTACTTCCTCACTGAATGCGGGATTGACCCCACTGTGCCTTGCAGAGGTTGCGACGGAGCGACCCCTTTGCATGTCGCTGCGCATAGTCTACAGAACGAGGTCGTTGATCTCCTGATATCGGAATGGAAGGTCAACGTGAATGCTGCGGATGACTACCAGCGAACACCTCTCCACATAGTGTCTCAAGTTGGTGATATGAACGTCTTGGAGTTTTATAGCAGAGGCAGCATTGTCAGGGCTCTTCTCAAGGCTGGCGCACAAATTTCTGCTAGAGATATTGACGGTTATACTGCTCGTGATCTTTACGTTTCTACCAAAACGTCTAATTCGAAGAGAGGGAAAAGAGCAAGAGGACGAGAATTTGACAGAATTGTCGAAGAATGTTACTCATCAAATAGTCATCACAGTGTTGAATAGATCGGAGGCTTGGTTTTCCTCATCAACTCCCAGATGCCGTGTACAAGATAGTGAAGCTGGTAGCTGGAATTCAATATCGGAGGGCTGACAGGAAAGAAGAATGCGGTGTCTATCCGGCACCTTGACTAGCATTCTACCAAATTGATACAATTAACACTGCTATTCATTTTGTAGATGAGAAATCGTACTTTATACTATGTGCTACAAGTTCCTAGTTTCCTGTATTATGATATTATTCGATCCTACTTGAATAGTAGTATACACATGGAATAGAGATCTAAGCAGTGTCTATATGATCCTTAGGACACTTATAGACAAGCGGTTCATGAGGCTCCACTCATATAAGAGAATATGGCAAATGGAGGCGCCGGGCCTATCAAGCGGGCGCCATCATCACGACTGTGACAGTTCACTTACCTCACAATGACGTGAGAATGGTTCTATCGTGGTAGGGGCATTCCGAGTAGAAGGACATATATCGAGATGCGGCAATGGGATCGAGATCTATACTCTCCCCGAGAGACGTTTAATTGTGCTGCTTCTCCTACCATGAGCCCATGCTTCGCTTTCAATCAGGCAGTCCCATGTCCTGAAAAAACCAACATTTCTTGACAAACAGTATCAGTCCCACGGCATTCGTCCATCAGCGAACCGTTCCTACATGGAGATGAAACTCGTCAACATCGCCTTCGCTGCACTCCTTCTCTCTGGCACCGCGGTAGCTGGCCCAGCCGCCTACGCTACGTGTCAGGCAGCCTGTGCAGTGTCTCTCGCTGCACCTGGTGGTGCTGCAATCTATGCTGCCTGCCAGTCAGCTTGCGCAGCTCTACTAGCTGCGCCATGCCCCTAGGTGTGAATGAGTTGCGCTTGGCAGGTAAGTCGTTCTCGCGGGAGGTCGCATGTTTGATGCCGGATAGGTAGAGCCACGGAATGATATACTGAATGAGCAGTAACACCATAGGGGAGGTTAATGGGCATGACCCAAATGAATGACCTGAATCATCGTCAATAACCAAGAATGAATGTATAATTATTCTTCTTATCCATGAGATATTCATTGTGGCAATTTATTTCAATGTCTGTCTCTCCGTGTGGCCATTGAAGTAAAAGTAGTTCGAGACAGGTAGTCACATGTGGCTCATTATGAGGTAGCTTCTGCGTCTGCAAGCTACTACTGCTGAATACCTCGTTTGTGTACTAATGCTGTTATGTAGCATCTTGGGATCACAAAGAGTGTCCATTACTAGCGAGACATTTTTATATAGCTGTATTATATGATGAAAACTGTCGCTCTATTCAGCTTTCCATCTGCCGACCCGGGATATGCTGCCGCTTCGGGACATCTCGGCGTGGAGTTCCGGGGTGGAGACCCGGAGCGCGGAGCGAAGCAGCGGATCGAAACGGCAATCTTTGAGTCCACAGCCCATGTATGCAGGGAATAGGAAATGACAGATATGACAAGAGATCTCGAACAGCAATTCCAAATTCCAGGGGTGAGCAAAAAGCCTTTTGTAGGTACCACTCACGCCTGATCCACCTGCTTCCCGGCAGTCCCTGAATATCCGCTTCCCTCACACAGCCATAAGCACGGCATTAGAGCGTTCTCCTGGCGCCTCACACAAGCCACTTTCTGCTCCTGAGGGTTAGTATGGTGCTATGGCTTTTGCTGCCGACTTTGGAAGGCTGGGTGGGATGAGGATTCGGTGCTTGGCAGCTGAAAAAAGAATGAATACCCGACTGCGTGTGCGGAAAGGCTACCCAGGAAGATGGGGTTGCCGAGGATTAAATCTGGTAAAGTGTAGACATCATCGCCTTGATGGGGCGAACTTTATGTTTCGAGCAGAATATATAAAGTAGAGAAGGCTTCTGATGCCGCTTTTCGTCTTGGATCTCGCCTTTCCTCTCAGTCCATCTTCCTCATCATAGCTAATGCCTAATCTGCTGTCCACTGTCAACCAATACATCAAAATGGCCACCACAAACCTCCCCACAACCATCCGAGCGGTCTACCAGATCGATCCCAAACTTACAACGCTCAAGTTGATGGAGACTCCTCTGCCCAAACCCACGGGCCCAAACGATCATCTCATCAAGATCAAAGCCACAGCACCCTGCCTGGGCGAACTAGGCTGGGAAATCAACTACCCGTCTATATTCCCGCCAAACCGGGAGCGTGTTCCTGGAACGGAGGCTGCCGGTATTGTCGCTACGTCGCCTCCTTCGAGCCCTTTCAAGCCTGGTGATGAGGTGTACTTTCGTCTTCACGCCAAATACCCCGGCTGTCTGCGCGAGTACACGATTGTGCACACGGAGGAGCTGGCGCTGAAGCCCAAGACGCTGGACTGGATTGAGGCTGCCGCCACGCCGCTCAGCACATTGACTGCATGGCAGGGACTCTTTACCCAGGGAATCTTGAACAAGCACGGAATCAAGGGCGATGCCGATGCGCGGGCTCACAACAGCAAGTTGCGCGTCCTCGTCACCGGCGCCGGCGGCAGCGTCGGAACTTGGGCGGTTGAGTTTGCAGCCGCTGCCGGGGCTGGTGCAGTCGTCGCCCAGGTCAGCGGCGCAAACATTGAGGCTGCAAAGAAGGCCGGCGCAACGGAGATTATCGACTACAAGAAGCAGTCCATCGAGGAGTGGGCAAGAGAGGATGCATCCCGCGAGGTTGACCTGGTGCTGGACTGCCTTGGCGGACCGACGCTGGGATCGTGCTGGGCTGCGGTCAAGGAGGGCGGTGTTTTGCTGAGTATTGTTGGTTCGCCGGAGGAGTCGAAGCCGGAGGGCGTGAACAAGGCGCTGGCAAAGGCCACTTGGTTTTTGATGGACTGCAGGGGTGATGATTTGAAGGAGATTGCGGACTTTATTGATGAGAGGGGGTTGAAGCCGCAGATTGACAGTGTTGTTGAGTTTGAAGAGTTTCAGGCTGCGTATGACAAGGTTGAACAAAAGAAGGCAAAGGGCAAGGTTGTGATCAAGGTCGATCGGTTCTAGGGATGAAGGACGATTATGCGTATGATGATGAGGTTCAATGATAGTAGACCATGGTGTAGCTAGGCAATAGGCCCCTTTCTCTGTAGCAATTGAAGCCTGGGCTGATGCCGTGTTCATCAAAATGTATGAACCAAGACTGCCCTTGATATGTAGGCCGTAATAACACTCTCACTGCTCGTATCACCACCATCATCCTCTATAAAATCTAGCGATTCTCATCATCTGATGCACATGCCGATTCGTACCCCGCAAAAAGTGGACGATCGACGCCGCTGCCGCCGGAATGGGCCGAAACGTGGCTGAACAACTGCGTCTTACAGCATCGCGACTTTGACCATTGGCGTCGTTTGCTTCATCTACCTACAAAGTCAGAGCCAGCGCAGCATTCATCAACAGGTTGGGTCGCACTCTGTGAGATACAATACAACCCTTTACACTTGGTCAGGTGGCCCAGCCTCGACACCCTGTCGTTCAGCAGCTTGATGTAATCATTGATGTCTCTTGTCGTATAAATCAGTGGCTGGCAGCGGACGGCTTCCTCTCCCTTCGTCTCACTTCCCCACACGCTCTTCTTTCGGATATGAGCTTCACTACTTCATCTTCAATATTGCAATCACGATGAAGAGCCTTTTGAGATACATCATCCTCTCCCTAATCTCATCCACTACCGCTCTCACTTTTCATCACAAGCCGTCATCGACTGACTACCACGCCAACGCCGGCGTCCTGCAATATGTCAACCCTCTCATCGGCACCCGCGGCTACGACCCCAATGACCTCGGCGGCATGATCCCCTCTGTATCGCCTCCCTTCGGCATGACCCGGTGGACGCCCCAAACCCGCGAAAACTTCATCTCCCAGGTCCCCTACAACGACCGCGACCGCCGCATGCACGGCTTCCAGGCCACCCACCAGCCCGCCATCTGGATCGGCGAAAACGGCCATGTGACGCTGATGCCGGGCCTGGGAGACGAGATCCAACCGCTGTTCCAGCACCGCGGGCTGGCTTTCCGCAAGGAAGACGAGAGGAGCACGCCGTACGTGTATGAGGTCACGCTGGATGCGGATTCGGGAGGCGAGTTTGGGTGGAATCTGACGGAGCAGGCGACGTCGGAGCTGCTTGGGGATGCATGTCCGCCATGTCCGGGCGGTGCGGCGTTTGTGCCCAACAAGGACGTGACGGAGGGTGCAAACGGCCGTGTGAGACGGGATTATGTGTTTGAGCCGGACAACCAGGATGAACTGGCCCTGCAGAGTGTTTTCGCAAATGCTTCGAATCACGGGGGGGACACTGATGGGAAAGGATACGAAAACTCCTTGCAAGTGGCGCTGAGCGCTTCGGCACATGTCGGGCATCTTCGCGTTGATTTCCGGGATACTAAAGAACGCCAGCCGTACTTTATCATCCAGGCGAGCCGACTCAACTGGACTGGCCATGTCGAGATCCATCCCGAGGCTCAAGAGGTGTCGGGCAGTAACTCTCAGCGACAAGAGTATCTCCTAGGGCCCGACAAGCCCGAGTCCTTCCGGCTCTATTTTGTGTCGCGCTTTTCTGCGCCCTTTACGTCTCATGGTGTCAGTCACGCAGGTGACTTGTACAGAGGGCAGAGATACATTGAGGACAAGTTTGTTGGAGCGTATGTCACCTTTGACAAGTCGGTTCAAAGAGTCGAGGTGAGGACTGGCGTCTCGTATGTCAGCGTGGAGCAAGCCAGGAAGAATCTCGACATTGATATACCAGATGGGACGGCGTTTGAAACCACTGTCGAAAACGTCAAATCCGCCTGGCTGGAAAGACTAGGCAGGATCAACATCTCTGGGGTAAACGACACCGACGCAGATCACGATCCGCGAACCATCTTCTACACAGGCCTGTTCCACGCTCTGCAGTATCCCAGCGACTACTCCGAACCCACCACCTCGTCTGAAGGAGGAATGCGCCGTTTCTACAGCGGCTACACGGACAGTGTCCACGAGGCAGACGACTCATACTACCAGTCTTGGTCCATCTGGGATACCTACAGGGCAGAGCACTCGCTCTTGACCATCTTTGCCCCGGAACGCGTCAATTCCATGATGCGGTCACTGCTGCGCATCTTCGACTGGTCAGGCCGGCTACCGCTGTGGAACAACATGATTGAGAACAACGAAATGATTGCCACGCACGTCGACGCCGTGATTGCAAACGCCCTGGTCCGAGGCTTCGACGACTTTGACGTCTCCAGGGCCTGGGACGCCGTCTACGTCGATGCTTACGTGCCGCCCGACAACGACACCGATCTTCTCTATTACTCCAGAGAACCAAACACTCCTTACGAATGTCGAGCCGGACTAACAAGTTACCTCGAGCACGGCTGGGTCGACAACGATCGATGGGCGGAGTCAGCCAGTCGCACACTGGACTATTCCTTTGACGACTTCGCCGCAGCCGTGGTGGCTGAGCATGCGGGCGATCTGGAGCATGCAAAAGAGCTGCGAGAGCGTTCGCAAAACTACAAGAAGCTGTGGAACCCCGAGACGCAGTTCATGCAGGCTCGAAACGCAAACGGGACATGGGCAAACGAGTCGTGGGGATGGACAGAAGGCGACAAATGGATCTACACGCTCAACGTGATGCACGACGTCGGCGGTTTAGCCTCGCTGTTCAAGGGCGGCAAGAAAGCTATGAAAGCCCGCATGGACGAGTACTTCACGGGAGGGCACAACATGCACAGCAACGAACCCTCGCATCACGCCCCCTATCTGTACTCGGCCATTGGATATCCCGCCGATGCGGCACGGCAGATTCGCGAGCTGGCGTGGGAGAATTACAATGCTACTGCTTCGGGGCTGAGTGGGAATGAAGATTTGGGTCAGATGAGCGCTTGGTACGTCTTGTCTGCGCTGGGGTTTTATCCTGTGAATCCGGCGAGCGATGAGTATGTTGTTGGGACGCCGTTCTTTGACGAAGTCGAGATATTGTTGCCTCCTGGACCGGGGGATGATGGAAAGGAGCATACGCTGGTGATTTCGGCGCCGGGGGCGGGAACCGAGGGGAGGGCGTATGTGAAGAGCTTAAAGGTCGATGGCGAGGACATTCATAGGCCGATGTTGAAGCATGGACAGGTTGTCAAGGCGAGGAGGATTGAGTTTGAGATGAGTGATGAGCCTACGAGTTGGGGTCAAGAGGGGACGGTGTAAAACGAGCCATGATTGAGGAGACTGGTAATGGAATATGTTACGACCTCTTGCTTTTCCTAGATGATACATCATCAGATCATCTGCTCTCCCCTGCTTGTATCCTCGACAGCGCCCACTCCATAGCACCATCCCACTCCGGCCCAATCTGCGCAATCGCCGGCCTCGCAACATTCTCCGCCCATCCCTCCATGAACCACTTCCTCGGCGAAGCCTTCATCACCGCACACCAGTGCACGAGAATCACCAACGCCATGGGATCCCTCGTCTCCAAAAGGTGCAGATATTCCTGGTCGATGGCTCCCGGCCACCAAACGAAATGCAGCCAAGTTCGTGGTCGACATGATGTAAGTCGCAACCAAAACTGCATCTTCTCCAGCGCGTCTCTATATACTTCCTTATTACTACCCAACGCCGTCAAAGCCTCATTCATCATCTGGAGCTTCGTAACAGCCTGTTCAGCAAGGTGATCCCACGGCGGATTCTCAGCCGCCACACGCCGTCTTATAACTGCAAGCAACCTGCTCTTCATAAGCCACGGGCCCAACTCCATGCCCAGCATCGCAGCTCCCCTCAGAGCCAGGATAGGTTCCAGGAATTCATCGTCCGCAAGGCCGCGCTTCGCACGTCTGTGGATGTCGAAATGGAAGATGAGGACGGAGATTGCAAAGACGAGGACGGTGAACCAGTTGCGGTCGCTGATTGCGCCGACGGAAGAGCGGAATCTGCTTGAGGCTGCGATTTGATGCTGGAATGCTGATAGATCAGACCTTGTCTTGTTGGAATCCTTCTTGAGTAGGGAGCTGGTGGAGGAGTTGTGAAGGGTTGATATCATGGCCATGTTGTGCTCGAGAAAGTCGCTGGCATCCGTCTGGCCGACAAGTTCATCAGAGATCAAGTGCCTCTCATCGTCTCGTAACAGACACAGCGCCATGCTATCCACCACAGGGCGAGACGCCGCTCTTATAGGCGCAGCATCGACATCCGGCAGAGGGTGGGAAGCCGGCGCCGTAAACGACGGCATCGGTCCTACTACTAGCGGCGCCTCTGGGGACGAGGAACCACTCTTGCGGCTGCGTCTCCTGACATATGCAGCATGACTAGAAGACAGATTCAAGGGGCTGATGGAATCGCTGCCGAGGAAGCGATAGTCGCAAAGCTCGCCTCGTCTCGTGCAGTTGGAGCAGCTCGGGGCCTGCAGATTACACTATCCGGGTTACGCATCGCATGAGCGTCGCTCTATTTCATGAATCTTGCAAAGGGAAAGGGGGGCAAGTAAAGGACAGACGAACCCTGACGCGCCGCTTCTTGCAACGGCCACAACCGTTTCTGGACTTGTGGTGGAATGTCCGCGAGCCACCACCAGTCATTTCCACTAATTTGGCGATTGTATATGCAACGACTTGTACGAGGGCTTGCGTAGGTACATGTAGGTATGAAACTCCCAGGTCCGATTTACTCCGCTTTCAGGTGGCGCTCAAGGCCGTTGCATTTATGAAGCACAGGGACCAGAAATGGCATACATAAATGAGACAATACGCAGTTACAGCAGCTGGAGGCCGTTTGTACAGAGAGGTAAAAGCCGTCAGACGAGGCGCGTTGGCGGAGTTGCGTGAGGAGGAGTTGCGCCACTCGAGGCTCCACGAGGCTGTACGAGAATAGCAACGTCAGATCTTGCCCCGGAAATACCTAGTAATGGCAGCGGCTCGCCCCCTGAGCTATCCTTCTCTGACTTGGTGTACGAGCTGCATCCCTGCTAGCCTGGGATCCTGGTGAGCTGGCCAATGAGGTGGGAGAGAGGAGATGCTTCTCAATATGCATGTTTCTGCAGGTTTGCGGTCCTTGGTAACGAACGAAGTGGTAGTTGGCAGGAATGCCTTCGTACCCTTTGCCAAATGAGTGAGAGGTCTGTAGTTAAATTTCAGTCCATGTGTTGCTCGTTTAATCCCTCCATAGCTGGGCTGATTGATCCTCGCTGCAGTTACACGTTGATTGATGCATCAGCCCTAGGGCAGGCTGAAGAGCACGGCATGTTGTTCTCTTCAAGCCTAGTGTACGAACATGCTCAGTGATGTCTTTCAATATGTAGGTAGGATGGAATTTGACTGATGATGGAAGCAATTGAGGTGACTTCGAGATGGAATTCTTTGGATATATAAGTCCAAGATATCCATTCTTCTTGGCAATACACAACCACGGCAAACGAGCATTGTCATACTCTTCTATACACTCTTTACAATACTCCTTCCCCTTCCTCAGTTCTGTCTGATATACATCCAGCCCAACATGAAGCCGGTTGAGCTCCTCACGCTCGCCTCAGTGCTCTCATATGGCACCCTCGCCTGCATAGAACACCTCCTCCAAGAGCGAATCCCAAGCCCCAACGCCATGATCCGCAAACATGAACCACCCCCCCGAACAAAAACAGCCATCACAAACGTCCACGTCTTCGACGGCACCAGACTCACTCCCCTGCAAACCATCATCATCGACGGCGAGCACATCAGCAACGACACCAGCAACATCCAAACCACCGTCGACGGCAACGGCGGCGTCCTGATCCCCGGCCTCATCGACTGCCACGTCCACATCTCCGACGTCGCCGGCCTCGAAGCCCTGACCTCGTACGGAGTCACCACCGCCATGGTCATGTCCTGCCGGAACTACACCCAGTGCGCACCTCTCCGCAACAACCTCCAAGGCGTGGCATCCTTCGTCTCGGCCGGCATCCCCGCCACGGGGCCCGGCAGCCAGCATTCTCGCACCTTCAACCTCACTGCCCCGTACCTCATCTACCCAGATGCCAATGCCACCGAGGTGGTGTCGTACACTTTTGGCAACGGCTCCGACTTTTACAAAATCACCGCCGAAGCGAATGGGCCAAGCCAAGCGCTGCAGAACTCGCTGGTGGAAGCCGTTCACAACCTCGGCAAGCAGTCCATGACGCATGCTGCCGACCTCGATGCCTGGACACAAGCAGCCAAGTCCGGAACAGACGGGATCCAGCATATTCCTACAAACGGCCGCATCAACGCTTCCAATATCATGGCCGTTCGCAAGTCCCCCGCTACGTGGAGCACCCCGACTATGAATATTGCTCGATATGCGTTTTCGAACCCTGTACTGTTGCAGTTCACTGGTCATCAAATCGGGGGTCCGGACAGCTACGAGAATGTCTATGAAAACGTCAAGGCCATTCACGCTGCTGGAATCCCGATTCTAGCAGGCACAGATGCCGTTGGGACCATTAATGCCAACATTTCGGTCCCTTTTGGTCTCACCTTGCATTTTGAGCTGGAGAATCTCGTAGAAGCAGGCTTGACGACGGTGGAAGCCCTACGTGCAGCGACTGAGCTGGCAGCTCAACACCACAGGCTGAATGATAGGGGCAGGATTGCGCCTGGCATGCGGGCTGATTTGATTTTGCTCAACAGCAACCCCTTGGCCAACATTTCCAACACGCGCGATATTGCCAAGGTGTGGGTTGGAGGGATCGAGTACAAGGATGTTGCGAACAGCACTGGGGTGCCAAATGTTTCGGCGAATATCACGGGCAAGGGGAGTGCATCTAGCCCAGGATCGGGGTCGGGATCGGGAGGTTCTGGGTCTGACGGTACCAACGGAGCTGGAGCTGTTGCTCTAGGTTGGGTTTCTTTGATCATGTTCCAGATTGGAGCTCTTTTCTACTTGTTTCTATAGTCCGGCTTGCTAGGGTCTCTTTTTGATTGTTATACTCCCCAGCCATATGCTCCATCACTTAATGAGGCACTCGAGATTTTGACTTACAAATACGCAACCAGCAATACAGTAGTCTTGGCCCTATTGAGATATCACATTTATTTTCTTACCACAGCCTCGAACCCACGTGGTTCCTTTTCCATCTTTGTTAATAATCTTCAATAGCAACTTCAGTCAATGATTTTTCAGGGTAGTAGTTGAAGGGAGACGGGAGTGTGTCATGCCCAGCACCTGATTGGTCCATTGTCGTTATCGCCCCCAGTCTTCCTCAACACCGTGATTTGCTGCCAATAGAGCTGCTGTATTATTCACTTCTACATATACAACAAGGAAGCCTGATTTTTCTTTTAGCAAAACCATTCATCTGCTTTGTTTCCTCGCATTATTTATGGGGAGATTTTTGCTGTTGATTTCACGTCTTTTCCCCATTAGCAGTTGATCATTCACGCCTTATAGACCATGTCCGACCCTAAAGCAGCAGCACAGCCCCCAGACACAGAAATGGCAAGCGAAAAGTCATCCCTCGAGCCAGAAGCCCAGCAAAATACCGGCAACAATGCAAAGGATACGCGGAAGTTCTCTGCTTTTGCCTCTCTGGGCTTGCTGGATCGCTTCCTAGCGGTCTGGATATTCCTTGCCATGGCCATCGGCATCATCCTCGGCAACTTTGTCCCGTCCATGTCGCCGGCGCTGGCAAAGGGGACCTTTGTTGGAGTCTCTGTTCCCATAGGCAAGTTCCACACTTCCTTGCTATGATAAAACTCGCCGATATTAATGGTTGTTCAGCCGTTGGACTGCTGGTCATGATGTACCCCATCTTGTGCAAGGTTCAGTACGAGTCTCTGCACCAACTCCTGACCAAGAGGGATCTCTGGAAGCAGATTGGCTTCAGCGTCATTGTAAACTGGATCATTGCTCCCTTCTTAATGGTCAGATTCACTTCCACATCGCGTCTCGTTTGGTGTACTGACCCATCTCCCAGCTTGGGCTTTCGTGGGCATTTCTCCCGGACAAGAGCCATCTCCGAATCGGCCTCATCCTCGTGGGTCTGGGTAGATGCATCGCCATGGTACGCCTTGATTCTCTCGAGACATGTAATAGAGGGATAATGCTGACAATTCTGCTCAAGGTCCTCATCTGGAATGCTCTCGCCGGCGGCAACAACGACTACTGCGCCATCCTGGTAGCAGTCAACTCCATCCTGCAAATGGTCCTCTTCGCGCCGCTCGCCATCTTCTTCCTCCGAGTCATTAGCGACGAAAGCGAGGTCGTCTCGATATCGTATTCCGTCGTCGCTACAAGCGTCGCAGCGTTCCTAGGCATCCCCCTGGGTGCAGCTATTCTGACGAGGTTCTCCCTTCGATATATTGCGGGACCGGCATGGTATGAGCGAGTTTTTATCCGCTTCGTCTCGCCATGGTCTCTGATCGGGCTGCTGTACACTATCCTGGTCTTGTTTGCCGAACAAGGCCACCAAGTGGTTCACCAGATCGTGTCGGTTGTCCGTGTTGCCGCTCCGCTTATTGTCTACTTTGCCATTGTCTTCTTCACCACGGTGGGCATGTGTCGGATGCTTGGCTTTGAATATCAGTTCCTTGTCACGCAAAGCTTCACAGCGGCGAGCAACAACTTCGAGCTTGCCATTGCGGTGGCCATTGCGACGTTTGGCCCGGAAAGCGACGAGGCGTTGGCATCCACGATCGGGCCTCTGATCGAAGTGCCTGTTCTGCTGGGCTTGGTGTATGCGCTTCGTTGGGTTGCCGTAGATGGGGGTGGAAGTAGTGGGAACATTGTCAAGAACAATAGACTTGGAATCACTCTGGAAAATTGTCTAGGAGCTGAAAGATTTTGATGTTGCTGACAGTGCAGCTGCTCGATCCTTTGCAGCCGAGGGCGGCGCGGGCTCGCTGGGGGTCGACCTGGTGATGAAGGTCCACGAGGATTGATGCCGCGGTATCGCACGATGTTTCCATGTCATCGGTGTGGCCGAGGCCATTGCGTGCGTGACTTGGACTGGGACAAGACGCCGTGGCATGGGAGCTTGGCTCGTCGCTGTCTTGTGTGTCGTTTGCATCCGAAAGAGATGTGCCACGTTGAGCCTGATGATTGTCTCTCGAATGGCAAGTTTGGGGTCCTGATTCGACTTGAGCGCACTCAGGAATGGCATCGCTAACCACAGCTGGCTTAACTGGCGGCAAGGCCAATGCTGCTGCATCAACAGTCATCGAGTCGCCGCGATGATTCGTCTCCGGCGATGCAGAGGATAGAGAGACTGACTTGAGGCCGTTGGAAATGGGCTGTGGTGAGCTGTGGTAACTGTCCGATTGTCTTCCTGTTATGATAGCCGGTTGCGCCTCTCGAAGGATAGACGTGCTGCCGCATGCCTCGCATCTCAAGGAGCCCGGTTCATACGGGTACAAGGCATCAGACAACTTGAACTGCGGAGCTGAAGAGGCGGACAAGTAACGCTGGACCTCCTCCTGGGAGACGCCACGCTCGCTGAGGAGGCTTCGTAATCGCTGGTTCTCGTGGGTCACTGCTTGGGCGAGTCTCTGCATCTCCAGAGAGGCAGATGCGCCTCGCCGCTGGTATTCCTGCACCTGGTTCTTGAGGTCGTTGATGAGTTCGAGGCGCCGTGCTCGTGATCGCCGCTGACTTTCACGGTTCTGGTCCTTGACCTCTTGGGTGATGAACTTGGGGATCATGTCAACGTGAGAGCGCGTCAATGGCAAATTGGAAAGCATACCTTTCTCGGCATTTTGATCAAGGCCACGCTTCATCTGCCAACTTTGAGTAAGCCGTCAGGCTGAAAGGGAAGAGAATCCGGTGAGACTCAATGTCAGGGAATGAAGAGATCGCGAGATGACAAAGATGAGATTGCACTTGTGGCGCAAGGTGAAATTTGAGTCGACCATAGAGAAAGTGGCGCGCGCTCCGAGACTCCACAGGCCTGCGTTTGATGAGGGCAGCTGTATGTACATGTATTGTTATTTATTTCTCCGCATGTCAAGAGCTGGAGAAGAAGCGGCCGGACGGGAGACGAAGAGCTGCGGGAGCCCGTCGGCTGTTGGCAGTGACATGCCGCGGCGTCTGAAGGGCCGATGCCATTTGAAGGCCGCTTCCATTCTCATACTTGATCTTTCGCAGTCGAATGAGAGGTGGAGAGTATTACTAGTAGTATTGTCAACCTTCTGAAGCCTGTCTCACATGCAAATTCGCCTCCTCAGCCTTGTCGTGCGATGAGCTCACCAGGCATTCTCTTGCACAATCAGCAACAGCAATTGCGGTACGACGACACTATGGATAGACATAAGAAGATCTAATAGAGCCCTTGAAAACCAGACAAACGCTCTCTCTCTCAGCTGACCAGGCGCACCGCACGGCTCGTTCGATCCAAGTAGGCGAACCGCGGAGATGAATGCGATATAGCTACATGTACTGTCGTGCCCACAGCGCCATCGTGTTTCGAAGTGTGCTTTTTGGAGCAAGTCGCTTGTGGTGCCGATATCGCTCGCCTCCCTTACATGGAGAATTGATTTCATATTGCTACAAAAATAGCATACATACATACCTTACTGTAGCAAACGGCTTGTCCCGCCATGGTGGCGTTGGCATGTATGTAAGTCGCTCCTGGTAGGGAAAAGCCCCCCCCCCCTTGTTGAGCAGCTGTTGCTGAGATGGCGTGTCCTCTTCATGCCCGATATGTGCTGTCAATCACCTGGAATAATTACTCAAAAAGACGCCATATATCAACTTTCTAGGATAAAGCCACGTTTCCCCCATCCATGGACTCTTAATACTACCCCGATGATCGAACCTCATCTGACGGCATCTCACAGCCATTACAGGGGGGTCCGCCAGGCACCCGCAAAAGCCCTCGATCGCTGCCTTGTCCTAGCGGCCACCAGGTGGACCAGGTCTCAGCTGTCAAATGCACCCCCAGCGTCCAATAAACGTCCGCATGCAGCATCTCAGCCACCCAAACGGATCTGTACCCCCTGGAACATTGAACAGGACAAATGGGTGCTGCCTTGCTCGATGTGTTTCGTGTGTGTCCTGCATACGCGTGGACGGATTCGCGTGGCCATTGTTTCGGGGGGTTCCTGTAACTTGAGGGGGGAACCTCGTATTGGGGGGGCCTGGAAGGACTTACACCCCAGGCAAGGTACCTTAGGAAGATCAGGTACGAAGGACTCCATGCGTCTGATGTACGTGTTTGGACCTTGGGCTCTGTGGCTTGGCTTAAACCAGGTACAGCAATAATGACGGAGGCAGCCATTAAGTTTATAAACAGAGAAAACACACATATGCACAGATGCAGCCGTCTTGAAGTAAACAACTTCATTCCCTCCGTCTATCCCATCCTAATCGCCTTTTTCTTAGAGCAACAAGATAGCCGATATGTCGATATCACTTCCCTCTCCATCGTCGCCCATTTCCAATATTCCCTCCGCCTCAAAACACCCCGATCCCAACCGCGGCATCCCGCAAACGGAACCGGAACCAGCAGACAAACACGAGCCACGAGCTTCCCTTCTCACTCTGCCAACAGAAATCCACTTGCAAATCGCAAGGCTTCTCATGTACCCGGATGCCCTCTCGTTGAAATACACGAACCGGTATTTCCACAGCTTCGTCGACACGGGCATCAACCTCAAGGTAGAATGGCTGGTGGAGCGCCGGCGCCTGCATCTCGAGTGTCCGAGTCATACGCACTGCGAGCTGGGCACGGATCTACGCTTTTGCAGAGGCAGCGTTGCGTAAGTCGAGATGCTGCCCCCTTTCACCAATGATGGTGCATCAAATCACTCGCCCCCATTAGTATGGCAGATTAGAAGAGGTCGAATGCTGATGTTGAAGCCGAGTAGGCTCCTGATGAAACGCCGGAGAGAGCATATTGAGTGCGAATCGCGGCCCGGGCTGGGCTGCGTCATCTACGGCACTGCGACTTGTCCGAATCGTCCGCGAGGCGTGAGGGCGTGGCAGAGGTGGCTGGGCACGAAGCTGACGATTGAGCTGCGTTGGGTGCTTTTGGCCGTGCTGGTGCTTTTGTGTAGCTGGGTCTACACGTTCCTGTCGGGATAGCTGCTGCTGCTGCTGCTCCTCGAGACGGCGCTGGGTCGCTGGTTCGTTCATGAGAGATGACTATGTACTATATATGTAATGTCTAATATCACAGTGTGTCCCATGGGATGATCCTGGACGGTCAGTAGAGAGTTTTAATAGGCCATTCATATTGGGATAATCTTGCTGCATGGTGGTATGTCATGCACGTCTCGCTCAACAATGCATCCACGCCGCAAGAAGATGGGGGTATCTGCTCTGCGTCATTATGAAAAGCTTCAGAGTGCATCCTGGCATTGTTGCCGGCGTGTTAAACGTCATTGAATGCTGGGGGTTGAAGGGTAGAGAAGGGTAAATAGGCTTCAGCTCTACTTCCTGCGGAATAGGGTGGGCACGGAAACAGACCATCTATAACAACCTTTTTTGCATTCTCTACAAAAGGCACACATAATGGGATCAAGTAAGAATCTCATATGCATCCTCTGGGAGCTAATTCTCCTCGCACACCATCTAGCATGAGGTCCTCCCACATCATAAGCATCAATCCCTCTGAGCAAACGCTCTGCATATAGGCAAGACCCTCCACTCTCAACATGTTTCCACCCATGCCGATAGTTCTCGTGGCGAAGTCAGCTTCGTTGGGGAAGCATCATTCCAACATGCCGCCTGGATGTCGAGGAAGCGCTTGATTCAAGGCTCAAGGACAAACCAGTACTCAGATCGCCACTTAACATGCCGCAGCCCGCGACTCCAAACGTCAAGTCGGAGGACTGCCCTTGCTGTAAACCGAGGGCCGCATGGAGTACGTAGAGATACAGCGAGAGACGGACAAGAGCAGGACTCATGCCAGAATCAGGCCTCTTTGCGGTGCAAAACTCTGTTTCCTCGGACATGATGCGCTGGACATGCGGCCAGACAACCTTGTTGTGAAAAGTCGCCATTTGAACAAGATCGTCTTCCGAGAAGAAGGTGCATAGCTCCAACGTTAAATTTGGCTTCTGTTTATGCTTCCGGAGACTTTCCAAAAACAGAGCAACCTTCTCCTTGGAGCGCGAAGCCTGGAAGTCGAGGCTGGTTGCTCGATGAACAGCAAAAGCCTCCAAGATTGTCATGCCAAGCGTGTTGAAGAGGGCGCAGAGCAGCAGCTGTTTGCGCTGGGGCCGGAAAGCCTGGAGGAACAGGGGCGAGGCCTGGATTGCGCGATTCAAGTCTCCAATGTCAAGGTAAGATAGAATCCGTTGTCGAATAATAATACATTCTTGTTCTCTGTGGCTTTCAAGCTGTGGTATGGCCAACATTTTTGACGACGTGAGTGATGCTTCGGTGGCGTCTTGCAATACTCCCTGAAGATGTAAACGAAGAGACCCGTCGGAGGCTATTGACAAGGCCATGACGCTCCGCAGAATAGATGCTTCAGCAAATGGTGAAGACATGTAAACATTCGCTCATGGGCTGCTGTTCTTTAAGTATTGACAACATTAAGACCCTACGCTCAATTTCTTTGTTGGTCATGACATTCACCAGGAGTGGCGTTTCCTTTGTGTAAGTGGACGATGGGCTTGGTGTTTCATGCTGCGAACACGATCAAAAGAACAAAGAACGCCATGATTGACCAAACTGGCATCTTACAGTCGAAACATCACGACAACTACCCATAGGATATGATCTAGAGATTAAGTTCACGATGTCTCAATAGGTATCAAGGTTCAAAAAAGCTTGTTGAGAACTTGGAAAGGTGCCATACCCAACCCATCGGGACCATCAACCAGGTTGCTCACAGCAACAGCTACGAAACGCCACGGCCCAAGCCGCGAAGCATAAAATCAAGCTTCAAGAAAGAGTATCTAGACTGTTTACTTCAGAAAGCCACAAGATAAGGTTATGGAAGAATATATAAATGTAAACAGACCGGCTGAACACAACTTGAACACCCATCCTCACATCAAACGCTCAAGCTGTTCAACCTCAACAAGCACTTACTCAAAGACACCAGGAATACCTTCAAACACTTTCAACATCCTTTCAACATCCTTTCAGCAACCCTTTGAGCAATACTAAATCCGTGCGTCCCCCCTCATCAACCGGGATCTCATCCAGTCGGACCCCCCCCATCTTCATCCCATAACAAAGATCCCATCTCGCTCACAATGGCATCTCAAGTCCATCCCGGCAGGGCACCCATCCAAACCACAAACAGGTTTGCCTGCCTCTCAATACAGGCTTCCTCATCACCTTCAAAGAGGAAAACTCCCCTCGACGTGGCATTTTTCCCCAGGGACGACGAATCCACTCAGGGCGACGACGAGGACTCTGGCGACGACAGGCTCATTGCACAAACATTACAAAGCGCCTTGAGCCCGCCAACAAAGGACCTCATTATTGACGCAGTGAACAAAGCTGCTGTCTTGCAAAAGAATATACTGGACCTCCACCGTCTCCTTTTAGACCTTCGGTTTCGGTACGCAGCTCTAAGTCAAAGCACTTACAAATGCGAGTGGCCAGGTTCATGGCCCCTGGAACTGCTCCAACCCTATGCCGTTTATAAGAAAGACGACTCCATATGGCGGGACCTGAAAAAGCAGTTGAAAACACATCGCTCAACATATGGCACCGTGCGTCCTGGATCGCCTGGGTTTACTGAGAGACGTGATATATTAGTGGAGCTGAGGGATGCTGCCGTAAGGTGAGTTCATCCTCGTGATGCTCTTACATCATGGTCTCCATTGGCTAATTCTGGGCTGCGACAGAACGAGCCAAGGCCGTCTTCAGTTCTTGGATAAATACATGTGCGCTTTTGCGAGATATGAACAAGTTGGAACACACATCCACGAGGGATCCCGGGCCCTACAAAGTGCTGAGCGTGCTATGACGGAGTTGGCTCTAATGCTGAATCTGCCTTCTATTCCATAACGGTGACTGGAATTGGCAGCGAGTGACGGAGTCAAAGTGTAACATCACCAGTGCTCATATTCTCATATCATGTACAACTTGCTGTAGCATTGAAGAGTAGCTCTCATATCCGCTCATAGGTGCCGTGAATGGTATAATCCTTCTTCGGTCCGTTGACGGTATACTCTATGCTCCAAGTCGACAGATTGACAGCCTTGAAGGAGAAGTCGTACTTGACGTTGTAGTAGTCGTCAATGCAAAGATGTCCTGCCTTGGCCTTCCAACCTTGCTTCTTCCGGAGCTTGGGATCCGATGGCGGTGCCTCAAATTCGATTTCGTGAAACAAATAATCTGCGCGCTTTTGATCGTCCGGCTTGGCGAACCATACGCTGATGATGTCCTTCTTGGAGTCGTAGCGCCAGATGTACCGTCGGGTCGCCTTGAAGCCAAAGCCAGTAGTCGTCTGAAACTCGCCATCCTCAATGTACAAGTATTCCAGATCCTCTCCGCCACTATCCTCATCACGAGTGTCGACGCTGCTGGGATCAGAGGCGCATTGTAGCCCTTCTGGAGTTCGATCACGGAGCAGAAACTGCGCGGTACCGACAAACTTCCCACTGGGATGGGACGGAAGACGACTGGTGAGGTCTCGCTCGAGCCGCCAAGTTCCGAGGAGGCTTCTGAAAACGCCTCGTGCGACAAATCGGGGCGTCGTGAGGCACTCGACAGTAAGATCGCGTACCTGCTTCAGCGATTTCTCGGCTTCGGCTCTGGCTTCGGGGCTATCGCTGGGAGACGGATATCGAGAGGGCGTAAGCGGATCGAGGGGGAGGTTATTGCTAGAGGTTGTCGGCGTCTTTGGCATGATGGAGTCGTGCATCGGTATGGACAGCGCTTCGGAGAATTCCTGCATCAAATACATGTAGTCGCCCATGGGGAACTGTGAAAGCCTAGGGTCGTCTCGCAGTCTGATCGTTCGGCTGATGGACTCATCCGCTTCAAGTTTCCGTTGCAGGGCCTCGAGCTTCTCGCCGGTTGGACCAGTCCACAGATCGGTAAGAAACCGTGCGTGCATCTGCATGACTCCCCAGTACGGCGACCGGTAGAAGCCTACAAAGCCGAGATTCGGGATTTCGGGATGATGGGTGCCGTGGAAGGCCAAGGCGAGCGCTTGGTTGCAATGCCTTGGAGAGTGCTGCAGCGTAGCGAGGACCTCCTTTGGCAGGTAATCGACACAGGGCGACGGATCGTAGCCAGTAGCGAGCACCACGGCGGCGATGTCGTCAATCTGCGCGCCATGGTCATCTAACGTGGCGAGGCCATCCTCCAGAGAGACGACTTTGCCCGAGGACAAGGTGATCATGCCGGATCTCACAAAGTCCATGTACCAATCGCTGACGGCAAGATACGCTGGCTGATTTCGCTCCTGTTCGTTCGGCATCAGTAGTGGAGAGAACTGCTCCTGATCACCAAGTGATGATTCAAAAATGGTGTGCACCATGTTGGCGTGTTCTTCGCTGATATGGCCCTGCGTGTTCTCCAAAGGCCGTGGTCGATTGTTGATGTTGTAGGAGCCCAAGTCCAAGGGAGCAAAGGGAGCTGCTGCGAATGTGGGCTGGGCGGTGTCAGCATCTATTTCAATGGCCAGAGTAAAGTGTCGAAAGTATCTTACCTCTGGAGTAGTGAAGAGGGGAAACACCCATATCGGCCGCTGGATCGCATTGTATATCGAGTACTTGTCGATTGCTGCAATTCTCGACTCTTCTGGAGAGTTGATGGCAGACGAGAGATGGCTTGCAATTGTGCCCGCAATCTCCACGCCCGACATTTGGCCTCCCACGATGAGAATCTTGCCTCCCGTTGGCTTGCCCTCTCCCAAGAGCCCCTTCAGGTCTCGGTATTGGCTGCTGTGGATGATGGGGACCGAAGTCTTGGCCTTCTTGAAGCATTCGGGAATGATTGGCTTGCCAAAGTACCCCGAGGCAACGACCAAGTAGTCAAAATCCCGCGTCTCCTCGCCCTCTCCCTTATCAATGCGGACCCTCCAGCCTTCCGTGCCATCCCTCCTCTTCTCAGCTCTGGCCACTCGACTCTTCAGCTGGAGTTCAAAATCAGGATGGCCATCGAGATATCTGCTGTGATACCGCTCCAGATACTGGCCAACCTGCCACGCACGCGGAAACTGCGGCGCATCGTCCTCCCAGGCCAAGTCGCTGAACTGAACCGTGTGCCTGCTCTGGTTCGCAACCATCAACGGATGCACGAGACGCCCCGAGTCGGTCTTGGAGGTCGGCCAGAGCCCTCCGATGGCCGCCTGGCTGTCGAAGATGCTGACTTTGAAGTGCCCTTTGGGTGCGTTGTGGAGGAGCGTCTTGGCCGCAACAAGACCCGAAGGCCCGGCGCCTGGAAGCTGTGAGTATGCGTCTGATGATCAAATCAAGGGATACTGGTTAGCATGCTACTAACCGACGATGCAAACAGACTTGGACATGCTGCGAGTGAGGCCCTTGTAGAAGCTGATGCTCATGTAAAGAAGGGGGAGGGAGTCGAAATTTAGGGTGAGCTGAATGAGGGGCAGCTGAAGCCCGGGATGAAGCCGCGCCGACAAGAACTGAGAGGTCGAGGCTTTTGCTCAACTAAAAGAGAGACAGATGAGAACAAAACAAGAGTGACACAAGGCCGCTTATATCGCCGAGGGCAGCAGCAAACGCAGCTTATGTCGTGAGATGAGACGAAGCCTCGTCACACAGCCAAGACGAAAACAAGCTTCAAGCGCGGGATGGCGCCGATCAGAGCTGCTCCCCCTTGTCAGAATGCCGCTGAGATCAGAGGCGGCTTGCTGACATAAGACAGGAGGGTCAGGTCTTGGACTGTTATTACAGCAGACGAGGCTTCACTAATCAAGAGGATCTCTACGTTTAAATTTCCCGTCTTGTCGTCATATATTAGGCCTGCTACTAGGTAGTTGCTCTTTCTTTTGATACTTTGATAGCATTAATACTACATATGGAACTAGGTCCCATGCAGTTGGATCAAACTCAGCCATTCTCCCCCAACCTCATGACGCCTCAGCACGTCAGGTTTCTACCGAGGTTGTACAACGCAAGATGCCGCCAACAAAACCCCCCCCTTATAAATCAAACTCACCTCACCCTGACAACATTCGACTCTTTTGTCCCACCTCGGCATCGAAGCAAACAGTCGACCTCTGTATTATCTCCGTCGGAAGTTTCCATCACCTCTTCCACAGCTTCCGGCTCTACCACAACAATTCCCCCCCTCTATCAATATGCCCCGCCCCCGCCAACGTGTCGTCATCCCCCCTCCATTGCGTGATGCCATTCGGGTAGCTCTTTGAAGCTCTCCGAGCTGTCCAACCGCAGTACTAATAACCTGCAGATATCCTCGATAGCCTCACATAGATAGTTTGAACATCCATCTTCTACAAGCCACCCTGACAAACTATCCGTGTTTTCTCGAATACCTGCATCAGCCGCCCTTCAACCACCATACAACCCCAGTCCATATAGCCCCTTCAACATGGCCTCACCACACCACGTCCTCATCCTCGGCGGCCACGGCAAAATCGCCCAGCTCCTCACCCCCCTCCTCCTCAAGCGCTCCTGGGCCGTCACCAGCATCATCCGCAAGGAGGAGCAGGTCCCTACCGTCGAGAGGCTCGGCGCCGGCCTGCCCGGCCGCCTCAGCGTCCTCGTCCGCAGCATCGAAGACGTCGACAGCCAGGACAAGGCCGCCCGCATTCTCGACGAGGTCAACCCAGACTACGTCGCCTGGAGCGCAGGTAAGCAACTCGAGGCAACTGGATAACCCTCTCCCTTTTTGTGATGATGTGGTCGGTATCACACATGTATCTAAACGCATGAGCTTCGTTGTAGGTGCCGGCGGCAAATACGGAACCGAAGGAACATTCCGCATCGACCGCGATGCCGCAATCCACTTCATCAACGCAGCCGCTTCCAGGCCCTCCATCACCCGCTTCCTCCTCGTCTCCTATAGTGGCTCCCGCCGCAAGGCAGCCCCCTGGTGGTCCGCCGCCGAGTGGGAAGACTACCACAAGTCCATCAACCTCGGCGCGCTGGCCACCTACTACCAAGCCAAGCTGGCCGCCGACGAGGTCCTCTACGCCGTCGCCAAGCAGAGCCAAACGCTCGTGGGCATCGATCTTAGGCCTGGTACGTTGACGGACGAGCCAAAGGGGAAAGTGACGCTGGGCAAGACCAAGAACGTCAGGGGAAGCGTCCCCAGGGACACGGTAGCGCACGTTGCGGATGCGCTTCTTGCCGCTGACGGAGTCAAGAGTGGATGGCTAGACTTGCTACAGGGAGACGATGACATCGACGAAGCCGTTTCTGCTGTGATTCGTGAGGGTGTCGATGCCGCCGAGGGCGAAGACATTTATGCCAAATACGCATAGCTACGAGCAGCAAGACCATAGAAACCCGTAACTGTACTCATATTGAGTGCACATGACTACACTAACTGCTGGTTTCAGTACCTACTATCAAGCTGTCAAGCTTTGTAAGATTGAGTGGAGGGCGTTGCTCTCATCTCGCCAAAAAAAAAATATCATGCATCCATGCCATTTCCATCCCGAAGAGATGTGATAGATCATTCGACACATGTACACTAGCCTTGCTTCAGCCCCCAAAATGATGTCCTCTCGATACCTCACCGTTTGAAAGAAACATCGTCAGGAGCCGCGAACCTTTGGCCCAGGCTAGACGGAGCGTCTGCCATGGAAAGGGTCCGAAAGCTCGAGGTCGTCGTCGTCATCGTCGACGCGCGAAGGCTTAAGGCGTGCCATCGAGGGCAGCTCAAGCGTATGGCGCTTTTTGAAGCTTTCAGTGTCCGTGGCGCCATCCATCTGAATGGCGTCGTGGTCCCTGAGGCTTCCGGTGTCCACAGTGCCATCCATGCGGACAGTGTTGCGGTAGCCTCGGCGGCGGAGAGGCCAGATGGGCCAGACCCTGTCTTTGATGGCCTTCAACTCTTCACGGACGGTGCCCTAGCTCGTGGTGAAGTAGATGAGGGCATTCCAGACTCCCTGCAACGGCAGCACACAGCCACTGGCGACGCTGAGCTGGAAGTTGACGCGGCCTTGAGAGGTGAGGCTGTAGAGCCGATTGACGGAACTGGGGATCCAAGTGATGAGAATGGCAAACCCGAAGATGAAGCTGGTGCGAAGGTAGGCCATCTTGACGGGATCCAGTCTCTTCAGCTTCGAGGATGCACTCGACTTGACATTCTTCAGCCACGAGAAGACGGCGGAGAGCATGTTGCATCGCGTAGGAGGACCGGCTGCACGAGGAGGCTGAGGCAGTCTCTCCGGATCCGCGGCGTAATAACGTCCTGCTTGAGTTGTTGCCCACGATTGACCATAAGCCTCGGCAGTGGGATTGTGCAAGTAGGGGCTAAGCGAATACATAGGAGGCGGCATCATGGGAAGAGCCAGCTGATTATCGTGCTCAGGAGTACCGGAAGTAACCTGGACTTCAGTGGTTGCAGTGCCATAATACTCAGGTCTCTGGGTGAGGCTCTGCGCAATCAGTCAGCATGTTGCAAATGCCCATCGAGAAGAGAAGCTTACCTCGACAGCAGAATCACCGGCATCACTGGCGGCGCCAGAGTTGGCCCGTTTGTTCCTGGCCTGGAGGGGAAGTGCAAACTTGCGAAGACGGTTCCGATGGTGGAAGACCCGATATCCCACGGCGACGTAGATGATGATGGATCCGAAAATGCAGATCCAGATGGGGATATAGTACGCATAGAGGCGAACCAGGCTCCAGTTTGCGTCAACCCAGCACCAAAGCTGCCAGTCCGTTAGTATGTCAAGCGCTCAATGATTCGGAGTGTGAGTCTTACCGAAGCGTTACCAAACACGGGACCCTTCGCATCGTCTCGGATCGAGACCAGGACGATGGCAGGCACAAGGGGACCACCGAAACAGATGAGGCAGTAGATCCAGATGCGCTTGCGAAAGCTGGCAGGGTTGGCGTTGTGGAAGAAGACCAGATAGACATTAAATGCCATGGCAAACGACCACCAGGGGTCGGATTGCATGAACCTGAGGCCCGACAAGTTAGCTTTGATTTCTCAAAAAGAAACGAGAAGGTGATGTCAAAGCTGGGAATGTATAGGTATGTACCATTCGAAGATGAAGCCTTGTCCCTGGCAGAGAGTAGAGCGCTCGCCCTGATCGAGGCCATCGTAGCCGATCATGGACGCGATGCTCGCGCCGGCGTTGGCGATGGACGCCAGAACAAGGAACGTGTTGGGAGTAGTCCGAAGCTTTTTGAAGAGGGCAAACGTCAGCAGAGTGAGGACGATCGCCACCATCGAGAGGCCCGCGCCAGTTCGCTCGATGGTGATGAGGACCTCGATCTGGCGCGGCTCCAGCTCCGAGCCGCTGGTGTCGTTGGCAGGAGGATGCATCATGAACGAGTATCAACTGCTCTACTGGTTCATAGGTAGGGTGTAACGAAGGTAATTTTTTGCTTGTTCTAGGTGCTGATGCGGGTAGAGCTGTGTCACTGGTAAGATGCGGGTGCAGAGAAGCAGTGGTAACGAGGGGAGATTTGGGGACGAAAATGTGAATGTGCTCGGATAAACATGGCCTGATTTCTCAGGAAAAACAAATCAGGTGTGATGGAAGCCCTAATTGTGCAGAGGGAAGGAGTCACTGGGATGGCAGCTGCCCAGCTCGAGTGGCAGGTGGTGTCCAGGCGAGCTGCAAGTGAGGAATCGTGTCCAGCGCCTCCCGTATGCCGACTTCAAGGTACCTACTCATTACAGTTACTGGGCAGGTTCACTGTGAGGAAGCTCTCTCAGAGGCTAGCAGCTCGATATCAATGTCTTCTTATGTACAGAACATCTGCTCTATCAGATTCTCCATCGCCGTCTTGCAGTGTCGTCTGTCTGCCTCGCAGTGTGCTGGGCAGAATCATCATCACCCACGTGGCGCTGTGGACAGAGGTACCTACCTACTGACCTGCCTCAGTCCAGCACGAAATTGATGATCCATGGCCAGGATTATCATATTTTGCTGCAGAACGATGTCAAATTGCCTTCTCTACCGCTCTTTTCCATATAGCTGTTTTACCCCTTTTCTCTTTTGAGGCTGTCTTGTCAGAGGTTGGCAAGCCACTGCACCACAACAGTCAATACCACTGCTTTAGAAGCTTCCCTCTGCTACTAGAGTGCTTGGGACAGGCTTCTTTTGCTTGACCTTGCTCTAGATTCATAGAACAGGGGAGAGATCCCTTACAGTATAGACTTTCAACATGGCCACATCTGATCTTAAGTGCCGGGGAGGAGAATTGTTACAGCACACACATTATTGACCCAATGACTTCCTACCTGTACGATAAAAACACTTCACCCGAGCTGACGTTTGAGTCCTTGAGCACCTTGTGGGAAAGAAATAGCTTATTTTATGCTTTCGTATCTCAAATGAACTTGCATCCTAGCACACATCGACATCAACATCATGAGCTAGGTACACTAGCGACTATTGAAACGGTTGGGCTGTTGTGCGGACTGTTTTCTTCGTCGATGGGTGGCGTCGCTGCGCCTTTCCCTCATCGCACTGACCATGTCCGAGGTCCGAACAATAAGATAAGAATTTGCCGCATTTTGTGACGCATAAATACCTTGACTCTTTTTCATCCCCAAGTAGCCCAATAGTATTGACACCTGGCTGCTCTAACAATCACAGACATCGAACGACATGATGAACATGATATCCCTCCTCCTCCTCCCCCTACTCGCGGCCTTGCCCAAAGTATGGGCCGGCGCTAATGGGTAAGACGCCAATGATGATGAACCTCCCTCCTCTTTGTCAAGCAGCTCATTGCTAATGCTATGTTCCATAATGCGCAGACAAGATATGAACATCACTTTTGCCTTTTTTCCAACTGATCAGGGTGATGCCTGCAGCTCCTACGACATAAGCAAAGCCATTACCCTTACCACCGAGTCAATACCGGTATTACAATACACGTGCTTCAACATGAGCGACATCTTCTCCCAGAACAAGAGCACAGGCTTCCAACGCCTGCAAATCAAGAGCAATAGGAAAAAACTCCCTGGGGGTGTCTACTGGTCGATACAGAACCAAGAGCTTTACGACCCAAATGCGAACTACACTTGGACCTGGCTCAAGATGGGTTCCGCCCAGCTCTCAAGCCAGGATCCCCTGGGGCCCCAGTTGAGTCAGTGGATCTTTTACCAGTACACGCTTGCCGATTGCGAGCAGATCCGGCCGGGCGATGACGAAGGAGACGCCACGCCCTGGTCCATGACGGACTGCGGGACGCCCGACGAGGGCTTGTGCATGTCGACATCGCGTCCTATAAGGAGCTTTGCCATCAACAGCTTGGGGGACCAGGCTCGGAGGGAGGGAGGCTGCTGGGGGTGGGAGACGTTTGGGAATGCTGCTGCCACGAGTAGCAGGGTGGGCAGTCTGCTCGGGGCTGTAGCCGCCGCTGTGCTGGTGGCATTGTGAGATATTCTATCTAGGTACCTAGATAGGTAGGGAATTGTTGGATTACCAGGATGACTGTGACTTTGTATCTCGACCGTTTGACCTTTGTGACTCTGAGTATATCAGCCACTTGCCCTGGGTAGGTACATGTATAATGAAGTAGGGTATTCGCACACTGAGAATGTAGGTAAGTACATAGGCAATGGTTCTTTTGCCCAAGAACGGATAACAAGTTTGGGTTTATCAAAGGAGCCAGAAGACGGCTTTCGATGCTCGTTGAACACCTATCTGATCCAGGGCAATTTGGAATGAATACCGAGTTCCAGCCATGCAACTGCCCATCAGGAGTGAATGTCAGATCGATCAACAGCAACTGTTGGTGACTGTTCTTGTCTTCCGCTATCACTAAAATCATTCTTAACCTCTACACCAAGCGCCTCATCGCCAACTGATACCTCAACATCATCCGGCTTCATGGTCTAGTGGTATGATTCCTGCTTCGGGAAAACAAACCTGGAGTCCCCGGTTCTCTAGAATCGCCTTTGCAGGAGGCCCCGGGTTCGAATCCCGGTGAAGCCCCATCTTTTGCTGGTTCCGGCCAGGATCTGATTTCTTTTTGTCCAGATGATGATGTTTTTGCTCATCTTCAACTTGTTCATACATTTTGGAAGAGTAAGATAGACAGATAGAGATCCCCAGTTGTCGATCTGTGTGGCTGATGATGGCGTCTACGTTTGGACTGTTCGCACGTTGCTTCGGTGCTCAAATCTAACCTCCTCACTCAGTGTCTCCTCGAGCTCTCCTCATACTGTACCAGCAATCTCGGGTAAAAGTGGACAAGTCTTGGGCATCCCAATTGGGAATCTGGTCCCTCCCTTAACCTGGGCAGATCCCAATCAAAACACCAAAACAAATCGCATCACCACCATCATCATACACACCTCCTCACCGGTCCTCAATCTCCTCTCCCTCTCCTCACACAGGGCGGCATTATCCCGTCCGTTACACCACCTGAAAAATGCCTCAGCCACACGAAGCATCCTCCTCCTCCCTCTCCCTCACGCCCCTCAACCGCGTCCTCAGCCCCCCTCTCGGCCTCATCCCGCCCAACACGCCTCCCCGCCTCTACTCCTCCTGCGTCTCCCACTTCCTCTCCATCCCCTGGTGCGCATGCCTCATCCAGACGCCCAACACGGTCCCCTTCATCCCGCAGTGCTTCAACCCCAAGAGCCCAGCCCACGACCAGCTCGTTGGCGCGACGCTCGCCGGGCCGCGCGGACTGCAGCACATGCTCTGCTTCTTCCACACGGAGGATGAAGCCCATCTGCAGGATGCCGACCGGCCCATCATGCACGTGAGCTCCCTGTTTGCTCTGGGAGAGGGGCTCTCCGGGTACGAAGGCGTGTTGCACGGAGGCATGATCATGACAATGGTGGATGAGGCGATGGGGGTTCTGCACGAGATTAATCTTGCGCTGGGCAAGACGGGCGAGATCTTTGGTGCTGCGAGCGTCACGGCGGGCCTGGAGATTAAGTTCCTGAAGCCGGGGCCGATCAACCAGACGGTGCTGGCGAACGCGTGGGTGGACGGCGTGGAGGGCAGGAAGACGAGGATAAAGTGTGAGCTGAGGGATGGAAATGGGATCGAGCTGGCGCAGTGCTCGAGTACATGGGTGTCAGTCAGGGCGAGAATGTGAAGCTTTCACGATAAGATGTGCTTGGACGGAAGGGTTCCAACTCGATATATTGCTGGTTTTAAACATTAACATTCCCAAACTATGAAAACGACACGATAACGGCAACAACAACAACAACAACAACTGAGCGAAGGGGAAACAAAAAGAGTGGTATCATATATTATCCATAAAGTCATAGAGAGATTCCCGCACGGTTCTTCTTCAACCTTGCTTTTCTCCTCCTCCTCCTGCTGCCACCCCCTCCTCCTTCTTCTCGCGATACGGCAGCATCACATCCACAACCTCCTTGAGATGCTCCGAATCGGGGTTCCTCAGCGCCGAGTGCGCCGTCTCCTTCTTGCTCTTCCTGCCGGTTTGCCAGCTCTCGTTGCGCTCGTCGAGCTCGCTCTCCACCGAGCTGAAGCTGGAAGTGCTGCTGTTCATGACGACCTGCACGAGTCGGCCTTCGCTCTTCTTGATCTCTCGCTGCTCTGCCTTGAGCTTTTCCAGGCGCTCGTCTCCGCAGCACATGGTCACGATGCCCAAGCCGGGAAAGTTCTTCTGCAGAAATTTCTTAAGATCTGGCAAGACGGACTTGTCCGGGCGATACGTCCCAGACTCGTTGTCAATGAAGAGCTGGTAATACGCAGGGTTCGGGGGCGGCGGCTGGTTGGGAGGACCTCCGGGAAGGTCCTCGGATGGGTGCGTCTTCTCATGGGGCTCGGGGCTGTCGTTGGAATCCGGGTGCTGCAGCCTGCGGATGAAGAACTCTCCCGAGCAAGCAATGTATTTTTCAGCGTCGGCGTGCATGGTGTGCTTGCTCAGGAAGTCGATGCCAAACTCCTTGCCCGTCTCCGTGAAGCGGAGCAGTCCGTCCAGCGTGAGGACGTATGTGAAGATGCGGCCGCCCTCGTCAAAATGCGCCATCCGGAGGAACTGAAGCGAAGCCTGCTTAGAGCACGGTTCAAACTTTCCATACTCCGTGGTGCTGCTGTAGTTGTAGATGCGGTGGTGCTGCTTGTGCAGTGCCTTGTTCAGGATGGTTCCCCGGATGCCAGTCGACGAGAAGAGAGAGCCAATGACTGGTCTGAACTCGACGTAGCGATGGTAGAGGATTGCTGGGACTGGGCCTTGGAGTTGTATCTCGTTGGCTTGGAAGCTATTGCCCAGTGTCAGTAACCTGTCTATATCCTGAAGAGGGATCTTGTGATTGTATCACATCAACGTACTCATATTTTTGAGACCTGGGAGTGTCGTCGTTCCCGTCATGGCTCTTCTCATCGTCAGACTCATTCGCATTCACCTTTTGCCCAATCAGACGCCCAATCATGGGACTGTTGTGCTTGATCCACCTCGTCGGGGCTATCGTGCACATCTGCGCATACGGAGGATCCGACTTGCCCAGGATCTGCATGCTGAGGCGCAGTCGAGGCGCGATATGCGTCCCGTGGATGACGGCGCTGGCGATGCCCTTGAGGATGAATGCGCGCTTGCTCATGACACGCTTCTTGGCCTCAAACTCCTGGCCCGGAGGAGGAATCCCCGGCCAGTCGTCGGTGATGGAACCCACGTTGATGGTTACGTTGCCCAGTCTGTCGTCCTTGTCGGCAACGTCCTCGTCGTACATTCTACACTTCAGAGTGAAGCCGGTGGGAGGAACATTGGCGACAACCCATTCCTCCTCCCACTCCGGCTCGGTGGTTCGGTGAACGGTCCGCGTCCTGTACTTCAGGTCCGGATCTTCCTTGTGGCGCTTCGGCTGCGTGCCCTTGAGCGTCGCCACCAGGAAAGGGTCTGACGATCCGGTGTGGAAATCCGCCACCGGGATGTTGGTCGCAGAGTGAAAGACGAAGCGGATAGTGTATCCCTGGGGAGCGTCGGGGAGGGGAGTCCTGTCAAAGCCACCAGGAGGCTTCTTGTGCTTGGCATCTCCATTTTCGTGCTCTTCATGGGCTTCGCGGTCGTCGTGGTTTTCTTCATGCCGATCACCGTCGCTCGACTCGGGCGTGGTGTCGTCGTGATGGGTCGTAATGTTTCCGGGCATGATGAAGAGAAAACAACGACGCAGAGGTCAACTCAGATAAGGCGTGATGGAGCAAGGCTGCCAAGACTTTGATGGCCCCCGGGTTCAGCCTCACGAAGAAGCAGAATGACGTTTGTGAGGGGTCGCGATGGTTTTGTACTCGTAAGGCTGTGTGTGTGTCCTTTGCAGGGAAACAAGAACTACCTCAGTCTAAAGGGTCTCTTGCGGAGGCTAGAGCGAGCCGATCGTGCAGTCAAACGGCAAAAAGGCCTCCAACGAGAACAGCAGGAATGGGATTTCAATCCAACAGCAGTTAGACAGGGCTAATAATAAGGCGGGTGAGATGAGATGAGCCAGCGTCAGCAAGCAGCAAAATTATCCAGCATTCCCAACGCAAGAATAATATACTAGCCGTCCAACTTGTCTCCGGAAACGGGGATTCGCGCAAGGGCCAGAGGACGAGACAGCCTTATAGGTGGCATTTCAAACAACGACCTACCCGATCTGGTGAGTCAGATAGTCAGCTAGAAGCACCTCGGCAGGGAAGAAAAAACGCCTTGCGCATCGCCTTTGTCACCTGAATCCAATGTCTGCGAACTGCTGCAGCCAAGATCTAGAACGACTCCAATTTTCTCCTCTTTGTCCGTCCTTCTTGTCGCCAACAAGATCATCGCCAGGGAAAATGCGCCCACTTACGTCACGGCGCCTTGCCGCTTATCCGAGACATGCAGCAGCTTTAAGATTGGCAGCTCTTGTAAAGGGCATTTTTCCTGGTCCTAGGTATACCTTAACGTTCTGGTCTGGGTGGTACGTGTGCCGTTGTGCCGTTAGTGACAAGCCAACGCTTTGAACTGCCAAGGCAAGAGGGAGGAATGCTTCCAAGGTTACCTATTCCACGGCAATTATCTGCACACTGGAAGTCAGTCCTGTAGTATTAGACGCAAGCAAAAGTGAGACCCGTGATCTCGAGAGCCCTGGAAGCAACAGCCAAGCATGGATACCTTACATGTATGTACCTAACGCCAGAGTTCCACTATCGAAAGCCGAACAGAGGCGGGTGCAGCGGCGATATCCGAGAGCTCGGGACGGGCAATAATCCTTCAAAGCATCGCTCCCGAGATGATCGGAAATAGGAATCCCAGCCCTGGATCTATACACATACTACATACTGATACTCTATATCTTCTTTCTTACCTTTTAACCTACACTACTGTCATAAACAACGCCGAAGAAAGAACAAGCTTGATTATCTACCTACCGAGTCTGTGAGAAACCTTGATGTTGGTGGTACACTCTTGCCAAGGCCCAGCACTGCCATTTTGCCAAGATGGACATCCCTCACATAATCTTGGCTGTTGTTTGACCCTTCGGAACTTGAGCGATACATATCGCGATAGGACTTTGTATACAATCTTCTTCTAATTAAGTCTTCTGATACGAGAAGACGAGAACACAACAGGATGCCAATAACAGGAATGCCTAACGGCTTGCGTAGTGCAAAATCCATTCTCTTCTCTCTCCACTTCATACTCTTCGCAAGTTGCTGTGAGCAATGACCATCTGGGGGAAACATGCTTCTTGTGGACACATTCTGCAAGCACTATACTCTGGTTTCAACTTTGGACAAGTCTGGATGAAAATTTAGGGCCAAGGTCTCATAACAAGGTCACAGCTCCGGGGTAGACCTCGACACCGACTTCAGTCCTCACATCCTCACACATGTCAACACGAAGCAAGTCAGATTTCGACGATACTTGAATTCATGGGCCATAGATACTACTCATACACAATTCCCTTTACCCTTATCCATGAAGCCCAGTTTGTATCGTCTCAATAAATGTCAGCCCTCCCATCCTACCCTGTGACATGATAAACCCAGTACTCGCAAACCAGATATCCACGACTATCATTGAAGCCAGTCGTTTAAAAACATGCATTCAATCAGTATTCGAAGCATGTCAAAAGCCCATCATGGCTACTTCTGCGATCCCTTCTTCACCTGCAGAGAAACAGAGCGAGAGGCCTGAGCCTGCTGAGTAGGATCAACTGAAGCCGGGTTGGTGGTGGGCATCGAGACAGAGCGTGCAGTTCCCTTGGCGACCACCTGCTTCTTGGCCGCATTGCTAGGCAGCTCGTTCATGAAGCGTTTCTTGGTGGACGAAGGGTTGCCCTTGGTGTTAGCCTTTGGAGTCAGAGACTCCTCCGCAGTTTGAGCTCGCTTGTCGGCTTCGGCATTGGCCTTGCCCGTCTTCTTTGAAGTTGGGGACACGTCGACAGTTTGAGCTCGCTTTGCGGCCTCGGCGCTGGCCTTGCCCATGTCCTTGCGGTACACAGGACTCTTCATCCAGGAGGACTTAAATTTTGACTTCAGCGCAGATGGCGCCATGCGGCCCATGAGGCTGGACGACTTGCTGGATCGGCTCTGAGCATCGTCATCGCGGACGCTCTGAGAGGCTCTTTTGCCGACGGGCTGCTGGTCGTCAGGCTGTCCGTCGCGGAGTAGATCATGGATCTGGGTAGAGAGAAGCGCCTGGACAGCTTCAGCCGGGGTGATTTTCTCCACAGAGCTGTCGAGCATGCCGAGAGGGTTGAGGGGTGTGTGCTCTAGCTGAGGAGTGCTCGAGAGCTGTCCAATGGGGACGAGCGGGTGAGGCGACTTGAAGGAGAGCGCAATCCTGTTCTTGGACACACGCTTTCCAGGACCCATGCGCGCCTTGCAAGCATCTTCGATTTGCTTATCGGTCAACTTCCAGTCCTGTTGGATGCCACCGGCTCCAACGGGCTTCTTGGCACGCTTTTCGAAGCATTCAAGAAGTCGCTGAATGCTAGCAGCGAGATGAGTCTTGACGTTCGACTTGGCAGCATCCGGGTTCTCCTGGCGGAGAATCCAGAGCTGGCGGGCCTTGAGGAGAGACATGACGAGAGCCTTGGCCATCTCGGGAGACAAGGTGATTGACTGCATCTGGGAGGTGGTGAAAGCGACCACGCCCCAGTAGGCCTTGGGATCACGCTTCTCCAGGACAGGCAGCCACTTGTTGCACTGGACAAAGAGCTTCGTCAGATGGGCGATGCCCTTGTCCGTGGCCTTGAACTCCTCATGGGGGCAGAGAGCAGCAATGACCTCCTTGTCGGCCTCCTTGCTTCCGAGAAGGGTGCAGCCGGCGGGGAAGTAGACTCCTTCAGTGGTGTGGGTGATGGTATGGAAGAGGTCCTTGCGGAGTGACTCCAAGCTTCGGCTGCGTGGGATGGTGCCGAGGAGAACCATGGTTGACAGCAGCGCCAGTCACAAGCTGACGAGCGAGAGCGTGCTTGGGGCTATTATATCCGGTTAGTATGGAAGTGAGATGATGGAGATGCTCGCCACTCACGTAGTTGTCTTTAATCTTTTTGGTTTGAGCCTCAAAGGCTGGAAGCAGACGTTGTTCGCGAGGTGGCCAACGAACGCGTCCAGGATCGCGGAGTTGGTAAGGAAGAAGAAAGAATCAATGTTTACGCGGCTGGAAGAGATTCTTTTGTAAACAAATGTGCGGCAGCTGGCAAAGGGTTGTCAGCTGGCAGCAGTTTGTTCGGCCAGTCCTCTGCGAGAGTTGCTACTGGTTGGTGTTGGGGTGTACCAGCTGTACATTCGATTGCAGTGCATTCACTCCAGGTAGGCGTATTGTTATTGTGGATGAACAGCTACTCCAAGCAAAAGAATGTGTGTGGATATCCAAAACCCGAGAATATGAAGTGAGATGACGGGTGGCGAGATACTGGTTTCTATAGGAAGCTGTGGTGACTGCGATAGGAGGATCGCGAAACGTTGATATATGGCCGTCTTGAAGTTGTATTGACGGCGAAGGACTTGCACTTGGTACGAGCCCGCCCAATATTTACCTTTAATGATGTTGGTTTCTCCTCCCTGTTCACGACGATGCGGTTGCTCCTGCATGGCCACAAATAGGGGTCTTCACTTTAGTCTTTATACAAAGGCAAACTCTAAGGCTATATTACCAGTGCAGAGCTTATCTGAATGGTCATTGCCTGGTATACAGATTGGATGCGAACAGTATTGGTGAGTGCCTCCCTAACTGACCCGTCTATTGTTGATGAAGGTAATTTCTAACGCCCGGTGCTGCTCTCCAATGCCTCGAGTGGACAACGAACCTCGATTTCATCTTCCTTTCAGCTTTCTCTGAGTACCAGTCGCTTCTTTTTGTAATATCTGCAGACACCTTTCCCACCAGCCTCAACCTTTGAGAAAATGATCCAGTGTCTACATAAGTAACGCCAGTCCCTCATCGAATCACGAGACTGCTGATCGATCTCAGCATAGCGGCATTAAAGCCTCGTAGAAATCGTAAGATAACACAGAACTGCCGATTCTATACCAGATGTAGTAGATCAAATACCGAAGATGGAGCAAGAGAACGATTAGAACGGCCAGCAGTGACAGCATATACGACACAGAGCGATGGCCACAAAACTGGACCAGCTTTCCATCTAGATTTGAGAGAACAATTACGAAAGGAAGGGCAAAATATGATTTGCATCCTAAATGGAATCCTCAAGCAATATAAGAGGCTGGGTGAGCTGCAGATTCCTAAGTGCTGATGGTGAAGTCCCTCGTTAAGATGAGAGGAATCCTTAAATGTTTGTCGTCGTCCATCACCGCATCTCCTCATTTTTTCCTCAGATCAGTAACCCTAACCCTTGACTGCTCAGGGAAGACTCAAGCTCGATATTCCTGTGTGCTCGGTATATTGAGGCTCATCCAAGAATGCCTTCTGATTGTGGTTGACGATCGCGGAGATTCTCGAGGAAGCACATGGTGGTCAGTCGTACTTCACTCTCGTGATGACTCAGTCCACAACCTTGCCGAATCTGTTGACCGCTTGGCAGAATCCAATCTCTCTCACTGCCCAGTTCACTCCAATCCTGTGCTTCCTTTCAATTTACTCTGCGCAACACTTGACGCACAGCATCCTGCAGAATTGCCGCCACAAGACGGAGCACGACGGATCCCATATGTCGGCGCTTGGAGTCGGCGCTTAATGGGCTCTCATTATTTGCTGGGTGACGCCGGCAATAACTGGGACTCCTGTGCCAATCCCTTGCAAACAGTGGCTGGGGCAGAAGCTCCCCTTGTCGGAAGCAAGGGTTGCTGCAGATTGTGTTGGTTGTGCAAAATGTGAGAATTGACTTGAGTATCTGCAGGCATCACGAACCAATACCTGGCCGACCCCGCCTGTGCCCATCGACACATTGCTTCAAACGCCCACATTCTGCGGCAGATAACACTCCCGAGTTTATACACTTGGTATTACAACCCGAGTCTGTCGACAATGTCTTCCACTACGGATCTTCTCGACCTCTACCTCTCCCTCTCCTCCCCTCTGCCACATCTATGGCCTAATCATGGATGTTCTCGGGCTTCTCGCCAACATCTCGCAGGTCGTTGACCTCCTCATCAAGATTGGGGTTATGTGCTCCATCTATTGTGTGGATGTCAAGAACGCCCCTCAAGATGTGCGAAAGCTTCTCAAGGAGGTCGACCGGCTTACGGCCGTCGTCAAAGAACTCGAATCACTACTGAGAAGCCCGAAAGGAGCCTCGAAACTCGAGTCACAACCCTTGCGCCAGGCGGTTTTCGACCTCCGAAAATTGCTCGCTGAGCTGGTGGCAAAGCTTGATCTGGGCGCGAAGCATGCCAGAGCAATATGGCCGTTTAAAAGAAGGGATATTCACGATATTATTGCTGCAATTGAGCGGCAAAAGGCCAACATTTTAATAAACCTCAACGTCGAGCAAACGTAAGATGCCAGTTACTTTTTCCCCCCATATGTTATATTCCATCTTCTTTCTGAGCTATAATAGCTATGAATATCGGTGTCCAATACTGTACACTTCTATCTATCTATGGTCTCCAGTTCTAACAGTTGTAGGTCAATCCTTCTGGACGTCCATCAAGAGTTTGTTCTTTCGAAGCTTCGAATTGCGGAGGCTGCCTCCTTCGATGCGAATGTCGACAGCGAGGAGTCTCATTGTCTTCCGGGAACTCGCACAGAAATCATTCAACAAATAAAACATTGGAGCACCAGCCCTGACAGCAAAGCGATCTTCTGGTTGAATGGCATGGCAGGAACTGGAAAGTCCACCATCTCACGTACAGTCGCCCGGGCCTTCTTTAAGGACAGCATGCTGGGTGCTAGTTTCTTCTTCAAGAGGGGCGAAGGTGATCGTGGCCGAACGACATTTCTGATTACCACACTCACTGCTCAGCTGGTCCGTCGAATGCCCTCCCTCGCTCCGCAAATCCGCCGAGTGCTTGAATTCGAGCCCCAGATTCATGAAAAATCCTTGAGCGATCAGTTCCAAATGTTGATTCTGGATCCTTTGAAACAACATGCAGGAAATGGGCAGTCGTCAGATTTGCTCATTGTGGTCGACGCTCTCGATGAATGCGGCCTCGAGGAAAGCATGAGGATATTGATCAACGTCCTCTCGAACGCTCAATACACTGAGAACCCACGACTCAAATTCTTTCTTACCAGCAGACCAGAGTTGCCGATTCGACTAGGATTCGAGGATATCAGCGGAATGTATGACAATATGCTTCTTGCAGTAGTGTCGACTCCTACAATTGAGCATGACATTGAGCTATTCATGCGCCACCAACTGGACAAGATTAAGCAGGACTACAACAAGTCTGTAACACAACACCGCAAAATATCAGATGACTGGCCCGGATTGGCCATTATACAGAAGCTGGTCGCATCAGCTATTCCCTTGTTCATCGTGGCCGCAACGATCTGCCGATTCCTCAACGACAGAAGATTGGGAGGCCCGCCACATCAACTAAAGCGATTACTGGAATACCGAAATGCGAAACTATCCGGCCTTGATATGACATACCTTCCAGTCTTGGATCGCCTAACTGCTGGCCTTACCGTATCGAACAAGGAGGATGTGATGAACAAGTTCAGATACCTGATCGGATCAATCATCACCCTGGCCAAGCCTTTGTCCATACGAAGTCTTGCTCGGATTCTCAATGTCTCGACAGACGCTATTGAAGACCAACTAGACGTATTGCATTCAGTACTTGGAGTTCCCAGCGACTTGGATACCCCAGTGCGACTGCTACATCTTTCATTTCGAGATTTCTTAGTGGACTCTGAGAAACAGCTTGACCTCGAAAGATATCCGTTCTGGATAAATGAACAGGAGGCCCATGCAAAATTGTTCCTGCAATGCCTCAGATCGTTATCTAATGACAACGTACTCAGAGAAGACATTTGCTTTCTCAGATCGCCGGGAACACTGCAATCAGACATCAGCCAAGACACTATTGATGCCTGTCTACCCGATGCAGTCCAGTATGCTTGCACGTATTGGGTCTACCATTTGACTTCCAGCAATCGGAGCATATGTGACCATGACGAGACACACAAGTTCCTATCCATCTACCTGCTGAATTGGCTTGAAGCGCTTAGTCTCATGAGACAAAGCGCAGAGAGCGTCCATATGGTAGACGACTTGATACACAAGCTAGAGGTGAGCCACTTTCGTATTTATAGGCTCGCTACAAAACAACTAACAGATTAACGGGAAGAGGTCAAAAACAGAAGTCATCGGGAAATTCTTGCGGGACATACGCCGATTTATCCTCGCCAATGTTGTCACGCTGGAAAAAGCGCCGCTTCAAATTTACTCTTCCGCGCTTATCTTTGCTCCAGAAAATAGCATTGTGAGGCAAATGTTCAAAGAGAGTATCCCTACATGGCTCCGCACCTTGCCAGCAATGCAGCCTCTTTGGGATCCTTGCCTAGCCACCAATGCAAACCAGCTTACATCGATCGTGAACCTTATCACTATACCAGCTAGTGATAGGGTTATATCTCTTCCAAAAATCGGAGGCGAAATGAAGGTTTGGGACTTGAAGTCAGCGTCCTGCATTGCGATTCACAGCAACGTTTTGGCAAAATCTGTTAGGGTCTCGCCTGACGGTACAGAAGTACTGTACATGACGGGCCACAAAGTGCTCCAGGTCATGGAAGCTGCAACGAGAAGTTGTATAGGAGAGTACAGGGGCCACACCGACACCATTACTTGCGCAGTGTTTTCGGCAGATGGCCTGCAATTCGCTTCGGGGTCTAAGGACGGAACTCTGAAGATATGGAATAGATCGTTTGACAAGCCCGTCGCAACTTACGAATTCGGGCACCATGATCAGCTGCTTAGGTTTTCCCCCGACGGATCGACAGTATTGAAGATTTCTGATCGCCGCATCGTTCAGCTTCTGAGCTCGAGAATGACCCGGTACGAGCTGAACTTCGACAACAATAGTAGGGCAACCGTTTATGACGCCGAATTTTCTCCAAATGGACAAACATTGGTGATTCAATACGATTACACGATGAGAATTCTGGATTTAGTTTCCGGCAATTCTTTGGTAGCATCTGGAGCCGTCCTCGCCTCGAACAGCTGTCCGAACTTCTTCTCTGACGGCATTCGCGTCATCAGTCCCATCAGAGGTGATACTGGCATTGGACATGCCATTGGCATCTGGAATGTTCTAACGGCCACTTGCGATGCTGTCTTAGAAGGTCACCGCGCTAACATATCTGATATCATCCTATCAATGGACGAGAGCAAGATCGCCTCTGCTTCCTATGATAAGACCATTAGAGTGTGGGATACTCGCGAGTGGACTTGCGTTGCAATATATAATGGTCATGCTGAGGGTATTTCCAGCCTTACTTATTCAGCTGACGAGACGCTGCTGATATCAGGGGACCTCGCTGGTACATTGAAGATCTGGGATACAAACGTTGAAACACAGGAATCCAGACTGGAAGAGCACGAAGGCGCAGTTCTCGAAGTCATGTTTTCCGCTGACAACAAGAGGGTCATAACAACTTCCGGAGATCAGACAGTGAGGCTATGGGATGCAGACTCCGAAAAGTGTATAGCAACCGGCACGGATCACCAAATCTTCGCTTGGGTGCCTATGATGGTCCCTCAAGATATCCCCACAGCGCCGTACGACCATATCATCAACAATACTGATGGCCTGTATGGCTGGCCAAAGTCAGTCGAAACCTCGCCAGATGGCTCAATTTTTTTGTCTTCAGCCTTTGGCTGGGAGTCTTCAAATCTCAGACTTTGGAGCATCGCTACTGGAGCCTGCCGGTCGATATCTCAAGAGGATAGAGACGCTGTGGTATCTCTCGCATTTTCACCAGATGGTACCGCGTTAACATCGACAACGAGAGGAGGTACTCTCAGACTCTGGGATACAGCAACATTGAAACTCCTTGGCTCATTCTATAGCGGTACATACGTCATTTCCAAATCGGCTTTTTTCCCCGATAGTACTGGGCTCATCCTTGCTTGCGACGATGGTGCCGTACGACTGTTCCATGCCCCAACGGAAAACTGCATTGAGATGAGCGAACGACACCCAAACGCTGTAAAGCTCGTGGCAACGTCAACCGATGGCTCTATGGTGGCTTCTTACTCGAAGTCGATGGTCAAGATTTGGCACAAAGATACCCTAACTTGCATTGCAACCTACAAAGGAACCAATAGTAAAAGCACAATGAGCCAGCTTCTGTTCTCTCCTAACGGGCAATATCTGGTTGCTCTCTATGAGTCGGGAAAGATCAAGATCCGGATTCTGGCGGTAACGACCGGAGACTGCGTCGGGGAACTCCTTGGGATCTGCGGGCTTGCAAATCATATGGAGTTTGACTCTACTGGGCTGAGCTTGAGAACCAATGTGGGCACGCTTACGTTGAACCCGCTTCTTAGTTCACCTCCCAGTGGTAGAGCAGAGCTGCCGCTCATCCCTCAGATTGCGAATACATCTGGACTCGGTCTGAGCAATGACGGAGAGTGGATCACTTGGGACTCGTACAGGTTGCTTTGGTTGCCGCCCACATATCAAATATCGGCAGCAGATATCGATGTCGCGACATCTCGAATCGCTCTTGGGTCTCGCCATGGCCGGCTGCTCTTGATAGGGGTCGATCCCTCCAGGATATTTGCCATCAACAGCACACCTGTGGATGGCACAGGTCGGGTTTCATCAAGCACGTATCAATGAAGCTCTAGTCTAGATGCGGCTGATGGAGAATTTCAGCCAAGGAATCGCAGAATCCTGGCGGGGCCCTTTCTACTCGAACGCAGCGAATCCTTGAGGCGCATTCCGTAAGACGCTTTATTAGGGGTAGCAACGTGGCATTACCCCCTCTCCCGGATTTACGCCAAAGTCGTCATCACACATCAGCTCGGAAGAACGACTGTTTGGAAACCCCACTGAAATACCTCCTGACGAATTCCTGCTGGATGGGGCCATTTTGCGTGTGAATTTAAATCTCCCAGATACGCTATTCTGGCTGAACCGAAATTCAGCTCTCGCACAGAAAAAAAACCAGTAATTACGGGATACTTCAACGTTCGTCAAAATGGCCACCCCTCGGAGCGACACCATCAAGACTACCCTCGAAGAAGGCTCTGGTCCCAACCCCAAGATAGGCGACACTGTTATTATGGCTTATACAGGCTGGCTGAGGGATCCCTCTCAGCCCGATAACAAGGGAGCGAAGTGAGTTTCTAGCCCAGTACGACCATTTGTCCTATCGCTCACCCGAAGAATTAGGTTCGACTCCTCATACGACCGAAGGACGGACTTCGTGACTGAGATTGGGACTGAGAAAGTCATCAAGGGTACGATTCTTCTGCTCATTGACCACGACGATATATTAACATAGGAGGCAGGATGGGATGCAGGAGTTCCTCAGATGAAGGTTGGCGAGAAAGCAAGACTCGAAATCCCTTAGTATGCAACTCTATTAGATCCCTCTCTCGCAAGGTGTTGCTAACATGTTCCTCAACAGCTATGAGGCTTATGGCGACAGGTAAGCAGACGACTCACCACCATAGAGAGAAGCGAATGCCAACGGGCAGCCGGCCTTAAAAGAAGACATGCGCCCAATCAACGAATGCACTGGACAGCTGACTGACACCTTAATAGGGGTTATCCTCCTATTATCCCTGCTCGATCGGACCTCATCTTGTGAGTGCAATGGATTAATGTGAAGAGACACGTCTAACATCTCTTGGTAGTGACGTCCACCTGAAGGCGATCCGATAGACGTGCGATCCGGATACGAGCCGATACAACAGCGATTTTGGAATACACTCTTTTGGATACACTTAGTCAAGATTGGATATCTCCAAAAGAAAAATACACTGTTCAAGTTATCACACGCTCCAAAAGCCCGATTTAGTCGCCATGGCTCTTCTGTGACTGGATGGCATACGCAATCTCCAGCTGAAGCTGTACTTGTAGATGCTCTTAAGCCTTGCATCTCGAGAAGCAGCAGCATTAATGGCATACCCATCTTTCATATGCAAGCCGCTTCAGGGTCAAAGGCCTCCATGATCTCTTCCCGCAGAGAACTGCCTTGCTACATGCTGCCGTTCCCCCACACGTTCCGTCAAGCTCCCCTGCAATAAGTCCTAGGCTCCCGGACCTGTCGGAATGGCGATATGTGCACCGGTAGAGCTCAACCTGATGATGAACTGCCAATTACCATGTGTAACATGGTGTAAGCCATCGCATGAAGTCTGAATAAACGCGATAGACGCTCGAGCTTCCATCGGGGCGCGAACCAACCGAAAGCACAACCAACACCTCTTCCCTTGTCCAACGCATGAAGGTACGTACCACGGAGCTCCCAGGGCATGGTGTGTTTCTCGCCGGATTTCTAAGAGCTGGGCAGTAACAGCAGTTCGGCCAATCAGCACGCCGCTGCCCCGCCTTGTTGCCCCGCCGCTTGCTCTGCCTCAACAGCTCCTTCCTTGCCCCTCTTCTCGTACTTCGGAGGAAGTACCTTGTACTCTCTGGCTCGTGTCAGCAGCAAAAGGCACGATTAAGAGCCACATTACCTCATCAGAAGAACTGGAGCCTGGCGTGTCGCAACAAACGGTCTTTTGGATCTTGCACCTGTTGGTCATTACAAACCAGCTTCCAATTCTCTCTTCCACCAGCCTGTTCTTGTCGTTTCCCGGCGAGAATTCTGTGTGCAGACGACGATTTCTGGCACAGCCAAACGCAAGGAAACGCTCACACCCTACCTACCTAGCCTTCTTCTTTCTCCTTCAGCAGCATCTAGGTGAGGTCACGCTCGACCTAGGTGCTGGATCACCATATCCAAGATTTCGTCTCAGCCCAGCTCAGGAGCGCTGGCGAAGCGAAGGCTCTCTGAGGGAGAGTCACAGCAGAACCTCAAGCGAACCATGGCTGTGAGCACTTTCACTACCCCTCCCTGCGTTTGAAAGACGGGAGAACCAAGAGACTGACCATGATGCTCGTGAATTCATTAGGCCGCCAAGCTTCCCGAGGTCGATCTTGCTACCAGAATGCAGGTCGATGATTCCGTCGTCGGAACCACAGAGATCGACGAGTCTCTATACAGCCGACAGCTCTATGTCTTGGGCCACGAGGCCATGCGCCGCATGGGCGCCTCCAACATCCTCGTCGTTGGCCTCAAGGGTCTTGGTGTCGAGATTGCCAAGAACATTGCGCTAGCCGGTGTCAAGAGCCTGACGCTCTACGACCCTGCCCCGGTGCAGATTGCGGATCTTTCGGCCCAGTTCTTCCTGACGCCCGAGGACGTTGGCAAGCCCCGAGACGAGGTTACAGCCCCACGCGTCGCAGAGCTCAACGCCTATACGCCTGTCAAAGTCCATCAGTCTCCGAGGTATGGCTGCATGATTCACAAATGATACTTGAATGCTTGGGACACAATGCTAATCTTCAAGTAGCATTGAGGAGAACTTCTCGCAGTTTGACAAGTATCAGGTGGTAGTGCTTACGAACGCCCCGATCTCGACACAAAAGGCTGTAGGCGACTACTGCCACTCCAAGGGCATCTTCGTTGTCATAGTCGACACGTTTGGCCTCTTTGGCTCCATCTTCTGCGATTTCGGCGAAAAGTTCACCATCATCGACCAGACCGGCGAAGCTCCCGTCAGCGGCATCATTGCCGGCATCGACGAAGAGGGTCTGGTGTCCGCACTCGACGATACTCGACACGGCTTGGAAGATGGCGACTACGTCACATTCTCCGAAATCGAGGGCATGGAGGGGCTCAATGGCTGCGAGCCGCGTAAGATTACGGTCAAGGGTCCATACACCTTCTCCATTGGCGATGTGTCGGGTCTCGGACAGTACCAGCGTGGAGGTGTCTACCAGCAGGTCAAGATGCCCAAGACTGTCGACTTTAAGAGCTTCACAGCCGCCCTTAAAGAGCCAGACTTTCTCATTTCTGACTACGCCAAGTTCGATCGACCTCAGCAGCTGCATCTGGGATTCCAGGCCCTTCATGCCTTCCAGGTCGCCGAAGGCCGCCTCCCGAATCCTATGGACGAGAAAGACGCCCTTATTGTTCTCGAGGCTGCCAAGAAGTTCGCCGCTGACGAGAAGCTTGAGATCGATATCGACGAGAAGCTTCTGAAAGAGCTGAGCTTCCAGGCACGCGGTGATCTCAGCCCTATGGCAGCCTTCTTTGGTGGTATCGCCGCCCAGGAGGTCCTCAAAGCCGTGTCTGGCAAGTTCAACCCCATCCAGCAATGGATGTACTTTGATTCTCTGGAGTCACTGCCCACCACGACCAAGCGAAGCCCTGAGCTGTGTAAGCCAATCGGCAGCCGTTACGACGGCCAAATTGCCGTCTTTGGTACCGAGTTCCAGAAGAAGATCGCCAACATGAAGCAATTCCTCGTTGGTGCGGGTGCTATTGGCTGTGAGATGCTCAAGAACTGGGCCATGATTGGCTTGGGAACTGGACCCAACGGCAAGATCTATGTCACTGACATGGACTCCATCGAGAAGAGCAACCTCAACCGACAGTTCCTCTTCCGAGCTGCCGATGTGGGTAGCATGAAGAGCGACTGCGCTGCCAAGGCCGTGCAGCGGATGAACCCGGAGCTGGAAGGCCACATTGAGACCCTGCGAGAGCGCGTTAGCCCCGAGACCGAGCACGTCTTCGATGATGCCTTCTGGAAGAGCTTGGATGGAGTCACCAACGCCCTGGACAATGTCGAGGCGCGAACATACGTTGATAGGAAGTGCGTATTCTACCACAAGCCACTGCTCGAGAGCGGAACTTTGGGCACCAAGGGCAACACGCAGGTTGTCCTGCCCCGCCTGACAGAGTCTTACTCCTCCTCGCACGACCCGCCTGAAAAGGAGTTCCCCATGTGCACGATCCGAAGCTTCCCCAACAAGATCGAGCACACCATTGCCTGGGCCAAGGAGTACATGTTTGAGAAGTGCTTCGTCAAGGCTCCCCAGACTGTCAACCTGTACCTGACGCAGCCCAACTTCATTGAGGCAACCCTGAAGCAGGGCGGCAACCAGAAGGAGACCTTGGAGACGATCCGCAACTACTTGACCACGGAGCGACCCCGAACCTTTGAGGACTGCATTGCCTGGGCTCGCCAGCTGTTCGAGACGGAGTTCTCGAACAAGGTGCAGCAGCTTTTGTACAACTTCCCCAAGGACTCTGTCACCTCGGGTGGCACTCCCTTCTGGTCTGGCCCCAAGAGAGCTCCCGATGCGCTCAAGTTCGATCCCAACAACGAGACGCACTTGGGGTTCATCATAGCCGCCGCAAACCTCCATGCCTACAACTTTAACATCAAGTCGCCCGGCAATGACAAGTCCATCTACCTGAAGGAGCTGGAGAATGTCATTGTGCCCGACTTTACCCCCGACTCAAACGTCAAGATTCAGGCGGATGACAAGGAGCCCGTAAGTCCAGCTTCCGACCGACAACAGGGTGCAACACAGTACTAACTCTACTTTTTAGGATCCCAACGCCAGCAGCTTTGATGACACAAATGAGCTCACAGAGCTCAGCGCCAGCCTTCCATCGCCTAGCAGCCTTGCAGGCTTCCAGCTGCAGCCTGTCGAGTTCGAGAAGGACGACGACACCAACTACCACATCGACTTCATCACTGCTTGCAGTAACCTGAGAGCCGAGAACTATAAGATTGAGCCTGCTGATCGACACAAGACCAAGTTTATTGCAGGCAAGATCATCCCGGCCATTGCCACGACGACGGCCCTCGTCACCGGCCTGGTCGTCCTTGAGCTGTACAAGATCATTGACGGCAAGGACGATATCGAGCAGTACAAGAACGGTTTCATCAACCTGGCCCTGCCCTTCTTCGGCTTCAGCGAGCCGATTGCTAGTCCCAAGGTGGAGTACACGGGCCCTGACGGCAAGGTGACGCTGGACAAGATCTGGGACCGGTTCGAGGTGGACAACATCACGCTCAAGGAGCTCATTGACTACTTTGAGAAGAAGGGACTGAGCGTTAGCATGCTCAGCTCTGGCGTCAGCCTGCTGTACGCAAGCTTCTACCCTCCTTCCAAGCTCAAGGAGCGCTACCCGCTCAAGCTCAGCGAGCTGGTGGAGCTGATTTCAAAGAAGCCTATCCCTCCTCACCAGAAGGAGCTGATCTTTGAGATTGTGGCTGAGGATATGGAGGAGAACGACGTGGAGGTTCCGTACATTAAGGTGAAGCTTGAATAGTTTGATCAGTGTTACATAGACTCGGCGGCTCGATGGTCGTCACTACATAAGTAGATATCTGGACCACACAAGAATGGCATACATGGTTTTCTGCCTTGCATTGTTCTTTCTGTTGCAGCAAGTTTGTGCATCTTGTTCTCATGATGCTTTGACTAAGGTATTGAGAAGCCCAAGGACGAGGCAGTGAACAAACAGCCGTTAACACCAACCCGTATCAACAGGTATCAGTATTGTTTTCCCTTCTCTCGTGGAAGTAGAAACACTCTTTGAGGCAAATACCGGTGATTGATGTACATTCACCATCGTGGAACAATGAAATGCATTTGGAGGTATTGGCACGGATTTGGATTTGAATACAACTGCCGTGATGATGACTAAATCCGCAGAATGGCTGAGTGATCAAAGACGAGGAGCGCTAATGTCATGCTGTTACGTCACCATTAGGAAGCGCGCCATTATTCCACCAGCACAAGGCGAAGTGGAATGCCTCAATTTTAAAGGTGTGGGTGGGTTGCAGGATTATTAAGGTGCAGAATCCCGTTGCCCGAGTTCTGTTAGCAATGCTTAAGTCAGAACGTAGTCACAGATAGACTATTAGAGATTTGCATAGGTAGGTGTAGGAGAAACGCTAAGCAGCTGAAGGCCGATTCTTGTCTATTACGTTGTAGGCTTGACAGGGGCTTGGCGTTGTTCGTGCGTTGGCTGCGACCTCAGAAGAGAGAGTGACGACTGCATGTATATATAGAGGGCTGGACGTGCTGTGATGAAAGGGGAGTGTCATTGAGATGAGTTTGATACAACGACAGTTGAGAACAACACGACCTTTGGGGTTCTTGATCAAGCACAATTGCTTTGCGAAGGGTTTGACGTTTTCGACGTCGTCTACTATTGGTGCGAGAAGCAAAACAACGAGGAGCACTGCGAGATCTTCATCACCACAGCTCAGTCAAGTCAGAATGGTTAGTAGACGTTGCTACTTCGATGCTCTCTGCGAGTTACCTTCACTGTTGGTATCCGTCTGACATACCTACCTCCTTGCAGTCTTCCAACCAAGAGTCCAAAATCACCGACTGGGTCAAGCCCGGCGACAAGACCGGCGAGTTCAAGCGCCAAGTGAGCTCATTCCGCAACTGGATCTCCCGCGAGTCCGGCGCCCAGTTTCCCCCCGAGGCAGGCCGCTACCATCTCTACGTCAGCTACGCCTGTCCCTGGGCGCACCGCACGCTCATCACGCGAAAGCTCAAGGGCCTGGACGACATCATCTCCTTCTCGGTGGTGCACTGGCACCTTGGGGAGAAAGGGTGGCGGTTCGCGACCAAGGAGGACAAGGACGTTCCCGGCGAGAATGTGATTCCGGATCCTCTGCACGAGGGCTTCACGCACCTCCGGGACGTGTACTTTGAGTCGGACAAGGAGTATGCGGGGCGATTTACGGTGCCGGTGCTGTATGATAAGAAGACGAGGAAGATTGTCAGCAATGAGAGCAGCGAGATTATCCGGATGCTGGGGACAGAGGTGAGTCAATCTACAACTGGAATTCTTTACAGAATAACTGGCTAATTCTTGTGTATCTAGTTTGACGATCTCGTTGAGGAAAAGTACCGCTCCGTGGTCCTCTACCCAGAGAACCTCCGCAGCCAGATCGACGAGACAAACGAGTGGACGTACAACCTCATCAACAACGGCGTCTACAAGTCCGGCTTCGCCACCACATCCGCAGCCTACGAAAAGGCCGTCGTCGCGCTCTTCGAGGCCCTGGACCGCGCAGAAGAGCACCTCGCCTCCGTCGCGGACCAGGGGCCGTATTACTTTGGCGGCAGCCTCACCGAGGCCGACATCCGGCTGTACGTGACGCTGGTGCGCTTCGACCCCGTGTACGTGCAGCACTTCAAGTGCAACATCCGCGACATTCGCAGCGGGTACCCGAGGCTGCATCGGTGGATGCGCAACCTGTACTGGAGGCATGCTGCGTTTAGGGAGACGACGCAGTTTGAGCACATCAAGTGGCATTATACGAGGAGCCATACGCAGATCAATCCGTTGAGCATTACGCCTGTTGGGCCATTGCCGCATATCTTGCCGTTGGAGGAGGAGGTGCGCGCCGTGGTGGCGAGGGTGTAATAAGTTGAGGGGGGCTATTCTAAGGTACTAGGAGCACACAGGTGGTGTGTACATGTATATATATGTTGGGTCGAGGGTTGGGGAGTGTTGGTGGTTGGAGGGGGATTCTGGTGATGGGATAACGTGTAGGTAGTACCTCTCATACTTGTGATGAGTGAGGTGACTTACCCTAGGTAGGATTGGTGCTCGATTATCTTGGGGAGATGGGATTGAACAGCATCGTGGATTTCTGCATTGGATTATGAGATGCACATCACCAGACAGTAACAATCAAGTCTACTATTATCATTGAGTTATCCATCATATACTTCTTGAGTTTGTTTCAGGTGGGTGTTGTTATCGAATGGATGTCAACCTCGGTCGATCAGGTTCCTCAGCGTCATTGCGTGAGTCATCTGCAGCTTGTTTGCTCTTGGACTTCAAGCTCGAACAGACGGCATGCAGTTTGCGCGCTCCAATGCCGTCTCTTTGTCATTGTATGTCTCAAATTGAATGCGTAGCTTGGATCCATTGGTATATCCAGGTCCATGAATTCATTATCACAAGACATGCAGCAATATCCATCAGTACCTCGAATCCAATCGTGCAGCCTTGCCTCGAATTCAGGCAGGGCTCTTTTAGCAGCACAGCCTGACGCTTGTGCCCGCCCCCTCTTCCACTGGAGCCTCGGCCCTCCATCCACTGAAGCGGCGCCGCTAGCCGCTCGCTACAGCGCTACAGCACACAGCTGCCCGCCCTTCCAAGGAGGTTCCTCTCTCTTCTCCCGCCTATGTATGTACTCAAGCAACCAAGGTCTGGTCTGGTACGAGTACTAGCACGGGCAGCCAGAGTCCCCACCCAAAACGCAATCTGCTCCCATCGCCATCGCCAAATTTCCACCTCCTCTCCCAACCGACCGCCTTTCAACCTCCTCTGTCCTCTGCCAGCCACGCCCCTCGCACCGATCCAGACATCCATATACAACTCGCGCGAACTCGACCTCGCAAGCCCTCTGATCAAATAAACCTGAACCAACATTGTCTTTTTCCCGCTCGACCGCCGCCTCTCTTCCCCGCGCACAGGCGCACAGCTCAAGCTCCTCCTCCTCAAAACCGTCCCCCTTTCCCTCCTCTCTGCCCTCCTCTTTGAACCGCCTTCTGCAGTGTTAATTGTACGACGAATTCGTCTCTACTTGTTACTCCTTTTGCAGCAGCTCTTTTTCCCCATTTCCTCGTCCAATCTCTTTGCCATTTCCCGCCCTGCTCGGCACCAGCTGCTAAGCTCCGTACTCGGCCTCGTCTTCGAAACTGCAACGCGTCCTTTTATGGCCTCTGCCTAAACCTAAACCCTCGCAGTCATAAAAAACACTATCGACCACCGAGCGTCTGTCCGTGTGCGGCATTGAGAGCCTGCAGCTATAGCAGAGCTCCTCGATTGACGCACCCACGTTTCACCCCACTACGAGTCGAACTACCTCTCGAATAACCCTCGTCGACGCTTAGGCTCCAACCTCGCCACCCCTTGCGGCTGTCAGCCAGCTCCTGACCGGTTCGACCACTTTGTCCAGCAATTTAATTGAGAATCCGCTGGATGAGTGTCGCGCATTCGTCGCCCTGCTATGGCCATTCGATATACCGCAGAGCATCTGCTCTTCTTGAGGGAGTCGCCACTATGCGTCAAACCCGAGAAACTGCCTCCGGCCGAGGAATGGATGGGGTGAGCACACAGACCGGAGTTCAAGCTGGTTGTGACGGGTGATCTTATTTGTACTGACGCCAATGTGCTACAGGCCGCCCCCGGACCAGACCCGAGCGCAGAACAAACCGGCCAACGATCGGCCTCGATCTCTGGACAATCCGCTCCTTGACCAGACCACTCGCCGCCCTGGTATCAATCATACTTCGCGGACGAGTACAAGTTAGTTTGATCTTGGGACAGCATGATGTGGATTGTTTCTGTGATGCTGACATTGCGACCCTTCAAGATCCCGAAGACATCGTCTTTGCCCCTCCTCGGATGGCATTCGCTTCATCCGGCCGCGGCAGCAAGACGCTGGATGGCGAAAAGCCAACCAAAGACGCCGATACGACCGGTCGTTTCGCCTTGCGCAACCGAAATAGCGAAGCGGATGGAGACCGTTTGCGCGCGCCCAACGCTGCTCGCCGCCGCGGAGAAAACGATCAAGACAACGAAGGCTGGAGCACAGTAAAACCCCGCAAAAGTTTTGGTGCTGAGGGCGCCGAGCGCTTCCACGGCCGCATGGGTGGCAATTTTCGCGATGAGAAGAAGCCGCTGCGGGAACCTGATCGCGAGGTCACTCGCGATCGCTCGACCAGAGCCTTTGATCCCTTTGCCCGGGACACCAAGGATGCCGACAATGACGCCCGAACACGCACCACTGCTGGCAGGAGCAAAGTGGACTCTTGGCATAAATCGGAGTCGACGACGGCGGATTTGCCCATTCCCGAGCGAAGAGAGCGGGATCGGACAAGGAGCTGGAGAGATCGAGACACTGCCGAAGCTGCCGATGATCGTACCAACGGGAGGGCCCCCGACAGGCGCTGGGCCCGCGATCGCGAACAGCGTGTCGAGCGTGAGCCCGAGTGGTTCGACGAACCTGCCGAGGTACTTCGCGAAGCGCATACACAGCAAGATTTCCAGAAGTGGATGGAGCAGATGAAGAAGGGCAAAGGAGGCGGCGACTCTTCCGCACCGGCAGCGGCTCCAGCAGCTCCGGAACCTGCTCAAGTCGAGAAGCCTCAACCACCTCCTTCCCAGCCTTCTACCGTCGAGGCTCGTCCTGACAAGTTCTTCATGGCCTTTGGTTTGCAAAGTCCCTTGGAACCAAACTCTCCACCCACCGAAATCAGCGACGCCGCAGCTGTCAGGCCCAAGACCGTGGGCAAGTCGTCAAGGTTCACTTCTTTCTTCCACCAGCCCCAAGAGGAGCAGCGAAACAGAGCGGAACAGTCCACGAGCGTACCCCCTGCCTCCACTCAGTTCCCCCCAGGGCTGGGCCCGCTCTCATCGCTTGCGTCCCCCCCTGAAGAAGAGAAGCAGGCTTTCCAGCAGCTGCTACTAAAGCTTCAGAAGCAAAAGATGAGCGCCACTCCCCCGGCTTCTTCGCCCTTTTCTCCTCCATCTCAGGGGAACCCACTTTCCCAGGGCATTCCACTGTCCCAGGGTATCCCGCTTTCCCAGGGTAACCCCCTGTCTCAGGGTAACCCTCTTTCTCCAGTCAACCCTCTCGACATGTCGAAGAAGAGCAACTTGACATCTCCGGAGCCGTTTCATCAGTACGGCGGAGAGAGGATCAACGGCGGCATAGGTCGTCCGCCGCCGCCACAGCATGTTCAAGAGATTCTCGCCCCTCGACCCCAGCAGCAGACTGCTCGACCAGACCAGCTTCTCCAAGACCTCGTGGGGCACCACCAGCGCATCTCCAGTCAGAGTTCGGGGATGCCTGACCAGGCTCGGAATAATAACAATACCGAGTTCTTGATGAATCTCATGAGAATGGGGCCTAGTGCTCCCCTGAACATGCCCCAACCCCAGCAGCAGCCTCAGCCTCAGCCGCAGCAGCAGATGCAAAAGCAAATCCCCTTGCAAGAGTCGGAATTCTCGCCGAGAGAGGCCCGGGGAGTGCAGCAGCGCCAGATGCGTCCCCAGCCGCCCCCTGGATTCCCCATGGACGAGTCGTTCCACAACGCCGATCGCGATTCCCGCCTCGGACAGCCCACCCAGATCTTGCAACGACCCCCTCCGCCCCCCGGGCTTGACCAGATGCCACCTAGTTGGATGACGAGCGGAGGCCAGATGCCGCCACCGCAACAGCGCGGCCCCATGATGCCTCCTCCTGGATTGCCCGGCGGCCTGAACCGCAACGTCCCCATGCCGCACATGTTCCCGCCCAACTTCCCTCCTGGTGCCATGCCGCCCCCAGATGCTATGGCCGGTATGCCTCCTCGCAACATGCCTCCGCCGCCTCCTGGCTTTTTCAACGGACCGCCTCACGGGTTCATGCCCCCTGGACTCGGTGGATACAACGGACCCCCCGGCCCGCCAGAGGCTTTTGGCGGATCTCCTTTTGAGGCCCGTGGTATGCCTCCAGGCGCCGCCGGCCGGGGCGCCGCTTTTGGTCGGCCGTAGGTGTCTCGAGGCACCACCCATTTTGGTACCTGCTAGTTATGGGAAATCCCAATTGTCGAAAAGCAGGACGGCATTCTGTGTTGAATCTTGTACAGTCGAAATCAAACCACATTCTTATTCTTACTACTAGTTTGGCTTTCTGAAGCTACGAAGGCCGAGTTCACAGAATCCAGGCGGTTATGGATTCCGAGGGCCGTCCTTTGCTTACCATGTCATGTGTACGATTTCTTTGTTAGGAAATGATCATGGAGGAAAGCAGTCTCGGTGACGGGGCGAGGCTGACAAGTGCACGATGCTACATAGGCAAGGAGAGGAGACGTAATGCGAGTTGATGGAGAATGAAGTGCGTTGTAACTGAAGCGCTTTGGCGTGTGATGCTGTGTTTCCACGTGTATGAGACTAGGTATGAAAATGCATATTCTCCTGCATCCTGACTGACTTGAGACTGCTCCGCGGAGTGAAGAAAACCAGAGAGGGATGATATTGTATGCGGGAGCAGTTACTCATCCTCTCAAAGTGCGTGATATTGTTTTCCTCCAGAATTCTGTTACCTACTTCAGCCCTAAGCTCTTGTCGATCCAACTTGGTTGGATGTTTGTTGGTTAGAACTAGTAGGTTGTTCTCAGCTCGATTACCATAGCTTTCGACTAGAGGACATATGGATCTTTTAGCGTAAACAAGAGCAACTGTACTTGAAGAAAATCGAACCATTAAGTACAGCCTACAAGACGTTACAAGAGCCTCTTGCATACCTTACCTGGGTAGTTACCTAGCTAGAGTACGTGCTCCGCAGCGAGCGAATCAGCAGCCACAGAAACCTTAATGAATCAAATGGAATGAGTGCCCAACTGTGCCAAGCCATTGGGGTAGGACCAACACCGATGCCTTGCAGCTACTCCTCTTCTCTCCTCTTTTTCAATATATAAAACTCGTTTGTCTGTAGTTGTTCTCTGAACTGCTGGATATAATCTTGATTTTGCGTCTCATGAAAGATCGTTCTTAACTCGAAAGTCCCTCGATCAACATGAAGCTCGCAGTGTTCAGCACCAAGCCGTACGACAAGCGCTACATTGAAGCAGCTCGTACCGCTTCATCCACCAACATCGACATCGTGTATCACGAGTTCCCCCTCGAAGAAGACACCGTGATCCTCGCCCGAGGCGCCGACGCAATCTGCGTCTTCGTCAATGACTCCCTCACGGCGCCCGTAGTCGAGGCTCTAGGCCGCGAAGGCGTCAAGGCGATCCTGCTGCGCTGCGCGGGCTTCAACCACGTGGACCTGGTGGCGGCGGAAAAGGCGGGCATCATGGTGGCCAACGTGCCGTCGTACTCGCCCGAGGCCGTGGCCGAGTTCGCCGTCGCGCTGATCCAGACGCTGAACCGGAACACGCACAGGGCGTACAACCGCGCTCGAGAGGGCAACTTTGCGCTCAATGGGCTGATGGGGCGGACGCTGTTTGGGAAGACGGTGGGCATCATCGGGACGGGCAAGATTGGGATTGCGACGGCCAAGATCATGAAGGGCTTTGGGTGCAGGGTTGTGGCGTTTGATCCGTATCCTTCCAAGGCGTTTGAGGGGATTGGGGAGTATAAGGGCCTGGACGAGGTCCTTGCGGAGAGTGATGTGATTAGTCTTCATTGTCCGCTGATGGACAGCACGCGAAAGATTATCAACGACGAGGCACTTGCCAAGATGAAGCCTGGAGCGCTGCTCATCAACACTTCCCGGGGCGGACTCGTCGACACAAAGGCTGTGATTCGGGCTCTCAAGACGCAGCATCTGGGTGGTGTGGCTTTGGACGTATACGAAGGCGAGGGTTCGTTGTTTTATGATGATCACTCCGGGGAGATTATCCACGACGACGTGCTGATGAGGCTGATGACGTTTCACAATGTGATTGTGACCGGGCATCAGGCGTTCTTCACCGAGGAGGCGCTCAAGGAGATTGCGGAGTGCACGTTGAGGAACATTGGGGAGTTTGTGAGCACGGGGACGTGTATGAATTCGTTGACCAAGGATTTGAGGCTGGCTAGGAGCGAGTCTTTGCCTGTTAGGGCCGTGTGATGGGGGTTGGAGTTGGGTTGCTTATGGGAGGTGATTGGTGGTAGATGGCAAGGCTGATGGAGGGCAAGGCTGAGGGTTGGGACTCTGAATCATCGTCAGGAGGGCATGTTTGCCCTCTGATTCCAATTACGACTGTTTGATTTTCTCACTTTCCTTTGCAATTCCAGACCTTGGAGACATTATTCAAGAGAGGCACTGCTTTCTAAGGCTACTTGAGAGCTTGATTACCTATTAACGAACGCTATTGTTCTATCGTGGAATGTGAGTTGAACCCCCTATTTTCATGAAGTTATTGTGTGTACGTCGGCAAACCTCCTCGGCGACTTTCAGTCGAACCGGAACTTTGTTCCTCCAGCCTCGACTACCCACAGACATTTAAATGTGAAATTGCAAACACTTTCCATTTTGTTTGTTTCCTCTTTACCTTTTGATTTTCCTTTACTCACTTTCGTTCTCCTCCCTCAGGCTTGGAGTAGATACCCTATTTCTACGCAGTTTCTATCCGCCTTCTTCGTTGCCTTGCCCCCGATTCTGACCGTACGTACTTCACGATGCATCCTGAGACCCCTCCGCGCCTTAACCCTCTTCTTCCTGTCCTTGAGCAATACTCCCCTGCTGAGATCGAGGTGATCCCGATCTCTTCTTCCCCAACCCTGCCCCCAGAACCTGTGGAGGAGCACTTCATCGAGAATGTCATCTTCACGCTCGAGACCACTCCCGAACCCCATCCCCAGAATATCCAAGACGACTACGTCGAGATATTCGGCGAGACCACTCAACACGCCGTTCTTCAGAACAACCCGTTTCGCCAGGTGGAAATCGGTGGCCTGCTAGAGGAGGCCATACGACGCTTCCTTCATCGTCCCTCCACGACTAACAATACTCTTCTCCAGCTCATGGATTTTCTCGGCGACAATCCGGCCTATTTCCCGCCGGGCGACCTCATTCCCCGGGAGTTCCTGGATGACAAGATCCGCTTCATACAGAGTATCCTGCGTGACTTGTCGGAGGAATTCGGCCCGCAGGAGTTCAACGTCCTGCAGTTTGTGTACTTTTGCATGATGCCCGCGGACAGGGTGCACCAGATCAGTGCCGAAGACTGGGATCAGAATGAGTTCTACAAGGACATGACTGCAGAGGTGGCGGGTTACCTTTCGTTCAGTAAGCATTATGCCTTGCTCTTTGATATTTTGACCGTCCTACTAATTCACGTTTGCGAATAGTGGTGAGAGGTTAGCTGCCTCGATCCCTGTTTGTTCATGTCGACCTTGCCGACGCCTCTCGTCTTGCACAGGATCCTGTTGAAAAGGAACTGGTATGTGAAAACCCCTTGGAGTCATACTGTACGTACATACCAGTTGCTGACCCTCTCTTATAGGCTCTCGCCCGCGATGGTCAAGTGTGCATTCTCACGGGAGCTGCCGACCCCAAGGCCTGCCGCATCCTCCCCTTTGCCACCACCGTCAATCAGCACAACGCCAAGTCCTCCTGGGCCTTTTGGTTCACCCTGAATGACTTTCTGGACGAGCAGACCCGCGCAGGTTATGACTACCTGCTTCTCAAGGCGGGCGGTTCCGACAAGAGCTGGAACATGCTCAGCCTGACGCCAGCTCTGGGATCTCTCTGGAAGCAGGGCCACTTTGCGTTTCGATGCGTCCGCATCACCCCCTTGGACGACGACGACAAGGCCGTCATCCGGCTCCAGTTCCACTGGATGCCGCGCAACGACGTCAACCCCGAGGCCGTCGCCACGATCACCAAGGAGAGCATCCTGGAGCTGCTGCACGACACCTCTGGTCTCGACGGCCCCAGCGGTGCGGACGCCCGGCGCACGACGGGCCGTCGCCTTGAGAACGGTCACACATTTGGCCTGACCATGACGATGGCTGAGGCCGTCCGCATGAAGACTGCCATTGACATCCAGTGGGCCGCCATTCGACTGGCTGCCATCTCGGGCCTGGCTCGCACTTGGGATGCTGGCAATGAGGACGTCGATCTGGAGTCCTTTTATGCGGACAATATCCCTCTCACCAACTGAGCTGTTGCTTAAATGGGTGTGTCTCGGCGGCAGTAGACTGGCTTCAAAGCCTCGTCCTGCCTGTTTTTTTCTTTATTTCGTTTAAGGGTACTAGGGAAAATGGGTTTATAGATCGATAGATCAATTTCGCCTCTTATGAGGTCTGGGTATGAAAACTGGTGTTATACACCAAAGAACGTAAAATGCTTCTGTGCTGTGATATTGCCAATCTTGCATCGTAACTCCAAGTCATCCATCATAACATGTTGCCGAATCACATCCTGTAGCAAGGCCGAGGTTTTAACAAACTCAATCAAGCCTTCTCTCCCCCATTCAACATCTCCATAGCCAGAATCCTCTTCTCCGCCAACTGCACCAGTCTGTCCGTAGTAACCGGCCGTCCACTCTTCATATTCAACAACCTCGCGCTCTTGATCAAGTTCTTAATCTCCCTCCCATTCAGCTTCAACTCCGCAAGCCGATCGTAGTCCTCCTGCGTAACCCCAAACCTCGCCTCTCCACCGGCCCGCATAATGAAATTCTGCCAGACTTTCCGTCTCGCAGCCGTGGTAAGATCACTGTACGGCAAGAACAAATCAACGCGGGACTGGAACGCATGGTCGAGGCTCGCGGCGCGATTCGTAGTTAGAAAGAGAATCCCCTGGTAGTACTCGAGCTTGGTAAGGAAGATGGAGACCAGCTCGTTGCGGGCAAGGGTGTCTTCCTTGCGAGCACTCAGAAAGACATCCGCCTCGTCGAGGAGGAGCATTGCGTTCCACAGACGGCACAGCTCGAGGGCGCGGTCGAGTGCTTCCTCGACTTCATGCGGCTTTGTGCCGAGTGCGCCGGCGCTCATTGCGTATAGGGGCACGCGGCCCTTTTCCGCAACGGCCTCGGCGGTGAACGTCTTTCCGACGCCGGGGGGGCCAAACATGAGGATGATGATGCCGCGGCCTTTGTCAGTGACAAAGTCGTCAAAGTCGGAATTCGCAAGGTTCTTGTTCTCGATAAACGACCATGCGAGCTCCTTCTCGTCACCGGGCAGGACGAGGTTTGAAAAGGCATCGTCGTTCCAGATAATGTCCTTCATCTCTTCGACGAGGAAGAGCGCCCATTCTTTGGCTTTGAGGTCGAAGCCGTGGATCCAGGGGGTGGTGAGGATGCATTGTTCGTCTGTGAGGGGGGTGAGGTCTTCTTTGCGCTCGAGCTTGGTCTCGCGGGTCTTGACGGTGAGTTTGTGTTCGTCTGCGTCGGCGGAGTCTTCGGAGGAGGAGGAGGTGCTGTTGCTTGCGTCTGAGTCGCGGCGGCGACGGCGGCGGACCTTGTAGCCATCTTCGTCGTTGGAGTCGGAATCCTCCTTTTCAGTGTTGGACTCGAGGGGGCGGAGGTGTGGCTTGACGACTTTGCAGCTTGCGTAGTAGGCGAAGGCGTCGACTACGACTCTGCCAGAGGCCTGGAAAGGAGGTTGTTAGTGAAATCACGTATATCTGCCTTGGAGGAGGATTAAAACTTGCCGGTTCTTCTTCTCTTCCACTGCCTCTGGTGACAATCTTGCGGCCTTCATACTGCATAAAGTGATAGGTCCTCAACTCCTCAAACTGACGACCGCGGGCAATCATCCTTGCCTTGATGGCCTCTGGGTCATTAGCATACGCGATAGGCCAAGTCGGCAGCTGATGAGCACGAGCGTAGCCCTCGTATCCAGAGATCTTGGTCTTCATCGTCAGGTAGCCGCACTGGTCACCGTTCCAGTCAACGTATTCCATGTCGATGACCCAGACGCCGCGGGAGGCATATGATTTCCCAAGCAATTGATGTTTGAGTACACGGCAGATGGTGTCCTGGCCGTACATTTGGGTCATGACGAGTTCTCCAGGAGGGAAAATCTGCCAGAGAGAATCAAACTTGACTTTTCCCGTGAGACGAGTTTGCTCAAGGGAGTTGACCGAAGGCCCAACGATCGGAAGCAGAAAATCAATCATTTCCTGTCCAGCCTTGCTCAGCGTCTCATCAGTCGTTTCCTTGCAAAAGTCCTGGAGCCTCTGCCATCGATGAACGAGGGGGATGTACGGAGGGCGAAACGTCCAGTTTTCGAGCTCGAGATCGAGGTCCTGGTAGTTGGAGAGGACCTGGAGGAGGATCTTGCGCATGTGGGGGCTGTTGATGGTGAAGGACTCGGTGACCCAGGTGGTGTCGCAGTGGATGAAGCGCTGGACGATGGGCATGTCGGCCATTTGCTTCTCGAGGGCGGTTTGTTGCTTCTCTTGGGAGTCGTGCTCGGACCAGTGGAGGAATTCTTGTTGGTAGAGCTTGGTGACGATGGGGGAGGGGAGGTCGGAGGGGATGGTGAGGGTCATGGTGTCGGTGGTCATCTTGAGCGACTTGATGAGTTCTCTTAAAACAAAAGATAACAATAGTCGTTATGAAGGTGTGTCTTGGATGCTGGTGGGGATATGTGTAGGAGTAGGAAGGGAACGCCTGGAAACAGGTGAGTCCTCTCGTCAGAACTAGATGGGACTCTCTAGCTTTAGATGACTGGAGATGTTGATGCTTGCAAATACTCAACTTCACTCGGTATCTGATCACGTTTATATATCTTTAAATCACGCTAACAGAACCATCGAGCTCATTCAAAGGCCGTCAGTCCAGCTGGCTACGCACAGAGACGGGCCAAGGCATGCTAGGCAGCCATGGCGATTCCAGCCACTCAGATTGTTGTACAGCCGCGCAGCATATCACGGTCAACATGATAGGTGAAGTTTGACCAATTCTTATCACGATGCCATCCAGCTATCATGGGATGCATTTGACAACTCATCTCTAGGCGGGACTGAAGCCTAGATTCAGCTGCAGTGAAGCATCAGGAGGCGCAAATCGCGGGTAAAGGCACGGATACTGTGCCTCGGCGATGACTTAATCGGGCACATGCAGCGGAAATCACTGATAGATGCCGTCGCTGTCACCTCTGGAACAGTAGGAAACTATCCGAAAGGAAAGTTGGGGGAGGATGATACCGCATATATAGTTGGTGGCTATAGGATACGCGCATGGCTTAAGATACTGCTGCGCTTCGCCTCGTAAGTTTACTGAAACCGCAGCTACATGACATTGTTGCAAGCAAATACTATGTGCTCAGTCTCTCTGGAATGTCTCTAACCAGCCGAGAGATGGTTAAATCATCTGTGAGCCCGGAACTTGTAGCTATCTGAATGCTTGAACTTGGAGGCTATGTAGTTTCAACTCACCGTACGGCCTTGCGTGAATCCTTCGATAGGTAGAGAAGCGGTGTCTGATGCAGCTGTGCTAATGTTTCCGTGTGATTTGCTGCAAGAGATGCAGAGAGGCTGGACAGCTGCATGTATGTAAGACGTGACTAGGCAGCAGGTCGGGCGAAGGAAGCATTTGGACACCCAGCCACCGTATATACCAGCCTCTAATCCGAGAGTCGTTACATGTACTCTTGGTAGTGTATGTCCTTACAATCGCTCACGGCTTTGCCATATGAGGCCGTATGTATATATGAAGTGTTGATGAGTTCCTCTACAGGGCCCAATAGATCTCAATCTCAACAGACTCAACCACATTCACCCACCCGGCATACAGCGCCCTCCCCCACACCGTTACCACGTCTCCCAGCCCAAGGCTCCTCACGAACGAGCCGTCGCCGTTCATTCGCCCCTTACCCTCCTCCATCTTCCTGCGCGCTTCTTCTGAATCCGGCGCATAGACGTCCCAGCAGGTCCAGGTCGTGACATAGGTCTGGAAGTTCCCATCGGCCATTTTATTGCGCTGGATTTCCCTTGGGCCCTGGTAGGGCGTTTTTGCGTATTGATTGTCCGATTGTCCGTCGTCCGACGTTACTGTCACGATTTCGGGCTCGATTGTTCGCAGCTTGCAAAGGGGGAGCTTTCTCATGTCTTCGCATTCTTCACCTGTTCGGGTGATGTTTAGCTGGGCTGGCCTCGGAAACTCTTCTACCATTACTGTGGTTATGGAACTTACAGCTGTGGCTGGCGTCGAATCTTTCTATTCCAGCGTCGAACCACGTTCTTGCGACGATAAAGGGGCCCGGGCTTTGATCGTCTGAGGTCCATCCTTGGTCGTGGCTGACGATGCGGAAGACAATCTTTCGCACGGGGTGAGGCTGTGTGGGCGGATTCCTGATGAGACTTTGAAAGTATTCGCGATCGCATGCTTTACCGATGGGAATAGGAGGAATAGTCGCTGTCTCGTAGGACCGCCCATTGGAGCTGCTGCTGCTGCCACTGTCACTGAAGTTGCTACTGTCACCGTCACTGAAGTTGCTACCGCCACTATCGTTGGAGTTGCTACTACCACTTTCGCTGGAGTTGTCGTCTTCATACATGTATTCATCCTCATCTTCTTCTCTGTGAATGGCATTCTCGGTCAGCCCCACGGGGAATGATCGTAGCTGCGCAAATCCATTGTCGTTAGTCGCATGAGCTTGAGCTCTCGCGGAGTGATGTTTACCAGAAACTTCGATCCTTGATAGTAACCATCACTAGACCAAATTGCGTGAATGCTTTCGTCCAACTGGGCTTTGGAGCAAGACCGAACCCAATACTCGGCATAGTCGAGGATGGTGCCTACGAGCTCGGGGAGAATCACCGCCTGAGCGAGCATCGAGCGCACGACCAAGACGTCGCCCAGAGATGGCTGGAATGGCTGATCAGAGGCCATTCTGATTCTTTCTGGTTCCTATGGCTTGACCAAGCTGTTTTGGAAAAGGTAAGGCTCTCGTGCTAGCTTGAGAGGATGTTTATGTCGGAGGATGTTGGGCTGAAACTGCTTGGGCTCAGGTTGGCTGATGTCATTTATAGCGCTGTTTTGAGCCTCAATCACATGCAGCAAATGAGAGATGAGCAGATCCTTCGCGTTCGTTACACAAGAAATGGTGGCAAAGTGCATGTACTGTCATATTCTATTACATATATATAGATTTCTATGTACTCGTTTGTAGGCGAAACGAATGTGCGTGTGCTAGATGGCAAGTGATTGGATGTTGAAGCAACTACGCCCACCTCTCTAGTAATCCATCACTCACTGCGGAAGCGAGCGAGCCCCGGCATAGGCCGCCGAAACATCGGTCAAGAACCAGGTATTGGGCGCCTGACCAGCAGTCAAGAGAATCTGCACCTGGCACCTACTCAGCTGACCCAGAGTCGTCGAATCAGTAGCACTGGGCGTGTTGAAGCTGTTGGAGACGACGCGGTACCCGTTCGGTCCCTCTGCGGCACCGGTGATGCCGGTGTTGAGGAGAGTAAAAGAGCCGCAGTTGACCTGGAATCTAGCGTGGGACAACCAGCTCAGATCCGTCGCCGTGTTGCTGATGAGGAACCCCAGCGTGTAGACGGAGTTTCCGCTGACGGCAAACGTTGGGCTGGCGACGAGGACCTGCCCTGTGGCTTGGACGTTGGTGATGTGGTAGGCATTCGAGGTGCCGTCGGGGCTGCCCGAGGTGCTGACACCGGCATTCACCCACGCGTTGGGGGTGGTGTTGATGACGCTCCATCCGGCGAGGAGAGACGAGAAGTCGCCGTTGGGGATGACGTTGGAGACCGACGGCGAGGCGGTGGCCGTCTTGGTGGCGGTGGAAGTCGACGTGACGGTGGTGGTTGTGGTGGTGACGCCGTCGACGAGTTCCGTGCTCACGGTTTCCCATGCAGTTGCTGTGACAACAGGGGTCTCGGTCGACGTCGAAGTCTACAACGCATGTGTTAGCATCTCCTGATACCACCTCACGAAGAGAGCCTTTAGTGAAGATGGACATACCACTGTCTGGGTCGTGGGAGAGCCGGCCTGAGTGATTGTAATCGTCTCGGGGGGCACATTGATGCAGCTGCAGGCCGCGGTGATTCGCTCGGGAGAGTAGATGAAGCACTTCTTGACCATGCAGGACGGCTGCGGCACACCGTTGTCACGCTTCGCGTGATGTCGGGGGACGAAGCTGACAGTCACTGGCGGTGCCTGCGGAGATGTGGTTCGGGCACCGGCTGGAACAGTGGTGGTGATGGTCACGGTCTCTGTGTCTGTCTCTGTGGCAATCTCCGTAGAGGAAGGGACTGTTGCCGTGTAGACTGTTGTTCTCGAGTTGACGAAATCAGTGGTCACGTCGCTGGTGACAGTCGTCCATACTGTGGTCGTCCTGTTTCACAACTCAATCAGCCATTCATGATCCTCGCATCTAGACATCTGAAGATATCGGGGGTAGACCTACGCAGCAGGAGGTGCCGCTGTGACGGTGCGAATAGTCGGATCAAGAGCAGAGCAGTACGCAGACGCCGAAGCAGAATATTGAGCATCCGCAAAGCACTTGTACAGACTGTCGTCTCTGCACGAGCCTCTCTCGGCGAGCTCCAACGGAGTCGCAGCCACGCCGGCAACGAGGCCAAGCGCGCCAACAACGATCCTGTTCATCATCTTGGCAATCCGAGGCTGAAGAAGGCAAAAGTATAAAGGAGTGTCTAAGACCCGATGAATGAGATCAAATGTCACCCACACAGAGCCGTGAGATGGAGGACAACCAAGCATGTAGTACTGCTTCCAGCCGGCTACTCAAGACTTATACCGCCTCTCTTACGGAGCCGTTCCTGGATGAACAAGACCGATCAGCTCCACCCTTTGCGGACCAGGCGAGCCTCGACTTTGGGGCCATCGTGGTTCTATTGGCATCGACATGTGTAGCGGCCTGATATTCCGACACTAACAGAGATTTGATCGTGTATGAGTTGGTTCCGAGAGGGAACGCCCCTGTTCCAGCTGAGATGGGATCCATGTTTGCCGTCAAATGCCCCTGGCAAGCCTGGATAGCGCCCGAGACTATTTACACTAGCGGTGGCGGTCGATGCGTTTTCCCCTGTGGAGTCTTCAGCTCTCCCCAAGTTGTGGTTAAGCCTACAGGGACGAAGGAGCCAAGTTGGTTATTTAACTGGTCGAGATTGACCTGGTGGAATGTGCCGTAGAGAACCTTGGAACTTGCTTGCTACACGTGTTTTCGGTGTGAAGTGCCATACATGTACACAGTTTCACAGCATTTCTAAACCCTCCCCCACCCAAAAGCTCCGTTCGGATATGATTACATAGCGCTTAACCAGTCCACAAAGATGTTTGCTGCAGCCACATCCCCAGCTTGCTTGATTCGGACGATGCCGAGCTCGAGCCTTGTATAAGACTGCATCGATCTTATTATCGGAGCATATAATCTTTTCTAGTAGACTTCTACTCGCACCCAACATCTCTTCAGGTCTCAGCCCCTATCCGCGCCGCGTTTGGAGCTCATTTAAGCCGCTTACGGTTTCGTTGAATCTGGCTAAGGTTAGGCTGTGTTCAGACAATGCGGCCTAAAGCAAGTATCCAAAGCTCTCAAGAACACTATGAACCATGATGAACTGTGAAGGGGTCTACACATTTGTTCAAGCTCCTGCAAGATCTTCAAAGCCCGCCAACCGTTGGCCTGAAACTCTCTAAATTTCCAACGTTAAAGACCGAAACGATGCTGGGGAACCAACGATTGGCGAGTTGATGCTTCAATCAAGACGTCGCGAGTGCGTGCATCATCAACAGATTACAGCCTTCCAACCAGTCAAGCAGTAGAAGAAAAACACTAGACTGGCTGATACTGTGCCGTATGCATGGGTTTGCTAAGAAGATTTATATAAGCCTGTTTACTTCTTGCTCGAATAAAGATCAATCAGAGAATTTCCTGAAATCGCATGCCAGGAACCGCTGAACCATGCATGCTGCATTGTGGCTGTGCTGTGATGCTACAACATCAACGGCTGCCTCTTGCTCAGCCACCCCCGGGAAACGCCCAAGGCTCTCAGTAAGACCCTGGAGTCACGATATGTTGGATTAGAACTACATCCATATTAATACCCATCCTAGTATCATGAAGCTCGCGTGCTGTGAGCCAAAAAGACTTAGTCTTAGCATCGACTGTTCGGCTACCCAAATGAGCATCAGACGCTCATGACTGAATACACCCACAGCGCTTTGAGCCTCGATGGCCCTGCAATTCGACTGTTCCGCCTCCACAAAGGAAGCGGTAGGAGCATAACTGGCGAGCTCTTTCAAGCACATTTACACCAACGAGGTGACGCCGTTTCTTACGAGGCTCTGTCTTACACCTGGGGTCCACCTGATGTCCGTGAAGACATTTCCATAGATGGCCAATGCTTGAGCGTCACCGTGAACCTCTATTTGGCGCTTCAGCAATTGCGTCAACGGGACGAGGACCGAATATTATGGATCGATGCGACATGCATAGACCAAAAGAATTTAAAGGAGCGCGGTCACCAAGTTCAGCAGATGGGCGACATCTACAAACAAGCCGATCGTGTATTGTTCTGGCTCGGAGCGGCTACGGACGCGACCGACGTATTCCTCAAGTCAATGCAGCTCTTACACAGACTGAGCCTACGATATCCATGCAAGTCCTGGAGTCTCGATGACAGCCGATGGGAGGACCTCTGGAAAGACGTTCAAATACAACTAAATGCTTATCACGGAAACTCGAACCTGGAAAATCTGCAGCGAAAGGGCCTAGAGATTCTTCTAGACAGGCCTTGGTTTCGAAGAGTATGGATCCTGCAGGAGGTCGCAAACGCAAAGTCGGCTCTGCTGTACTGCGGCACACAATCGGTGTCTGTGCGAGTGCTAGGCATCGCCCCAATATTGCTAGGCGTCGAGCCGAACCCTCACTGCCAAGCTGTGCTGGACATTATGCCAGGCATATGGAGGGAGTCTTCGTGGTGGAGCCAGAGTCATAGCCTGTATACTCTACTCAAGATGTTTGGAAGCAGCGAAGCCACAGAGTCTCGAGACCTGTTATATGCGTTACGGGGGATATCCTCAGACGCAAGCGAGCCGGATATTCTGCCACCAGACTACGAGAAGTCGGAGCAGCAAGTGGCCATCGATGCCATCCGCTTCCTCTGCGGCTGCGACTTGGACGACTACGATGATGATGAGCGACGGTCATTGCCAACTGACATACGGAGCCTTGCAGAGGGCTTGGACTCTCTGACTTATCACAGTTGCTTGGCACTTGCGAAGCTTTCCAAGACGGAAAAGTTGGAGTTTCTCCTCAGACGACCAGAAACGCAGATTGGCAGACACCTTGTCAATACCGTGTTCTTGAATGATCCAAATGGCGAAATGACGCAACTGCTCTTTCAATGTCGAGGCATAGACGTCGAGATAACCGAAGAAGGCTTGGCTGAAGCTGCGAAGAACGAGACGGCTGCGGAAGAGGTCATGACAGCTATTCTTCAACACAAAACACACTCCACAAAGATCACCACCGAAGTCCTCCTAGCCGCAGCGAGTAATACTGGCTGCGGAGAGAAGGTGCTGAAGCTCCTTCTACCACATATTACTGGAACCAACGTTGGCTATATAGCCGAAGCGGCTGCCCTGAGCAACGACCGTGGGCACAAGGTGATTGAGATGCTCTTCCGTGTACATCGCGGTAGAGACACCACGGTTCCCGTCAGACGGTCTACAAGAACTTCCACTAGGCGATCGACCGAAGATTTCAAAGTTACCACGTCGCTCTTGGAGACTGCTGCGAGGAACGAAGCATGCGGAGCGCATATATTTGCAGTGCTGTTCGATCAACGGCCTCAAGACGTCAAGATGACCCGCGAGTTGGTCCAGCTAGCCATATACAACAAGAGGAACGGGTTCCTGATCCTCAAATTGTTTCTTGAGCACCGGCCTGAGAGTCTAGCACTCATGGAGAGCGTCGCCCGATATGCGGACGAGCCGCACGCACCGCAGGCAAAAGTCGCCTTTCGACTGTTTCTCGAGCACCTGGCAGCCCGCGGCCCGGCAACGACCCTGGAATTGGCAACCTTTATGAGGTGGTGTACTTCGAATACTGCCCGGGAGTATCTTCGACTGAGAGGGCGCGGACTTGCGATTACGAAAGAAGTGGTTGGGGCGCTTGCGATGAATCGCCTGAGCAGGAATAACACCATCCAGATGCTGATGCGACACACAGCCCCGGTTCTCGAGCTCAGAAGAGATGCGGCATTGGAACTGGTCGCAATCTTTGGTCCTTTGGCATTGGACTGGCTTTTGCGATATCGACCGAAGGAGTATATCGACAGAGAGTCTATTCAGTCCGAGGTCCTCGAGCACTTGATGACGGAGGAAGAACGCGACACCTGGAACATGCTTCCCTTTGCAGCTAGCAAAGGGCATCAAGCGCTCGTCGAGCTTCTACTTGAGCGCGGCGCAAACATTGAAGAGAAGCTTGAACTAGGCAACGTTGGGCCAACAGCCGCGAACCTCGCTGCAGCAGCCGGCCACAAAGAAATAGTGGCCATTCTGATCGAACGGGGCGCTGATATCGAAGCAAGAGACTTGCTCGGACGAACGCCTCTCATTTTAGCTGCCGAAAAACACGAGAGTACTGCTGAGCTGCTCTTGTTGAAAGGTGCAAGGGTAGACGCCATGGACGACGATGGAGGGACGCCGCTGATGGCCGCTTCTCGGGGTGGATTCAGAGCCCTCGTAGGGAAAATCCTTGACACGAGGGCTGGGATTGATGACAAAGATAAGCATGGCAGAACGGCGCTGATGTATGCCGCTGTTGAGGGTCATCAACGTGTTGTGAGGATGCTGCTTGACAGGGGCGCCGATAAGAGAATGGTAGACAGCAAGGGTGCAACTGCGTTGACACTCGCCACAGAAGGGGGCCATCGATTGTTGGCAAGGCTCCTGAAAGACTATCGGCATAAGAGTGAGGTGGTTAGGGACCTCAGTGAGTGGCTTCGTCAGGGGCTAGCAGATGGGACTCAGGGCGAAGAACCTGAGGACGAGGTGTTTGATGCATTTGAGTGGAACTCGATATGGCGTGAGAGGTGGTGATGTGTACAGGGAATCATAGTGCGATCTTCCATTCTGCTGTCCTGGTTCAGCATCGAAGGCGTCAGATACATGTTGTGATATGTGCGGACAAATGATTACCGGTGAATGATGGACAGTACGGCATTGAGCAAATAATAAAGGAGAAAGCTGTCCTATAATGAAACTCAGGCTCATCAACTGCGTGTGACTACCTCTGTCGTTTCCACAATCGTCAGTTTGCCATCCTCTCCCACGCGTACATCCGAGACCATCACAACAGTGCCAGTGTAGCTTTCTCCCGTCTCCTTGTGCTTGAAGACTACCACCGCTTCATCTACAACGCAACCACCTCCTCCAGGAGCTTCCCACACTTTAATCTCCTTCTTGCTGAGCTGCGTCATGGTGTGAGTAGCCCGCGTGCTCGTGACATAGCTAAAGAATGCTTCTCGAGTGATGGAGTCGTGATTGATTCTGGAGTGATTGTGAATCAGTTACCGATCAGTGGTCCCCTATACTATTACACCACACCGACATGAGATAACCTACTTGACCCTCACATCCTTGGCAATATAGCTCTCAAACGAGCTGACTGCAACTTCATCATCTGATTGAAGGAGAATGTCGTGCCAAACTTTGTCTAGCCACTTGAAGAGGTCGCTGGATTCGTCTTCACTGGAGGCCGCCATTTTTCGTGAATGGAAGTTGTAGCCTGTGAGAGAATGAGGGGAAGGTACTAATGGTAAGAGTTGGGCGTGAGTGGAATGGATATTGAATCTCCGGAACGGACGAGACAAAGTGACAGAAGCCCTCTTGTAAACGATCGTTTTAAGAAAAATTGCCGCATTGATCCTTTGGCCTGTTTGATAGAGGCTTTGGTATCAGCACAGACAATTGATCCGTAAGCATTTTCAGACATCGGGAGGTATAACAAGCTGTTCATGGTAAGGTAGGTATTTGATGACATTTGATGGGTAGGTACATGTAATAAGCGGCAGCTTCTCAGCGCTTACACGCCTAGCCTGATCGAATCCTTCATCTCTTGTAGCATCGCGCCAGTTCCCTTTTCCTACACCCCGAATTCTGTCGAGGGAGTGTGGCTCGTTGTGTTAATCCCTGAGCTCAACAAAATTTTTGGAAGAAGACAAGGTAGGTACTACGTTATAGCAGCCACAACTTGTCCTGTACTTCTTGGATCAAACCTATCAAGCAGTGGGTGTCAGTTTATGCAGCATGTTGATCAATGTAGGTGTTGGGTTTTGTGGGCCTTGGGCTTGGTGAATGTAGTCGCGACGCGTCAAGCGTGTCTCCAAACTTGTGCCTTGTAGCCAAGGTGACGACGAGGAGAGTGCTGTGAAGTCGAGGAGCATCACCGACAAGTACGACTTCTTGATCAACGATTAATCGAACACGAGTGGTTGGCGAAATCAGGCGGTAATTGGTCAATTGCCCTCCCTCGCAAGGCTGAACCAGACAAGATGAACCGCGAAGTGATCGACTTGACGGCCACCGATCCGGAACCTGCCTCCTCCAGCCACCGCAGGATTGTCTACAGCGCCTGGAAGCAGCAATTGCTCAATTGCCTGAACGGCATCGTCTCATCTGGCGACTTCGCCGTCTCCCGCCGGTACCAAACGTTTGCGAGCCCCGGCCTGCGCATTGCGGGGAGCGAGGCTGTGATCCCCCTGCCGCTCACTGACCGCGACGCTGAAACGATCCAAGGTGCCTGCAGGGAGGCACCCTTTGGGAGAGGAGACCAGACGCTTGTCGACAAGTCGGTGCGGAAGACCTGGGAGCTGGATGCCACGCAGTTTGAGTGTACCAATCCCAGTTGGCCGGCCTTCCTCAGTACGCTCTTGAACGATGCGGCCGCCGGTCTGGGCCTGCCAGATGTCAGCGCGAAGCCACACAAGCTTCTGCTCTACGAAAAGGGGTCGTTTTTCAAGAGGCACAAGGACTCTGAGAAGGAGGCCGGAATGGTTGCCACGCTCGTCGTCTGCTTGCCGGGCATACACAAGGGCGGAGACGTCCATCTTTCGTTTGGACCTGAGCGGCGTGTCCTCGCGACAGCACCAGCTTCGGCCTTTGACGTCACGGCGCTCGCATGGTACTCCGACGTGGATCATGAGGTCAAGCCATTGGAGAGCGGTCATCGACTGGCCCTCACCTACAACCTGTTCCAGTCCGGCAGCGCCAAGCAGTCCGCCCAGTTTCTCTTTGAGCGGTCACAGCAGCTGAAGGGCATCATAGGTAAATGGCAAGCTCATTTCCCCCAGGTGCCAATGGTTGTCTACCCACTCGCCCACAAGTATACCAAGTCCAGCCTGTCATTGAGCAATATGAAAGGCCGTGATCGCGCTGTCTGCCACAGTCTCAAAGAGGCAAGCACTGCTTGTGGGCTGTACCTCGTCCTGGCGCATATGACACATACGGCGGATGAATTCGACTCTTATTACACGACCGGCGAGGGCGAAACTCGTACGACCTTGGACAGCATCTACTCGTGTGAAGGAGCGCAGATAGGTTCAAGCGATACAATCGACGACCGTATCATTCTGGATTCCGATATGTTCACGGATCGCGATGCCGACAGCCAAGACGAGGAAGAGTTCACGGGCAATGAGAGCGCACCCATCTCTCTCCGATACCACGACACCGTATGATCTCCCCCTTTTCAACGAAAGTCTCAGCAGGGAACATTAACCGCCTTCATTGCAGGTAGCTGTGCTGATTCCTCGGCACCGGATAAGTCGGTTCTTGAGATCAAATGTCCATCGAGCAAATCGTTTTCAAGAAGTAGAGAACCTCGTGTCTATGGTTAAGCAAGACTATGAGGAGCACCGTGAGAGTCTTGGGGTCAAGTCGAGTACCCTCAAAGTCATGACCGAGGCTCTTGCCGTCAGTTCCGGCTCTCCACAGCTAACAATGGCTTGTACAATTGCGAAATGGGCTTTGGAGGCGAAATATGAAGACCTCTATCAACAGGCCGTGTCAATCGCTCTCTCCGGAAAGGTGCCCTCAAAGGAGCTGGTCGACGTCGTTTCTCGCCATCTTGATGAAGCCTTTGCCGAGAACCCGAATGAAGTGGACTGGCAAAAATGGTGCGTATGCGGATTCAGCGGCCAGGTTCCTGAAGATGTTTTAGTTCTGGGGGGGTCTGTCATGCTAGGTTTGGTGTGAACTCTCTGCTAATGAATGCTCTTTAGGCTTGGCCCGTTCCTACGCACTACCTCCCTGGTGGTCAGGGATTCCACTACGAGGATGTTCATAGCCTGTCTCAAGACCAAACCACTGCAGGACTCACTGAGAGCCTGGGCTCAACCGCAGTTCGACTCGAATCTAGATACCCAGGAGCACTTCACAGTCGATGATCATGACTATTTTCTGTCCAACTTAGTCCCGGTAGTGACGAGCGACAGGTGAGTATAGTGGACTTCATAACCTGCCTTGTGAGGTTGTACTGTGATTAGTCGCAACATCTGACTGACCTCTTCTTCAGAATCGCCTCCGCTTTCTTTTCACGGGCCACCCGTGGACTTATTTTCAACGTCCTGGGGTCGATATTCGAAAGACGAGAGCAGTATAGCGGGGGCATCGTGAAAGATCTCTTTGGAAAGACTCTGAAAGCGGCCCGTTCACGGCTTGCATTACAGACGCAAGACTTGATTGCTTCGCAATCAGCTTTTCCCTTTCCCTATGCACCGAAGAATCACGCGTCTAGGGTGGTTTCCCGAAACTTTACGACACTCATCAAGCAAAGCTTGACAGTTGGTGCTTCTCAGGAGGCCCTTGAACTTGTGGAGCATTGCTACGGAACTTTCAATGCCGCAAAGTCGTCCTGGGATCCATCTCGATTCCATAAGGAGGGTATCGTCGAAGATTTACTCGTACCACTCGCTTCTGCATTTGACTCTTGCAACGTCTCCCTCTCGCCGGGCGTCAGAGCATTCTTTGATCTCCTCATACGGCATATTCTACATAGCCAACCCCCTAGGTATCCCGAGAGGATGACTGGCTTGCGTCACAAGCGACGGGGGTGCGGCAGATGTCAAGATTGCGCTGCTATGAATGTCTTTTTGGAGTCCGAAGTCGAGAGAGTTTGGAACTTTCGCGCGGCAACGCATAGACGGGCGCACATCGAAGGTCAACTCCCAGCTTCCATCTTCAGATACCAAACAATCGCGAGCGGATCACCATATACACTTCGCGTGGAGAAGCTTGGCACAGAGTACCAAGAGGAAGTCAAAGATTTCCGCAGCCGATTCTTGGCTTATGATAGCATGCTTGCTCCGTTGCGGGGAGCCGTCTTCCAAAGTATTCTGGGCGATGCGGCATATCGAGAGCTAGTTGAGCTTGAGCATCTGAGAGGAAAGCTCCCGGCAACAGTCGCTGGGGTCAAGAGGCCTTCTCAAAGCAACGTCGCCGGGGACAGCGCTCGTCGAAGACTGTGACTAAATGTATAGATTGGTGACAATATCATCAGCATAGGTATCGATTAATTGATGAGCTTTTCGTTCAGATAAGGACTGTGAGCTATGGTATACGTGGCTCTCCTCTCGGCTTTCTGTCTGCGGTTTGATAGGGTAATATAATGAGCTCACAGTAAAGGATGAAAACCAGCTATAAGCGACCGTAGACGAGCGCTATAAGTAGGCGGGAGGATCATCGACATAAGGTTTCCAATTTATACCGGGCTACCTAAGGAGCAATGATCGCACAGAGTATTAGCGAATCGTGAACCATTCAAGTTTATAAAGCAGCTTTATTGTTACCTCACAGTTGCTGGTTTTGGGGGAGTGCAAAATCTTATAGCATTTTAAGGTATACACCAATTTTAAATCTCCCCAGGTTTTTACCTCGGTTCACCTCATTGGTCTCATAGATTAAACTGCGACACACCATACATGTAGATGGTAGCATCCCTGAATTGAAGGAGAAACATGCCACTCCGGCGCGCCTGTTTTGAGGCAGAGAATATGATCTCATTATAGATACGAATGCCGCGAGGGGCCAATGTCAGGCTAAGCTGCGGGGCTCTCGCGATCCTTCGGTGATATGTCCAGTATCCGATCATTCGGAGTTGAGAACAGATTGCAGCAACGCCTTCGATAACCCTCTTTATAAGTAGCGATTGGTTCAATAACCACCTATCTAGAGAACACATGCATGCCAACCACTGATTCACGTAGCTTTCGTGATACAAGAACCCTCACCTCTCAAATGACGGCCTACACTCTTGCTCCGGTCAGCCTCGCCGACAGCGAAGCTCTAAGTCGCAACAACATGTCAGCTTTTTGGCAGGATCCCAACTGGGTTCTATCATGGCGCCACACCACGTTGGAGAAGCACATTGAGACAACTGCCCGACGTTATCCCCGCAGACTGATAAACGACCGCGCGACTTCACGGCACCAGAAAGCAGTTGATACGCAGACCGGCCGCCTCGTGGGGTATGCGCGCTGGATTCTGCCCGAGTCATATGCTACTACCGAAGATGGTGAACCGGTCTGGCCCGAGGCGTTGGGACCGTTGGTTGGAAAGGAGGAAGAGGAGGAGATTAGGCGAATTGCAGACGCCACACCGTTGAATGCGAGTAACGAGACCGATCCGCTGGATAACAAAGTCACTGAGGTTAAAAACGAGCTCATGAAGAAGAAGCCTTATCTATGTGAGTGAGAATGTTCGCGGGAATGATTGAACGTACAATGCTAAGTCTGCTGATCTGCAGGTCTTGACTATTTGGCCGTTCACCCTGAGAACCAAGGAAAGGGAATCGCTACGCTTCTGGTACAGAGCGGTATGAAAGTAGCAGAAGATTTGGGCTTGGACATCTTTGTGCTTGCTTTTAGATCTGCGTGGGGGGTATACAGTCGGCTTGGGTTTCGGGTTGAGCGAGAGCTGATTCAGGATGATTCCATGTATGGAGGGGACGGCAATTATGGTGTTCGGTATATGATATACGAGCAGCCTGCGAAGTCCGAGGCCTGATTGAGCATGCAGATACACCTATACTCATCAAGTGTTGATCGACTGTCTGATATCGATGCTCTTTCAAGACTTGCATCAATGGTCTAGATGCTCATAAGAAAGGCCAGTGCAGCAACGCCTTCTTGACAGCGAATTACCCTGCGTAACGATTCGTTCAAGACGAATTAAAACGTCTGTGGCAAAATGGATAATCTTATCTCCATCCATGAATACTGCAACAGTCCTTATTACAGAGAGCCGTAGTCCTGGGACACTGCGCTGCCGGGTCACGCTTGAGACAGTTATCAGGTACGTGTGTGACAGGCTAATCACAAAAGGGGAAAACGTCGGGTTCATGCTGAAAGGCCTTAGTCTCAAGAACTTGGGCAAAGCCTACAGGGGACAGTTAGGCAGATGCGGGACCCAATTTGTGTGTTGATGATTGGACAACGGCTTGGGAAGATGTGCTGTCTTTCGATAATGGGTCGCTTAACGCTACAAGGACCTGGCCGTGAACTTGCACAATGCCCTGTCTTCACAGCATTTTTAACCCCCCCCGAGGCCTTTGTCAAACACAGCTCATGGATGCCTAGCGGAATTCAGAGCATTTCTAGCCCCTCTTATTACACCTTCCAACCAGAACGGCGATGTCACGGAACTCGTCCTATCTGCGGAGTGGTTGTCCAGAAAACATCTATTCACAGGTAGGTTGTCTATAGGTAGGATATAGGACGGTCAGGATATTTATTCCTCGGTGCTGCTTCCTCTTGCACGGTGTTCTCCGTGCCGTGGAAGTTGTTATAAATGTGGAAGTACTAAGGTGGTAATTCATATTCATATTCTCTCTTATATATATATAAAGGGAGAGAGAAAGAGGATGTGAACTGTGGATAAGAAGGGGATGCATCCAAGACAGGTAAGGCGTCACCTGTTTCACAGAATCGGAGGTCATCACCGTGGCATATAAAGTACCTATACGTGATGAGGTCCTTCTCCTCATCAACTTTCCCTACGAGAAGAGTTTATCAGTGCCCAGTGCTGATGAAGATGACAAGATGAGCAGCTTCAGGCCTGTCCAAACAATGGAGGCTGAGGCGAGGTGCATGCAGTTTCGGTGGTGTTGGACATGCGAGGCAGCTTCATGTGCTTGTCCAGCGGCTGCCTAGCTGCTGCGCCTTCAGCCTCGGCGCATTCGTGCCCAATCTTGATCAGAAACATTATTGTTCTCCATCATATGTTTTCAGCATTGCTGTGTCAACTGGAGTCGGGGTCGCACCTTTGATACTGCCGCCGATACTTTTTTTTGCCTTGCAATGGCCGCTATGGATGCTTCAAAGTTGCTTGCCATTGCGGACGAATTCCTGGCCGGGGCCGTAGAGCCCAATGAGAAAGAATATGAATTGTTTCAGTTGACAACATCTGACGATGTACAACATTGCATTCATCAAATCCAGTCAACACGGCACCTGAAGCAGAACATGATCAACATGAAACGGATAGACCCCTTTCTCACCGGCATGGAACATTTTGAGAAGGTCCTAATCGCCCTCAAGTTCGAGGACGTTCCGAAGATCATGGCCTGCATTTGGGGCCCGCTTCGCTTTCTCCTGGAGGTACTCTATGTGCCAGTCGAGCAACTTTTGATCTCATCGTGTAGAAGCTGACACCGCTGCCGTTTATTGCACAGATAACGAACCTTACGGACAGAGAGATTGACAATTTGCTCGAAGCATACAAGAAGATCGGGAAGCAACTGCCACGATTCTACGAATATGTAGGCCTTTTCAGCACATTGTCGGAGACGGTACCCTGCCTGCTACATATCTATCAGGATATTATTACCTTCCATCAGCTAGCATACAGGCTCCATGTTTTCTCTCCCCGAAAGAACCGTAAGACCGACCATCCCTCGTATATCATTTACGGCATTGACTGAGCTACGCTATAGTCTTTCAGAAGATCTACAAGTCCGCCTGGAGAGAATTGAATGTCACTATTGATCATCTGCTTGGTGCGCTAGAAAAGCATGACGAGTTCATTCGAAAATCCGGTTCATCGTTCCGGAGCGGCTCAGCAACACCAGATATGGATTCCGACAGCACAACGGAACAGGCTTGCTCGGGGAGTGATCGAGACAGGGAGCGCATTGCGGACGATTTCTCAAATTACATGATTAATCTCAGAAGATATCGAGAGAACTTCGAAGAGAGCGAGAAGGAGAGGAAAGAACAAGCAAAAAGAAGAGTTCTGGCTTGGATCTCTGCCTCGAAGAAGACGGACTCGCTCCACAGGAAATTCCAGGACACACGAATATGTCCCGGTACTGGCCGTTGGCTGTTCAAAAGATACAGAAACGTCAGCCATTGGATGAAAGAAGAACAGCCGCCGGAGTCTGCCCTTTGGCTTCAAGCCAGTCGGGGCTTTGGTAAGCAGCTCTCCTTAAACGAACCGAACAGCTCTTGTTAATCGTGAGCTTCAGGCAAAACAATCTTGGCGTCCTTGCTGATCGATGAGTTGGGCGAACTGAGGACAAAGGAAATCTACGGGGTTCCTCCAGGAGCCAAGATATACCATTTCTATTGCCAAGAAGAAGATTCGGAGCACCGCACTCATCTGGATATTTTGAGAGGTATTCTGCACCAGATGGTCGATGCAAACGAGGAGCTTTTGCCCTTTTGCATCGACAAAGCTCAGTCGACAGGAAACCCAAGTCTATCAGACACGCAAACAGCCCACTACCTCATCGAGGCCTTTGTTGAATACAATACCCGACAATATATCATCATTGATGGTATAGATGAATGCGAGACTAGCGAAGTGCGCGAGATGGCGAAATACTTTCTGGGACAGGTTACAAAGCGGAACAAAGACACCCAGGAGAGCCAATTGAGGCTGTTGTTCATGAGCCAACCGATAGCGGAGCTGACGAGAGATGGTTTCATGCCAGATGGCGATGCTCGTGTGCAGCTCAAGGCGACGGACAATGCGGAAGACATCAAGTTCTACGTGAAGAAGAGACTTGTGGACTTTTCTAAGGGGCACGCAACACGAATCGGGTTCAACCTTTCCGAAAGCGACAAAGACCAGATTGAGAGCAGCGTCTGCCACAGAAGCGAAGGTAAGTTTTGAGCCCAGCAATAGTGCCGAATGCTGATGAATCCTGCAGAAATGTTTCTTTATGCCCACCTGGCCATTGAGTATCTCCTGCAGCAGCCGACTAAAGAAAAGTTGAAAGAGAAGATGAAAGAGGATATGGCTCCCAAGGAGCTTTCACAAATGTAATCCCACATGCGTCCTTCAGGATCAGAACCACTGTCTTCAATATAAATAGTTACTGACGTTTTGGCTAGATACGAGAAGCTGCTGGGCATAGTCAGAGCCGAGTTGTTGAGCCTGACAGAGGGGCAGGCTCATTGGGACATGGCCAAACAGCTTTTAGGCTGGCTGGTCTGCGCAAAACGTCCATTGAGATGGCACGAGATGCAGTCTATCTTATCATATAATCCAGACCAGCAAAAGGTCGATTTCGACAACAGAATGCTTCGACAGGATGCTAATAAGTATCTTGGATCACTGGTTCAAGTCCTTGATGGTGGGCATTTTAGGATTGTTCATTCCACAGCGCGAAGGTGAGCGAAGGACAAACTGTGTATCCGACCAAACATTGAAGCTGACAACACGCAGGTACATCATCCAGAACCGGTATATCAACGACCAGGCAGTCTACTGTGAACTTGCAGTTATCTGCCTGAGATATTTGTGCCTGCTGACTGAATCGAATCACTACGACGACGAAGAGCGGCGAGAGAAAGTGAAGCTCGGCTGGTTCTCATTCCAAGATTATGCATGTTCTCAATGGCACAGCCACATCAGCACCGTAATTGAAATGTGCAGCGACCTCTTCTACGACACAGGATATGGACAGAAGTACGGCACCATGTTTGGTGCTGCGCTACAGGAGTTCATGAACAAACATGGCGCTGATATGGCGAAGAGCCAACACCAGGACATTGAGAGCCAAATGCCGACCGCACTCACTAGGTTCTCTCGCCTACCATTCTATGACAATCTTTGCAATCTGTGGAATCATATCTACACCCATCAAAAGGGCGAATATGAAGTTCGCAACACCGTTGGAATCAAATGCGTTGATCAAGCCCTTCTAGGGAACAGGACCTTTTTGGAACGCTTCAACCCGCAGATGGAGGCCTACCATGAGGATACCATAGAGGATTACTATGGCCCGAATCTCTTCAAGTGCAAGCGCCTCCTATGTAGGTTTTTCTACGTGGGATACGACAAAATAGACGACCGCGAAGCCCACGACAGCCGCCACGACCGGGCCTTTCATTGTCCTCTGCGGTGCAATGCCGCCCCCGTCGGATTTCGCAACGAAAAGGACCAGCAGAAGCATGTGCGCATCTATCATCCCGAGCAGATCAAGGAACCTTCTGTCTTTGAGCCTATGCGCCCGAGAAACTCCAAGAGGACTTTCCGGTGTAGTATGTGCAATAAGATGTTCACTCGCAAGAGTACGCTGATTGGGCACGAATACAGCCATCTTGGGGAGAGGCCGTACAAGTGCCCGAGTTGCGGCAAGGCTTTTGCAAGGTCTAGCGACTGTAAAAGGCATCAGAAGAGCCGTGCACATAGGGCAATGGGGTCTGGTAGGTAGAGGCCATTTTATCTTACCTACTACTAGTAGTATATACCTAGCTATGATGGAAGTGATGTTCCTATTCGTCTTGTTTTCCCACCTACGGTTTTTGCTTCCTAACGGCTGAAAACTTGTTGATTCGCCCGTCTAATGTTATATCTCTTCGCTGCACGCCTTCCCACATCGTCATATCTTGGAATTTGACGAATCCGAGCCTTTGGTAGACTCCTGTACCGCATTTCATCACAAGCAGACCAACCCCTTCTTCACTGCCTATAGATGATTTTGTCGTTCCCAGCAAAAGATACTCCACCAACCCACCATTAAACTCCTTCTGCGGAAGCTCAGTCATTGGATCGATGAGATCTGGTAGCTTTGATATCGTCGCAGCCTTTCCATCTGCTACCTCGCTTTCTTTAAGCATGCGACAGGATAGCTCTGCAGCTTGCACAGTCAATGACTTCAATCTGGCATCTTCAGTAGCAAGCATTCCTTCATACCGGATCGCGCCATCCATAGATGCCCACGACCAGCTAGGAGCCCTCTCAAGGTGTCGCTGTTCTTCTCTCTTGAGGTCTGGCTTATACCAGACAAGGAGCTGGATGAACCATCTTTTCCAGTGACCGTAAATATTTACGTCGCGCCACAGTATTTGTAGCTCAGAGGTTATTCCCATGATAGCATTAAGCTTGTCGCTGGTGTAGCTGAGTTGGCGATCCGTGTATTGTTGTACGATGGTCTTCCAGAGATAGAGCTTGTCGGAGTCAAGATCACCGTAAAAAGGTTCTGCGTCTTCGTTTTCGAAGACCGTCCACGGAAGAGTTTCCAGGGGCTGTAGATATTCGAGCCCTGCTGCAGAAACGCTGCGAAGATCGACTTCTTTGCACTGCCATAGAAGCTCGTAATCAGAGAATATCAACATCCTCGATGACAGCATGAACTCTTGTAGTGTCCATCCTCTCTTGTCAAGGGGATGATCGAGTTCATACAGTCCTGATGAAACAAATACAGTGCCAGTCGTACCGTTAGCCATGGGGATGGAAACAGCATAGTCCGGGCAGTAAGGCTTCATCTCCCCCGAAAGAAACCCATGTGCCGCATTTTCTGATGTAGATGCCGCAATTGTGATGGAAGCATTCTTGTAGATGGATGCCATGCGGCCTATCTCTGTTCCTTTGTCGGCATCGCAGTCTTGAATGATGCAAAGAGCATCAACCCACAGGTATCGATAACCAAGTTTGCGAGTGGCACAGATGGCATCCTGTATAGATTGTTGAAGTTTGCGTATTTTGATGCCTTTGACAAGTCTTTGGAGATTGCTCTTCCGTAGTTGCAGCGGCTTCCTGGAGCCGAGCGGCTTTCCCCAACAATAGCTAAGGGCCAGGTATGGAGCGTGTGTGTCTGTCTCGTTGACTTTCAATTTGACCCTTGAACAAGAATCTTCTGGTTTCCCGAGGTCGAGAATTCGAAGGGGAAGGACGGTGTCACGAGAAAATTGGCAGTGTTTGTGGGGATTTGTTGGGTGCATGCATTCGTTGATGAGGCCTTTCGCCGCAGCAAACACCTCGTCGCTTTGGACATCTCTACGAAGTGGTCGCTGACATACAATATCGGCTATAGGATCATCTACATCTCGTTAGCCGGTAGAGCAAGATACAGGTGGCTGGGAGGACACTGACTTGTATCAGCGAACAATTGTACTGTGACAATTGTTGTTGTTGGCTTGGACTCGAAACAACCTTCAAGATTGTAGATTCCAGGCAGGTCCCTTTTAGCCGGAGATATGGAATGAAAGTCTCTGAAATTCCGAAGTAAGAGACGGTCTTCGTCGACCCAATCATTGTTATGCTCTTTGCAAACAGCGAATACGAGCAATCTGCACATTCTGCAGCCTTCATCCGCAGAAGTCACGCAGTCTGTCCGAGTCTGATGGAGAAAACCTTTTGGCGAATTCAGGTGCCGCAGCCCCTCATAAGACAGCATGAGTGTGCATACTTGACAACACGGCCCTTGTGAGCCATGGTGAGACCTTTTGTGCAACCGCTTAGGCCTCTTCTTCTTTTGGTCGGCATCAGATCGCCGTCGTTTTGGCCCGGCTCGCGCACTCATGGTCGTATTGGGACTGAATGATATCAAATGGCTTTTCTTGGCCATGAAGAAGATGAAGCCTACTCTATTATCTTCGACCCCCCAGAAAGGGCCGTTTGCTCCGTGGCTCATGTCAACAACGCCTGCAGCCGCAACCGAATAAGCCACCGCCGTCGTACAAGGATTTTGTGTCAGCTGCAGCAAGCATCAGCCCTTCCGCCTTTACTATCTCATTGCGCGTACTTTTACCGTACAAATAACCTCAACGCAAGGCAAATATTCCCAATATCAAATCAACCTTGCGGCCCAAACAGTGTCTGCCTGCTTCACGGCGGGGATCCGAGTGGCGGTTTTGATGCCAGTTGGCATCAATCTTGCAGGTTACGTGTACGCAAGGGGCATCTAAGCCACCCGCAGCAAGCTGGGCGAATGCGATTCGTCGTTGCAAGAGAAAATGGTGGTAGAAAGTGTTGAGTGGTCCCCACCTTGATGACTCAGGACCACCCCACAACACCACAGGCCTTAGGCCCGTGATGCGTTTGTAGCCGTTTGTTTGTTTTCCTTCTCTTTCTCTTTAGCTAGTCTTCCATAGAAGAAGAGAGTTCACAGTTGCCCTTTGTCAGAAAGTAGGTAAGCGAGCGTGTGTTTATTGATTGCCTTACCAGGGCATTCCGCCAGTCAAGTCACGTCAATTCGCTTCAGCCTCATTCTTCGGTGAGGAATGCGTCCGCCTACATGTAGTTACATGGTCTTTCCGCCTCGCAAGGCCCTGGTGCAAGATTTATGATCCATAACAACGCCGTTTGAGCCTGTAAAACATGATAATATAGGTAAAGATAATGTTATATCTTTTGCACCGGCGAACAAGTGGGTGGTCCAAATACAACACTACCTAGTTGTCGTTTTGGGAGTCCTTAAACCATTCCTACCCCCGTAGTTCAATGGCCAACCCTTTGAAGCGACGCTTTGATCCGGTCAGGGAGCTGGAAGATGAATCGTGGAGCGTCACCCCCAGCAGCAGCTCCTTCAGCGTGGAAAATGAGCAGGTCTACGACCCCGGGCTAATGCAGGACTACGAGGGAATGTACGGCCCGAGGCAGAGTCAATACCTTGGGCCAAATCACATCAATCCGCTCAGGTACGAAGATTCAGCGTAATTACACGAGATACTTACTGAATTGCCTCCAGTGATGTCCCTTTCATGCAGCATACCGACCCTTTCCATGACCCTTTTGCAAACATCCTGTCGGATATGAGTGCTGCTGGCCCGATGACATCGCTAAATGCGACTGAGCTGAATTACGACTTGACCGGCACTTCTCTTGACTTCGAAGAGGGCTTGTTCGTGTCCGATTCTGACTTTTCCCAGTTGATGCCGTCATCAGCTCAAGAAGTTTCGCATTCATCGTCCCTTACACCGGGATCCAGCTCGGGACCTGAAACGACTCCTCCTGTAGGCGAAAATGATACCGTTTGCTTTGGAATGGTGGGTAACCGCGTTCTCTGTGTCCTTTGCTTAGGTCTGATGTCTGACACGTTGGCATCAGCTACATCGCATCGACGTCAAACTCATTGGCGATATGCAAGCTGTTCACGCCAAGCTCAAAGACAGTGAGGTTGCATATGAACGCTTCAGCATTGAGAGACTAGACAACCACGTCGTTCTGCGCTTCCCGGGTACTGATAAAGAGTTTGGATATCTGCGATCCGCGGAAGCAAAGGTGCTTTCTTTGTTGTTGGACAAGCCATATCTCGAATTTGAGCCTAGGGCAACTACTTCCGAGCTTTTAGACATCGTTGCCCGCGCCAGCAAGGCCGCAGACGCCATAATCCAGGTTGAGATATATGTCTACGGTCCACAGCGGGCTGCAACCGAAGTTGGCGACACTTTGTCCGACGGCAAGCTGTGGTTGCAGAAGCCAAACTATGTGAGAAACGGCACTGTATACGACAATCCGCATTTCCTTCAGCTCAGGATAGGTGGTGTTGAGCCTCAGCTTATACAACCATTGAACCACTCGGCTGGCGACGGGTTAATCAGTAGAAGGAACCGGGAGGAACGGCTGCGAAAGATGGTCGAAGAGGTATACAGGTCGCTTGACCGTTCACGACACCTCGAGGCAGTGGCCGGAGGAGATGGGGTTACTCAAAAGCTTTTGAAGTAGGTCCCCTGATATTCTTTGACCAAGTGTCCATTCCACACATGCTGACTTGTAGATAGGCATCAAGAAGAAGCGCTAGGCTTCATGATGGAGAGAGAGACCGGCCACATCAATGACAAATTTCGGCTGTGGGAGGCGATCGAGCCGGAAGACGGTGGCAAAGTGTATGCTCTCTACAACAAGATGCTAATGCAGTGACTGACTGAAATATGATAGATATCGTCATCGAATCACCAGGGAAGAGGTCACGAACAATATCCAGCCAGACGAAAGCGGTGGTGGGATTCTGGCCGATGAAATGGGCATGGGCAAGTCCCTATCGATACTTGCACTCATCATGAAGATGCTCGAAGATGGAAGCACATGGGCTCTACAGGAAATCAGCCCAAAGTCTGAGGGACCAGTCAAGCGGTCGCGAGCTACCCTTATTATCGTTCCATCTGCGCGTTCGTTGTTCCGGTTTGCCCTGGTTGTGGACTGAGACTAAGAACACTGACTTGACTTAGTCCTCGTACTCAACTGGATCAAAGAGATACAAAAGTAGGCATGCTCTCCCAATCCCTGACCTCTCTGCTAAACTCCTCCACAGCTACTTGAGAGAGGGGCTGGACGTCATCAAATATCACGGTTCCGACCGGCCAAGAAGTCTTGAGAGAGTCGCAAACGCCGATATTGTCGTAACCACCTACGACACCCTCACTGTCGAGTTTTTGAACAAGTCAAGGCCATCTCTCCTTCACTCTATAGACTGGTACAGAGTTGTGCTCGACGAAGGTAAGCCGTCGACAACCACGTTTGGTTTCGCATCATGATAACAGCCATACAGCACACATAATTCGCCGTCGAGGTACATCAAACTATCGCGCCTGTGACAAACTTGCTGCCAATTCGCGATGGTGTCTGACGGGGACACCTATCCAAAACAAGCTCGCCGACATTGGCACACTCTTCACATTCATCCGTGTCCATCCTTTTTCTGACCCAGCCACCTTTCGGAGATGGATCGAGTTGCCTTTCGAGCAGAACATGGAAGATTCGACTGTGGTCAAGAACCGACTCATCATGCTCATTGAAGCGCTCTGCCTGCGCCGAACAAAAGACATCGTTCATCTGCCGCAGCTACAAGAGCGGCTACGTAAGCTGGAGTTTTCACCAGAAGAACGTGAGCAGTACGAGAATACGAAGAACATCTTGTACCGAATGATACGCTATCAAGTTGGCGAGGTCGAAAAGAGCTCCAAGTTCGGCCTCTTCCAGGCCCATCTACAAATGCGTCTCCTGTGCAACCACGGAACGTTTCAGCAGCCTTTCTCCTGGCATCGTCGCAATTACCGGGCGCAATGCAAAGCCGTCGTCTCCGAATTGGGCCAAAGTAGCGAGATCTCCTGCGATGGATGCAAGCAACGAATGCCCGTCCTTGGCTCTAGTCAATTAAGTGATGGATTTCACGAGCAGTGTTCTCATATTCTATGTTTCGAATGCATGGAGCAGTCGAATAGTAGGGGTGAAAGAGGTGAGGCACGGCATTGTCCCCTATGTACCAGAGTGAGGCAGGCAACGACCGAGGATGGCTGGACGACGTACAGTGGCGATGAAGCTACGTACTTCAGCAACAATGGCCATGCGACAAAGATGAAGGCGTTGATTGAGGACGTCAAAGTTGATTTGCGGAAGACTAAGAGGTGAGAATACCTGTGACGCTGACGAGTGAATGGGGTTCTGACATGCACAGTATCATATTTTCGAGCTGGACTCGAACGCTACAGCTGTTATCAAGGTATCTGACTGAAGCTCAAGTCCCGTATGTTGGGATTGATGGCAACTGCTCTCTTAAAGAGCGGCAGAAAAAGCTCGTGGAGTTCGAGTCAGAAGATACACCGGTACTTATCATGACGACGGGCACTGGTGGCGTTGGGTACGTCAACAGCCAGCCGGCTTCCTTCCTGGCTCGAGTCCATACAGATATGCTAATTACAGTACTTCAAGCCTGAATCTAACCTGCGCGAATCGCATTTTCATTGTCGAGCCACAGTGGAACCCAGGGGTTGAGAGTCAAGCGATCGCACGTGCAATCCGACTCGGGCAGAAGAACAATGTAGAAGTAACGCGCTACATGATTCAAGATACAATTGAAGAGGTCTGTTATATCTGCGGTATTCTATTAGCACGGTTCTCTAACGGCAGATTAGGATATGAGGTCTCAGCAGCGGTGGAAGAAGCAGCTCGCCGCTCTAGGGTTCAAGGAGGTCGCAGACACGGGTGATGAAGACATGTTTATTGGCTAAAAGAGGAGAGGGAAGTTGTGGTTATAGACGTCGCATACATGAAATATCAGAAAACTTCCGCCGCTTCTTTAGTTTTACAGTAGTATTGCGCTATATACACAAGTGTAATATGCTTTGTATGGAACCCGGCGGTTAACGGTGCTGTGTCTCACCGTATGTATCGCGTGGTGTCTAGGGAGGGAACATCAAATATCTGAGTGCCTTTCTTCTCGAGTATTCAGGATCTTTATATAACCTTTCATCGGCAACTTCTCGTCCTATATACATTCGTATCGTTCCGTGTAATGGCATGATTCTGGGGTTTCCGCCGTCGAGACTACCTCCAGGACGCAGTCGGTTTTTGAGGCAGAATGGTACTTACCTCCGTAGCAATAATAGACGGTGACGAAGATAGGAGTCAAAGGGGCGTTTTCGAGATGGAAGGATGATGCAATACATTCTCGAGGGATCCAATCGGTACGACTCCAGCAATGCCATCGGTAATAGTCTGGTTTCTTTTTCCGAAGCTATCTTGATGCTTGCTAATAAGTTCGCGGATTGTTACCGTCGGTTGAAGCCGGCCAATCATATTAGCCCAGAAAACGGTAAGTTCTCCCACACACTCGCGGGATGAGGCTGGCCTCATAAAGTCATCCGAAGACTTCATACGGGGGTTTCACTAACCGAATTCCTTATTTCGCACAGACGAATGTTCCAATTTACTTCGCAAGTGGGGAATGCTCAAGATTTGAAATCAGCTGTGCACAACATGTTGGTGATCAGGTCGTTGACAATGTGGAGCAGCTGGGGGGTATCGGTTGATGTCAACTTGAGTCGCGGATGAGCCATAGATCGGAAAAGGGGGCTGACAAATGGGTCGAATCTGTACTGTACTCGGAGGACGAAGGACGGGAATTGACGTTGACGTTCGGTATATGGGGTTCAGTCATCAACAAGATGGGTAGATGGAGACACCCTCAACGATATAAAAGTGATACCCAGTCCACCTTGGACATAGTGTTGAGTTCCACAACCCAACAGATACCTATAGCAAGGCTCCTCCCATAAGGCTTCCTCACCATCAGAATAGATACGGAATAGAACTAATCACGATGAGCTTCCCAACACCTACGGCAAGGTACCACCATGAACCCACGTCGGCAGTCGACCCAACACAGGAGCGTCTCTCAGCAGCAGGCAAAACCGTCCTCGTCACCGGTGGCGGAACTGCAATTGGAGCAGCCACTGTCGAAGCCTTTGCAAAGGCCAAAGCGGACCACATCTTTCTCATCGGAAGACGTCTAAGTCTCCTCAAGGAGGTTGAACAAAAGGTCAGCGTCTGAACTTCGACAACTAGGACTCCTGGGCCTGACACATTAGAGCTCGTGAAACAATATCCGAACACAAACTTTCACCCCATACAGACCGACCTGTCCAAGGAAGACCAGGTCAAGGATCTCTTCCAGCAGATCAACAAAGTCAGCTTCCTCGACATCCTGGTAGCCAACGCAGGATACCTCCCGGAACCCGGACCACTAGCTTCCAGCGAAACGAGCGAGTGGTGGAAGGGACATGAGATCAACGTGCTGGGTACTTATCTTCTGGGAAAATATTTCCTCAACCAGTCTCAGCCCGTGCGAGGAAAGCCCGTCTTTGTCGGCGTCAACACCGGCGCAGCTCACATGGGTCCGGCCGCCGGTCCCATGAGCGGCTACGTCTCCTCCAAGCTGGCGGCTGCTTCCGTGGTGGAGTTTCTGCAGGCTGAGAATCCAAACATCAAGGCCTTCAACGTGAGTCCTGGAATCGTGAAGAGCGACATGGCTGACAAGGCCAATATGCCGCACTTGCCGCCTCAAGATTCCCCGGAGCTCATGGCCAACTTTGCGGTTTGGCTTGCGGGCCCTGAGTCGGACTTTCTCAGTGGGCGTTTCCTGTGGGCGAATTGGGATGTCGAAGAGCTGGTTGCTGCAAAGGACAAGATTGAGGCGAACCCGGGGTTGTTACATCTCACTTTGGAGGGTTGGTGGAACAACTTTGCTTCGCTTAAGTGATGCCTATAAGATGGAGAATGTTATCACGGTCGATGTAGATCATCAAGCATCAAATCAAGCCCAGAATAAGCAGTTTGTTCATCGCCGTTTGCAGACCATAGCGAATTCTATGAGTGAGTCCATAGAGCTTCCAATTTAGACAAGTTGACAGTAGGAAGCGATCGTGCCTTGCAGGCTCTTCACAGGACACAGATCAGAAATATAGCTCGGAAAGAGAAGACATTTTGCTGAGCAATCACTACTTCTGAACAATCTGTGACATGACATCGCATGTGCTAATACAAGATTGTTGCGCTCTTATTACCCTGGAAGCCTAAGACTAAGGTACTTCGCTGTAGCACAAGGCTCTCCCTTGCATCGGAAATACAGATACACCATAGAGACACTGATTGGTTCGTATATATGCATTAATTGCGACCTTACATCTTTTCCTGGGGCCTTTTGCCATTTATCTCCTCACTTGGGCAGCAATTGACCACAAACACCGTTTGCATCTTGGATCAGGAATTTATTCTCAAACCGCCAACGCCAGTCTATACTGAGAGCAACCCACGTTCACCACACCCGCAATGGCACCTATTCTCCTTTACTCAGGCGATAGCCTAGATGGCCTCATCCACCTATACAAGACCATACTCGAATGGATCTCCCAGCCTCGTGAGTTACAACGAATGCCTCCCAATAGCCTACTATTCTAACAAAGAGGGGCCCAAACAGACATTCTTGCCGTAATCCTGGCCTGGGCGATTACCTTTACCGCGGTCTGCACCTTGATACTCTGCTTGGGTTTTGGACCCATTGGCATCGGAGCTGGTACGTCGTCACATATCCGTCGCATACCCCATATACGAAAAAGGAATCACAGAAATTGCGATGTGAAATCAGCTAATGGACGTAAAGGAACGCTTGCTGCGGCTTTCCAATCATGGATGTATGGAGCTTTTACTCCCGCCGGCGGAATATTTGCGACGTTGACGAGCATGGCGATGCTGGGCACTTTGATGCCTGCTGCGTCTCTCCTTGCTGCGGTGGTTGCGACGGGAGCGGCTATAGTGGTTTGGGTCTTGGGCGTAGGGCGATGACGGCCCTGCACAAATTGGCTGACTTCAAGCTTACTCCAGAGGGGGGTAATAAGAGGTCCAGCGATATATTGCCGATGCAACTTGGTGGAAGATGGTAGTACAGATATGAACATGCACTTGATTCGACCCGTCCTCAGGCCCAACCAACTTGTTACAGGTGCAACACTGTTTCTATATCCTAGTAGTTCTTCTTTGAGCTGCTCTACTACTAGAGTTGCCATTCTGAAGTACAAGATATGATAGATCAAAGACAGCAGACCTCGTACCACGTCCTGATTGCATAATGGCACGTTATATATAGGCAAGCTTGCCTTTTGACAATCACGGCTGAATACCCGGATGAACAGAGTAATATGTCGACTCGCAAGACCCACGCGAGGTCACCCAACAGCCTTGAATAGAATCATGGACAGCTTCCGGCCCAGGGTCCAATCAGTCCCCGCTGATTGAGGCCTATTTCATCCACCAACTCACCAACTCCCGACTTAACAAGGAGACAAGAATTCACCCGATTACTTTGTCATCTCACTGCTGACTGTCTCCTGTCTCTAACGTGTTGCTGACGGGATTATGGTTTCACCGCTTAGGTATCTACGTCTGAGCGGGCGTAGTAGGGGTCCCTCGGCAGCAAAATCCGGGGACGGACCAGGGGAGTGAAGTTGTCCCGATGTTAGCAGGGGCTGGGCATGATGTTTGTGGGGACGTCAGCAACTGCAGAGGCAACGTGGAATCAGTCAATTGTTTTACATGAGAGAGTACTCCTGGCGGAGAAAAATCGCAGAGAGTTATCAAAACAGGTGGAGATGTCCCGATGAGAACATCGAGGCATATATAATTTGCGGATAAAATCATGCCTGATGCTACATTGCCCAGATATAAGTAGAGACGTCTCTCCTCCAAATCGAACAATATTCTTACTGCCACCACCCCTCAACAACAAGTAGCTCTCCGCCTCGCCTCGTGAGAGCTTCATCTGCCATAATGAAGGCCCCAGCAGCCCTCTCGCTGCTCGCCAGCCTCCTCGGCACAACCATCGCCCAGCAAACCACCCCCCTTGGCTCCGTCAGCTTCAACGCCCCCCAATGCGGCGGCGGCAAGAATAACCACATCAACGCCGCGGACTGCAACACCGCCGTGCCCCAGCTGCTGTCCGCCCACTGCACCGACGGCGTCTGCAGCATCCCTCCTGCGACTCAGGGCGCCCAAGAGTCCGCCATTTCTGTCACGGTCGGACAGTGTGAGGTCTTCATCGGCGCATTTGCAAACGGAAACGCGGTTACGTTTGACGAGCAGTCTGTGCAGGACGCCTTTCCCGATTTCATATCGGAGTGTCTTGCTACCTCTGGGGGGTTTGGCAGTCCGCTCCTGATTTCGACTGATGGGGTTCTTCGCTTGGTCATCTCAAACGGAGAGAGCGGTGGTGGCTAAGGAATCTCGGAAGATAAAGGGAATTGTGCTCCATTGTAGTGAAGGCGCGTCTAGAAGATACGATATTATATGAAAGTATTGAATGCGAGTTTAGACAGTCTTCTTGAACATGAGTATCTGTCAATCACGTGTGGCGCATGAATCTTCACATAAGGTACCTGATCGCCATCATCTTTGTTCACACATATAGCATCGCCACCCATGAATGTTTCCTACTTCTTTCTGCATCTTCTCAATTTACCCATGCAACAGCTATCTGCGCCCATTCCGGAAGGGGAGGAGGCTCGAGCCTCAACTCTGAGCGAGAGTTAGGGTCCTCTGGCAGACGAGTAACTTACATGTACCTAGCATGAGGCAGCTCTTATGCGCCTGCTGCCTACCAACATCAAATGCTGGCACAAACGCAAGGTTACCAATTTCCCGGACAAATCTGACGTCGTAACCTAGAGAAACCTGCATATGAGATTACTCTGAGAGGCATGTTCTGTTCATATGCTCGAGGTTGCTGTGATTCGAGACTCAGTTCCGGCAGCTCATATAGAGAGTTGAGATTGCCTGAGCTTCGCAAACTGTGACAGATGCCCCATTCACTTTCCCATAGCTCATACTTAGGTTTTTGGGGCTATTGGTTCGTCCAAGAGCTGGCCCGTACATAATCAAAGCCTCAAGCCAGCAGGGAAGCATCCACGAATTAATGGCAGGATCTCCATTTGAGAATCGGCCCACCGTTTCCCATGGCCTCTCCACCCTTCACAGTAATTTTATACTTCAGTGCTCCCCCAAATCATCCCAATAACCGGGGTAGGTAGAAAGCCAGTGCAGCTTGGGACATAGGCTCACACCCGGCGTGTTGTGAGAACTACCATTCGTGCCTGTTGCCTTGCGCCACATACGCAATGATTCAACTGTGTCCATTAATTAGTGCATATAGCTTCAATAGACCCCCTGATCAAACACCAGCGTCAAATCCCTCTGATAGTTTTGAATACTGATGGAGACTTAGGACAGGAACTCGGGCCGTTCCGCAATCAAACGATATGGAGGTACATAGCGTTGAGTGATTTAGCCGTTGACAGCAATTGCGGCGATAGCACTATATAATTCTCGATATGGCGATGATGCTATGTGTGCGTCCCCTATAGACAGACGTCTTGGGTGCCAAATGAATATTGAGATGAATCCCCGAGTGGAAAACAACCCAAAGTAAGGGACCAACACCCCATTTTCGGGCATCACACCTACTGAGCTTACAGGCACATTGTGTCTGGGGATAGAACCTACGTCGTGGGACTCTCCATCTCCCTGCCAAATATGACGTACGCATACCTACCTATGTATGGATAAGCGTAAGTGTTCCTGGCGTGTGTGTCGGCGGCATGTAACATGCGTACATGGTCCCGAGGAGCCTCAGCTGACGTATCGTTACCTATTTTGACAAATCCTCGCCCGAAAAGTGTGCCACATCCGACCCGGTGTCTCTTCGCTACTGATGTTCTGTGCCCAACCTTCAGGAGAGTAACTGCAAATGCCCTCGGAAATCGCCTACCTTGTCGGGTACGTCTTGATGCGGTCCCAAGACCCCCTGATAGCCTTCATCAGTACCTACATGTATATACACGCAGCATGCATCCTCTATAACTGCATGAGCTACGACAGCCCGCCCCACCATTACCATGCCTCACGATGTAAGTGAAACTCAAGTGATCCAAGAACAGCGCTTGACACAACAATCAGGCTCTTCAAGGTGCCAGCAGTTGAGACAGCTCATCCATCCAGAAGCTAATACTCGCTAGTAGAGTGACTGACAACTCATCAATCACATACCAAGTGTGTACGTGACCACTCGCCTTGTGCGTGCAAAACCAATCAGTCTCCTGCTTGAGTCATTTCTCGGGAAAAAAAGGAATGAATCAAAGGCTAGAGAGAGAAGGCAAGAAAAAGGCTCAAGGTAAGGTATGGTGTTTTGGACCGTGTACTCGGGCATTGCTGCCTATTTGCCTTGACGCCTGATTGTTTGCCTCGTCTACGCTAAACATTGATACAACGCCTTTACAGTCAATTGTCTTGGCCTTTACAGTTTTTCATGAACTTTGAGTCTCCTTTGTTCGTGAGAGTCCAATTGCACGTATGTAGTGTTTGCCGCTTAATATGTACCTGCAGACTTTCGTGCAACCACCTCGTCCCCTAATGGCCTATCTTACGCTCAACAGATCGGTCACTTGTGACAAGCTGTACAGCTCCCGCAGAACCGTATCTTGTAAACGCAATATGTGGTCGAATGCAGGATTGCCCACTCACTCAAGTGTGCCAGGTGAGACTACGTGGCCCTTGTGCCAACCACATTGGCCCCTCTTGCATGATTAGTTTCAGCCGCAGAATGAGGCTCAAGTATTAGGTCACGTATTGTGGTGTGGTGTAGTGTAGTGTATACTCAATGCTCAAGACATCATCATACCCAAAGCTCAGTCTGTGGATACACATCACTTGGGGTATGTCATGGCGAATCTATGGCTGAGCACCTTTGGTACAGGAAAGGAAGAAGAAGAGAAACTATAAGTAGGTAGGTGGTAGCATACATGGGCAGGGCTGTGCTCACCACGCTACAGCCAGTATCTCGTCGTTGTGAATATCTCCTCAAGACGTTTATTTGATAAAAGATACTACCAAGCAGTCTCCTGCGTCATCCCCTTACCGTACGATAAAGCATGTGCATAGCTTATGATAGCAGCCACTGGCTAACACTCTTGCAGTTGCAAATATCACACCACACAATGCCGTTGCCAACAGATGCCAGAAAGAGACATGGTAATAGAAACTGCTCCCGCCCGACTACAATCTCCCGCCTATCTGCAAACGCCGTGGTCCAGCATAGGCCACCACCAACCAATGCTCTTACGACACCGACGAATACCGCCCCTCTTGCTGCGAGGCGGGGCTTGGATATGGATATGGATATGGGTATGAAAATGGAGGGTGTTTCTGGTCATTCGCAAGGGACTTCAAAGAAGCAAGCCACCGTTGCGTACAACATGGCTCGCAGCGGCGCCAAACAAAGAAATACGGCTATTGGAGACGGAGCTACTGTGACATGGAATGGGGCGTTCGACTACGGGACCAAGCAAACGAATAAGTCTTGCGTTTTCATGTGAGCGGTTGTTAGGCACGGGCATTGGAACGCCCCTTACTTTCATCCGCCGATATTCTTGGAGAATGTTTTGCATTTCGGAAAGATCTTTCATTGTTATTCATATTGACTTGAGACTTGTATCAATCTCGCTGTTTTCCAAATAGTCCCCTTGCCTGAGGAGATTCACAACTACTGGCCTTTGGCAGCTGTTTTTGTTCCTATTATCTCTTCGTGAATAAAGCTACATTCTTGGAAAGTTTGAACGGTACCTCTGAAGCTGAGTTTTGGCGTTGCAAGCTCTCCAAGAGCATGGTAGTGGCCGACCCCTGGATGCTTTGATTCCCGGCTTCTTCCGACCCTTTGCCTTTGCTTGATGCAACCGGAACAAGCTCTCAATCTGAATCTGATCCAAAGATGCAACGATGTTCAGTTGCTCACTTTGCCCGACGCAGTCATTACGCTTGATGCGTGCATGTATATCCTCACGTGCGTTGTTAATCACGTTTGTTTGTTGGGAGCCGTAACTGGCATGGTTCTCCTCAATGACTGCATTTTATGTCAGCCAAGGGGCTAAAGGGCTTCTCGCGCTGGCCAGGCATGGTTTGAATTTACCTTGAGTAAACATCATCACTTCACCCCTATCCGTCCAGGCAAGTTGCTCTATAATTGCCCTCGCGGTGCAGGCAGCCGTTGCTGAAGCAAACGCCTGCCATCGTTTATTCTTGTGCGAGTCCCCATAATCGAAGGCTCCTTTGATCACAATGCTGGGGACTTCGTCCCATATCCCAGCAGCCTCCATTTCAAAGGCAATGATGTTTTCTTGGGAAGCGATCCTGTCCCGGTCACGAGCGGATCTCATCACCGTATCGCCCGAGCCGAATGTGCCGAACCATATCGCTGGATTTTGATGCGACATAGCACCTGTTTGGCATGATGACAATTTCTCATCAAGTCTCTTGCGGTGCACCAACTGATGGTTTTGGCATCTCAATTCTTCACAGGACGTGTGTAGCGCAGTGTCGCACACGGCATCAGCAGACTTATTGCATATACTGCAGTCGGTGTTGTGATGTTTATGAGGATAAGTCGCTTCAAAAAGTTGGTCCTCCCGGATACCCGGATACTGATATTTAATGCCGTATCCAAGCATGGCGGTACTGGCCTGCAAGTTCACGAGCAAATTTGATGTTCTTCCAGTGATGTTGTTTTTCATCGTGGACACTTGGAGGGCAGCCAAGATGTTTGCGACCTCCTTATGCGGCTTGCTCAGGCTGGTCTTGACGCTGTTCTTGCGAACGAATTGTCCTGGATGCTTGGTGCCCAGGTCATATTGAATTACCCCAGTGCTGATGATGACATCGCCAAGCAGAATATCGGCACCGTTGCTTCGAGGAGCCGCCGCACAACCTCCCACCAGAGCGACCAGCCGTAGCCTGGGGAAGCTTGCGCGAAGGCTGGATGCCGCATTGGCCGCGGAGACTTTTCCGATACTTGACAACAGCAACAGGACGACGTTGTGTTTGCCAATGCGCCCAGTGCGGTAGTTGTTGGCATCTCCTTCTGCTTTGCCGTACACGTTCTCTCCTTCGTCCCAGAACTCTTCGACAACGAGACACAGTGCTTCGAATTCGACATCGAGGGCACATATGAAGGCGATTTCGAAATCATTGCGCCGTGACGGACGTCGGAATGTCATTCTCTGGAAGTGTGAGTAATTTGTGTTTTCAGCGCGGACGGCTTGTGTGGACGGAGACACCTTGGTTCTGGCCTCACTGAGTGAACAAGGAAGTGTTGCGGTCTTCGACTTTGCGCATACGCTACTACCCGAGCCCTTACAATCCCGAATTCAAAATATAGCAGCTGGAAGAATGGATAATTGTTTCTGCCCAAAATGCGTCAATGCTGTGCGGATACTGCTTGTAAAAACCCATTGTTTACACGTAAGGTACGGACGCCCGTCAGCCTCCAGCCCGCAGGGCAAGGCTATAAGACAGATAACAACATGCATACAAAGACTAGGCACCTGCTCCGCTGATGCATGTCAACGTCTGATCATGTAGTTTGATCAGGTTCTGACTGACAGCAACAGCTCACTACGGCGTTTGAAAAACAAGCCATCCGCCCGCCAGCTGAGACATGCATCTCAGTTTGTGCTACGAAGGACGGAGACTTTTGCTTTTCTCCAGATATCCCCCAGAAGGACCTGTAAAAAGATCGGTTGGGTTTGTACATCTTCAGCCATTAGCTGCAAGGGGACAGCGTGCGATTCCTCGACTTTCCCCGATTTCCATCAGTACTCTACTTGGCAGGGTTCGTCATTCTACCTCTCTGCCAAATTTTATCTTGAAACTATATGCCAGTCACACTGTCCTGGAGATTGTGGCACATCAACCAACAAAGGATGGCTCACATGATATATAGACCCGAAATATGCAAACTTCATCAGGCTTTTGAGGCTTGTTTTTCACCAGAATGGTCAATCTAAAAGCAGAGATATGTTCCAGTGGTGGTACGCAGGGGCACTGAGACGTCACTCAGGATGCTGCATCCGAGCCACGTCAACCGACGCCATACCGAAATCTCAGCACTTCGTCCACATGCAACATCTAGTCTGCATCCGTGGCTCCAATGGCAGAGAGACGCCATCCATGATCAGTCTTCATTGGATCAATACGGAGCATGCCACTCTGGGCTTACTCCTCAGGTGCTCAGGCAGAAAACGCAGCATAGCCAGCGCCGTGTAAGGCAATGAATCTATGGTGCGGCTGAGTGACATAATGCCATCGATATGCATACCGAAGCATCAAGGCAAGAAAGTCTGGGTCGAAGGGGCCCGTCCGTCCTCCGCATCAGGCACTCACGCATATTACATGCAGTTACGTCAAGCTGCACAGCACTATATAACAAAATGCACTCCAGTAATAGCGCAGTCAACATGCATGCAAGCAGCCCCCATAACCAGAGGACGAGGTGGCCGGCCGGGGGGAAATGGCCATAGGGAACGTTGCCCAGGGCGGCGCCCAACAACGAAATATCACTTTTCAGTTTTCTCTTTACCAGCGAAACGTTTACCAAATCGTCATGCGACCTTCCCTGTCTCCCGCATCAAAGACAAGTCTCGATTTGTGGAGCCAGGCCTACGAGCTCGCCATTCAACGCGAGGAAGAACTCATGAGGAACTACAAGAAGTGCCTCAACAGTTTCATCAACGGCCGTCCTCCGATCAACGCGGATCTCTTGGACCCTAACTATGTGATCTTCATCACAAAGCGACTACTGGAATCCTTGGAGCAAAAGAATGGAAAGAACCCGCCCACCGCCTCAGCTCGTTTTGCGGATATGCAGCCACACGTCGACAAGTTGACAAAGCTCCTTAGATGGTCCGAGCCTGTTGTCAAACCCATCATGAGCACTCAGCCACACAAAGCATTAGCCTGGTCTAGCATCCCCTTGTTTCTTTCTGTAGGTTGTCATATTACAGGATCACCAATAGCAAGCGATGACGAACGCCGTGCTCATGTGGATCAGCTCCTTCAGCACAGGTATCCCTGCGATGAAACCATACTACAAGGGTTCAGTTCCCTCGCCGACATGCAAATGTTCTGGATCGCCTTCGAAAAGTTATACACCGATCTTTCCAGGATTCCACAGCACAAGGAACTCAAGTCTCCTTTAAGCAACCTATACTCATTCATAATAGAGTATCAGGTCCGCGCTGCGTGTCATCTATCCAAAAGTCGACTTCCATGGGCCGCAAAGCTATCAAAGAAGTCCAACAAGTGGATTCGAATGATGAAGTCGATCAGAACACTGAACGAAGGATGTCGCAGCCTGTTAAGCTCGCAACAGAAAGCCCGTATTCGACGTAACAGGGATGCCTGGAAGAAGAAAGCACAGCAACTGAGAAGGTACAAAGAGGTTACACTTTCGCAACAAGAGTACATGTAATCAATCAAGGGCAAACGCTACCCGCTCCCTCTCACAGACCCTCCACAATCTCTAACCTCTTCATCCAATTCCCTGCTCTTGTTGATCTTTTCCTTACATTCGTACAGTCTTTTTCGTCACAAGCCAATCACCGAAGGTCAGCCTTAATCTTTCCGAGACAGCTGCAAAGCCACCTTCTCCATTTTCCTCGAAGGAACTCAAACTTTCATGTAGATAGCACAAGCCGCAGGGCACCAATATAGATAGCTACAGATGCTCCGTTGGTTCACAGCACACACGGATGGGGGGGTTTCCATCAGTGTCCTAAAATCAGAAGACTACGCACGATGAGAGATCGCCCGTTACCGTTGTAAGATCATTAGCATTGGCAGCTCTCCTTCGAGTCACAATGCCGCTTTGCAAGTGCCCTTTCAACTGTGACACCGTAAATAATGATCACATCCCAACCATATTGTTCATCCTTTCACTCTAAGACAAGGCAAAGACACATGCGGTGATGTCGGCGTGTAAGTTGTAAAGCAGTTTCTGCACATGCTCAGCGGCTGCCTAACCGATGCGCGTCAAGCCTCACCCAGATACACGCCCAAGCTTGGTCGGGCAAAGGATTCTTCCTCATCAGGATTACAGCACTTCTTTGCTCGATGTCTCAGGCTCCAAGTTGAGTCTTAACGCTGAAGCGCTTCATGGAAAATGCAGCTATGCACTCGAAAGAGCTGCTTGACGTTGTGACAAATTCTAGCTGAAGTCACAAAGCCATACGAAAAGGGGTCAATGCAATCAAAAGGTATGATCATCAAGCCGGTCTACCATCACATATGTACAACGTCCATCAAGGACCAAACAGCAAAGAGCTACATTTAACATACATTATGCCCTGTGATGCCCTGTGCTGCTCATATCCTTCAAAGGCTGGTATAATAATTTGCAAAAGCTTCTCAACCGTATCACGTCTAATTACACTCACGTAATTGTGGGAGGGTGCGAGGCTCGCAACAAGTGACAAGGCAACAGGTTCGTCAAGACCAAGTTGCAATTGAATCCATCACGATTGGATCGAGCGCCCCTGTTGGAAGGTGCATTAATTAGCCTCAGTGGCCGCCTGACTAGGCATCAGCATGCATTGCCGCTGGACCTCCACAGCATTCTTACATGTAATAACCTCCAGTCACCTGTTCAACACTTTTGCTGCCATAGCAGACCTGGAGGTTAAGCTACCTGCCTTCCATATGTTAGTCACTCACACGAAGCCTGGGGCGGGGTTAAAATTTGCTGTGAAAGCCCTCTAGTAATGCCACTGCCTCAATCCTCAGCCTAGGCACTCTAGTGAGGGGATGTAAGGCGGCATCGGGTGGCAAAACTCGAAGTTGAAGTGCTTTCACAGCAATTTTAACCCCGCCCCAGGCTTCGTGTGACTACCTAGGTAACATAAGGTAGCTTCTGCTACTGACAACCTCATCCATACTAGGTACCCACCTCATAACATGAATACACTATTAATCCAGCTTCAATAGAATAGAATATATATTAAAGTATACTATACTAGGTATACTGTTATAATCACGACCTTGCCTTAGACACTAGGACAAGAGCTCGACATTGACCCGCGTAATGCTGCCCACCTCCTCAATCATGTCAATGCTCAGAGCATCCGCCACATCGTCCTGCATCTCCCAAATCTGCCCTCGGACATGGCATCTCTTGCCCCAGCAATACGGTCCCTGTGCCATGGGCGGATCTTCCTCTTCAAAATCACCCACGTGAGCCCCGTCAAAGAGGTTGAAATCCAGAGAACTCAGTCCCGAAGACTGCGCCCCAGGGTGAGCACGTCCGGCCATGAGCACATCGCCATCCGCATCGACTTGTCGAATGCTGCCATCTCGCTGTGCAGCAGACCGAAACGGTCGGTCACGTCTCCCGGTGTTCAACGCCCAGGCCTTGGCCCATCCCTCGGCAGCAAATGCCCAGATAATCAAGTCCGGGGACGAGTTGAGCGCGATCTCGGTAAGATTGCCGCAGACCGCCACCACATGTCCGTGTATCTCGACTGGATAAGGACAATCGTCTCCAAATGGATCGTTGAGCAAGTCAATGGCGCTATATCTCGGCTCCGGACGGTCAAGTCCGCGGTCGTCACGGGGGCGATATCCGGTAGACCGGGCTTCACCCTCAGTTCGGCGAATGTCATGAAAGATGTCGGGGGGCACTGTGTAAATCACAACAAGCTGTTGGTCTGAGGCTCCATCGCTCTGTCGTGCAGCAGCGAATGTCGCAACGACTCGGACCCCATGTCGTGTGTCAGCCCCCGCAGTATACAAAAGCGGCACGGGTGAATGTGCCTGTGGAGGAGGGCGGAACCACAGCTTCCGAAGGAGACGGGTAAGAGATCCCACGGGAGCATCAGTCCCCAGGCACAGACTTCCCGTGCGAGGATCGGTAAACAGGATATGGTAGCCGTCACTCAGCGGCACTGCCCGGAAGTGATCTGCACTAGCAGCAACAAGGCGTCGAAGGGGGCTGTCCCGCGGCACATTGCGGCTCAGGAGACGCTCATCGTCGTTCCCATTAGCACGAGTGTTGGATCCGCTTGCCTCTAGGTAGATATCGCGGCCGTGCCTCAAGTACCAGGAGTCAGCATCGAGGCAGGACATGACGGCCGAGCTGCCTGTTCCCAGAAGCGAAGTGCTGAAGCCGTGGACGATGCCCTCCAGTAGATCCATAGGGCCACCCATGCCAGCAGCGGAGCTGATCAGCCTCAGCTTTCTCGGAGTATCAACTCCCCTTCGTGGCGGCAGAAAGTAGAGAAAGTCGCTCGGAGATGTGAGCGGGAACCATCTACTGAGATCCTGACCCGTCATGGCATCAACCCAATGCAATTCAATCCCGGCGGAGCATCCAAACGCCACGCATTTCCTCTGAGGACAGATGGCCACCGATCGAGGAGGGTCGTCTGGATGGCAGATGTTGCGATAAACCGACCTCGGGCCCTCCTCTAGTGGCAGCGGTAGGCAAGGCAGCCGATCCTGGCATATACAGGAGGTCGATGACGACACCGCTGATCCAGAGGAAGATGCGGAAGCAGAAGCAGATGCTGAAGCAGAAGCAGACGGAGATGCGACATCAGAAGGGAATGCCAAAGATGTATCTGCCCCATCATCCGCAGCAGCAGCAGCAGCCCCCTCATCCGTCTGAGGCGTCGAAGGGTTCGACGTGCCCGTTCTCTCTCCCATGATATCGCACACCATGCCAACGCGTCCCTCCATCAGAAAAGCCACAGAGTATCGTTCCGCCGACGCATCCATGCTGCACGAAATCACCCTCCTCGGACACAAGATTCTCGTCACAGGCCTCAAAAGCCCCAGCGGCATCCCCTGCCTCCGCCGAATCGGCAACGCCCACCTCAGCCTCTCCGGAAAGCACACATGGTTCAGTTCGTATATGTAGACGACGCGGCCATGCACTGCCATCAGGAACCTGCCGTACAGGCTCACGGTAAAGCTCATGGCCCCGTGCAAATCCCCAGGCATACACCCAGGCACCGCGGCACTGAAATCCGTATGTCCAACTTCCACAAAAGCAGGCCTCTGCTGCTGCCGGTGTTGCTGCTCGCCCAGTAGGCTACACTCCCGCGCTAACCACTTGCTCATGATGGCCTCGCGGCTTAGGCTCGACACCGCCGGCGTTCTTCTCATAGGCGATAGGATGCTCAACATGCTGCTCCACCATCCTCCCTGCTTCAGCATGCTCGTAAGCAGCTCGCGGTTCAGCGACGCGTAATACCAGACTCGACACGTGTGCCTCGCCGCATCGAAGTCCGCAGGAGACAGATGATGGTAGATCTGCTGCAGCAGCTCGGTGGGTAGTCTCATTGAGCTAGGATCATCTTCTCCCAAGTCACATATCAGTACCTTCCCTCATGCCATCACAAAGGCCAACATGCCGAGAATAAAACTCACCATCTTCCTCTTCGCTCCCATACTCTCCGCCAAAGATGTTCTCCACCTCCGCCAACTGCCCAGGAAGCGCATAGATCCTCCTGTCGCCGCTCGTCACCATCGCGACAACGGCCATTGTCTCGCCAGGCGTGCTCATGCTCGCGGGTCGCTGCCAAGTCCCTCTCGACCGCGTCGACCGAGCTCCGGCAACGCCTCTCGAGACAAAGATTTGCGAGGACGTCTTGCAGGCTGGCCTCCAGGACAGGAGGCTTCTCGCTGATTCCGGTTCTGTAGTATATGTAAGGTATGCTTTCTCCGTGATGCTCTGAGGTCAGGGTCAATACTCGATAGAATGATGTATGTTGTGAGAGGTAACTTAGGTTGGTCGTGGGGAGACAAAGAACAGGTACTTAGGTACCTTAGTAGTAGGTGGATGTAGATAAGCAATGTTTTGGATTCAGCAGGAAACGGCGATACGGCCATGTAGACATTCTTGTTGACATAAATTAAGTCCTTATCAAGCTCGCCTTCGTCATTTTTATCGCTCCTCCTCCAAACAAACAAACACAGGTATACAAATCATGCAAAGAAAGGCGCTATCTAACTATTTCAGTGGTATCGTTCTTGCCATATGTAGAGCGGCAAAGGGCATAGAGGGAATTGCAACCAACGTGGAAAGAAAGGGATATTGTAAGGGTATGTTGCGGACAGGTGGTAAATTGCAGCCGTGAATCAGTAACGCCTTGGTATGAGGAATCGGAAAAGGGGAGTGAACAGAAAAGGGCAGCTTCAGCATCCCGAAACAGAGTGGCCGCCGTATCTGCATATCAGAATATGTTCCATGTACGAACGCTCCCCATCTCAAGTCAATCTAGGTAGTATTGGCTCATCTTGAATTTCGATCACGTTGTGCTGCGTTAAGCCACACGTTATCTTCCCCGATGCCCAAAGAGCTGTCTGCATTGGGCAGCACCAGTCTGGGCTGGTCTTCCTCAGACCCGTCCGCAGACCCGTCTTCTGACTCCTCGTCAGTCATTACAATCGGGGGCGGATCAGTGTAGACCCACGGCCGCTCGAGACTAAAATTGTGCATATTAGCATGGAGATTCTGTAATAGACAAGTAAGAGTGGTACTCACGGCACAACGAGACTCGGATTGACAAAGGTCAAGCCCTTCTCCTTGAGTTCGTCCAACGTGCTGCCCCTACGTAGCATCTCTCGTGATTGAGAGCGGTCCGGGCTCACGTCATCAGACTCCTCCTCATCCACGACAGCCTCTTCTGCGCCAGAGCCGGGCGCGGGCTTGATGGCTCGCAGGGCAATGTACTTCATCAGCGGCACATATCGCCTCTTGAAGTAGTAGCTGTACCAGATCGAAAAGGGGATGAGAGGGAAGACAGCCACCGACTGCACAAACGCTGAGAGGGATGCAATCTGGCCAACCATGACGACCTCAAACACAACGAGCCCGACGACGATGCGGTGGCAGATGATCGGCCACGCGTTCCCTGTCGCATGCTGCGGCTGGTCCATCGCATACAAGAGCATGTGCTTGAAAGTGAAATACCCGATCGCGAAGTAGATTGTTCCAAAGATCAGAATGGCGAATCCCCACCTCAGCACGCTGTATATGACGCACAGGTTGAAAACGAGCAGCGAGGTTGGCAGATAGAAGCCGTACTGGAATACGGGCGGCTTCTTGAGCTCCGCATAGTCTCGCGGGGTCCGAGCCAAGAAGCGGTTGATGGGGAAGAGGAAGACGCTCCCGACTTCCAGGATGCGGAAGGGCATCAGGCCAATGCCTTGCAGGATGATGAAACTGATGTAAAAGACGGACAATTCTTCCACATCAGCCGCGATGGCTCTGGGAATCTTGCTTGTATCTCTGAGAAAGTCTTGAAGCACGCTCCAGAAGTCGACTCCTGTCTTCGAAACAGCAAAGACAAAGAAGGTGTTGAAGAAGGTGAAGAAGAAATTCTTGGAGATGAGCGACAGCTCGACGTCGCCGTGAGAGATCATTCCCTGTCGGTTGGACAAGAAGTCATAGAGGTAGGGAACAGCAACGTTGAGCAGCGACACCACCAAGGTAGGGACGCCGTTCTGGAGCAGGGAGTGGATGATGGGATGATACTCAAGCCAGTTGGAGAAGGAGGGCAAGATCTTTTGGATAGTGCATATGCTGAGCCAAGAAGCAAGGAAGGCTGTGGGGAAGATCCAGACAAGAGTGAGGATCGTGATGAAGAGAGTAATTGTCCAACCCTTGATCCGTCGCACCGCCCGAGGCTCATACGTGTTCTTCCACACAATATCCGACGGCGACGGCGCAGCCTTGGTCAGGAACCGGCCAGGTCGGGGATCAATTCGGGCCTGGACAACCAACTGGCAAGCCATGACGGAGTCCATGGTCACGAGCACCATATCTGTGGTGTTGTACTCTTTCTTCCGCGCATCATGGACCTTGTCGTCGAGTCTCCGGAGCTTCTCTTCGTAATAATCAATGGCATCGACCCTTCGGCTTCGGAGCCCGAGGAAGCCATATCGTAGCGAAATCTGCGGTCGGTCACCTTCGCTGACGTGCACGTGGGCTTGGTCAGAATCGTCTCCCAAGAGCCGCCAGTTCTCGCCCGTCTCCTCATCGCCTTCAGTAATGTGCGAGTCGTTCTGGGAAGACTCCGTATGGCCATTTCGGTCGTTGCGACCATTGGCGGCCGAGTACCGCTGCTGCTTGCGATAGCGCGCCCAAGAGACCTCCAGCTTACGGAGGATCTTGTTCCTCTCCTCCATGATCTCGTCCAACGCCTTCCAGTCTCGACAAATTGACACGGCCTCGACCTTGCCAATGCCAAGCCCCTCGATGACGGCTCGGATCCGTGCTTCGGTTCTGAACGACGACGGCACGCCAGTGAGGCGAAACGTCCGGTCCGTCAGGGTCGACTGCGATCCCAAATAATCTTGCCTGTACCCAATTATGCGGAAGGTCTCCTTGTTGATGAAGTAAATCGTCAATCCGACAAAGAAGTAGGTAAAGAAGACGTAGGCCCATAGGAACGTCCTCTCCGCGCTCTTATCCTTTGGCACTCCATCCCCCGCCATGCCCATCGATACCGAGCCCAGGGGCAAGTTCAGCGGCTTATACAGGTCGTCCCAGTTGTCGCCATCGTCGCCGGCCGTGTTATTGCCTCCGAGAAGCGGCGAGAAGTTGCGATAGCTGTAGTTAATCGGCCACAGGACGACGACGGCGAAAAAGGCCATAATGGCGAAGATGCGGGTAGACATTTTGAAAAAGGTCAGAAACTGTTGTCACCACACGTTAGCCGCGGTTGCCCTATGAATTCGACCCTGGAGCCATTGGCAATACGCACAACAAACGCATCGAGTCCGGCCGACGCCAGAATCTGCTGCTCAGACACCTTGTACAGCCGGGGGATCCATCCGAAGAAAGAGTCGGTCAGCGGGGGCAGGCCAATGTTGGGATCGAGGCGCCTCTTGCGCGCGGCATAGAGCGTCGGCCATCGCGGGCGCAATATCTAGAAGCGTTCGACAGGATTCAATTAGCATTCAGCAGCGCTTGTCGACGGATATGCGACATGTTTGGGGGGCGAATGGGCAGCTCACGCAAAAGGCAATCAGGGCGCCAACGCCGAGAATCAGCGACAGCACCAGCTGCACCTCGAGATCGCGCACCGTCTTGGACGCCGGCCGGACGTAGTCGTCGCCATCGCACTTGTCTGGTTTAACGGTGTCCCCGAACATGATGCTTCATTCTCCTCCCGCGTGTCTGGGCTGGCAGAAGAGACGAGAGTCGAGGAGTGAATGCAGAAGCAGAAGCGCCGCGAACGAGGACAAGGAGAGGTTCAGGTTGCATAGGTAGGTAGGTCGAGGTATTGAAAGGTGGGTTTCGACGTTGTTAGGGGAAAAGTCTTGTGACGTATGGAGCGGTTTAGCTTGATGCACGCCGCGATTCATGCGCTAATCTGCTGCTGCTACAGCACTCAAGCACTCAAGCACTACAGCACCTCGAGCTCCCTTTTCTAAGCGAACTGCAGTGCTGGTGTGGCGGACATTCCTACTGCATGATTGAATGTGATTGATGGTTGCATGATGATGTACACCGCCACCACAGCCACAACTTCAAGTTGACAGCTTGAAGCCACAAATTCGGACGCCATCAGACCAGATACTTAACCTGGAGACTGCACTTACATGGCGAGGTCGACTATCTAGGTACATAGATCGAATTCCTCTACCAATATATTCCCCTTCTTTGGTTGAGAGAGGCTCAGATCCAAAACCGCAAGCAATACATCATTGTCCAATCCACGTGGTTCAATCCCGCCCCCCATATACCATGACTCTCCTCCCCCAAAGTGGTCCGATCAGACCTCCATTGGTCTCGCGTTGGGCTCCCATCGCTCTGCCTAAACGGCAAACACCGCAACCCAACGTCCCAGCTAGGCAAGTAGCAATGGATACCGTTCCAATCACCTGGAATGTATGGGGTAGAAGCAGTCCCTACATGTCCAATTATCCGGAGCATCGTGGGGGGTCCTCGTGACGAACCATGCAGCGATTGGTAGTTAAGAGCCGGGGCCAGACATATCATGGCTCTTTATCAACCAATCCATGGCTCCCATCATATTTTCTCGTGATAAAATGGCAACTACTACTAGCTGCATGATCAGTCTCTACATTGCATACAAATGCCCTTGACGAGACCTGTCAAAGCACGCCGTATGGGGCCAGCGAGTCCTGAAGTCCTAGAGCAGGTCCTTACGTCGAGTCAACGAACGCATAACTGAATAGGCTCAACCCAACACCTCGAGTTTCACAGTCATCCTCAATTCTTTGCTCACAACATCTCATGCTCAGCCCACAGATCGTCACAAAAAGGCTTGCGCAAAATCGTACCTGCCTCCAAGGCCGAAGCGCAGCGTCGATAACGCACAGCCAGCGAGATTCGGGCCCGACGAGTTGAAACAACACATTGCGACACAAAATCCAGCCCGTGGCACATTCCGATTAAACCTTCGGATTGCTCTGATGTCGCCGAGTAAAAAATTTTCAAAGAGGCCGCCGTGTCATCATAGCAGAAACCGACTTCCTCTTCCAAGAGTCCTACACCAGGGAGATTGGCGACTTGGCTGCCTACCAACCATGGTTCGGCGGTTCATATCATCCGGCAATTGGTCAGTTCCCATGTGAAAAGCATGTGCCTGGGGTATCACAGCATATGAAAAACCGTTGGAGAGACCTTCGAGGAAGTTTGGCATTCCCAGGTGTTTCTGTTCGTGAGAAGCAGAGGGTAAACAAGCTTCTAAGCTTTCAGTGCCTGCCATTGGATCACTGTACGAGATGTGGGTGCTTCTGAAGAGCTTGTAAGACGTTGGAAAGGCGCAGTATCGACCATAGAACCATCAGCGGGTGTGGCACAGGGCCTCAAGATTTCACCGAAGGGGAAGTCGGTCGTTGTTCGCAGGAGCAGCCTTGATGATATGTTTGACGTTCTGAGACTGTGTGAGACCGGAAACAACTTCCGCGGCGCTGTATTGTTCCACAGGAAGTCGAGCAACGGCCAGCTGGGCTTCTTCATAAGCGTGAACTTTCAGCCATCATGGTCTACCTAGAGGTGCCATGATAGCCACGTAATCCTTGCCATGTTGGATGAGTTTTCGTTTAGGGCTGCCCTTCTGGGAGCCGGACCTCAACAGAAGGCCGCAAGTGGTGCCGCTGAGAGGATTCAAGTGGCATGGACATGACCCGCTTGTGTCGAGCTGCATGAGTTTGCAGGTAGAAGACGTAGGCGAACGTTGTAGAGCCTCGCAGACGCACAGGATAGCCATATCACGACAATATCACGACATGAAAGCATGATGTCGTCTGCAATGCGCATGCATAGGAACGCCAGTCTTGGGTTTGCCAAGCCTTGTTGCTGGGCGACAGCCTGATACAAACAACGCATCGCTCACCAGATCGCTGGAAATCCAGAAGCATACCTGAAGATTATGGCCTGACTTGCGTACCGCGGCTTGGCGTCGAGTGCCCCTGCGTTAGTGTAGTACGACCGACCAAAAGTTCAAGATTCTGCAAAAGAGTCTCGAGAGTATCCGTTGCGACAGATGAAGGATCGTTGTCAGATGCTGTGCCCCATATGAGCCCTGCCTCGGCATGGCGAATGCTGAGTGGACGGATGGCTTTGTCCAAAGCAGGGTTACCGTGAACCAGAATGTTTCATGGGCTGAATCTTTGCTGATTTTCCCACTGTCCTGAGGGACAAGGATAGCTGCCTAGCGTCCAAGATGTCGACACTCATAGGGCCTATGCCTCCGAAGTGCCAGAGGAGGAAATAAGGTTGTGGGGTAGAAGCATGACACGAGGTGGTAAAAGTTGTCTCTACCTCCAGAAACGCTTGAGACCTCACAGCGTGTGTTTCGAAGGTCTCTACAGCGCTCCAGGCTTCGAATAGTAAATAATATCATACCGTCAGGATGCTTCACTGGCCCTTTGTCGCTCATGTCGACGAAAGAGGCGAGGCGAAGCTTCTCCTGCTTTGATAGAGAGTAAGGAGCGGTGAAAGCAGAGGAAGGTAGACACCTCGAGATGGCATGCTCTCCCATGTAGATTCGCTGCTTCTGTCGCACACTGCAGCCGCCCGTTGCAGCATGTCTCAAGATTATGCTCAACCGAACACGTCACTGAGAAGCACCTGGCACAAAGGTAACATATGGGACATCTCGGCGAGCCATCTCCGTCTCGTTGTTCCAACGGCGTAGCAGTACGGAACGCCTGGGGGCGTGGACAATGTCCTTAGCGTAAGGTCGACAGGTGAGGAGATATCGAGGGAAGGGGGCGTGTAGCAATGGCTGAGTGTTTGACAGGAGGACCGAGGGCTTCCTCTAGGAGCTGAAGACCTGGAAAGGGTAGTTGGTGGAGCCCAGATCCTGAGACATGAGCACAAGCTCTCATCAACACACGTCAAAGGTTGACTCCCAAGAGTCTTCTGTGCCAGGTCCATTACACAAACGAAAAGTCTGTTCTGCCTAACCGATGCGATGCATGCCCAAGACACGCTGAAGTTCCGATCCCGCATGATCCCGGTCGAGCAGCATAGCCTAGGCACAATCATCCATGTTGTGCTTCCGAACGTTGTATGATAAGGACCGAAGCGCACGTCAGCTTCATGACTGCAGACATGCCGCCAATAGACGGCCATATGAAGGCGTGTTCTATACACACATGTACAGAATGGACCGTGCAGTGGGCTGAGGCAAATGTGACATGTTGGGATTGGCCGAGAGGAGTTGACTGTAGAAGGTCGGCCGCGTGTTGGTGTCTTTAATCGACCGGGGACCGGAGATGCAGAATCGACAGGTATAAAAGGAGAGGGAGTCCCGGTGGGAGAGGTCTTTTGTTTTCGGAGGTCAGATCCCAACAATTTGCCAAATGAATTAAGAAGGCATCTCCTTGCAACTGATATAGACCATCTGATCAGAGAGCCACCTCCATCTGTACAAGATGCCCCAAGATAACGCAACCACTGCGCAAGCAAAGCCACAGGCAAAGAATAAACCCAGTGGGTCCCTTCCCGAGACCAGCCAGATATGCAATCTCCGGGTGCTTGAGCGAAGAGTGCTAAGGACATCGGGCACAGCCATCTCGCAGGTGCAGGTGCCATATGGGATCCAGAGATTCACGACCGAGTGTGATCCCTGGCTTGCTCGTGGGACGCTCATTGGCATTGCAACGAGCAACCAGGGCGGGCGGCAGAATGCAAAAGCCAAGAACGACGATGACAGGTCGACAGTGGCCACTCAAGGCTCCAGCAAATAGCCTTGTGATGTCTGTGGCTGTTGTGCACATTGACCCATAGGGGCTCGGAGGGAGTGGGTGAACCCCAGGAGGTTTACCGAACCACTGGCCGTAAATGATATGAAAATGCCGATTCTTTTCTTGACTTGCGTCTTGTTGGATTGTTGGATTGTTCCTGAACCAGGCACCATCTTTGGGTGTGATATGATAGGGCGAGTCGAGTGGGGGACAAGTTTGAGAACTAAGAATGGCTCTTGAAGCAGATGCCGAGGCTGAGGCTGAGCATCGTCAAAACAAGATTAGGAGATCTAAAACATGTTCTTGATGGGATTCTCGGATTCATGGTGCGTCCCGTGCTTTGCATGTAGTGACTTGTATGCGCCTGAACGAGTAGCTGTCGAGTGTGTCGTCCTGCTCGGCACAGCCTCAGGTCTGCATACTCGTACTTTGTGCTGGAGGAGCCTGTAGGCAGTGGTTGGTCAGGGGTAACGATCCCTCGAGCCTCGTGTCGGTCTGTAGTCTGCAGGTATGTAAGCAGCATCGAGTCTTCTCCCGCCAGCACAAGGCCGAGGATTGCCCCGAGACGGGAGGGAATCGGGCCATGGCGGTGATGGCTTCTGATTCCCCGCACTATTGCCAGGCGTGCTTCAGATAGTCGAGATATGAGGCAGAAGGGTAGGCCATATAGTAGATGGCTAGGTGACGAGCCACGGTACTTGGAGCGTAGAAGTTAGCGGTAGAAGCAACATCGAAGACGGTTCCCGGTGGTAATTTTGTTTCTCTCAGCTCGCGAGCAGGGTCCAGGCGGCGCGAACACGATCACGAGGCTAGAACGAGATTTGAGATGAGGGATCCAATCACTGCTGAGCCCCTGTTTCGGAGATCATAGATGGGTGAACAGGGGTGAGAAACGTTGCGGCTGCCACCTGCCAACGGCTAGGTACCTGTCCATACCAAGTGTTTAGAACGTACTGGGCACAAGAGACGGTAGCAGCTGGTCAGCCTCGGGGAAATTGTCGCGCACGGCTCCAGCCTTGGAGTTGTTGATCAGACAAAGAAGGGCAGGTTGAGGAGAGATCCATCTTTCTTAGAGTGTGCTTTTTCTAAGGTATAGCTGGTTGGTACCTTCCACTCTCGGCACATGATCCGCGGAGTAATCGATAAGGTAAGGCACAAGCTGTTGAGGGTGCAGGTACCGGTACCGACTGCGCGCAGAAATGACGTATGGGGCCTTAGGGGCCAAGGGACGAAACGCTTGTCTGGGGGACGTGCATATCGACGGGAGACGGTAGGCAGATGTGAATTTGCTACAAGTCTTATTGGCATCCTGGACTTGCGTTTGCTGTGATGATCAAACCGTTGTGGTGTTGCTTCTCTTGATTCAGGTCCAGTGACTGTTTGATTGCTCGCGGCTGTATGCACTTTGTACGGATACTTGCGCCCCTAACAGTGACAGCTGTTTGCATTTACCCGCCCTCTCCGCATCCCGCTAGCGACGGAATACGACCTGAAGAACCTCACTAGCAGCGTCTCGACTGTGAAATCAGCGATAGCTCCGGGCTTTGTTAGGTAATGGCTGAGGCCTCACCTGGAGAGATTCAGCGCCTTGTGCAGTGCATTCTTCTACTTCTAACCAATCGCTTCATGATCCAACTCCATCTCCCGTCTCAACATGTCTCCAACTCGTCGCCGTCGTCCATCACCAAAACCCTCCTGCTCCTCCTCCTCCTCTTCCTCCTGCTGCTCCACCCCCCGTCAGACCCTCAAACCCCCCCAGCCCAGCCGAGGACCGCATTTCCCGCTGACGCACACACCCTCCCCAGGGCTCTGAATACGGGCCTCTACAGGCCCTCGTTGGCTCCTGACGGGGCCCGTCTTAGCGCTCGCGGGCTGTGTCAGCTGGAAACGGAAGCCCAACCAGGGCGCCACAGCCAATACGGCCCTGCGCCAAGTGCTGGAGCGGCCACTGATCCGAAGGGAATGCCTCCACTGAACTTTGTCCACCTGCGCCCATCATTCCAGTCCCCTGCGCTGCCACTCTACAGCATTCATTTTTCCAGCCCTTTGGTTCCCTCTTCCTCCCCTTCGCCTCGACCTCGCCATTCCTCAACCTCGACTCTCGCCGCCAAAACACCAAACCCGCGTCCATCGCCAGCCTCTGCCGCGTCGGACTTCCTCTCGCTACCTTGTCGCTTCGTTTTCCCTTGTGCTCGCCAGACACGCGCCGTCTCTTCCGTTTCCGCCGCTGCCGGTCACGATCGACACCGATCTCTCTCTGATCTCTCCACTCACCTAAGCCAACGACTCGGGATTTGAACGACGAAGACGGAAACAACGGCACGGTCTTGTGAAGAGGAAAAAAAAAGAGTCTGGTCTTGAAGACGGCATTTCATAACGACGCGCTTGCCCCTCCTGGACGACACGACTTTACAAAGAGAATTCAACCTCCATCTTTTCTTTTTCTCTCCTCTTGGTCGGCGCATCTCGGCCCACGCACGGCGCTTTTTTTTCTGAAACAAACAACAAATTTGTCGACCTCACTCTCGGATTTCCTTCTTTATTCTTTGCTTAGGGTTTGACGCAGGCGTCAATCTTCTCTCAAGCGACCTCAACCTCGCTCTTCTTTCTTTGGCAAACTTCGTCGTACATATTCTCTTGACTCCTCCTCTCGCCTTCGCCGCCCGCTCCAACACGTCACAATGGGTAATGCTAAGCCTCCCTGCTCTCCCGCTTCCGAGCAATCCGCCGTCTAACCAGCCCGCAGCTGCTCAAGCGCCCATCACCACCCTCGTGCCCTTTGCCGATCGCGCCCAGCTGCCCGCCTGCGCAGCCGCCTGCGGCCACCTCTACGATGCCAACGGCGCCTGTGTGCCGCCCGCCATTCCCACCAACACGCCCGCCGCCTACACGTCGTGCTTCTGCTTCGACCCTCGCCTTGCGCCCTTTTCCACCACCACTGCCGGCGTCTGCGACAATGCCTGTACCGGCGACCCCAACGGCCTCGCCTCCATCACCAAGTGGTACCACAGCGTCTGCAACGTCAAGAACGTAGCTGCGCCGACGACCTCCACATCAACGACTACCACCAGCGGCGGTGCTTCCGCTCCCCAGCGGACAGACGGCGCCCCAAGCGGCGACTGGTAGGACAATTTCCCCCCAAGCAGCCTTACTTGCCAGCATCGCTCAGACACTGACTGTGTTGTCTTCTCGCGCAGGATCTCTAACCATTGGCAATGGGTCGTCATGCTCGTCATTCTTGTAGTCGGTATTGCCGGCATCTGGATTGGCGCCTGCATCTGGCGCCGCCGCTACCTTCGCAACCGCGAGCTCCGACGACAAGCCGCCGGCAACACCAACTCCTGGGGCTCCGGCATGCCCGCCGCGGAAGCCGGCGCAGGCATCCCCATGACCTACCAGGACAAGACGCATACCGCTGCCACCCTGCCGAACTTTACTTCGACCTCCGAGAAGCGCGGCACAACAACGAAGCTGTGGCCGTTTTCCTCATCATGAGACAAGGACGAAAAAGGAGTTTCAAGGGAAAAGAATTGAAGAAAGAGATGGGATGACAGGACAATTTATACAGCAGCCTAATTAAGACGAGCACTACGACATTTTCAACCTTTCTATACTATCCTTTATTACCATTTCACCCCGGACAGATGCCGGCCTTTCGAAGAAACATGTTGATCGAAAAAAAAAACGTCAACAAGTCCCGCCGCCTTCGCTCTCTGTGCATACCTGTCTCATCGACCGGCTCAATAGGCGCGCTCCTCATCGAACCATCATACTCCTATTCCCATTACACTTTCATTTTACAAAGTCATTGCTGTTACAATTACTTGTTGGATTTTCACGGCGTTGGCTCTGCGTTTTTGTTGTTCCAGCTGATGGGCTTTTTTACAACTTTGGTGTGCTCTGTTCAAAAGAGGGCTGGGGGAAAGTGGATTTGGAAGAAAAGGAAAGTAGAGAATTTGGGTGACTTCGTACCCAGTTTCTTTTTCTGTTGTGGGAACTGGATGGTATCGGGGCATGGAAATGCGAGACGAGGCTCGGGAAGACATGTCATGTCATCGAATCATAGCACGTCGCATTTATATCACAACGCATCATTCTGCGGTGTACGTGGTTTTCGGTCCTCCATGCATGTGCTAGTTGTACTTAGGAGAGCGATGGAATAACCACATTCTGTCTTGTTTCAATTCTCACAGCTTCAAGCAATCCACATATGTATACCTGTATCCCTTGATAAGCCCACGCCCTCCAGAATGCTTCCATTTTTTTCTACATCATGCTGATATCGTTTACTCATAAACACTCGTGTCGCATACGCTCAAGAAAGGAAATGAGCTCTCAATTTCTGAAACCATCCTGCACTTCCATGGCGTCCATGTACAGATCAATGAGACAGCCGGCGGACCACGCCTGCGTCGGGCTCTGCAACCGGGTGTTAGCAAATTCGTTGATCGACAGTCTGACGTACACTGGAAGCAAAGCAAGAGAAAGAAGAAGAAAAAAACTCACAGAATCGGGACAGAATTCTCCATTCTTCTGGGTAAGCTCCGTCAGACCCGCCCAGGGGCTCTCGCGTATCGCCCGCTTGCACCCCGCCAGCCGTCTCGTCACCTGCTGGAAGGCCTCCGTCCTGCCCTCGGCCGTCTTCCTCCGCTGGAGGTCAAACTTGAGCAGCGCGCGAAGGAAGAAGCCCGTCGGCCACAGCCATTCCGGCCCCTGGTGATAGTTGCGGCCTTTGCTCGTCGCAAAGTCGTGGCTGTCCTCGCTGTTGCGGTAGTACGGCCGGTAATCCTTGTCGGCAGGGTCCAGAGTCGCCATGCCAGTGGGCCCGCGGATCGTCGAGTCTGCAAGACATAGCGCGTGCCAGGCATGCTTGGGGTCAAAGAGATCAGAGGCCACCGTCATGGCGATGGCAAAGTTGGGTCGCAGCTGGTAGTCCTCGTACTCCTTGCCAGACTTGTAGAGATCCTTGTAGATGCCTCGGCGAGCGACGACGCTGGGGTTCACGTCGTACTTGGCATCGTCTTCGGGAGACAGCGGCACGTAGTAGCACCTTTCGAAGTTGGCCTTGATGAGATCGGCCCACTGCGTCCATGAGACGGTCTTGTCCTCTGCCGTCTTAACGCCCGGGTAAGCAAACTTGCCTTGCTTGCTGAGCTGTTCTACCCATCTCAGGGTGCTGTAGAGTAGACCGGTGATCTCAATGGCGGCGCCATCGCGAGGAGTGCCGGGGATGCCCTTTGAGCCGGCCTTTTCGCTCTCGCCCATCTTGTCCATCCAAGTGCCGCAGTTGAACTGGTTGCCTCCAAAGACAATGCCGTTGCTCCAGTCGACCTTGATCTCTTGGTTGAAGCCTTCATCTCTCATCTGCGAGTCGATCTGGGGTCCAGCATTCGCCTCGCGGAACTTCATTCCGGACGCGTGTCGCTGAAGAGCCTCCTGTATGATCTCTTCGATGCTGCTCTCGACAGAGTATGTGCGCTCATCATCTACCGGGAACCAAGTATCGTCATAAGGGAGGAAGCGACGCCTCACTTTGACCTTGAGCAAGTCGAGGCCCTCTGGTGCGAAGCGGGTATAGTCCTGAATCGCCTGGAGGAAGAACCACACCGAGTCTCGCGAGTTGTAGCGCGGTGCAGCGCCGCTGCTCAAGAGGTTGGGAATCATGCCATGCTTCAACACGCTTGCAAAGGCAAGAATGTGCTCCTTCGCCTCGGCAAATCGGCTGGTGCCGAGATAGAGTCCGCGAATGGAGATGAAGACGTCGCGGCCCCAGCATCTCGCCCACTGCACCGCAAAGTGCGGCAGGCCGGCGGCAATCGAGGGCACCTGCTTGTCTGGCCACAAAGAGGCCGACTTGACCAGTCCAGTCTGCTGGATGCTGACCAGGGCCAGGCTTCCAAGGAACCATTGGCCCTTGGCGACATGCTCATTCATCAGCTCAAAGGCACGATCGCAGCTGGCTCGGTACGCAGTTCGAATGGCCAGTGCAAAGTATCTCGGCAGCAGGAAGCTAGGGATGGCCCTGATGGCCTCGAACCGCTCCCGCAGCCAGGCCGCTGGTCCAGAGAGGCCCTCACTACCAAAGACATGGCTCTGCTTCTGAATACGACCGACGATGTAGTCCAGTGCCCAATGGCCGTCTCGCAGGTTCTGGCAAACTGGGTGCCCAAGATTGTTGTCGCGAATAACGCCTTCGAGGACGCTCCACCAGCCCTGCAGGCCAGCATAGACGAGCTTTCCATGGCCGGGAATATCATATACCCCGTCCTGCCCATCGGTGGCGTCTCTCTCCTCGGCCTCGCACCGGTACAGCAAGAAGTTGAGGTCGATGAGGTTGAGATTGGCCCAGGCTGCCTTGGCGCCCGAGGTCACGTAGTTGTCCAAGCCGGTCGAGTGTTCTGCCGTGGGGATCCAGGTCTCAAACAGAGCGATGCTGCCGGGAGGGAACTTATCCCGGACGGAGATTGTGGTGTCTTGGCCATGGTACTCCATCTTGATTCCAGGAACATCTACAACCTGGCTGGGGAGGCCCCGGAGGAACTTGGTATCGCTTTGCACAGTCTTGACAGTCTCTTCCCGGTCATCGACCTCGAGCATCCAACTGCCCAGATGGTTGGCTCGGGTGCCCGTTAGCAGTACGGGATTGAACTCTCCCCTTCCATTGCCGTATCCGGGGAATGCGGTGTGAGCGATGAGGAAGTAGCCCTTTCGAGACTCGGGATGCACTCTGTGCACGGTAATGTACTCTCCCTCGTGATGGATGTGAGTCTCGTTGTAGCCGTCCTTGCCCATGAGGGTGTGGATCTGGTTCAAGAGCTTCTTGATGCTACCAATGCCGCCTTTGCCCCTGCCAATCTTGATCGTCGGAGTCCTCGACGACTCAGACGTGTAGAGGCGCTTCTCATTCACGAGATCCACCAGCTTGGGGTAAATCTCGTCGTAGCCCATGACGCTTCCAGTGGCGCTGGAGCACATGTTGACCAGAGCGGCGTTTGGCAGCGTGTCTCGTGCGTCACGCTTCTGGGCAGGAGGCTCGTTGTCGTGAGTGCAGTCCATGAACAGGGCGTGGACCGGCGATGGTCGTATCGTTCGGATAATCTCCCTTGTGAGGTCTGACTTGCCCTTGGAGCCTGATGGTGTATTGACATCCGACTTGGAGATGTCATCGACCTCGAAGCTGCCAATGGGGCGGCCACCGTGTCTGTGAACGAGTCTGCTCAACTCTCCCGTGCTCCATGCCTGCATGGCTTCGCGGATGAGAGAGCTGATTCCAAGTCGCTTGACAAAGACATAGTCCATCTCTTCAGATCCCGTGAAGAGCTCGGCGACAACGTACAGGTTGGGTCGAACTCTTCGGGCCTCATCCAGAATGTGCTCCGCAACATGAATCGGGGTGGAGTGGCAGTTGTCGATGCGGAAGCCGGCAAAGTGCTTGGCCAGCATCCGGGCGTACTCTGTCATATGGTCCCACAGCCATGGGCTGTCCTCCCGGCGGGAGCCATATCGCAGCTTGACGCAGTCTCCCCAGACAATCACCTCTCGTCTCAGATACACGCGGGAGTCGGGCCCGGCATTGTCCACCAAGGCGTTACCGCCCCATACCCAGCCATTGTTTGCCAGCGCCCTCTCTCCCGGAGAGAGCTTCGCTGTTGTTTCGTTCTCGGGCAGCCGGGAAAAGTACGTCTCAATGATGGGGTTGGCCGCATTGATCGGGCCCAGCTTGGGCCCATGGTCGTCCATGCGAACATACTTGATGCGGTTGAAGAGCTGTTCCAGAATTTGGTTGAGATCCTTGTCGTATTCCTCATAGAACGGAACATTGATGGCATCGAGAATCTCGACAAGCTTGGCCTTGGCGGCCGTTGTGTTGACGGTGTCCGCGCTTTCGCCCTCGTATCGTCCAAAGGCAAACGAGAGCAAATTAGCAGCAACATTGGGCTCCACGCGCCGGCGGAATCGTTCTCCTAGCCGGTCAGTGCCCTGGAGCGCGTACTTCTTAACAAACTCGACTTGTTGCGGGAGCTCTGCCGTCTTGAGGTGCTCAAAGTCGTTCAAAGTAGCAGAGCCGTCTTGGGGCGGGATGGCCTTGCCACCAACCCACGCCTCGACGATCCTGTCGGCATCTCGCTCGACGTTGATGGCGTAGTACTCCCACAGCTGAAGCGGAAGAATAACGTGCTCTTTGATGCCCTCCATGAGCTGCAGAAGATCCTCTGTGGTCTTGATGTCGACGGGCAGCCCCAGCTTCTCCAACTGGCCGCCAAGCTCCAGCAGCTTCGTATCGAGCTCGTACGCCGACTGCAGCCATGGGGCCGTGACCAAGTTGTATCCGGCCTCGGGGTGCTCCTGTAGCCACTTTGTGTTGTGTGCAGTGTGGTTGAGGACAATGTCGGTCAAGCTCAGCAGGGAGTACTTCTGCTCGAGACTCTCGACCAGGTCCTCAATGTCCTTTTCGCCTCGAGGAAAGCAGGCGGGGTCCCAGCCCAATTGGTCGTACAGACTGTAGGGCGAGTTTGAAGCACCTCGGACCTGCAGAGGCGTAAAGTGTATCATGTTGTATCCCCTCTCGCTGATGCCCCGCAGGTGGCGCTCCCAATCGCCGGGGAAGCGGCCCATGAGCTTGCTGATGATGGAGAAGAGCGACAGCGCCGGCAGCGGCAATGGCCGGCCATCGAGCTTGAGGCGAGGGGCAACATCAATGTAGTACACGGGCGTCTTCTTCAGAGCCTCGTGGCGGTCGGAGGGCTTGGGGACGTCGTCGTCATCGAGCTTGGGCAGCTCAGCATAGGTGGTGTAGAAGGCGAAGACGCCGGACTCGTAGATGGGGATGGAGATTTCGAGCGTGCGATTGAAGTCGGGAGTCAGTCTGGGGGATCACTTGTCAGCCTCGTCTGGCCTCCTCATAGCAGTCATTGAGCTTCTGTGAAAGAGCTCAGGCATCAAACTCTGGCTTACTTGTACTCTCGAAACTTGTCCCGCCGAAACTCGCGGCCCTGCTCCGGGATGTTGACCCAAAGGCTGCCATTGCGGCACACCGACGACGTGCCCTCAATGGCGAACCGGACCGTGACCGGGTCGTCGCTCTTGGGCTCGAGATAGATGTACTCTCCGGCCACCTGAGGCGAGCCGTCGTCGTTGAGCGGCAGCAGATAAACCTCCGTGGTCGTCATGATTCTTGGGCTCATGGTGGGAAAGGAGAGGGGCCCAACAGCTGCCCCGCGGTCTGCCCTGGTTTTGTAGCTGGGCCTTGTGGTGGGCTGGACGACGCTCAGCGGGCTTAGCAGGGATCGGCTCCGTGTGATCCGCTGTGCCAGAGGGCTAGCAGAGGCTGTAACGTCGTGCGGTCAGAAGGGCTCCGAGCGAGTGCGAGAGAAAAGGAGCTGGAGCTGGAGCTGGAGCAGACAGATCAAGAGACGAAATGTCCTGGTTCACGTCCAGACCGAAAGTCAGGTTCCCCCTTTTGGGCACACACGAGGGATTCTGCTGCTTTTTCCCGCAAGCGAGCGAGCGGCTGCTGCTGGTTGGCCGGCAGGCTCTTGGTGTCATGTCACTGTCATGTGCAGGCGCTGCTGCTGCTGCTGGAGGGGGGGCCGCTGCTTGTTGCGCCCTGTTCCAAGGCACCAGGAACCACCGGGCAAATCAAGGAAACGCTGCCAGGGCTCTGGCGCCAGTTGTGTGCTGACGGCTTCCATGCTTGGGCAGTCTTGTTGCTGTTGATGTTTCCCTGTGATTTATTACAGTGATTTTATTCCAGGCCATCATCTGGTAAGACGCGAGGGAATCTGCCCAAATATTTCAATGCCTACCAAAGGTAGCTCAACAGCAGCAGGGTGACAAACATCGGCTTAAAAGCTGTACCAACGACATCACGCCGATGCCCATCGCGATGCATCGAGGGCCGCAACCCCAGATGAAGCTACATCCGCTAGCTCTGCCTCTAGCAGCAAGGCAAACACGCCTCAATGCCATTAAATGCCCCATTGCCTCCTAGATAAAATAAGAGCCACGGTTCCCACGCGGTGGCTTGCAAAGACACAGCCAGCGGAATCCGGTTGGTAGCTCGAGAAGCTCAGAGCTAACAAGCTTCCGCCCTCCCACGCCCTCGGGATCGGCCTTGTGATGAACACCTGGCAACCAGGCGTAAATCCCGTGGCAAATTGACGGCATCTCGGTCCAATCCATATCGAATTTCTTCATTTTCCGATTTTAGGATTGCTCCGACAGGATCTGGAAATGCTACACCTCCCACTCAGATCCAAAGTCTGGTGAAGCTCTCCCATTCGCAACCCCGCTGGCCAGGGGCGGTGACGTCACGATTAGGTTGTCATCATCCGCCTTGGTTGGCCATTGCTAGTGAGCTTTTTCTCCTTACTTAATCCTCGGGTAGCCTAACTAGAATTGTTCACGATAAGTCATCCACCATGAGACAGGACTCCCTACGACACTCCAACACCATTCACGAAGCGTTCGCACGCAATGAGACACTCTGAGGCACTTGCAAGAGAACGACATGTCGAATCAAATTCACGACACTATCAAAGAACGACATCATCCGATCAGCCACTCAACTCGACATCACATCTCACAGTTACCACGTCTCTTGATGCCTGACCAGTAATACCCCATCAATGCATTGCATCCAACTGATGGCCTTTCCGCGCCTCTCCTCCATCGCATATCGTCCACTTAGTGACGCTTGGCGATTTCCTGGAACCGCTTAGCAGCAAAGCCCGCCTCGGCCATCTCAACCGCCAGCTTGGTGGCTTCATCAAGGTCCTCCTCCGGCAGTCCCAGCGCCTTGTTAGCCAGGCCATACTTGGCCTCATAGTTGCCGTCGCCGTTGGGATAAAAGGCCCGCGAGTACATGGCCATTCCAAAGCCCAGCATGTTGCCACCCTTGAACAGCTCCAGGCCTCGCTTGTACCGAACATCACTTGGCTCGTACTCAATCTGCCAGTCGGCGTCGGTGGTGCCCAGCACCCTGTTGAGGCTGTCGAGCATGTCTCGCTGTGAAATGAGGAAGCTAGAGATGTAAAGAGCCTTGTTGCGCCAGTGAGAGATGGTAACCGACTGGTCATTCTCGTCTTCGGGCAGCTCCTTGAGACTGAGCAGCTGTGCCGCAGCCCGGCCACATTGACGCCAGGTCGACGTGTTGATGCGCGTCTTGCCGTCGTCGTAGAAGGTGACCTTTCTCTCCGGGATGTCGAAGCCGTACCACGCGTTGCCCATGGAAAGCGAGTACTCGTACCAGAAGCTGCACGACATGTAGATCCACGACAAGCCGGCCTTCTCCGCCGCGGCGACGCCAGCCTCGGTGCCCGCCTGGGTCATGATGTCCGCCTGCAGCGCCTTGTTGGCGTAGTCGGCGCCATACGAGTTGGGCATGACCCACGGCACGCCAGCCTTGCCCGCGGCGTCGATGAGCTTGGCCTGGGCATCCTTGGGAGCCGTCACGGCAAGGGAGATGAAGAGGAATTGCTGTCCCTTGAGGGCGTCGACGATGGTGTCCTCGTCATCGTAGTCTACCTGAGCGACCTTGACTCCCTTGGGAAGCTCGCTGGCGCTGTTGATGCGGGTGATGGCAGTGACGGTGTGCTTGCCAGTCTTGAGAAGCTCTTCGGCAATGTGTTTGCCCACTTGTCCTCCGGCCTGATGAGAAACACATTAGCATTACATTCAGCAGAGTAGGTATGTAGGAAGGAGAGTTGGTTGGTGATGGTGATGCTTGAGGCTTCAAGACTTACACCGACAATAGCCACACGCTCGATGCGGTTGGTGAAGCCTGCAGGCTGGTCTTTAGCGTACTTGATGGACATGGTGAATTCTTGGAATCTTTGTTGGGTGGATCTTGATATAAGTGTGTGAAGAAGTGTCTTTGCTGTGTTGCTCTGCTCTCTTCTTTCTCCTCGAGATGAACGATTCTCCCCATCTTTATATACATTTTTCTCAACGCCTCTAGAATCCTCTGCATCCAACACCTTCTCCTCTTCTCCCTCCTCCTTCTTCTTCTTCTTCATCATCATCCAATACCCACAGCCTCATCCTTCCCCCTTCGCTCCTATGTCCCTATCCCCGGCCCACGCAGATCCAGATCTCCCCAAGGGCGGACTTTTCCATTACCCAAAACAGCAACAGGATCGCGCTATCGGCATCCACTGATCGATTAGCTGCCGGCCAGCCTCGAATCACGGGCCGTCCAAATACGAAACGAGGTTAGTAGATCCTCATTGCTTGACGAGCCCCCCGGCGAAAACAATTGTCTAGTAATCTCCGAGCCTATTACTCGCTTAGATAATCCCTTCACTCTTTGTTGAGTTTCGCCATTCCATCCATCGCATGACAATATAGATTACGAATGCCGTCTTTCAATGGCCGGTCTTCGCAGATGTTGTTTCGCCGTTGGGAGTGCAGCTCGGTCTTGCTCGGATTTCCAAATTGCCGTGGCGTTGGGGCTTATTTTGTGTGTTTTGTTGCCGATAGGGGGGGTGTTGAGGAGGATTGTAAAGTGACGGCTGGCAGACTTGGATGACGCAAGGGCTGGGATTGAGAATCATTCGCCAACGACATGATGGAATAGTACTGTTGTGTCCTCGTACTCATTGCTCTATTGCTCTCTTCGTTTGTCCAGGGATAAGACATCCTGTAGGACTCGGTTCTCCGAGGATGGATACATGTAGGTGGTGAAGTAGCCCGGTGGCGCGCGGGCGTTGATGACACAAGTCCAGCTAGGCGGATGGTTCAACTTACAACGAGTGGCTGCTGAGCCTTTCCTTCGTGCATGTCATCTTGCTCGCACACCGAGCATCATCGGCGATCCAGCTCTTTTGATCTTCTTTCAATACAGTTCAGACTGACCAAGAATACGTTTTCGATCTTTCGCACCGCTCTAGTATTACTGTTTTGGCGGGCAGTGCCAGGTTACCAGACATATTCAGCATGGCGAAGCTGGAACATCCCTACCCTGCACAACATGCATCAACTTTGGCGGCACAACTTTGCCTGGACTTTCTTGAGAAAAACTCCAAGTCCGGGGCTTTGGCTTTCTCTCCCCCTCCTTCTTATCCAACAAATGCGATGTTTTGTTCAAGAAAAATTGTCATGACAGTGAATGCGCAGGTGTAATATCTACTAGCACCACTCTCGGGTATCTCTTCGTGCAGCAAACGTCGCCGTGCTGCTATCCGATGGTTCACTCCCACGAGATGTCTAGGATGCTGTTTTGCCTCGCAAAGACCATACATCTGAGAAATGGTGCCTGGAAAAAAATTCTCCATTCTCTTGTTCTATTAGTCGAACCGGACACGCGTGCCGAGAGATTGCACAATAGGTAGGTACTCAGACACTGGGGTCGCCGACTTACATGCCCCTTCTTTTACTAATTATCCCTACGGAGGCACGCCCACAAGTAACTACTGCACCGGCCAGGTCGCAGAAGCATCACAACATTTACAAAAGATAGGTCGATTGCCTATCGTGCCTTCGCAGCAATTATAGCTTCAATCGGCGACGCGGGGAGATGCTGCTTGACCATGTCTGGCTATCCAACTGAATCTTCAGCGCTATGTCGGGAAGAATCACAGCATTGTTACACTCTCCCATGAGGCGAGGGATGATGCTAAGGTATAATCGCAGCCATTCCCAGAACGACCACGAGGTCCTGTATGACATCGGAAAATGTAAGGTCACAATTGCTTGCTGCCTTTGGGTGCAATCTCAATCGTAAAGTTGCAAAAAGGCATCCAATCTTCCTCTCCGTCCATGGCAGCATTTGAACCGTCCCAAAGCCCGAGAGAATGCTCCGTTGCTTGGGATAGGTCGACTCAGCTATCTAGATTGCATTCACAGCATCTGTACTTCACAGAGACCTACGACAAAACCTGCTGCTACCGTCACTCCGAGGCTCCCCGTCTCCATCGCACCATTGACGTTCCTCCAAGCTATCAGTCGGAGATTTCCGAGACACTGCATCGTGATACTGGTGATACCAGGCGTGCCGGGAGGCCAGAAAAGGAAACCGAATTGCCACTTCGTGCTGAAGTGGGCAGGCCTTTTTTTTCAACATCGAGATCGTACCTTATCTGCGAGAGATATACGAAGGGCGGAGTACTGATAGATTGACAAGGCGCCCCCCATTCTCTGATCAACAGCTTCGCAAAGCTCGACAAAGAGATTCTCTTTAGGCCTGCTCATCATGTCAAAACTCGCCATGGCATGGCTCTATGCTGAAGCTCTTTCGCAACCTGCCACAGCCAGCTTACAAGTATCAGGACGCCGCGCAGGTTTCCTCTCTTGGATCTGCATTTTTTTCTTCTTGTTTATTTTTTTCTGCTGCTGCGGTGCCTTTGGCACAAGCGGAAAAGCTAGTGACGACATGGGCTGTTTGGAGACATGATGGGGGGCAAGGATCAAGGATTACAAGCTTGGTGGAACGCCTGTCAGCCCCGTTTGCTAATTTGCTGGAGACGGCCGCGCAGGACTGAACCTATGGTGTAGTTCCCCCCTTCCAGTTGCTGCAGATAATAGCACAACGGCAGCTTGAAGCTTGAAATGCGACCGGAGCACAGTGAGATTCGTGTGGTCATCTTCGTGGAGCATCTGCATCTCATCGATCGATGACTCGGAGGTATCAGTACTTTGCAGGTATTAGCATCTTTGGTAGGAGAAATATGTCCTGGGTTTAGGCGATGACGTGCGCTAATGGGTAGGTGATAAGATGGGATGCCGCGAGCCAAGGGTGGTGGTGCTTCGCTTCTTCCTCCGCTTCTTCCTTCGCTTCTTCCCCTCTGGCGCTGGGAATTGGGGATCCAGGGATGGCTTCAAAGTGCTTGTCGAGGAAGCTAAGAGCTCGCGTAAATTGGTCCCCATCCGACCCTGTGGCCGCTAGGTGGTAACATGCATTAGGCGGACTTTTTTGTCGTGTAGGTCCAAGACCTGGTGTCTCCGGATCCCAATTCCATAGGTCAAGTAACGCAACTCAAGGGAGGTAGTCGTGGGACTAGAAGTAATAGCGATGGCAGCTATAGCAGTTGGGATACGATGTTGACGCCTTTGGAGCTCGGTATTGCATTCCTCCTCTCACGGCGGTCGATGGTCAGCGGAAGGACTTGTTCAAAGTGCCCGACGCCATTGGCAGTCTAGTCAAAGTCACCCCGTCTTACCTGTCCATGCCTCGTACGTGCCCGGCGTGACCACTCGTAAGACGATAGGACGACGACGTGTCGGTCTGGTGGCATGTTGGCTTGAGCTTGGGGTAACTCGTATGAGGGCCCAAAGATGCCGAGTCGAACACCTTCCCAGGGAAGCATCGCCTGTATTATATCAGCGTCGCCAAAACGGCCGCTCACAAAGGGTCGCGCATCGCCGCGGCATCCAGGCCGGTGCCAAGGAAACAGCCCGGAGCATGCAGTGGCTTGCAGGAAACCGGATGGCTGCGCGGCTGTGGAGAAGACGGAACGTTGAAGCCTGGAAACTGGGCAGATGGCTCCCAAGCTTGGTTGCTTGGCTTTAGCCGGGCCAAGCAACCAAGATCCCAAGAAGGCGGCCTTGGAATGCCACGTGCCAGCACACGTGACTGGTGCTCTTTGTGCTTTTTGCGTGCTTCCATCCTGTTCTCCCCCTTGCGCGGACGGTCATCGAGATTGCGCGAGCTCGCTTGGGCCATAATATTACACCTGTTGAGCCCTGACTGGAGCCATCTGGGGCCCGAACCGCCACGTTTTTGCGCCGAGCATGAACGTTGAGGCTATTCCAACCTTGCTGCCGTCCCTGTTTTGGCGTGGGTCGGTGATATTGCACAGAACTGGCTGCAACAAGGCGCGTGTCAGGGCGGCCCGGAGCTTTCTCTCCGGAGCATTTCCTCCGTCGCTCATGTTCGACAGGACGCAAAAAAGCCAAGGCATCGACTGCCATCGAGACGCATCGGCGCTGCGAGCCCGACAGAGGTTATCGCGATCGAGATAGATGGCGGCGATCGAGCTTCAGAGCTGGCGGACCCCCCCGGTCTCCCCTCTGCAAGACTCCACCCACGCCATCCGGCCGGAGCCTCTACGAGGACATCCATACTCATACGCTACAGTACAGTACAGTAGTAGCGCTGGTCGAGGGAAGCGCCGATGGCTTCGTCAATTGGACGGCGGGCCTCGCTTCCTGTCGATGGGCCACGGGTCTGTCGGGGGACGCTGCGAGGGGAACCGGGGATCTCCTGGCTCTGCTTCGGTGTGGGTGTTGGCCCTGGGACATGCCAAAGGACATGCATACATGCAAGCGGGCGTGGAAGCTCGAGAGGACGAGCATGACCGCTTGTTCGGCGTTGAGGCGCGCATACAGTACAGTGCTCGTTACATACAGATGCATGCTGGGACTTTTGGGCAACAACGGCTGTTTCCTTGGTCACGTCCAGGAGGCCGGGCCACGGTGATGGGGGCCGCTGCTCCAGTCGCCTTGTCTCGCCCAGGTCTGCTTGAGATGGCACACTTGGAAGCGCAGGATTGTGCTCAACCTCAGAATCTCCCCCTCCGTGGAGCTGCTGGCTTTTTGGGACAGCAGAAACAAGCCTTATTAGCCTGGCAAAGGGGACGGATTGGGTCCCATCCGGAACGGGGACCGGCTTCGTGGTGGTGGTGTGTGGCCTCCCTGCTTCTTGGACCCGGAGCACCGACCTTGCCTGCTGTACCTACAGCCTACGGACGAGGACGAGCTCCAGCCTGTGCCATTCATTGCACGAAGCCATCACACTCCGCCGGCCGCATGTACGAATGTATTTAGTACGTGTGCGCGACCCGCCGGACCACCCCTTCGTGACGCACCTCTCCACAGCCCGGGTTGTGCTGCAAGTCTGTATGCACTGTACTCGTACAGCGGCCAGCGAGACGTGCTCAGATCAATTGCCTAGTTGGAACCTTGTGTGCCCTCCCCGGCGGCCTTGACCACGAAACGAAGCCCTCGTTTCCAACGGTCTGAGGCATGGCTCCAGTGCGCTAATCCGGCTGTGCCAAATCCAACGGGTGCCAGGGGTAACAATCTCACCTGGAGAGGAGCTCGAGGTCGCCGGAATTTGCTTGGACAAGTAGGTCCTGCTCAAGGCCCCGACCAGGCGGGAATCCGGCCGAGTATATATTTAACAATGACGTTTCCTCCTCATGGTCGGTGCAGCAGCTCTCCTCCTTTTGCCTTGTCGATCTAGCTACTGGAAAAAAAAAACAACTTTGGCTCTTTTCGGACTGCCCAATCCTGCTTAGGACCTGTATCGTCCCAGGGCCGGCTGCTTCTTTTACATCTCATAACACCATCACAAAGATATCATCGTCCACCGGCCCCAACCAAAAGCCTCTCACGCACTGGCATCATGGCAGGCCTTGCCGCAGCTCCCCCATTCATCGCCTGCGGTCCAGACTACGCCCATGCAGGTCACATTGCCATGCCCTTTGCACCGGCGGACCGGGACGGCGCCTTGCCACCGAAATGGCCCGACGTGTGCCACAGCTCGTCAGGTCTAGAACACCCAGATGCCTTCTTGCCTACCCTTCCCCCCTGGCAGGCCGCCGAATGGGACATGGCAGACGGCTTCCTCAAGTATCCCGACCAGACCTTCCACAGCCCTGCGACGGCGGAGAGCGTCATCTCCGGGGCCGACAGCTCGGTCGGCGCCGGCACCCCCATCTGGGACTACCAGAACGACCAGCTCTCACACGGCCGCGAGCTCAGCCCTTCCACCACCGCCACCTCTCCATCTGACCACTGCTCCTTTGATCAGTTCATGTCAATATCCCCCTCATCATTACAAGCAGTCAAGCAGGAGGAGCCTTTGGCAGCCCCAAAGAAGCAGACCAAGGCCCGAAAACCATCCACCAAGACAGCATCGTCATCATCATCATCACCAAAGACATCATCCTCATCCGCAAAGCAGTCATCATCATCATCATCATCATCCTCATCCTCATCCTCCTCATCATCAAAGACATCATCACCAAGGACATCCCCTAGAGCATCACCCGTCGCGGATGGAGGCATCTCCAAAAGGCCTCGCCGGACCAAGACGGCGCAAGAGCAGGAAGCCAGCCGGGCGCGCATCCGGGAGAAGAACCGGGTCGCGGCGGACAAGTGCCGCGGCCGGCAGCGCATCGCCGTCGAGAAGCTGAGCGCCAAGCACGACGCCCTGGAGGAGGAGAACCGGCAGCTGTCGCAGATCCTCAAGGACCTCATTGCCGAGCGCATCGTGCTCAAGAACATGCTGCTGGAGCATGGCAACTGCGGGTCGGAGCTGATTGAGAATTATCTGAGGGAGAGCGCCGTGCGGTGGGTGAAGCAGGTAGAATCGCAAGCGGTTAATGTAGAAGCGGCCTGACGACTACTTAATGATCGTATAATGAAAGTAATTTCTCGCACCTTTGTTATTGCCATTCGTCTTTGTGGTTCTGTAGACGGACAACTAGTAGATTCTTGGTGTTGACGCTATTCGCAGCTTACACCAATCTTACTGTAGTCTTGGATAGTGTACGTACGCAGTGCATACCGGCTTTGACATTCCATTTTCTCATTGTAAGTTGATATATATTTATCGAATGACTTCTTTCTGGATGTCTTATCCTCTAACATACCATAAGCAGCGCGAGACACTCTTGCTTGCATTAAGAATTGAGCCTGGCATTGGCATATAAGTCGAGACCTTGATACTCAGCTTTAGCCTCATCACCACTCCAAAATCTCCAATAAACCACCAACCCCTACCCTGATGACTCAACCAAAACACCATCTCAAACACCTTTCAAACATCCTTTACTATCCTCCCTCATTCAACATCCGCTTTCCATAAGAAAAAAAAAGGCCTTCTGACTCCCCGAGCCATATCCGAGCACCCTTGGAGCTTCTCACCACCAAAAAGCCATTGTCGTCGAACATGTACAAAAACTCAACTACCATTACAAAATCCACGTTCGTCATCCCGCATCCCTAGCCGCTCACAAGACACAGCCTTTTTCTTCTTTTCTCGCAGATCCGTCTCCAAGGGGGGGGGGGGGGGCACGTCCAATTCTGTATGTATACGAAAAAGATCGAGATCGGTACCATGACTTGCGTACAAGGGGTGGAGAAGCTTGACGGCTATGACTACGGGGGTGTATATACATACATACAGCTGCCATACAAATATATACCGTACATACGAGTATTATACTATGTACTAACTTTCCTGATAGGGCTGGGCGTTTTTGTTCTCCTGCAGGTGAGAGGAAGGAGTTGTATATATTGTTTGGGGCTTGCCTTGAGTGGAGGGTGTGTGATGCTTTGGTGCATGTGTGCATGTATGTGCGTTACAAGGTTATGGGGGAGAATTCAGGGAGAATGTGGTGATGGTGGTGTAAGATCCTTGTGGAAGCGAGAAGCCCCGGGTAATAGCCTGTTCTACCAATGTTCTCATCCATTTTCGATATAAGGTAGTTACACAGTCAATGGCAGATGACGATGATGGTGGTGTGTAAATGGAAATATGAGTTGATCGGGGGAATTGTATGTATGATGCACTGCACAGTATACTGTATCTTAACCTGAATTCGTCCACCCACCCACCGATCGACATGACCGACTTGCTCCTCCCGGACCCAGCAATACGAAAGCCGAGAAACCAGATCGACAAGGAATAAATGACATATACTGTCAGTCTTCCGTGCTCGCCTAAAAGCCTTTATTACCAATCCAACCGAGTTAAACGATGTATTCCTATGTACTGGTCATGCTATCCGTGACTAGGTGGTTAATTCCAAGGAACAAAATACAGAAGTTGTGGGTTCGGGTTTGGAAAGATCGTGATGCTGCTGGATAGGTAAGGATACGGCTATGGATAACACAGCTCCAGCATTGCCGGAGAGATCGTCCGGGACCCTTGTTGCTGTTGTTCAGGGGATGGAGGGTCTACGCTTCATATGGGAAAATCCCAATTGCATCATAAGTTGGATGGGAATTTTGCAGGTTTAATTACATCATATGTAAGATTATGGGATTCGCATGGGTTGACGTCGTGGTAGCTGATCATGCTGGATGAAAGAAGATGAAGATTATCGTACATGGAGGCACTTTGCTTTTGGAGGCCATTCACCTCTGCATATGAATGCATTGAGACGAGAATTACTAGACCAAACAATATCATGTTAACAAAGCACATGCCGTAAACAAGATATGACATTTTCCCAGCCGGATCTACCGTTTCATGACATGTATCCCAAACGCCACTCCTCACCACGTAGCCGCTGTATACATAGTATAATAACTCATTTTTCTTTCTTATGCTTGCTCATGCTCTACAAAATAGATAGCGGCTTCTTCTCCGTCTCAGAAACCAGATTGGGAATGTCGTCAACGCTCGCCTTGCCCAGCAGAATGGAGTTGACGGCAGTGAACAGAGGATAGTCCATCTCCAGGCCGCGGGCCTTGAGGAAGCTGTTCACCTCAAAGGCGGTGCTGGTACCCTGCAGCTTCTGTCCGTTGAGGTCCTGCTTCTCCACCTCGTCCACGGTGATGCCCTTCTCAACGGCCTTTTTGGCGCATCGAAAGTTGCGGCCGCCCGAGCACGACGTGATGAGATCGGCGACACCGGCCGACGACTCGGTAAAGGTGCCGGTGCGCACCGTCTCGCCAAAGAACTCCTTGCCAAACTTGACCATTTCCATGAGGCCAATTCGCATCACGGCAGCCTTGGCATTGTCGCCCCAGCCACGACCGTCCACGAAACCGGCAGCCAGGGCCACAATGTTCTTCAGCGCGCCGCCCAGCGACACGCCGGCGACGTCAGAGACCATCTGGACGTGGAAGTAAGGGCGGTGGAACAGGGTGCGGAAGCACTCGTGGTCGAGCGGCGGGTACTCGGCCGGCACGGGCGTCAGCTTCGCCTTGGACTTGCGGCCGCGGGCATCGCGATGCTGCATGTCGGCAGGCGGCTCAGTGACCGTCATGGTCACGTTGGGGCTCTGGGAGCGAGGCGTGGGCGCTCTGCTGTTGTCCATCGGCGGCGGGTCGTAGGCAATCGTCGTCTCGGACCACTTCTCGGCCGCAATCTCGCTGGCGATGTTGGCCCCGCTCAGCGCACCGACGTAGATGTTGAGGCCGTCGCCGATCCACTCGCTGAACAGGCTGACGCCCTCGTCGGACACGTTGACGCCCTTGATGCAGCTGATGCCGCGCGCAAAGGGCACAATCTTGCCGCGGATCTGGTCGCAGACGTTGCGGATGAACTGGTGGGGGAGGTTGAAGATGAGAATGGTGGAGTCTTGGACGGCGTCGACAAGTGAGGGGTTGGCGACGATGTTGCTGGGCAGGGCGATGCCCGGCAGGTACTTGACGTTTTCGTGGTATTTGTTGATGATGTGGGTGAGCTTCTGGGGAGCGTCGCCGACGGCCTCGTCGTAGTGCGGTGACGTCTTGGGGATGCTGACGTCTTCCTCGTACACCCACATCTGCACCTCCTCTTCAAAGAGCTCCTTGTTGGCTCGCGTGTTTTCAGCAATGATCTTGGCAATGGTAGAGCCCCTGTGACGGCTGAATTAGCATGTGCCCAGAAGATATCACGCGGTGATCCCTTCGTACCAGTTGCCAGATCCCACAATGGTGACCTTGTGCTTCTTCTCGTGTCCGCCCAAGAGAGCCATCTTGCCGGTTGTTGGGCTGGTGGTGGAGTAGCAGCTGTAGGAGTAGTTGGACGAGTAGCTGTAGGCGCAGCCGAATCGAAGGCTGTGTCGGTACGGAAAAGGGCCTGTCCCGAGTCTGGAACTGAAGCGGAAGATGGAGAGTCGAAGCATGCAATTCGAGCAGCCGGGTGCCTGGTCTGTGTATTATATACCCAGTATGCAAGCAGGAGGGAGAAGAGGGAGAAGAACCTGCGGCTCTTGTGTCCAGCTCGTCTGTGCCGCCAATGACGCATGGCATGTCTGTGTGAGGTAGCGCTCACCGCCTGCTGCATCGGGCCACGGCCCCAACCGAACTGCTGGGATCCTGGCTGGTGCCTTTTTTTTCGCCGAGATGCGAGGGAACCCCGTCAGAATCACATGCAACGCTGGCGTGCAGCATGCAATCCCGTCACCCCTGGCCTTTCACATGCCAGAGGTTGATTCTGCTGCAATGAGGATGCTGGTGCTGTGTTTATTTTCCGCGACGAAATTGATTGAATGCCGCTGTTGCTCGGGAGCATCACGATCAAAGACAAGGAGCCGAGGAGGTGGTGGAATAGCGGCATTTCGGGCTACCAGATCAAAGGGCCGTTTAGCTTGTGCGAGACAATGCAGAACTCAATGGACAAGACGGCAAGTTGACGCCTCCTGATTCGCTCTATTGGTTGTATCTAAGTAAACTGAATGTGCATGAACAAAGAAGAAGCCAATCGCCGTGCAAGGCTGAGTTGATGGCTTGAAGCCCGCTCGTCGCTAAAAGTGTAGGTGCAGCAATACAATGGCCGGGTAACGTCAGCACCAGCGTCTGACACGCCAAACCCAAATACATGTACATGTAATAACCCATCAAGACAAAACCGAGAAAAAGAGAACCTCCCTCTCTTCATTCATCTTCAACGTCCTGCAACAACGCTGCCTTCTCCTCGTCCGTCCCGCCGGAAACCGACTCGCGTCTCGTCAAATCCTTCTTCGGCTCCTGCGTTCGCTCGCCGTCGCCAAAGATGTGGACAAACACCTTGTCGTAGCTGTACCACATGATGCCAAACAGCCCCGAGATCGTGTTCGCGCACCACCGCGGCACCTTGCCCCTCTCGTCGGCCAGGAAGGTCGTGATGGTGAAGAAGTACATCAGCATCGGCGCCCAGACGAGGAGGAACACGTTCTGGCCAATCTTCTGCCGGAGCGTCGTGGGTGTGTAGGGCTGCATGGACGCCAGATAGTCCTGGTAGACTTGGGGGAGATTGTGCTCTCGAGCACCATCTACCAAGAGCTTCAGGTATCGGGCGCTCGGCTGAGCATAGTCGGGTTTGGGCCTATGGGGACCAGTGACGAACCTGGCCCACCAACTCTTCTTGCCTGCGCCTGCATCCAGCGGGATGTACGGCGCATAGAGCGTTTGCGCAAGGAAAGGCTTGGGCAAGGGCGGCAGCGTTGGCTTCTCTGGAAGGCCAACATCCGCCGGTAGGGGAATGCAAGGCACCGCGATTTCCTGGTAGCCCGAGCCGCCGCCCTCGGATCTCATAATGTTTCGATAGTCTTCCTTCGTCACCTCGTACACGACTCCCAGAAGGCTGCCGTCCCATTCGAGCCCCGGCTTTCGAGGGTCCAGCGGCGGAACAATGGGTGGATGAAGAGGGTCGGGCAGCTTTGGGTCAGGAACTTTTCGGTATCCGACATTCGCGAAGCACGGTTCTCGGTACGGCAATCCAGGAAGGTCGAATGTCAGTCGCAGGAGGGGGACAGACACGTTCATCTGAGAAAGGGGCCGTATCCTCCGCTTTCCCAAGAATGTCTCGGCCGACATGTTGGAGCCGTAGGCGAGATAGAGGACTGTTTCGGCAATGGTCGCGACATCCTTGGGGGCGTCCTCGGCCGCTTGTGCGAGGCGCTCGAACGAGGTGCTGGGAATCGAGGAGATCGGCGGATACGAGTTCGATGGTTGCTCCTCTGCTGTCTCGGCCTTCTCCAAGGCTGCCACGGCAGTGGAGACGGTGTCTTGTTCCTTCATGGCGAGCTGCGGTGGACACAATGTGGTGTACGAGAGTCAAAGCGGTTTGCGCACGAGGACGAGGCGATGAGAGGTTGAGGAAAATATTCACAGGAGACTCTTGAAGGCAGCGGAGCATATACCTATTGGAAACGACAACTCACGACGCATGAAACGCGGCTAGGGGGCTTCCTATTTATCACTAACGCTACAACGATCGACCACCCATTGAAGAAGCCCTGCTCGGCTTTCCATCGAATCCTGCCCGACCTGCAGATTCGCCGCCATTGCTCTTCTCTCCAGGTTGTGACTAACGGTTAGGGAGAAGCGGAATTCGAGTCGTGCGGAGCGTCGGACCTGAGCCTGGCTGCGAAGACCGATGGCCCGACCTATGGCAGCGCTGCAAGCGGATGAATAATCACGTCGTGACATCAAACTTGGCGAGGTCCAACTGGGCACCTAGGATGCCTGGGGTCAAGGCGAAACTCCGCACTCGAGCCTGGAATTGATTCGCTGGCCGGAGTTACGACTAGTAGTATGTGTTACTGGTTGATGCCATGTGGTATTTTTGGAACAATGGCCGCACTCAAGTGACAAGGCGGGTGAAAGTGGACGACGCCTGATGTGCTGTGTGCCTGATCCCCTGAATCTACTCTTGCTGAATAAGAAGACCATTGCGATGAGTTCATGTAATATGAAGACGCAGATTCGGAATCAGTGGTGCCCGTCTCAAGAGGATACGGAGCGGAGTATACCTCGTATTCGAGAGCAATTGCTATAGGTAGGTAGTAGTAGGAAAACGCGAGTAGATTCGGCGAGCTTCTCAGAACACTTGGTATTTGCCGCGAGCCTGCTCAACAGTACCAGTTGTCGTCTATATAGCAAAGATAGTGCAACCGCAGCATACATACTAAATGATACTACATCTAGTCTTTGGAAATCTTCCACACCACCAAAACAGTGATCATCGCTTGGTGCTTTGGATGCTGACAGGAATACGTACGTAGACCAGACAACTGAGCCATCTGTCAAGCCAAGCCCAGCCAGCCTCTTGATCCACCAGCTAACAAGTCAAAACTCCGACCCGCGACACTACCGACTCTCGAGTCCACAAGTCGACCCGCCCCTATTTAAACCGACTCGAGTCAAAAAGAGCCGAAGAGAATCCAGGTCCAATGAAAGACCACACGGAACCAACTCTTTTCGCCAATTGACCCTCTTCTGCTCCCGCAGAGGCGAATGAGACGAGTCAACGCCTCCCAAATGGGCAGGCAATGTCTTCTGTCAGCCTCACCTGGGCGCTGGACTTGGACCAACGGGTCCCCCATCGAAGCCTTCTAGCATTCTAGTAGTAGCACTTGGTTTTACCCCCTACTACCTATACGAGTAGTAGTATTGTGACGCCGGCGGCTTGGTTTCAGGCGTCCACGTTGTGTCTCGGTGTGTTTTGATTGTTAGGCTATGCTAGCTTCATTTTAGGAAAAGCCGTTGCGATGGCAAGGGAAAAAAACACTGGAGACGGATGGGGGAAGCCGTTGAAGGGGGATATGAGAGAAAAAAATGGGCAACGTTGCGTGTCCTTTTCTGGCAGTCATCGACGTTATCAACTGCATAAGAACTTTAGCCATCTCATCTCATCTCATTTCATACTTGAACATCTCACCTGGTGTGCGTGTCTGTATGTGTGCAGGTCTTGTGATGCTGACTTTTTGAATGAGGCGGAAATTGAGTTAGACGTGAGTCTTGCGTCGTGTCTGCTGCTGCGCCTTGGACTGTTTGTTGGCTTACCTCTAGCTTCGTCGTTATTTTCTCCCAGAGACTTCATTTCCTGGCAACCTTTAATTCTGTCATCCGCTCTTTTACCGGCAACCTACTTTCGTTTTCATCAATCGACCAACCAATCAATCGTTTCAAGCCAGAATCATGGCGGCGACTGTCTCAGAGGTGCCCAAGATGGGCATTGAGATGATGCTGGAGCGCATCATGGGTGCGATGGAGAAGCAGGTAAGGGAGTTTCATTGTCGGCTGATGGTTGGAATTGCGGCTCGACTTGCCAGCGGCAATCGCGGGCCCTCAGTGAGATGCATCTGTCGTGATAGCAGTGAGGCTAACACCGAGATTAGAACCAAGAGATGGCCGAGCTGCGAAGGGAATGCGCAGAACTTCGATCGTCCAACAAGAGCATGGAGATTATGCTCCAGAGCATGGCAGTATGTTGTTTTGCCCCCTTTTCCTCTGCGCAAACAACTCCAATTCACTCTCTTTCTTGAAAGTTGCCTGATCCTTACCATGACCGCAACAGCAAGGACGCAATCACAGCCCTACAGGCCTTTCCGCCGGCATGTCTCCCAGCCTCGGCCGCGAGAGAGCCCGATCACCTTTCCTGCCTCGCCACCCTTCAACTGCCCCGTCCGTGCCTTCGCAGGCCCTCATCACATCGCCGTCTCGCGAGATTCCCATCCACTCGCTCTCTTTTACGCAGCGCGAGATCCCCGGCTTCTACGTTGTGATCCCCGCAGGCGGTGCTGGTACCCGCCTCTGGCCTCTTTCCCGCGAGAACCACCCCAAATTCCTCCTTGACGTCAACCTTTGCGGCAACAGTCTGCTACAGTCGACCTGGGATCGACTTCTTCCCCTGGCTGGGCCTTCGCGGATGACTGTTGTGGCGGGGCCTGCCCACTCGGAGGGCATCCTCGGCCAGCTGCCCAACCTGGACTCTTCCAATTTGTTCACTGAGCCTGGACCCAAAGATTCCATGGCTGCCATCGGCCTGGCTGCGGCGATTCTCCTTCGACGGGACCCAGATGCAGTCATTGGATCCTTTGCGGCGGACCACATGATATCTGGAGAGGATGCCTTCCTCGCTGCCGTCACCGAGGCGGTGGAAGTGGCTCGGGAGGGCTACCTAGTTACTATTGGCATCGCACCCTCTCATCCTGCTACTGGCTTCGGCTACATCCGACTCGGTGATCGGCTGGGCCTGAAGACGGCGCCGCATGCGCGTCTGGTGAGCTCCTTCAAGGAGAAGCCTGATGCGCACACTGCTGCCAAATACCTGGCTACGGGGCAGTACCGATGGAACGCCGGCATGTTCGTCACCAAGGCCTCTTTGCTGATGGAGTTGCTCAAGGAGCACTGCCCGGCTCTCTACGATGGCTTGACGAACATTTCTGAAGTGTGGGATGATGAAGCCGCGCGCAAGGTTGCGCTGGAAGAAGTGTGGCCTACGCTGGAGAAGATTCCTATTGACAACGCGGTTGCTGAGCCTGCGGCTGCTCAAGGAAAGGTGGCGGTGATTCCGGCCACATTCGGTGAGTCTTTGAACTTGCGTCACGTAACATTGGAATGTCTTGTATCTGACTGTTGTACCTAGGTTGGGATGATGTTGGTGACTTTTCGTCCTTGGCTGAGATGCTTCCCGCCGAGTCCAACAAGCCTCGCGTTCTCGGTGACCAAAGACTGGGTAAGCCATCACTATCTACACTATGCATCTCAAGCAATGTTCGCTAACATGTTTCTGTTGTCAGTCGTCTCTGAGCAAACCGCTGGAGGAATTGTGGTGCCCGTGTCTGGCCGCCTGATTACGTGTCTTGGTGTCGACGACATTGTCATTGTCGATGCCCCCGATGCGCTCATGGTGACCACGAGGGCCCGTTCGCAGGAGGTCAAGTCGCTGGTGAAGAAATGCCGCGAGGCTGGATGGAAGAATTTGCTCTGATTTGCTGCTGCGAAGATACCTTTTGTTTGTTGTTTGGTGTGTTTTGTGTTTGGGTGGTAGATTTAGCTGTAGCCTTGCGGCTTCTTGGTGGCGATTGCCAGAGTTGATGCACATCTACGCAAGTTGTTCAGACGCTGGTACTCTTTTGTTTCAATGAATTTGCCAGATAAAATAACTCCTGCTCAGGGTATTTTTACTCGCAGGTCACTCTTCTGTGATTCATTGCGACATCGGGGGGTGACCATTGTACCTTCCCCGGCACCTCGATTCTCAGGCTCACCTCTTCGCTCCTTCTTCACAACGAAGCATCAGGCACTCCTTCCCTCTTGATCGCCCGCCTACAAAACAGAATTTTCCCATCCATTTCCCCTCTTTCTTCTTATCCTCTTCACCTCTTCGTCTTTCTTCTTCTTTGCTCTCGCCCATCAAGGCTTTTCATGATTGATGTTTTGAGATTCCCCTGCTTTCTTCTTCTGTGCGTCAAAGCTCAGTCTCTTCTGCGTTGACGCTTGAGGATCATCTCGTTCCTTTCTCCGGTTCGTCGGACTTTCTATTTTCTTCAACCTCAGTGACGGACAAACTTCTTTATTAACGCCGGCTGAGATTCTTCTCCTGATCTCGTCTTCATCCACCCTCTCCATCTATCACCTTAGTTGCAATCAAGCCCTCACGTCACCGTCTCTTGGAACCACTTGTTGTCTCTGACTACAATCGACGATGGCTCCGAGACTACGTAACAAGCCAGCTACGCACGCTCGCATGCAGCGAACTGCTACACAGTTTAGCGAGCTGGAGGTCACCCCGAGCAGACACGAGGAACAAGTCATGGTTGTGGATACAACTATTGAAGGTGAGAAGTCGTTCCACCCCCAGAGCAACACAGACAACTAACTGCTCGAAGTCAATCACACGGAGACACTCGGAGTGACGGATCCAGCTGCCCGACCAAGTAACCCCTTTTCCTGGTCCGACGCGGGTTCGACGTCAAATACTCGTCGAAGTTCGCCGGCCAATGTGAGTGAAGTTCCCGCAGACGATGTATGGCAATTCGATGATCTCGAGTCTTTGGATCCATTTTCCAGTCCGGTGGTGGCCGATAGCTACCTACCAAGTACAATCCCTATCCGCGAGAACGAAGCCGTTGGCGAGAATGAAGCCAAAGTGGCGGGTACGCCAAGACGACACATCGACTTCTCGGAAACGGCATCCACGGCGAGGCGAAGCTCACCTGTCGGAACCAGCGACGCCGTCAAAGACATTTGGGACTTCCAGGACAGTCCCAACGCCGCTGATTCTTCCCCTGACACCACCAATGGTATCCTCGAGTCGACACGAGTACCTATCGATGACGTCTGCGACGTGACTCCAAGAGAGCCTGCACCGCCCGCGCCAGCACTTGCCAAGCGAAATGTGCATGAGCCAAAGGGCCCCTCGCAAACTGGACAAAAAGCGAAGAAGAGGCAGAGGGCCAAAGAGCCCATTCGTTTCGACTCACAAACCCAAGAAATTCTCGACGTACCTGCTACGAAGAAGAAGACCACCGCTCCTCGACTGCCCATTGTTCGTGCCTTGCAAGATGCGGCAGTGGCAGCAAGTTCTCCGGCTGAGGCTGGTAGTAAAAGAAAGAGGCCGAGGAAGTCCGCGGAAAGTCGGCCTTCAAGAAAGACCAAAGCAAAAGCCGACCCGGTCAAGGTAAATTTGGCTCCTCCACAGAACGTACTCCTTGCGCATAGCAGCTCTCCCGCAGCGGTTGTGATACGAAGCTCCTCAGGCAGCCTTGATCCGCCATGCACCGAACAGCGCGGGCCAGTCGACACAAAAGTCCCTACCAGCACGCATGTCCCTACCAGCACGCATGTCCCTACCAGCACGCATGTCCCTACCAGCACGCATGTCCCTACCAGGACTGCCAATCTCCCTGCCAGGACCATTGAAGTAACTGCTGCGGTGCCGGAGCCGAAGCAGTGTCGTCGTCGCCCTCCGCCGTCGCCGGTAGCCATTATCGAGAGAGACAACGAACCTGAGCCGGAGCCTAGTGAGCAACACAAGTCCAAGAGAAGGAGAATCTCAAGACAATTCAGCGTTTCTGAACGGGGAAGCCCCGTCGTTGTCAAGGATACTGCGCCTAGTAGAAGAGTTGAGCATGTGCCTCGTGCAGATCCGGCCTTGGAAACCCTACCAGAGCGACAACCAGCACCGCATCACCCTTCCTTCCTAAGAAGTACGTCAACAGACAAGCAAATCGAACAACAACATAACAGCGCTTTTGGAGACATCCAAGGCAGATCCTCTTCTCAGTGGTTGCGACGTCTCAGCGACAAAAATCCGACCAAGAAGCACAACTCCCGTATCGGGAGAAAACTTCGTGATAAAATCATGAAGAGTTTCTTGGGAGAAGCCAATTCAGCACACGAGGCCCCAGAAGCGACACTGGCACCTGCTGTGGGAGGAATCGACATCACCCATGTCAACAAGCAGATCCGTCTGACAATCGAGGTGAGTAGTGCCCGACAAATCGCTTGCAGACATGACGTGTTGACCGCTCCATAGCAACTGATTGCCCGCCTGGACGACAAGAAGGCAGCGACATACAATGTCGCAAACGTGTACCGCAGCGGCGGGAAAGAATCTCTCTCAGCCGTCCGGCAACGCTTGCTACAAGATCGCGACAGCCTGGCAGGGTCTCTTTCTGGTCAAGGAGAAGCTTTCCACAAAAACATCCAAAGGGTAACAGAAACTGTTCAAACGAGGAGCTTTGCTCGTGCAGAATCGGCATTGGAGCTGGACGGGGTTCTAGCAGCACGACGTCAAGCCCGCGTCCGTGTACGTCAGGGACTGAGGGCTTTACGTGATGAGTGTCTTCGTGACAAGAAAGCTGGGACTGGCCCGTCGTGAAGCTGGTGATACCGCAGGGCATTGTGTGTTGATTGGTCGGTGACAGTGGTGTTAGTTGTTGTTGATCACCGGCTGTGCCTGGGTAATTGGAACCTAATGTCTAATGCAAATATCGCATGATTGTAATGATGTATGGCTTTTGCAACTGGTCAAGCTCGTGAATCTTGAGTCCGTATGTGGCAGACGGGTCGTGATTTGTCCCAGGGTCTGAGTCGGGTCTGAGTGGTGGCAGTGCGTAGAGCTGCATGATGTGGTGTGGGATGTGAGTGACAAGTGTGCAGACGGCCAATCAGGAGAAGCAGCGTCCGTGTGTATACTGGAGGTGCGGAATCATGATGCATGCTTTGGTCTGAGACGAGGTGTTTGCTGTCTCAAAGCGGGCATGTCGATGAATCATGAACCGCTCATTGAGCTGCCACGAAGCAAGTGCCTTAGCTTATACTACCCCCGGACAATTGGAGGCTCTGGAACAAGCGTGGGAGGATGACAGGGAGAGCCGGCGGTGAGAGGAGCTGTCACGGCGATACGGGGGGGCTTCAATCCCCATGGTTACATGTACCTACAGTAGCTCGCTGGAGGAAATGGAGTTGTTGCGCTTCCTACGGCAGGGAGAATGGGGGCGTCTACCGTATATGGAGAGTCGAAGTGGTACTCGGTGAGTTGTTATGCACTACTAGGTAGGTAGGTAGTAATGGTGATGGTATTCTCGGCATTGACGCAGGTCGCAAAAAGTCGGGCTTGTCGTGGACTGATGTCAGTTGCGGCTGCTGGTAGGGACCACGATACATGGAGACTAATACAGTAGTAAGCGACTGCAAGGCAAAGGCTAAGATATGTTAGGTGGTGTTTGGGTGAGGGATAGGTAGGATGTCGAGGTGGGATTGGCACATGCCAAGTTGCCAGCGATGGGGGGGTTTCAAATTGTAAGACGGGAGGGAAGAAGCAAGCTGGCTGTTGTGGGGGGTGTTTTTTTGACGGAGAAATATCATTGGGATTGGTTGGCATGTGCGGCGCGGGAGAAGTGTGTACTTTGTGAGAAGTGCCATCTTTGGAGGAGGAGGGGGGATGTATGCATGCGTGCAGTGCAGTGCAGTGCAATTGGGTGTACGATGTTTGCTGTTACGGAGGACAACTACGTAATGCAAGGTGGGGAGGAGTAGGAGGACAGCGAAGTCCTGATGCTTACACGATGGAAATTGATGGTGTAGATGGAATGAATGATACGTCGGAGGAGGAGCAAAATGGGCCAAACATGACAAGCGGAAGAAAGGGAAAATACAAGAAGAGGTTCGGAATAGAAGCGGGATGGAAGGAAAAGGGGTCCCCTGTGGGGGGGACGATGGTTACAGCAGCGAGAGAGAGAGATTGTGAACAGAAAAGAAAGTCCGCCCGGGATGGCGACCCAGAGGTGACGTGACGTGCATGCCAGCGGGTAATACATGTCCACAATGAGGTACGAGAGGGAGCTTTGGGTAGCTGAAACTGGGCATGAAGGATGAGGTGGGAGGGAGGAGAAGAGAGAGCGGGCCTGGACGGATTGAGGATGGGGGAGGCTCTGAAACGAGACACTTGGACGGGGGTTTTTTTTGACAGATGCAGGTGCCTGATTACCTTGTTGAAGAGCCGAAAAGGCGGCGAGAAGAGAAGGGAGGAGAGGAAAGGGGAGAGTACGGACATGTCGTTTGTAAGTGGTTAGGTATAAGTACTACTAGGTCGTAGCACATGTATGTATATATGCCTATGTACCTTATATATATCGTGGGGTCTAGGACTTGTTGCTGTTTCTTGTCTTCTGCCAAATGCTGTGTTGTTGACATTCGATTCGCTTCTCCTCTTGTTGCACCGGGCTGTTGGTTGGCTATTGGCTGCCCGCATTCGAAGGGGGGAGAAAAAAAAGACGGGACGCGAGCGAGCTTGGGATTGGCGAGAAGGGGTTCATCCATTGGCGGTTTGTGTGCAGTGACAGCAGACACACATCTGATCTGCCGGCCTCTATTTTGTTTTTTGGTGCCTAACCTGGGGAAAAGAGGAGAGGAATAAAAAGGGACGCGCGGAGTGCTTGCTCAGGACGAGAGGGCCATCATTGAAACAACAACAACTACAAGTCATAACGAGGTTCGAGCCGAATCGAGTGCGAGACGAGAGTTACCTACCTTACGGATTTTGCGATACGTTGGTTTTGGGATTTGAAACGATTGGATATTCCTTACTACAAGATGCGGTCGTCGAGGTCGTCGTCGGCGTCGTCTTCGCCTACGAGCAACTGGAGGTGAGCATTGCTTTTTCTATTGTCTCTGATGATCGATTGCTTGCATCATCTACGACTCCGGCATTTGATGGAAGCTGGTGTTGTCACTGCCCGGCTGAGGCTACCCAGTTCTGGCCTAAAAGCGTCAAAGAAGTCAAGTCATCTGCTCACTCAGATCGAATGTTGTTCTCTTTTCTTCTTGCTGCTGCTAGGCTCAGCTAAGAATGGGCGCCGCCATGGGGGAGTGACGCAAGCGCCTCAACTTTTCTTTTTTATTCCCCCGGCAATCCAAGGCACCAAGCAGCACAGCCCACCTTTGGCTCTGGGAGTGATGCTTTTCACCCGACTCTCTGTTTTTGGGTGCCGGTGCCTCCGGGCTGCCTCCAGTCAGATTGGATCCAACCATTGATATCCGAAAGCTTGGTCAAGTGCCTTGACTTTTCGAGGAGGGTTCTAGACTCTTTATACGCCTTTTGTCGGGCTTTGAGTTGCTCCTGAGGGTGCAACGAACGAGACCGCCTGTGTCGGTGCCCGTGTCCGGGTTGCGGCCTGTTTCATCCAGATTGCTTGCTTGTTTCCATCCATTTGCCTTGTTTACGCCAACTTCAAAGTACCGGCAATCCTGTTTTCTGCTTGGCTTGTACTTTGCACACACACACACACACACACACACACACACACACACGCATCATACCTTACCTTATATATGCCCATGACCTACCTCGGTATATGTAGGTATTACTGCAGCGCTCTACTACCTGATCCCTCCAAGCACACGAGTGACACACACACACACACTCACACTCACACTCACACTCACCATCATACTTGCCATCATACACAACCATCTTCCATCACTACTACTTCTTTTCTTTCTCCTCCTCCTCCTCCTTCTTCTCACCTTTGTCATCTCCATCTGCGAGCCTCTTCCTCAGCTTCGCTTCAGCTGCCGGCCACCAACTTAAAAGAGCTGAACAGACCCCAAAAGCCCCGCAATTTATTTTTTTCCCCATCTAATCTGCCCTCACCTCACTTTTTTTTCACTTTTACCCTTTGACTTTTTCTACTTCAAAGGCTTCTTCGTCTCTCCCCTCCCTGTTGCCCGGCTCCTCTTCCTTTCATCTCCTCTAGATTCTTCAAGGGTTGTCAGTTCTGACCAGTCGTCGTCGTTGTTTTTCCTGTTTGTCGCGCTACAGCAGCCACTTCACCGGCTTCTCCTTCATTTACCGCAGCCGCGCCTCGAGCTCCGGCAGCAGCACCAGCTCGTCCGAGGCCATCCGTCCCTGGGGCAGCATCACCAGCTCCGGCTCCAGCTCCAGCTCCTCGCGCCGAGCGTCGACGTCGCGCGACGATTCGCATCACGGCAAGCGAAGGAGGCGCAAGCACCACAGGATGCCGTTCCGCCAGCGCATGGCCCGCCACTTTGGCGACTCTGTATGCCGTCTCCAGCGCTTGACTTACAAGCTGACCCTCCTCCGTCCATTCACACGCTTCTGCCACTCGCTCCTCCGCGACTCGTGCATGCTAACGTCATTGGATCGGCAGCTGGCCCCCGAAAAGGCGTACCTCAGCTACTACGATGTGCTGCTCACCGTCGAGGACATCAAGTCGCTCAAGAACGACTGGCTGACGGACAACAACATCGCCTTCTGGGAGGAGTATCTCGAGCGCGAGACGCTGCCGCGCTACCCCCAGGCCCGCATCATCCTGCTGCGCCCGAGCATGACCTTTCTGTTGATGAAGGAACCCGACATGGCTCATGTTCGCTCCGCGCTGCCCGACTTCAGCAAGGTCACCCACGTCTTCCTGCCCATCAACGACAACCGCAACGTCGCCATGGCCGAGGGCGGCAGCCACTGGTCGCTGCTGCTCGTCTCCGTCCTCGACGGCATCGCCTTTCACTACGACTCGCTCGGCGGCGCCAATTACGGCGAGGCCAACCTGGCCACTAGGAAACTCAGCGAAATCGTCAAGCGCCCCATCCGCTTCGTCAACCTCGACGACTCCCCCCAGCAGGAGAACGGCAGCGACTGCGGCGTCTTTGTCTGCCTGCTGATGCGCCACCTGCTCGTCAAGCGGCTGCTCGTCGCCAACGCCAGGGAGAAGGTGTCCATGAGCATGGCCGGCAAGATGGTCGATAGCAACGGTGGCCGGAAGGAGATGCTCCGCATCATTGAGAACCTGCGCAAGGAGGGAGAGCGTCGCCGATCGTGAGTGTCTGCTGTTTCACCCTTGAATCTGTGTCTGACATGCGATGGCTAACCGCGGCGTCAAGGAGAAGTGCGAGCCCCTTTGCCTCTACCAAGACTCCCCCGCGAATTGAATAGAAAGCTGCTCGCTACGGCTCTTGGGAAGATTTCCAGAAACTCTTGCACGAGCCTGGCCAGCAGGGAGGTGACGGGTCCACCGAGCAGCTGCTCACGCCCGCCTCCACGCCTCCTGATTCCAAGAAGGCGGCTGTCGTTGCCGGCGATGCAAAGACGGCCCAGCCCAAGACGGGCGCTGCGAAGGCGACGACAGATTCTAAGACGCGCGCATCCAAGGCTGTTGCCTCCACCAAGGCTGCTGCTTCCGCGACTGCCAATTCAACAAAGAATGCTGCCTCCAAGTCTGTTGCCTTGAAGACTGCCTCAAAGCCTGTCGCTTCCAAGACGGATATGCCCAAGCCTGTGACTTACAAGGCCGGTGTCTCAAGGACGAATACCTCAAAGACCGCCACGTCGAAGACAGTTGCACAGCCCGAACGACGCGCATCAGCCAAGGCTCCCGGCAAGGGACAGATTCAAACTCCAGCAACAGCAAAGCGCCCGGCCAAGGCCACCCCATCCAGGAGCAGCTCGCCCAAGGTCACCAAGGTCACAAAGACCACCGCTTCGAAGACCGTCTCTCCCATCAGCAAACCCCCTCAGCGCGCGCGCAGCACATCCACTCCCATTGTGCGCATGGTGCGGATCCAACCGCCGCCTCGCGATCCCAATAAGCCGACGATGCTCGAGATCAAGTTTGCCTCCAACAAGGGGCTCCCAAAGAAGACGCCGACGCCGGCGCCGAAGAAGCCCGCCGCCGCGCCCATCAAGGACCGTGGTCTCCGAGCAGCCTTGGAATAGGTTTTCGGCTGGTGCCTACGCAAGGCCGTGCCACCGAGCGAGAGCTCACCAAGTCATCCAGTTTAGTTGTGTCTTTGCTTCTTTGTCTTTGTCTTTTCTGTCTCACTTTTTTTCCCCCACTTCTGACCCCGAGTCTTTGATGCACTCTATTCTTGCATGTTTGGCGTTGGATAGGTATGGTAATTGCGGAGGTGGAGAGCATACCACGGACATGAAGATGCACTGCGCTTGATGAACGTCTAGGGAGAATGAACGAGGTTTGAGATACCAAATATTTCTGTCTCTTTGATTTTTCTGTACTTTCAACTTTCTCTTTACCCACGACGAGATATGAGCATGACGGCTTCAGGGAAGCAAGGGAGGCATGGCGCTACAGGACATGGCCATTGACGCAATCGTCGTGGCAGACGAGGATTCTTCTCTTCCCTTTGTTGGATTTGAGTCCCCGAGAGAGCGGGCATTGCTTTCGGCATAGCATTCTGAGCATCGATTCGAGTACTGACCAATAAACTGATGATTTGATATGACCCTATGCGCCAAACTCCTAGTCTACCATTTCTATGGTACATGTATATATGTCGTGATCAAGAATGACCCATCTTGAACCCGCGGGTATTCCACTTTGCCTTCCCTATATTGACTGTTGCTGCCATTGTAATGGTCCACCACCCCTTTGAAGCCCACCAGGTTGCTATTTGCGTTGTACGAGGAGATGGCGGATCAAGGCTTGTTCACAAACGCCGGGTTCTGCTCCATAGTCGCAGAAATGTATCCCCTCAACGCAGCCCATCGATTCGACACCGCCGGCGCCGGAGCCGGCTGCTTCGTCTCCTCCGCCGCCTTCTTCGTCTCGGCCACGGGTTTGTTGTTGTTGTTGAAGGAACCAGCAGCAGCACCCTGTTGTTGTTGTGTCTGCGCCGCCGCAGAAACAGTCGACAACTGCGCCATGCTAACGCCAAACCTCGCCATCTCGCCCCTCAACAACCTCTCCTTCCTCTTCAGCGCGCCCCTTTTACTCCTCAAGCTCTGGTGCTTGATCTTGCCGTCCAGGACCTCTGCTGCGCCTTCGCCGTCTGCGAGTTCGGGGAGGGCATCGGCTAGACTATCCAGCGAGCTGAGCTGGTTTTTTGTTGTTGACTTTGAGGACCGTCGGCGGGTCTTTGATGATTTTGAGATGCGGTTGGAGGATGAGGCGACGCGGGAGATGAAGGCGGAGTGCTTGATGGTGCGCTTGTCGCGCTTGGTGGAGAGGAAGGAGTCTGTTGTTGAGGCGTTGGGGCGGAATGTTTTTGGGGGAGCGAGGGGATGGATTGCGTTTGTGATGCGGGCGTGGCGGAGGGCGGTTGCGGATGGTTTTTGGGGGGCCTTTTTTTTATTTGAAAGGTGTTGGAACTGAGATTAGCTGCGTGATTCTGGGTTTTGATGGGATGAGATTGAGGGGGGGGGGGGAGGGGGATGTACCATTTTGTAAGATTGTTGGAGGTTGGGTGTTTGATTGTTCGGCGGCGGTGGTGGTGGTGGTTTGTCACATGCGAGGTTTGGTTGGGAGTTGGAGGATGGGAAAAAAAAGTTGGTGATGGATGGACTTTTTGGTGGGGAATTGGCTCGGTGAGGGCGGGATGGTTGACCGAGGTGTGGGTGGGGTAAAGAAGGATTTGGTATTGAGCTTGCCTTGTAAGCCAGACTCGGCGTGCACTCACTTTTGCTTTCCTTACATGATTTTTTTTTGCATGAGAGGAGGAGAGTGTAAGTGGTTGTCCACGGCTAACAGTCATGGATAAGATTGAGCACCTGAAAAGAGAGATTGCGCAGCGGGAGGCTGAGCTGCAGGATCTACGCAAACAACTTGCCGAAGCGGAAGCAGAAAAGCCAAGCGTTGAAAATGGCAGGGATAATACGACGACGAGCCAGAGTGATGGTGGTGGTGGTGAGGGCTGGAAGTGGCCTTTGGAAGAGCACGAGTACGAGAGATATAGCAGACAGATGATTGTCCCCGATTTCGGACTCCAAGGTACTACCTCTTCCTCTTTACACTTTTGTCTTTTACGAATATGAGTCCACATGCTGAACATAAGGGGGGGAAAAAATAAAAACAAAAGGCCAGCTGAATATCAAAAATGCCAAGGTGCTCCTCGTCGGCGCAGGCGGGCTGGGATGTCCGGCAGCGGCGTATCTCGCCGGCGCGGGCGTCGGGACGCTGGGGCTCGTGGACGGCGATGCGGTCGAGGTGTCGAATCTGCATCGGCAGGTTGCGCATTCGACGGCGAGGGTGGGCATGATGAAGGTTGATTCCGCCGTGGCCTATCTCCAGGGGTGAGTGAGTCTTATGGTTTTGCAATGGGAATGGAGAATGACCCTCCGTGCTTAATGATACGGGCTTGACAGACTGAATCCTACCATCACATATCGTGCCCACGCAACTCATCTCACGCCGCAAAACGCAGAGGAAATCGTCTCCCAGTACGACCTCGTCCTGGACTGCACCGACCATCCCACCTCGCGCTACCTCATCTCCGACATCTGCGTCCTCCTGTCGAAACCACTCGTCTCGGCTTCCGCATTCCAAACCTCGGGCCAGCTCATTGTGCTCAACAGTCCCCCCGGAAAGGGCCCCTGCTACCGTTGCGTGTTCCCGAAGCCTCCTCCTCCCGAAAGCGTGATTGGATGCGGCGAGGGCGGCATCGTGGGGCCCGTGGTGGGCGTCATGGGCGTTTTGCAGGCGTTGGAGGCGATGAAACTTCTTGTACGGGGGGATCATCGCCGCTTGAAAAAGACGCGTGCGGATGGGACGACGACGGAGGAGGAGGAGGAGAAGGATGTGAAGCAGGTCGGGATGCTGCTGTTTAGTGCCATGGCGGATGTGCCGTTTCGGACGGTCAGGATGAGGGGCAAGAGGAAGGGCTGCTTTGCGTGTGGTGGCGGGGATGGTTCTGCGTTGACGCTTACGGAGTTGAAGACGTCGTTGGACTACGTCCAATTTTGCGGCGTCAATACACCTGTCAAGCTGCTTCGGCCAGAGGAACGCATTTCCGTGGCCGAGTACGAGAGGATAGCGCGGGAGAAACGAGCGCATGTGCTGCTGGATGTGCGAGAAAAGGAGCATTTCGAGCTCTGCAGCATTCCGGGGTCGGTCAATGTCCCCATCAGTCGGTTCACGGCTCGGCGAGAGGGTGCGGAGTTGGAGGATTTGATACCGGGGGGTGTTGCGGTGCTGCCTCCTGATGCGCCGATCTACGTCGTTTGCCGGGTGGGCAACGATTCGCAGATTGCGGCGAGGAAGTTGAAGGATTGGGGGCTCGATCGGGATGGGGAGCGGTTCATTGGGGATGTGTTTGGGGGGTTGAGGGCGTGGAAGGATGGGGTTGACCCGAGTTTGCCTTTTATATAGATGGCATCACGAACGTCGAGGACCGGAAAACAGAGATTGATGGAACGAACTGGGTTGCAATGCGAACAAGAGATTTTTCTCATTATAAGTGATACAATACATACTACACACCCGCGATTCCAAGACACCCCTGTCTGAGGAAACGGGGTACCATTTTGTGTGTCTTGCCTTCGTCATCCACCCGCGCAGCGTCAACGCAGCATGCTTTCGACAGAGGCAGAGCCGGGAGACAGAGGGAGAGATTTTCGTCTTACAAAATACAATTGCTAGCCCACGCGAGTGTTCCATCATCGCTTCGACGCCCTTCCCGGCTGCGGCTTCAGACAAAGGACGCAGACTTCTTCTTGTTGAACGCCCGCTGGTCCTTGAGCCACCTCCGGTATCCGGCCACGCTCTGGATCTTTTCGCCGTAGAAGTCGGGCACTGCGAACAAAAGAACCGTCAGTACAAAAAGCAGCCGTTATACGCACCATCCGAGGGGGGGGAAAAATTGGAATATAACAAACCTGGGTTGCCCGCGCTCGAGTTTGTAGGGTCGGCGCGGTGCCTCTTGATGCGCGCAAAGAACTCGGCCTCCTTCTGCAGCATCTGCGTCTTGAAGCGGTGGTTGACAAGATAGAAGACCTGGTTGCCGATCGTGGGCCCGATGAGCCAGCCCAGCCCCGCGCAGGCCATGGTCATGATGCCGAGGGTAAAGAAGGGGTCGAGCGGGACCTGGGCGATGAGCGGCTCGGCGAAGCCCTCGGCCAGGACGACGGTGCCGGCGGCGCCGCCCGCGAGGCCGGTGATGACGGAGAAGAGCAGCTGGATGCGCCGGCGGCGGAGGCGCAGCTTGAAGAAGGAGTTCCAGTCGAGCTTTGCCGAGGCCGGATCGCTGCTGGACTTGGCGTTGGTGCTGCTGCTGGAGTAGGGGCGGGCGCGGAGGGAGGAGGAGGAGGAGGAGGAGGATGACGAAGAGGAGGAGGAGGAGGTTCGGCTTGCGACGAGGCTGGCGATGGACGGCCGGGGGCTCGAGGCGGAGAGGGCGCCTTGTCTAGAGCTGGACAGGCTGTGGTTTGCTCGCGCAAAGGGTCGGGACAGCGCGAGGGCCGAGGGCTGAGCGCGCGCGGCGACGTTGGACGGCGGCAACGAGGTCCGGGGACAGCATCGCGTGAGGGACGGCGATGCGGGGATGCGCAGGCACAGCGTTTTGAGCGACATGGCGATGCTGGGGAAGAGGCGTCGCCAATTCAAAGAGGTGGCTGAGAGTCTTTGGCAAGGAGAAAAGTGACGAGCGGTTTGTGAGAGCAATGGCTGGGGAGCCTCTGGGTGCGTGTCGTGGATTGTTGTTGTTGTTGCTGTTGTCGAGGAGGCCTTTCTTGAAGTTTTTTTGCAGGGCTGAGAGATGAATGCCGAGCGGTTGCAGATGCTCAGTTATTACATACCTAAGGTAAGGTCGGGTGCTTTAGCAAGGCCAGGGTTCCCCACCTGATTGCGCCGAGCTCCAGCGGGCGAGTGGAAGAGGGCAGAAGGGAGGAAGAAGCTTGAAGCTCTTGGTTTGATGGCAGGTTTGATAAAAAGTACAGTGACTCTTTATTGATGATGTGATGCTCCATGATTCCAATTGTATAGGCTACCATCAAACCACTCTTCTCAACAATTGTTCCATCCATCTACATGGAAACTAGGTAAAGGTACTCATGGATATGAGGCGTATAGAATCAACGTGATATTAGAAGCTCACCTGCATTTACACCCCGGAATGACCGCTTAGTCATCACCTCGTCCATCCTTCTACTCTTCGCGTCTGATAACAAACGATGCTCATCCCCAATCGCCTCTCCTCCAGCACTTCACACGCGACATCCCGCCTCTCCCCATTCGCGCCATTGCGGCCCCTCGCCGAAAGCCATGAACACACCCGCCGGCTGCTCGCTAGCCCTCCGACTCCCCCGCTGCATCCTGTCATGATGCTCTTCGACCCCGAGTTCTGGGACCGCCGCCTGGCCGGCCGCGGCATGCTTCCTCTGTCTCGGCCAGGCGATACCAAGCGCAAACCAGCTCCCGGCAGCTCCTCGACAAGATCGCGCATCGTCATTCCCCTCGCCTCCAAGCCCGCCGACTACGTGCCCGGCAGCGGCCCGCCCCTGCAGCCCATCTCTCTGCTGCCCCCCGGCGACTCCACGGCGTACATCATCGAGCGCGTCCTGCTTCCGTCTCCAGGCCTTGCGCCCAACGGCCGGCCTCTGCCCAAGCGAATGGCCTACCTGATTGGCTGGCGCGATCTCCCCGCTGCGAGCAAGCTCGTCCCGGCCATGCAGGTGCTGGACTACGTCTCCCCCCGGACCCTCGAGGACTTTGAAGCACGGCTGGAGCAGGAGCTGGACGACGAAAAGGGCAGACTGGAGGCGGAACTCAAGTCAGATCTGGCGGCGCCACAAGCAAAGAAGAAGAAGAAGAGGGGACGGCCGCCGGCGCACAGCCAGATAGAGACTGCTGTTGTGGCCGAGCCAGAAACAGTGGCCCAGGCGAAAGCACGGCACAAGAAGGGAGTCATGAGCCTCTCGACGCCCAAGAAGCCACGGCTGGAGGAGTTTGAGTGGCTGTCGGACGAGGAGGGGAGCCCGTCGAGGCAGATTGCGCAGGAGCAGTTTCAGAGCGTGCATGGCTTTTTGCCTACCGACGACGACATGTCTGAAGGCTCGGAGAGTCTGCCACCCAGCGGAACATCCGCAGCTGCGCAGAACCATCTGCAAGCAGACTCTATACCCGCGAAATCCGGACGTCCGACTGCAGCACCTGTACAACCGTCCTCCTTTACCCGATCCGAATCATCGGCAGAGTCAAGTAGTGGGAGCCAGACGCCAGCCAACAGCTTACCAATACCGATGTCATCCGTCCAACAGAATGGCCACAATCAGCAGGCTCTGACAATCCCATCCGCGACACAGAGTGAGACGATATACCCCGAGAATGCGCCAGCCAGCGAAGCAGGCGACATAAAGAAAAGTGCCCCAGCAACGGCCAAGCCAAAGAAGTCCAAAAAGAGGCCCAGGCCTGAAGAGGATAGCCCGCCGACGCAGGCTGAGGGGGAAACAGACTGGGTAGTAGAGAGGATAGAGGACGTCGAATACTACGAGGTGGAAGGCCGCGGCGTCGTGCGATACTTCAAGGTCAGTTGGGAGGGCGACTGGCCGCCGGACCAAAAGAAGACGTGGGAGCCCGAGGAGAACATCCCGCCGAACCTGGTGCGGAACTTCTTCAAGACGTCCAGGAACAAGCGGAAAAGCATGGCCAAATCGGGCCCGGGCAAACAGAGCAGCGCCAAACAGACAACAGAAGCCAAGAACGGCGCATCCAGACAGAGCAGCTCCCACAAGCAGGGCCCCGTCATGAAGCAGTCGAGACTGTCCTGGCCCGGAGTCCGCAGGAAATACAGCAGCGTTAGTGAGGCCTTTGCGGGGGACCAGGACACTCTCGAGACAATGGACGAGGCCTACGACGGCGAGGAGGACGAGCTCATCGGCGACGGGCAGGACGAGTTCTTCGTCGTGACGGAAGGGGGCGAGGGCGAAATTTCCAGCCAGAGCCTGTGGCCGAGTGCCGGCGCTCTATCGAATGCATTTGGCGTATATCGGGGGTTCCCTTGACGATCGGATCGAAATTAGCGATTTACATATTGGGGTTTTTTTTTTTTTTTTTGCTTCTACAAAGGAGACGGCGATGCGAAACGGATGTTATGACGTTATCTGGACAACACTCGAATTGAGCCTCATCTTTTATGTCACTCTCCTTTTTCCCAAGTCTTCTTGACGGGAGTGGGAGAAGGGTTTCCGGCGCATTTGCGAGTTTGGTGTTTCTTTTTGCGGCGATGGTGTGCGTTTTGGGTTCAGGGAACGGAAGCTCATAGCCGTTCGTCTTTTGCAGTATAATTCAAGCTGAGGCTTTCAGCAGCCTTTATCTACCTTTTCTCCCTCTCTTACCATGTCGTGACAAAGCTGCAATGGGAGAATCTCATGTATCGTTGCCTGGAGTTTTTGAGCTCGTTTGACATCATCTGACGTTCGATATGCCAGTTGCACGCTTATTCATGAACGTACACAGTACCTTGGATCATACAAGACAAACCTCTCATACAAGACGTGTTCTTCATGCCTACCTAAATATGCCTCTTGAATCTACCTTGGGGTTTAAGAGATGGCATCTGACCTTTCCTGCACCTACGACTTTCGAGATAGACTGGGACTTGTACAACGTCAGACTCTGGTTTCACGGCCGTGTGTGCAAATGTGAATCGAATAGCAGAGTATATTCCTATCTTTTATAAGTGTTTCAGTATCCTCATGTGATCCATTGACCTCGTGGCCATCTTCATGTCCGATATACAGGTGGCTACCTGAATACCACGCCATACCTATTCACCGTGGCTGCTCTGTCAATGTTTCATAAGGCTATGAGTGTGGGCAACACTGAGTAGCCCTGATGAGGTCCGTCGAAAATAAGCATAGAAATATCCGATACCTGAAAAGTCCTGGCCGGTAAACATTTCAAACCTCAGTCCATGTCGAGATCCTGATAAGCAAATGTGATCCTTTTCCCCCAACTTCGTCCATTATTACCCTCGTCAGCTCAGTTTCTGCGCCCCCTTTTGAAAACCAAATTGTTCGAAGCAGTGAGAAACTCCTTGACGACGGGGGCCGCGGGCGTCTTCTTCATGTCGCGACATCCCATCTCACATCCCTTAGGGCAATCTGGCACCGCCTCCATACCGAGTCCCTGCTCCGCGGCCACCTCTCGCCTATGCTGGGCTACCATGCCGTAGTGCTCGTACTTGCGTCGGTTGATCTCGCCTTTGCACCTGTAGTGATCATCCCAGTAGTCTGCCCACTCCGGGTCCTGTAGGGTGTTTGCCATGAGGAGCTTAGTCTCGTCCTCGTCTGTGATGCTCCAGCCATGTTTACGGCGCTTCACTGTGGCATTGCTGCCTACAATGCGGTACTCGATATCTTTGTGCTTCTCGAGATCATCGAGATAACCGTCGACTTGGGTCTCGTCAAGGTCGTGCTGCAGGGCGATGCGAGTTCGGAGAGGGAGTAGCGTGGGACCTGTAGGAGCAGTGCGAAGATGGAGCGGAATATAGTCGTTGTAGGGATGACAGTTCCATTTGGCCTCTAGATCATCATCTGGGTGATGCTTCACCGGATTCTCCCGTGCTCGAGGGCTGTTTCTGGACTCATATACGTCGGTCGAGTCATCTAGGGACACTCGAAACTGGCCATTTGCCTCATCGTAGTGGTAGAAGTCGGAAAATGCACCACCCCATATAAGTTGATTAACCTTGGTGGCTTCGTAAATGGCCGTGAACTCGACAGTCAATGAGTCGTTGATTGGATCATAGTCTGCGCGGACGACCTTTGTCAATCCAAGGGTGCTGATGAAATACCAGATGCACTCCTTGGGAAATCCCTTGAACATCATGGCACGCGTGTATTTGCCAAAGGTGCATGACTTGTTGAATCTGCTGATATGGTAAGAGGATGTGGGAATGAGCCATGCCTCTGCACGATACTGGTGGCCGTCTTTGTTCTCGTATATGACAGCAGATGAAGCGGCAGCCGTGGTGAAGTCGGCAGCCGATTTGTGGTTAGCAAACTCCAGCATTACAGTCTTGGTCTGGTTATTGAAGATTGTGGCAGTATTGAGCACCTGGATGCTGATGAGTCCTCCTTGAGATCGAATGCCTCTGGAGATGTGGGCTAACGTTATGTCGGGAGGGAGATTCTTGAGTATGACGCGACGACTGGGCAACCCATGAACCCAGAGCCTTGGGCTCAGGTATCCCTCGATACTTGTGACGGCAGGATGGAAGTCCAGGCTCAGGAAACTACCTCTGTGAGGTTTGTCGATAAAGGGATCGGCTGCTCCAGGCGGAGCCATGTTCCAGGCTACAGGAGTTTGGTCGCCAGAAGAGTCGACAAGAGTATTCCCAGAAGCTTCCGCATCGGAAGAGACATAATCAAGCAAAAGATCCACCTCAGTATCGTCATCTCGTGTCTCTTGTGACTGCATAACTCTATCCGGGATTTCTGGTGTGGCAAATTCCACAGACGTTCTGTCGGGTGTCTATCACAGAATCCAGTCAGTACATCGCTCGACCTGGGATAGGTACATGCTCATCTTACATCCACAGCTCTGGAAGAAGTCGAGGTACCGCTTGCTTCCTCCAGCATTGCAATGTTTGACTTGACGATGTGACGAACGCCAGTGAGCGACTTGCTCACGGTCCGAATAGCAAGAAGGAGGCAAGCCTCTAATCCATCTTGGGGTGCGCCCTCGATGGTCTCCTCAAGTTCATTCTATCAAGATGCTTATGTTAGCCGATGCGTCTCCCATGTGAATTGAGGAATGGTCACTAAGGGGGTGTCTACTTACTGCCTCAAATACGATATACTGCAGCTGATGGAGCCCTTGCCATAGTGCATTCTGAATCTCTTGCACTTTATTGAGATGTCTGGCTCCTCTCATTGGCTGTTCATGGACCTTGTTTTCTTCGCTCTTGATCTTGTTGGCGTTGTTGGGAGTGGGTGTCTCGGCTGCCGGGTCTTGTTCAGGAGCAGCAACCAACGGTAGACCAGAGGGAACAACTGGATGACCAGTGCCACTGGGGGTTGCGGGTTCGTCTTCCAACTGAATCAAGAGGGCATTTCTTCCATCCTGTTTGTGGCCTGCCAAGGCAGAATCAGCGGTGGGCGATGCGGCCTTGGACGCAGGAGGCGTCAGGTCGATGAGCCGGTCTGCGACTCGAGGATCCATTTGCACCAAGATTCGAGGAACTCGATTCAGTTTGAACTCTGAATAGAAGCGGGATAGATGTGGAAGAGATGGAAAAAGAGTGCAGCTGCAAGACGGGAGGCAAAGTTAAGGCAGAAGGAGTGCAGAGGCCGCGGGCGGTGAGTCGCTCTTTGCAGTGTTGGAGTTGATTGCGTGCAGCAGTTGCCTTCTTCAGGCTGGCAGAATCTCTGCTATGCCATCCAGGTGCCTGAATACAGCAGCAGTCCAGTTGAGAGTGAATCACAGTAGAAGTCATGTTGGACAGATGCTCTCTGTGCAGATGAAGCACGGAGCAAAAGTGACTGCGTGAATGGGCAATATGTAAGTATGTATGATTGACAAACGGGACTACAATTGAATAGGTACATCCAGCAATGCTGTTTGGAACATGCAAACATGAAAGTTTGTCGTGATGGAATTTGACGAGAGCGAGTGACGGCTTGTAGAATGGGATGGGACTCTGGTATTGCCGAGATATTGAATTGCTTTTGGTGCTACTATCTCCCTTACCTACTACGTAGCACCTACCTGGCAATACATACCGGAATCGTATCCTTTTCCTCAGAAGATATACAATGTTTACACAGGCAAACGGGGCAGTGGGCTGTTTGTATGATCAGCCGAGTGTCACTGGTGGGATCCCGTTGACAAAGAGCCGCTTCAAACCAGGAATAGCTATTGAATTTTGACAGAAAGGAACAGCTGAGAAATGACTCTTCGTATATCAGGTCAAGAGAGAGGAGAGCAGCGGTCAAGGAACATGGCGACAATGTAAGTGGCAGATGAAAGAATGGGTAGTCGTGATGGTCATAGCACCTGAGCTGACTAGTACCACTGTTCGGCAGTGTCGACGGCTTTTCTTCTAGAACATGGCGTTTCCCCTTGCAGAAGGTTTCTGCGAGTGGCCCGTCAGCGAGCTAAAAGAAGAAAAGAAGAAAAAAAGAAAAGCGTCGAGGCTAGGATCAGGAGAATCGGGTGTCGATTTGATCTCGGCTAGGTGGACCTCGGCACGTCACAACTGCTGGGGTTGGACCAAGAAGGGGACGAAGAAGAATCGAGACAAGGGAGAAGAAAGAAGATGATGACCAAAGGGCGAGAGATCCGGAAGCAGGGGGGCCGGTGATGGCGATTCGGAGAATTCAGGCGTCTTGGCTCAGATGACGAACCTCATCTGCAGTGCTACTAGCAGTAGTGCCTAGTATGAGCGACGAGATTCACGATCCCGCGGAGAGATGCCGTTTCCCTCACGATTCGCCTCTATATTATTCCGATTTGCTGCTTCGTTTGGCGTCTTGGGGCAGGGATTTGCTGGAGCGGGAGTAGCCCGGAGATCTCATGCCGAGCCAAAGCCGAAGGCGGGTGAGTATCGAACAAGTACCGCGACTTGTCTAGGAAATGCTGCTTGACCCCTGTGCTGTACGAATGTGAATTGGTTGACGGTGGCACAATACATAGTAGGTAGGCAAGGTATATGAGTACCTAAGGTAGTTGCTAGGCAAGCTGTGGCTGTATGACACATGACTCTCTATTGACTCTCGTCACACCGACGATAATAGAAGCCGTAATACTGACAATGCATTATTGAAGACGGTGAGAAGCACAGAGAGCAGCGGTATCTGAACCGAGAAACATCCATTTAGGCAGTGATACAATTTGAGGGGGAAATGCAATGCAAACCTATACGGATACCTGAGGTGATCTTTGGGTTGCATTGCCTTCAAACGCACCCGACAAACCCCCATCACCAACAGCCATCAATGCCTGAATCGCAAGCAATAAAGTCCCCAGTACGCAAAAGTACCTACTTGTCCCTCTCCACTCGCTAGCACCTCCTCTCCCGCAACAAGCGTCTGCAGGGCTGCAGCTTCCCAAAGACGTACTCGCACAGCAGATTGGCTTTTCTTACGTACCAGTTTTGCCTCTGAGTGGCTGCTTTTCTTGTTTCCTTCCTGAGGGCAACGGCGAGCCAAGCGTCTCTTTGCTTCTTCACTTCCGGCAGTCTTGTCAACGCTGTCTTTGCTCCCTGTACTCGCTGCGTACCGGATACCTCCCGCCTGTTCCTGTGTCCCTGCGCACCGCCAGTCCCGCCCATTCCAGGGGTACGCGACGTGTACTTGCGACCTCGACGCCTGTTCAAGCCTGGCCGCTCTGCTGCTCCCCATCTCTGGACGCAGCTCGCCAACAAATCTCCGCGGGACAGCATCTCCTTGTGCCTGTTTTGCATTTCAAATTTTCTCTCTTCTCCTACTTTGTCATCATCTCGGCTTCTTCTCGACTGTCTCTTTGTACTTCCCGCTATTTCCTTTGAGACGAAGGCATCTGTATATTATGCGACCAACGCCCTCATAACCCCCCCGGCAATACTTGATGACAGAGGAGCCTCAGCTCTCTTCAACCGCCAAACAGCTCCCTTCGCTTCTTCAGCACTGTCTCACCACCAGCCTCGCTTATTCCGCCAAGCACCACTAGAGACTCTGTCTATATCTGCCTCCCAAGTCATATTCTACCCTCTCGACTGATACCAGCATCGCCCGTAACGCATAGAAACAGGCGCCATCATGCCGGCCCGCCACCACTCTTGGAACTTCAACATTGACCGGTTCCTCAACCCCTTCATACCTCCTCCGCCATGGAACCACATCCCGTATCCCATCGCCTACTGGTTTGGTTATCGCAAGACCAAGCCCCAGAGCACGGGCAACCTGATGCCCGTGTTCTGGGCATTCATCGGCGTCTTTGGTGCTATTGCCATGATTGAAGCCGTTGGGAAACACGTTGCCTCCTTTCCTCCTCACCACGTGCCTTTGATCGTGGGCAGTTTTGTAAGTCAGCCCCCCGGAATGTAAACTTGTGTAAGGGCACGAGCATGTGCACACATATTCGTAGCCTTCACAACTGACTAGGACCGCGTGTAGGGCGCTGCTGCTGTCCTTGAATTCTACGTTATTGAATCACCTCTCGCACAGCCGCGAAATGCCATCGGTGGACAAGTCATCTCCGCCATTGTCGGCTGTGCCGTAGGCAAGCTCTTCCTTCTCAGCGACAACTTTGAAGATATCAAGTGGCTGGGCGGTGCCCTGGCCTGCGCTTCAGCCACCGCCCTCATGGCACTGACCAAGACGGTTCACCCGCCGGCCGGTGCGACGGCTCTGTTGGCCGTGGTCGACCCTACTCTAATCCAAGTCGGGTGGTTTCTGATTCCAGTCATGCTGCTGGGATGCAGCCTGATGCTCGGTGCGGCGCTTGTGATTAACAACATTGAGCGCCAGTTCCCCGTCTACTGGTGGGCTCCGGAAGACTTGAGACAGCCCAACTCCATGTTCCGCCGGCGGTTGTCCAACAAGAAGGCTGCTGAAGTCAAGGCCGAAGAAGTCAAGCCCGCAGATGCGAGCAGCGGAGAAGACAGATATGTGTCGGACGTGGAAGCCACCTCCGCCGCCAAGAATGAAGAGGAAAATGAAGAGGAGAGGGAAGACCGAATCTACGCCGCCGATATCATTATCAAGCCGGGACATGTCATTGTGCCGGAGCACATCTATCTGACCCAGGAGGAGCAGCAGTATCTGGAGATGATCTCCAAGCGTCTCTGAGCACGTACACACACAGCATTAGCACACAGCACGCATATGTCCTCATGTTACAAGGCACATGTACAATCACATGCATTATCAGCGTCATGTTGTGGAGGAGGTCTGCTGATTTTCGACGGATTTCGATGATTTCTCATGTGTTTCTACCATTAGCCAGCGGATGCATCCATCACCAAGCTTGCATGGCATTTTTTTCTACAATGTTTACACTAATCAATGATGTCTACCTTATGAGATACCATCTATAGTCTTTTTCTTCTTCTTCTTCTTCTTCTCACCAACACACAATACAGTCGATGAATTCTTGATATTGATACCTTGTCGTTACTGTTCTTCTTTGCGCCTGGGATGAGCCTCAAGATTCCGCCCATTTTGCACGCTAGAATCGGCGTGAGCCCCCAATCGGCCTCGCAATTTCATTTCCCATACTAACCTAACCATCACTCCAGCAGACGCATCAAAAGCCACATGTGCAACAGTGTTGTTGTGTCTTCGCTTTGTGTGATGTCCGTCGCTGTCTGTCCAATCACTGAGCTTGGTTGTGTGAGCTGAGCCCAACGCTTATTCCCTTTCCGATCTGTGCGGCTTCTGCCTGCATGCCGTCTGAGTCACTCCGGCGAGCTTCTTTTGGACGAGGCAAACGTCGCCGACATGACTACCCGCTTGACAAGATGTGCATATAATCGCGGAATGAGGGGGATTCAATCTAATATATATAGCTATAGAACGAGTGGATCTGCCCTCTCCTGTCTCAATCTTTGTTTCGCTCTTCGTCTTACAGGCCACCACTCGCTTTATTCGGCTACTCACACCATGGCCGCAGCAGAGGATCAGGCCCAAGAGGTGCCTTGGTTCCTCAAGACATCTTATCCCGTCCTTTTCCCCTCTCACGAAGACCTGTTCAAGTCGCCAGCCGCTTTTGACAAGCATCTCTCCGACGAGCTGCGGGGTGACTACGGGGTGCTGTCCTTGGAGAGCCTGGAAGTGGGAGACTCGATGGACGGCATCACATTGACCGGCGAAGCAGAAGCGCCATCAACAAGCGACGCAAAGAAAGACGACGAGGAGTTTGCGAACCGAATGTTGACGGAAAACGCAGACGTTGCGTTCCGATCTACAGAGAATGCGCTGGTCGACTTGTTCTACGAGATGGAGGAGGTTGTTTCCGGGGAGCGTTTGAAGGAGCTGCTCGATGCGGCGTGGGCGGTCCATCCGCTCATCACGTTGAAGACGATATTCAACGCGCGGTCGATTCATCTGGGCAAGAGCTCGAAGCATGTGTTTTATCGAGCTGCAGGGTGGTTGGCGAAGAATCACCCGCTCACACTGATTGGCAACCTGCGATGGCTGAGTCGGCCCGTGATCGAGAAGAAGAAGAAGGTGGTACGCAGTAAGGAGGACGAGGCGGACGAAGGGTTTGTCAAGATTGAGAAGCGGGAGGGGGATGAGGATGCGGTGGATCGGTTTGATGTGCGGTATGGCGTTTCGCATGGGTATTGGAAGGATTTGCTGAATATTCTTGTTTTGGGGATGGAGAAGAAGTTGGATGTGCTTGAGGATCCGAGGAGTGTGTTGAATGTGGAAAACGAGATCATCAAGAATGCGGTGATTGCGAGGCGGCAGGGAGGAGGAGGGAGGAAGAGTATTGCTAAGAGGAGGGCTGGGAAGCCTATCAAGAACAAGGCGCGCGTGCAGAAGAAGACTGTGGCGCCACCCAGACATGCCCTCGAGGAAGAGACTGTACGCATTGGGAACCCGGAATTTGCTCAGCAGAGGGAGGGCTTTGAGGCGTACCGCCTGCGAGAGGAGAAGAGGGCCAAAAGGGCGGCCAAGACGGAGGAGCAGAAACGAGAGGAGGAGGCGGCAAGGGTTGAAAAGGCCAAGCTGGAAAGACATCGCGAGCGGGACAGTCGTCATGAGGCCGCCATGGAGAGGTTCAACTCCGACCCCGTGTATCGCGCTCTGCATGTCACCGTTGCACGTCTCTTCGCCGAGCAGCTCCAGTCCGACCTGGCAGCCCTTGGACATGCCGACCCCAGGGCGAGGAAGAACATCTCGCTCTGCGCAAAGTGGGCTCCCTCGCACGGCAACTTTCACGACAGACATACCTCCATCATCAGCTCCATTGCCGAAATCATGTACCCCAGGGAGTCCCTCGGCAGCGTCGTCGTCGTCTCTTCTGCACCGGATGTCAGCAGGGAGGTCTATCTCCGGTATGCGCGGGAGCAGTACCGCAAGGACGTGTCCGCGCTGAGGAAGTACCTCGAGGTTGTCGAGCGGGATATCAGTGCTCAGACGTTTGACAAGATCAAGTACGACCGCGTGCCGTCCATTGCGATGAGGAACTACACCAAACTCTTCGTCCAGAAGGATCTCGATCGTTTTGAAGAGTATCTCGGCAAAGTCGCCGAAGGAAAGGCCAACATCTCGGGCGCCGTCCTCATGCCCTCAACCATGGTGCGCAGCGCATCGGAGCACATCCCTTCGGCATCAATCCTGGCAAGCCTCCGCCCGCAGCAGATCATCGACGCCAAGATCATGGAGCTTGAGGCCAAGGTCGTCGACAGCCAGTGGAAGACTCTCGTCCAGCGGATCAAGGACTCGGGCACCCTGTCATCATGCATCGCGGTCTGCGACGTCTCGGCCAGCATGACGGGCCCCGTCTTCAAGGATGGCACGACGCCGATGCATTCTGCGGTCGGGTTGTCGCTCCTCGTGGCGGAGGTGACGGAGCCGCCGTTTGGGGGGCACTTCATCACGTTTTCTTCGCGGCCGCAGTTGCAGGCCATTGATGCGAGGCTGTCGCTGGGCGACAAGATTCGGAACATGATGGGTGCGGACTGGGCCATGAATACGAATTTCGTGGCCGTCTTTGAGGACTTGATTCTTCCGACGGCGGTGGAAAAGGGGCTCAAGAGGGAGGAGATGCTGAAGCGGGTGTTTGTGTTTAGCGATATGCAGTTTGATGCCGCGGAGCGGGGCTATTATGGGCATCATGGGGACAAAGACAAGATAACGTGGGCTTCTTCGTACGAGAGGATCAAGGCGAAGTACGAGGAGCACGGGTACGAGATGCCAGAGCTGGTGTTTTGGAACCTGGCCGGTGGCAGGGCGGGCTATGGCGGTGGTGGCGGAGGAGGGCAGGGGGATGAGGTTGCTCCGAAGCCGGTGCTTGCGGGGGAGAAGGGAACGGCGCTGGTGAGCGGGTATTCGCAGGGGATGCTGAAGGTGTTTATGGACAATGGCATGTTTGACGAGGCCGAGGAGGAGGAGGATGGTGATGGGGGCGAGGTTGTGGAGGGGGATATGGTGGAGGTTGCTGCGCCTGGGGAGGCAAAGAAGGGCAAGACGGATCCGTTGGCTGTGCTCAAGAAGGCGGTCTCGCATAAAGCGTATGATATGTTGCGAGTGTTGGATTAGATCAGTTGGACTGCTTGATGATGAATTCTAGATGATATTTGCAGTTTTGGATGCACGAACGTGGGCATGCCTGCACCACGCCAACAAGAACTAAAACAGCAATCTATAGACGATAATCAAATACTCGATACCTTGCAGACGGTAGCTAGTTGAAGAAGCAATTCCATGATGCACGATGATTCAGTACATCACTTGAGCAAAAAGAGAAGAGCATCGTGAGATGAGGGACGTGAAAGGCAAAAAGACAATGCTTGGGCCAAACCGTGGATTGAACACGGGACCTCTTGCAGTTGAGTTGGGAACCCAAAGCAAGAATCATACCACTAGACCATTTGGCCGATGACTTTGACGGGAATAAGATCCAGAAGAGTGCCTTATCAACCTCAACCACTTTAGACTGCATCAAGGCCACACTGCGGCATGAAAAGAGCAGATTGAAGCCGAATTTGATCAATATTGATTATTGTTGGGCATGGGGCTATGAGAATAATGTCTTGTTTTGATGTGGGCTGAAGCCCTGAGCTATGTATGCGGTAGTCGGGGGGAGTCGCTTGGTCCTCCAGGCGGCGTTTGGACGTCTTTTTGCAGGGTAAGGCAGAACCATCAGAACCGATAAGAATCACGAACCCCATGAAAAGCAGAATCAAGAGAATAAGTTCAAGAATACCATTCACCTCTTTTATTTTTCGAAATGTAGTATAAGATAGGCGATTTGTGTTGTCGTGACTTCGAGTGGTGGTAATCTGTTCAGCAGCATTCACTGATCATTTTGCACGACGAACTACAACGCTGAAGAACTTGCCTAGGCATGTCCAAGATGTAGGTAAATGCATAAAACCCCAGCCGCAACTCGCGAACAATTAACCGGATGACAGCACTGAGTGTCTCAATCAACTATCGACATCAGATGAGCCTCAGACTGACATCATAGCGATAAGGATGCATAGAGTCAATGGATCGATACTGTGATGTGTATTGTGACACAGTCAAGACGAAAAGAATGACCAGAAAGACGCTTTCACGAGAGACGCCAGGAGAGACAGATCCGTGCTGACCACACCTCTCTTCCACGCCCAGCACTTGAAGCACCCTCACTTCCATGATAATCCCCTACTAGTACCTTGATATTCACAACACATGTTCCCCTCAATCACAAAGTCATCTTAGCTACCATCCATCCATCCATCCATCACAATCAAGCCCCTATGACATCCAAAAGCCACAACGCCTCGTATACCAAACACACACACTTTTCCAACACCCCAAACGTCACACGATCACATATTCACTTTGCCCCCCTCATACCAACAAGACACAAACATAAACGTAATTCGTGCTAGGTCTTGCTTTTGCCATCTCCACCGCATCACACCTTCTTGGGTACAGACATACATACATGAGATAGTATGATGATCCCTTGCTTCCCCGTGAAGTAAGACAGCAAACACACCCCTTGACGCGGTGGAGGGGACCCTGATGATTTGAGTTTTTGGTGAAAGTTTGGAAAAAAAAAAGAGATGATGAAAAAGGACTAACTGACACATACCAGTCGGTGTGATGTTTCGACTGTTTCAGATATGGTGCTTCGAAATGTCTGATGATACTTTCAGTACATGTTGTTCAAGCCCAATGTGCTCTATGCTCTCTACATGATGATAATACTCCTTTAACAGTCCGTATACCTAACAATAAGTAACCGTCTGAACATATATACCCATATCCTCACATCTATGGATACACTCCATCATGTTCTCGTTCTGCTTATAGACCAGAGAAACACAAAACCCCTTTCTCCTCAAGGCATTTATACCCTCTCTCCCTCCCCGGGGCCGTCACATGTCTCTCCCCCGCATATTCCACATCCCAACCTCACACATTCCCTCCCCAGGCGTCATTTCACACTCGCAACTCAAAGGATGTCTGCTCCAGACCCAGCTGACCTTCGGAAACACGTGGCTGTGAGGACCGTTTCAGTCCCTTCATTCCAACCGCCCTCCCTTGGGACTTATGTAGTACTACGCCGGTAAGGGGGGGCGTACGATAAGCCGTGGTGGCGGGAACAATCAGGGATCGCACAAGAGTGAATGACAATCAAGTCAAGACCCTACGTAATCTCGTGAGAGGAGAGTGACCTGCAGTTTATCATGGCACAGTCTCAGGTTTCAGTGGTCTTGTTAATCGTCTGCCAACTTGTGGCAGCATACTCATGTGGTAATGACGAATAAAGTATGTCAATGTAGAAAAAGCTACTCCGTATCTATTCTATGTATGTTCTTCTGTCAAAATCTGCTGTAATGGCCCGAAACACCTGCTCGTATGCGACAAAGAAAACCCCGACAACTCCCATCAAGGAAAAGAACCAAACACGCTAAATAACTTGTCAAAAGCCAATAAAAGTAAAAAACAAAGTGAAATAAGGACCGCTTGCTCTGTTGTATGGATGCCCGCATCGCTGTATGGGAAGCCGCATGTTGTGAAGAGTATTCGTAGCACTCCCCCCCGAAATCCCTGGCCTCTATAGCATGAGCGTTGTGTGAACCCCTGATCAAGACAACTCCATGAAGACAAAAGAGAAAAAAAAAGTGACGAGGATACTGCGCGCCAACGCTAAAGAAAGTAAAGAGAAAAGGGAGAAGAAATAGAAAGGAAGCAAAGAATCGAGGTAACTTCTAATCCTCGCATGCTGCATCAGAAGCTGAACAAGCCACTCCTCCTCTTGCCCACAGGATACACAATCAGGGCGCTCATGAACAGGCCTACGCTGATGCCGATTGCCACCTGGATGACGCTCAACAAGACCGTAAAGGCGGTGCCGTCGACCTGGTTATTGGAGGAGTGTCCCGTACTGTTGTTGAGCAGATTGGCCGAGTTGACACCAGCCAGCAGCGAACCGCTGGCTGCCAAACCAGAGGGCACTTGGACAAAGATGGCCGGGAGCATGGCGGCGGCGGCAAGGCTGTAGCCCACTTTCCTGGGCTTTCGCTCTGGCTCTTCCGGAGGAGGCCCTGCGCTGGACTCCACGTCGGGCAACGGAGGCATCGGCGACTTTTTCTTAGAGAACCTCGTCTGAACTCGCGCTTGCCACCACTCGACAAGGTCCAGGCAGGCGTTCTGCACATGTCGGCCAAGTCTTGAGTATAGATTGGCCAGGAGACCAATAGTGAGGGCGCCCAGCATGTTAGAGATCTGGCTATTGCTCTCGAAGAATGTGCTCGAGTAGCTGTTGACGCAAAAGCCCGCAATGGACATGAGGGTCATGACCGGCGTTTGCTTCCACTTGGCCTGATTGATAATGCAGAGGCACAGCGTGAAGCCCGGAACGAAGAGGAAATTCCATCCGCGGTTGTCGCTGAGCGGGTTTTCGCAGTGCGTCGCACTCGCCGCGTTCGCGTCCAGCATGCCGTACAAGGAAGCTCCAATGGTGATGCCGTAGCCCAGGAAGAGGGTGTAGATGACCGCATGCACCATGCGGACGCTACCGGCGACGATGTTGTGGCTTTGAAGCTCGAGAGATCCACAGAGCACCATGTAACCGGGGAGGATCAGGGCAATGCTGCTCTGGGCCAAAGCGCTAAAGCAAAACAACTTCCCGCCCTGAATGGATCCAAAGGCGCGAGCCAAAAAGGTGGTGACCACGGCGGCGGAAACCTCAAAGACGTGAGAGTAAAGCGGATTGCTCGGAGCGAGGACCAGCTGGAGGAGGCCAACCAGGCAGCCCAGGATAAAGGCAATGGGTAGATCGATGAAGCGGCCCTCAAAGGCAAAAGGCGCAACGCAGACGGACGCAAGGCCGTACATGAAGACACGGAACCAGGTCTTGAACTTGGGACCTCGTTTCATGACCTCGTCGAGACGGCGGGTCGCTTCCTCCACGCCAATCTTGTCATGGACTACATCCTTGTAGACATTGTGGACGTCTCGCAAGCGGCCGAGGTCAATCCCCTGGGGTTCTCGGACAATCTTGACTTCCGCCGTATGGGTCGTGCTGTCATCGAAGCTGATAATCATGCAGGAGGGAATGTACAGAAACTGGCCCTCGATCTCGAGAACTCGGGACGACATTGTCATGTACTCCTCGAGGCGGTGGGTCGGGGCGCCATACATCATGAGGGCACGGCATAGCTTCAGCAGGTACCTGTGGCGTGAGATGATGCCGGCAATGTGAACCTTGATGCGGACATCTTCCTTCTTGGGCCTTGACGACTTGGACTTCTTCATCTTCTCCACCAGACGGTCAGAAATTTCCGTGGATCCTGGGGCGGCAAACATGGACGACGACTTGAGCAGCTCGGACAGGGCAATCGACGAGGTGGAGCCGTGAGACTTGTGGTAGCCTCGCAGCCGGCTAGATGAGCGCGAGCGGACGGTGCTGACGGTGGAAGGGCGTCTCGAGGACGGAGGCGAGGGATTCGGGGACATCATGGGCGTCGAGGGCGCAGTGGTCGGAGTGGTGAAGCCGCTGCTATTTGGGCCGTGGTGGGCGCCGTTCTCATCGCGCATATGAAGCTTGAGCAGCTGAGAGAGGATACCTCCACGATACGAGACGGGCCTGGGAACGTAGTCTTGGACGTAGTTTTGCATTGTCACGGGAGTTGTGCGTCCGGACGTCGGCGAGTGATGCGGGTGGAACAGGTGGTTTTTAGCATGGGAGTTGCTGAGCCTCTGCGCTCCGTCGTGCTGCTCCTCATGCTCCTCACGTTCCTCATGCTTTTCAGATGGCCGGTACGGCTGGTACAGACGGGAGCTATGGGGGGTGCGATGAGTGGTGGTGTGCGCGCTGGTCGTGGTAGGTTCCCTGATAATAGGGGTAGTGCTCGTACTGGGAGAGAGCACTACAGCGTCATCCAGGTCTGGATCACGATCGTCTGAGACTTGCTGGAATGACCGCTCACGCTCAAACGAGTTGCGTCTCGAGCCTGGGGCAGACTGCGAGTAGAGGGCGCCCACCGACACGGCCAACAGATTGGCGCGCTGCCGTGCGTCGGTCATGGATCGAAGCTGCCGCTCCGTGGCGAGCTTCTCTGCCTGGTCGGCTTCCTCCTGTTCCTGGGCGTTGTAGCTGGTGTTGCGCCTCAGGACGGGCCTGGGCAACCTTGGGGCGGTAGGGGCCGTAGAAGAAGCTTCTCCAGTGCTCGGCGTGGCTGCCGGTGACGTGTGCGAACGCTGGAGCGGCTGCTGCTCCTCCTCGGTCAGCAGCACCTTGTTTAAGGCGAGTCTCAATTCCTGGGCATCTGGGGCTCCGGGGGGAGTGTCTCGCGGGATGGGGATGGGCGATGCCAGAGGTGAGTGTTCAAAATATGAAGGCGCATCCGTCATGAGCAAGTCGCCGCTGCTGGGAGAGGCAGCCGCTCTGCCGGCCGGGCCAGCTGAGAGGTTTGCTGATGACCTCTCCGACAGCGGCCCCGATCCATCTTCTCTCCATCCGACCCTCTTCTTACCCTTGCGGAGCGGCGTAGGAATATCGTAGACATCTGCGTATCCTTTGGGATCTGTTGACATTGTTGTGGGGTGCCGAACTGCCAGTGCGGTCGGCTCTGAGACCTGTCTCAGGGTTTACGGAGGGGCTTTCGAGCCAGAAGAAGGGAGACGAGGGAGCATAGTAGTCTTGGAAAAAAAAGAGACAGGCTACCGCGGATGCATGAGCACGCGTAGATAATAAACGATAGAAGAAAATGGAAGATGAGTAATGAGCGTCCGGATCTCTGGCAGGTCTGGAATGTGTGTCTCCCCCCCCCCTTAGGCGTGGTGATCCTTGATACCGGTTGGGTATCGTGTCAGCCAGCAGAAAAAGCTTGTCTGGGTCCCGGACCCAGTTAGATTTGCAATTACAGCCACGATGGCGAGACGGAGGGTGGGGGGATTGCCGAGGAGGAGGAATCCAACGTCGAGCAGCATGCCGGAGGTGAAAAGAATGGCAGGCGAGGCGAGGGGGTGTGTGAAAAAATGAGCAAAGCGGCTTGCAGAGTCAGGAACATGGGCGGAAGCCACTTCTCCTCCATCCCCGGTTTTCGCTTCCCCCTTGGCCCTTCCTTGACCCTTCCGCCGAGCTCCATCGTCTCCGTCTCCATGCCGTGTGCTTTGCTTTGCTTTGCTGTATGTACGAGCTACATATGCTCGCCATCGATTCTGCTCCATCCAGCCTGCCCGCCATCGTTTGCCTTTGACGTGATCGGCTGGTCTACGGCAAGATCCAGTTGGCTTCCGTGATCAACAACAACGGTGACAAGTGCATCTGCTGATCGGCCTCTTTGTCAACTGAGTCCCGCCTCGGTAGGTACAAGTACAGTACTGTACCAGGTATGCTTGCCACCGTTTGCTGGCCATGACTTGCCATGACTTGATAGTCTCTCGGTCTCGGTCAGCCAGGCCCAGCCCATCCCGGCTCGCCTTGCCTTGGAAGGTCGTAGTAACACTTTTTGGCAGCCAACGAGCCGAGCGTTAGTGCAATCGGTAGTCTGGGCGGCATGGCCGGCGATTCGAGCGCATAGAAGGGCATAAGATGGCAAATAGCAGCAATAACACGAAGCGAACAGGACACCAAGGGCGGGTCGACAGGACGGGCGTGATGGAGAGAAGTTTTGCAGGTGGAGCGGAAAAGCGGTTCTGCTGGCCAAGATGCGGCTGGCCAGGCAGGGCTCGGCTTGCCTGTTTGGGCTTGGCCGCGTGGGCTTATCGCACGTGCAGATTCGCCCGACGAATCGCATTTCTCCAGCAATGCTCCGGGGCTTGAGACGGTGCTTGCTAGCCGCGAATCGCTTCACTTCACCAGCCTCTTACATCTATCGGTGAACCACATATGTCATCTTGACACCAGGCGGGCTTCCATCGGGCTCGATCTACACGTCACGTCGTTTCTTCTCGTCTGTTCTGATGTGTTTGTCCGCCGAGGATTCAGTCACCAGTTGCGTGTTTTTCCATCGGCGTCCATACGGCCGGCTTATACGGTCGGTGTATCTGGCGGCATGGCACGGCAAACGCCCGCTCGGCTCGGTGGCGATGATACTGCATAGTACTGCTGCACTGCAACTATCGTATCTCCTGTTTGCGCCATCTGCACCACTTTTTTTCCCTTCGTTTTTCCCCTCTGGATGATAATGCAAGCCGCCCTGTCAGGCACCTACGAGTACATTTGACCGGCTTGACTTGAAGATTCCGTCTCGTCCGCTCTAGTGCTCGCCACGTACTATCATTAGCCTCGATAAGAGGCTGCTAGGGATCCAGCAAGGGTCGCCACATGGAACGCCAGCATCTGCCTTGGACGAATACGCCAATCAAGCTTCGCGCTGTCCAGATAGCTTCTCGAATGCTTCTGCCGGGCATCTTGAGTCGTGGCCGAACCTATCGGATGGTGCCCAGGAGCTTATCTGTGCCTGTCAGCTCAGATGATACTAGACTAACACTCGTATCGTACATTATCAGGAGCTTGCTGCTTCGTACATACATCATGCAACATTATGCGTCGCTCTCACCGATCCCTGGCACTGGACGACCGACCGGTCAGCCCAAGGTACTATATACGACTGGCTACGCCGGCAGTTGAGATGGCTTCCGCCGATTCGAAACACCACCACTCAGCCGTCGTATCTTGATTGATGCCCAACAAACGGCTTCTTGCATGAGTCCGAAAACAAGCAAGCAAGCTCAGATAAAACAGCTCCCGGCTCCTTGGCCCGCTCCATCCCTGTCCGAGCTCTCTTCAGGGGGGCCCTGGACGGACCGAGCCCGGAAAGCTTAGCCCCAAGCACGAAGCACATCACGGAACCCACCACCAACGAGGCCCACGTACGTTGGCGGCTGGCCAGTCCACTTCCAAGGCACACCATGAAAATCTTGTCTGTCACGCTCCTGAACGGCTGCGGATCCAATCGTTGATATTAATAGATATCTCCATGATTTGCCCGTCCCTCCACTACCAAGAGCTAGAGCTACTGGAAGCTCGTATTGATACTACTACACGCAAGAGGTGGTGAGGAACTCGCGGACCTGAGAATGCTCCCCCAACGGCGCGCAGCTGTACGATTCATGTCAGGGCCCGGTGGCAGTCGCCGGCAGGCCTGGAAACGCTGTCTGGCACAAACCTTCTCCGTGTGTTCCTGAATTGCCTGATCCGAGATGACTCCTGTGGCGAATCGGCGATTGCATGACTCTGCATCTGCATCTACCGTGCCTGCATGCCAAGGACCTTGGACGAACGCGGTATCAACGGCCGTCCAACCGTCCTCAGCCCTGCTGAGCCAATGCCGCGACACACACGTTACACAGCACAGATCCCATCTGCTCGCCTCCATTCACCAAACTTCAGATCTTTGTCTTGAATCTATCGAGGAGAATATGTGAACCTTGGTTTGATACAACATCTGCAACAGTTGCTGAAACCTGTCTGACTGTGGGAGCCGCCGGCGATCTTGTCTAATTTGACCCGCTCGTCGTTCGCAACCCTGTTTGCCTGTGTCGCCCTCCTTTGACAATGTGCTTCCGCAGTCAAGCTTTCTTGTCTCAGTCGTCCTTCTCGCATGCGTAACCACCCCCCCTCATGGCTCAGCCAGTCCCACGACATATCAATCATGTAGCGAGATCAGGATCTGCCGATGCAATTGTTGCACTGAATCAATTTGGTGGACGCAAATGATCGTCAGGGGCAAGGATTCCTTTTTTTTTTATTCCTGCTCCCTTGCTTTGACAGGCAATTGGGCTGCTATCGATAGATGGCAGTTGGGCATTTTCGATACGGATTGCGCAAAGCTGTGGAAACGTTTTGGTTTCATGATAAGTCACGGTCTCGGATGCTTCACGCCCTTCAACGTCATATAGTATCAGAATGTTTCTATTTGTGCTGCAAAGAAAGATGATGACGCTAAGTGATCTTCAAAGAATATAACATTACAACAACACTGACCTGCCAATTGCAAACCTCCCTTTTCTCAAAGAATACCAAGCCACAAGGACACGACATCACACCATCTCTGATCGAGATGGGAGCCAAACAATTACGCGTAAGCCTTTGTCTGCTCCTCGCAGTACTCGAAGAACTTGGCCGCCCTCGAAGGCTCTCCATTCTGGGAAACCAAGCCTCCTGCGTCAATGTCTGGGCGTGTCGTGCCGAACCGGCCCCAGGGAATGATGAACCGCCCGCTGTCCTCGGGTCTGACGTCGGGCGACAGGCCCGCGAATAGTTCTGAGTAGGCACCGTAGATGGGTTCGTGGAGAAGCCAAGTCTGGGGTCGGAGTGAGCATGCCAAGCCATAGTTATGTTGAGTCCCTTTGTGATGTGAAATGACTTACGATTGCATATTTCTCGAACACGGACATGCCGCGCTGGAGAGGCGTCCTGAGGTTGCCGGGATTCACAGTCTGTGCAGCGAGAGACAGGTCAGCAAGCCTAGGTAGGATGCTTGCAAATGGGGATGACTGGGTGCTCAACGTACCAGATGCAAGATGCCGTTCTTGGCATCCTTCTTGGCCCACTCGCTACCGATAAAGAGGTTGCCAGCCTTGCTGATTGAGTATCGGGTAGTGAGCATGGGCTTGCTCTTCTTGAAGTCGAAGTTGTCAACGTCCATGCCATATTTGGGCGCCATCAGCTGGATCATGATGGATCCCAGCCAGACGACGCGGACACTTCCCGGCGGTGAAGACTTGGCTGTTGATTCAAGCAGAGGGTGGAGGAGCTTTGTGAAGAGGAAGGGGCCGAGACAATTGACTCCGACCATCGATTCGTGGCCCTAGACGATAGAATATTAGACCATCTCGACATCACCTCAATGAGTGGCGCGCGCAGAGGAGACCAACCTGCTTCGTGAGACCAGAGTCGCCCTTGGGCACACTCATGACTCCTGCATTGTTCCAAAGGACATCGAGTCTGCTCTCCTTGGCGAGGAACGCCTCTGCGCTGGCTTTGATGGTGGACAAGTCGGCCAGGTCGAGCTGCAGGAACTCGAGCCGTCCCTTGGAGTCGGGATGAGCCGCCTTGATGGCCTTGATCGCGTCCAGCCCGACTTGCTCGCGGCGGCCGGCAATGTACACGGTTGCGTTTGCGGCGTAGAGGATCTTGGAGAGCTGGTAGCCTACGCCTGAGTATCCGCCGGTGACAATGACGACCTGGTTTTTGGGACAGATGTGTCAGTCAGTATGAAGATCCGAGATGTTTGCTATTTGCTGCTGTGGGATGAACTGACCTTTCCGGAGATGTCGCCCAGTTCCTTTTCGGTAAAGGTAGGCTTTGGAGGCCAGTTTTGGGTTATGACGTTGCTCATGTACTGGCCCATGATGGATGAGGTCAATGATACTGTATGGCGATGCTGTGTGTGTGGTCGGTGGTGGCGGAAGATGCTCAGCAAGACAGTCGATGCTTCACTGTTGTAGATTTGGTGATGAATTGGAGAAGAGGTGAAGGCGGCTGTGAGCATGGACTTTATATGCGACCTCACAACTGCGCTATCGACCGGTTTAGGTGGTTTTTTTTTAATGAAGTGTTGCAACAGAAAACTCCACTCGTCGTTTTCGCGGCGGATTTCTTGACAGCTTCTTGAACTAGGAAGTGCATGGATGGCACCCATGCAACGCAATACAGCGGTGACATGTGATTTGAATTATCCGGGACGACTCTCATCGCCTGATAACAAGTTGGTTCTGAAGCTCAGCTTGTCCGAGGTGGTGTAATTGAGGGCTCAGTCTGTCTGGCATCGTGATAGTAGTTCCTAATGCGTTTTTGACTCTTGGTCATGATTTGTCTCTCAGGCGGTTGTCGCAACGTCTGTGTAGGTAGGGTCACTTCTGATGCCAAATAACTCTGGATGATACTGTTTAGCTGCCCCGGGGTTAACTGTCTGCGGACTTGAAGGACTTGCAAGGCTGCTGTTGCGGACCGTGAGGCATCTCCGGGGTGCTGGCTAACCCCCACCTGATCGGCAATAAAGACCGAATACTCCAAGCTGGCGGATGAATAGTCTCCGGTTGTGAGGCGGCAGGACATCTGGACTATATCTCTTGGTCTACATCTTTGAGTTTCATGGGCGTGGGGAGCTGTTGTAAGGAAGATGCTGTATACATTTTGACGGAATCTCCAAGACAAACGGCACGATGTTGCATGTTGTATGTTGCTGTCAGCTAGCCTACGAGCCTCAGAGCAGTTACAGATACAAGTGTCTATTTGACCGTATCAATCTTTTGGAAGCGTATGACCTGCAACTTCTTTCAAAGCCATCAAACTGCGCCTTTGCTTTTGCGGTGATTGCATGACGATAGTTGGACATGGGTGTTGGACATGGAGGGTGTTGATGACAGCCTTGATTACCGTCTTTGGAATCGGCGGATGATGCTGACAGCTTTGACTACCTAAAGTGTCCAAGATCAATTCCAACACAGAATTAGACACCAAGTGCGAGATAGGGGCGGACAACAATAGAAGAGAATATTACATGCACTGATGGGTTCTCTGGTCGTGCGGCTATAATTGATTCCGTCGGCTTGACAATGGCCGGCATGATGTTGGAGGCGTTTAGGCTTAATCCAATCTGCTTGGGAAGTGCCCTTGGTTTGTGCTCTACCGCGGATGCAAAGGACCCTGGCAGAGGTGCACTTGAAGTATGAAGAGAGGAACATAGAGTCGAGATGAATTTACATGCATGCATCTCACATAGACATCACAGGCGAGGCTTCGTGATGACGGATGTTGCATGTGGCTTCTTGGAAGGGCGTGGCTGATTCGAGGAAATAAGCATAAAGAATAGTGTGCTTTGAAGCTTGGTGGTGCTGCTTACTTGTACAGCAAGTCGGACGCTCTCCACGGCCTTTGAAGAGCTTTATGATCCTTTGCAATTTTTTTTCCTCTTCTTCATCTGATGCCCTGGGTAGAAGACTGGCGGATTTCGTAGCTCATGAGTGTAGGAGTGACAAATGCTGACGCGGGACAGAAGGAAGTCAAGGCAGCCAACATGAACAACTCGGTGCTGCATTTCGTCGCCTCAAGGCGATTGCCCTTTAATTGTCGCCGAACTTGACAGATGCTTCTAATCATATACATACCTAAGCTATAACCATTTCACAGCCAACGCCTGCATCGCACGAGTTTGTTGGGGCGGATCGCGTTACAAGTGCCTCGAAACAGAACGCCCAGCTGCTTCAGCACCATCATGTATTGCAACGTCAAGATGTAACGCGACAGCGATTGATATCTCGCATCCATTGGCTCTACCCTATCGTTGCGTTACATCATTTAGATAGGCGCAAGTTTCATCTTCTTTTGTGCTAGTCCATGCCGTCAATCCCTTCTCATCCACGTTTGCCGCTCCCAACATGTCCCCCCGCATGATAGAAGCGTGCATGAAGGCCTCTTAGCTGGAAGGCCACTCTGGAAAATCTCAACAAATGGGAGCGTGGGATTGAGGGCTGCATGTCGAATCTGAATGGACGTCTTTTGCATTCTTCATCAGGCACATACATACATGCTCGTACATATTACATGCTCAATTCCAAGCCCTGCATTTGCCCCCTTCCCTTTGTGGTCTTGTTGGGCTCCTTTCTGCTACTATGCGTCGTCCCTCTACTAGTAGTACCACCATTTTGCGCATGACGGGCGATTGGCAGCGCCGGCATGCCATCAGTTTTGTTTTCTGCAGCTACACCGCATGATGGAAAGGGTAGTGGAAGTGACACGTTGGCTGTCTTGGACGTCATGTGATTTGCAGTATAACTATTTCACCGGATGCAGCGACACTCGATCTCAGCCATTGATGCGTAGGTATCATCGTCAATCAACCAAAAGCTTCTCCTTGAGCTGTGTTTTCTTGTTCCTGTCCTTGTTTACCTACTTCACCTGTCCATTTCTCCGGTGAACCTCCTTTTCTTTTGAAGCCAATTATACTACTACGCAGCCTTTCACCAAGTCCCACAGCTCATCCAAATTCGACAACAAACGCACCTCACCATGACTGCCTGGTTCCCCGACCCCAGACGAATCGTCACCGGCCACAACGAGCAAGGCAAGGCCGTCGTCGTGGCTGATGGCACGGTGCCCTGCGTGCCGACTCCGCTGGGCGCCAACTTCGCCGTGCTGTACGAGACGCACGAGTTCCCGGCGTCCAATGACGAATGGGTCGACCCGACAAAGGTCCGGACCAAGGACCTGGCGAATGGCAAGGGCGTCGTCCTCCGGGTTGTTGACATTCCGCCGAATGTGGAGAAGGCAGGGGTACGTTTTATGGAGTTTCTTTTTCTTTACCTATGGCCCTTCTGCATCGAGTCCCTTTCTTGAGGCGGGGTCGATGTGAGGGGTGTGTATCTTTCCAAGAGTTTATGGTGCTGGTGCTGGTGCTGGTGCTGACGATGTTTTGATAGATGCTGTTTCATCGAACGGAGTCGTTGGATTTTGGAATCTTGTTCAGTGGAGAAGTGATTTGGTATGTTGCACGTCTGAAAGCAGTCCATGTCCGCTGCTGGCATTGGGTTCTGGACGTGGATGAACCGTGGTTCGTCTGACATTGTCTTGTAGTCACCTTGATGACGATGTGGAGATTCACATGAAGCCAGGCGACGTCTGCGTTCAGCGCGGCACAATACACGGGTGGACGAACAACACAGATAAGCCTGCGCGAATTTATTTCATCCTTTCCGGTAAGTCATTCTTACTTGAGGAATGGGCAATGAGAATGGTAAGACATGCTTACGACCACATAGCTGCCAAACCAGTCGAGGTCAACGGACAGTCATTGACGGCTGTGGGATACTCCAAGAAGGATATCGAGTCTGGGGGTCAGTCAAACTAGAAAGAATTGAATGGGGTATTGCTGGCGCTATTGTGATTTGTGAGGGGGTTCCCCTATAGAGTTCTTATTCGAAAGGCGAATAGAAATCAGCGTAGAAGACGGACGTCACAAGATAAGGTATTTGGATACGGCTTGGCGTTAGATATATACGAGCAGGTATATCTGAAAAGTTACTCTGCGAAAACCTTAGTCTGGCGATTTTCTGGTTCTCTCAGTTATGCTAGGCGGACAGCAAGAAGTCCTCCATGTGCTGCAAATACTTGTACAACCCAAGGTCAATCCCGTTATCCATCGTCTCCTCAGCAAACTTGACCATCTGCAACGCCTTGGGAAAGTCTTCCTCGGACGGGAAATGACCACTCGAGAGCGAATGCTGGATCGTCAATGCAATCCTCAGATATGTCCTTGGATTCCCCGCGAAGAGCTTTGCCCACTTGCTTTGCGGCCCACTACTTCCAGTGAGACCATCAATGCCGCCTATATTTCTCTTCTTGCTGTCCGTCTCTTGCTGCTGCTGCTGCTGCTGCGGTTTACCTCCCTGAGCAAAATTCGACAATAGTTCTGGTGGAAAGTATGTTTCTGATGGCGGCGCTGAGAGAGAGTCTGGCTGCGTCATGTCGACGGATTCGGTGGTTTGGATGTGTGCGATGATTTGCTTGATGAACTTGAGGACGTTGTCGGCGTTTTCATGGAGGCTGCGGAACTTGTTCATGACGTTTGTGTAGACCATGAGGTCGCGCTTGTTGTCTGCGGCGAGGGTGCCCGTGTTGAGGATCTTTGCGTCGAGGACTTGCCAGATGAGCGGAATGGCCGAGAGGGCGACACTGATGATTGGTATATGTCAGCGATAATGAGAAAGGAGATGAGGGAAGATGCTTAGAAGGGGGGGGGGCTTACAATGTGTTTGGCAAGTATTGGACAACACCTAGACGGGCTAGGTGCATGAAGATTCCGGTGATGCCTTTGAGGGCAGAGTCCATTTCTGCTTGTATTTGGAGATCGTGCTTTTGATCGGAGGCGTGGCTGGGGTGTGATACGGAGAGGAGCATCATGTGGTAGCACAAGCTCGCCCTCGCAGAGCTGCAATAGTTGTCAGCGTACGGTTTGTCTGTAACTTGAACACCGAGGGCAAACTTACTAATAGTAGATGAAAGTCATCTTGGTGAACATTGTCAACGACTTGTGGACGCCAATCGACGGCGTGGAAATCTCAAATCGCTCCCTCGTCTTCTGATACCAGACATCCAAGAGCCGCAGAGTCTCGACGCAGGCATCTGTTTCCTTCTGTATGTCTGTTTCCAATGTGACCGTCTTGGGCCCGGCTGCGGGATGGAGTATGGTGAGGGCCTTGTTGAGTGGAATGATGAGCTCGCAGAACGCCGCCATCATGTGTGCCAGGATCTGCTTCGTTGGCCGGTCGTACACCGTAGAGACTTCAATCTCGTCCGCAAAGTCTGCGAGACTGAGGCCAGGGAGACTAAAGTCAAACTCATCGCATCCAATGTTCAGGGGGCGGCGTAAGCTGAGGGACAATATCCTGTCTCGCAGAATGCAGCCCCACCAGAGCCGTTTGAGGTGTGGTTTTCGTGGATTATCATCGCTGAGGGTATGGTACTGGTCTGCTCGGGCGCATCGAGCGTAATGGATTGCGTTGACCATCCAGTATGTGTTTGTCGTGTCGCTTGTTGTGGGGGAGTGGTAGGTTAGCATGACGGCTACTTGCGCGTTGACGACGTTGTTTCGGTGGATGTCGAATTGCATCAGAGTCTATCCCAGAATCTGTTAGAAGCTGACATGTGAGGGGATACTCATGAGCTGCCGGACCTTTGCTATGGTGTATAGCTCAGAGTGAGCTGCTTGTACACTGCTATACCCAAGGCTGAGTACAGTTGATGTTGATACGTACTGAGACCATGTTAACTATAAGTGATTTGGTGCAACATCTGCTGCCATGGACCTACAGGAGATGCAATGAACAATATTGCCCGGACCAAGAGCAAGGGAATGCGAGCGTCGACCGCCCAGAACTCCGCCTCGCCGAGGAGCGGGATGATGGGGTGAATATGTGCAAAATACTGATGGAAGAACTCTTCCAGGACTTTCTCTGGAGGGAGTGTCAGGCAGCCCTTTTCTGCCAGGTACGAGACATCAGTATGGCTAAGCTGATTGAGAAAGCCGGCATCGATGAAGTTGTAGCTGGAGTATGGTACGAAATGGCTGTTGAATTCGGGCGCCCAAGAAAGATTGCCGCTGGTGTCATGGCCGGCATGCCCCTCGATCTTGCTTGGGTCAACGGTGCCATCACTGAACATGAAGTTGGGTTTTGGTGTCTTGAATGGAGAGTCTGAGCTGTCCTGCTGGAAGACGGGGATTGTCGAAGCGCCGGCCATGGGTGGCGAGAGGGAAGAGGCAAGCCGTGCAGGGTCAGGCTTCACCTCTGCGTGCGCTTTCACATCCGAGTGAATTCGAACGGAAGCCTTGGCTCTCTCTTCAACGAGCTGTCGTGACTGGTCTCTGCGCTCCTTTTCCTCCTGCTCGAGCACTCTCTTCACCCTTTGCTCCCTGTCACCAACAGAATCAGCCGGGTACAATGACAATGACAAGCACCCGCTCCACATTCATCGATGGCAACATACCACTTGCGCTTCCGCGGCATGACCTTGCAATTGGCCGAGTCCAGCCGGCAGTTTGTGCACGGGAAGCCGGTGACGACGACATCGCAGCGCACTTTGCGGATGCGGCAGACGGTGCAGGCGTGGCTTGCGCGCAGCCGCGTGCGCGAGAGTGGGGAGCCGGAGCCTGATGTTTCTTCTTCGGATTTGGAAGAGCCCATGACTGCCTGCCTCCCAGTTTGGCTGCGAGTGATGGTATGTTGTTGTGATTGAGAGGGGGGAAAGGATGTGTGCAGTAGAAGTTTGGTGGCTTGGGGAAGTGTTGGTTCACCGCGGCTGCTGATGATGCGGAGTGTGGAGGCTTGTGATCTGGGGAAAATGGATCAAGATCTGTGATTCAATCAATACTGTAAAGCCCCAGGTATAGGCACTACTATAGCACAAGATAGAAAGAGGATCCGGGTTGATGAAAACTCAGCATATGCAGGGACGCCGTCAAGAGTCGGCTTTGCAGATGTCAAAAAAAGAAATGCTCATCACTTCTTTCTCCTTTGGATCGGATCCGTCTTCAGTCAGCTTCGGCTCAGACACGACCCCAGAAGGGCGTTTTTCGGCAACATGTGGGGGAACCGAATCGCTCCCCAGCTTTTGCAGCGAATCAGAACCGTCCGATTTACCCTCGGCTTATTTCGATGAGCCGGATAGGGGGTTATGGGGTAACCTGGTGCCTCGATCTTTGTGGGGGAATTTGGGGTAGCAGAAGTGGAAGAAGCTACAGAATCGGGGAGAGACGGGGTAATGTTAATACGCCTTAGCCTTGTTTTGGAGAAGGCGTCTGAGTTTATGAAGAAATGTCATTGATATGGATCTGGGACCGGTTGATGATGGGATGTGGATGATAAGATTCACATCCACTGCCCGTTGCGTCTGGGCCTTGGAAGGAATAGCTACTGAAAGACACAGAGGCCTCTTTGGTTTCTTTCTTTCTCTCTTTATCACGTATCCAATTCATAGGATATATATAGCCTTGTACAAGCATCGTCCCCAAACCCTAAAACTTGGCGGCGTCAAAGTTGCGAACAAAGTCGTAGTAAAACTTGAGCATCTCAATGTGGCCATCCACCCGCGAGTGCTCATCGATCGTGTGGATGTTGTTCTCGGCATGGAATCGGTCGGGGGTGAAGCGCCAAATGTTTTCCGAAAGGCCTGTCATGATCCATCAGCATGGCCTCTCTTTTCTATTACAACAAGAACTGGCTTACCAATGTAGTGGCGGGTATCCGTGTTGCCCGTCATAATCTCTCCCGTTGGAACAACAGTTCCATTGTCAAACCGGAAGGTGTGTCGAACAGTGCCGGCAAAGACGTCCCAAGCGGCACCGCGCGTGGGAGAAATGGGACTGGGGTGGGATTTGCCGTTGGTCGATAGAATCAGCGTGCCCTTGTAGTCAATGACCTCTTTCAGCTCGACGTCCTCCTCCTCCTCGGTTTTCAGGTCGGCGACGTATTTCTCGTAGTCATCGTCGCCCTCGAATGGCTTGAGCGTCAGGCCGTACTTCTTGACAATGTTGGCGACTCTTCGGACGGCGTTGTGCTGCACCTCGGCAAGGCTGTTGTGGTGGGCAACTCGGTAGTTGACGCCCAGGATGGTCTTCTCCGGCATGGCGTTCATCTTCTGGCCTCCGTTGACCACGTCGACGGCCTGCGACGTCTGGACAACGTACTGCGTGGACCGGCCGTCTCTGACCAGCCACTGCGTGAGACCATCCAGGTCACCCTGGCGAACCAGCTCGGTAAGCTCCGGACGCGCGTCAGGCGAGTAGCGCGCCTGGCACTGCAGGTGGTTGTGCACCGGGCCATCCTCCACCAGCTGGGCCTTGAAGGGGTGGGACTCAAGCTCGGTGATGATCTCGGCAATGATGCCGATGCCCGTGTGAGGGAAGGGAATCGAGCTGTGGCCGCCGACAACGTCCAGCTCAAAGAAGATGTCAATGTGGCCCTTTTCCGTCACAGCTGGGAGCACATAGAGGGCGTTGCCGACTTCCAGCAGGCCGAGGCCGCCTTCATCCAGGATGGCGGCAAAGCTGTCCTTGCCGTACCGCTTCTTGAGGACCTCGGAGATCTTGCCGGCGCCACGGTAGCCCGAGCACTCCTCGTCGAATCCAAAGGCCAGCACAAAGGTGCGCTTCGGCGCCCAGTCGTCGTTGGACAGCAGCGCCTCGAATGCCGATAGAACGGCGGTGAGACTGTTCTTGTCGTCTGATGTTCCGCGGCCCCAGATCAGCTTGCCGTCGTATACGGCGTCGAATGGCGGGTATGTCCATGTCGACTCGTCAGCAACCGGGACGACATCCTGGTGAGCCATCAGCAGCACCGGCTTGAGCGACTCGTCGGAGCCCTGGATGGTGTAGAGGAGGCCGAGAGTGTTGACCTTTTCAAGCTTGGCCTTCTTGTGTCTGTTTCAATGTCAGAAAAAACCTGGTGATGACGGCCGTGTGACAAAGACATCCTGCTCTCACAAGTTGGGGAAAGTCTCCTTGATGACATCGTGGAGGTCGAAAAAGGGCGCCCAGCGCTCATCTTGGCCGACGGGGCCCAGGTCGTCGTACGAGACGGAGGGGACCTGCACAATGGCTTGAAGGCGCTGGACCTGCAGCTCTCGCACCGACTTGGACGAGAAGAGCTCGTCAGCAGAGGGGAGACCATCGCCGCTCGGATCGAGAACGGGTGGCAACTCGCACTGGAGCTCGGGATGTGTAACGGGGTGTGCGATGGAGTGCGTGAGGGAGCTCAGCAGCTCTTGACCATAGCCTCGTGCGGGAGCGGCGATATAGGCGGAAGCTCCAGCGACGCCGGCCAGCAGCAGAGACAACTTGGAGACTGCCATTGTGAAGATTCAAAAGGTAATCGGTAACGATCCTGGAGCCAGTTTTCTATTTCCTCTCTCCCGGCTTTTCACACTGAGCGAAAGCAAAAGCGGAGGAAGAATGAAGCGGATGCGGAAGAGGATGGGAGCTCGCTTTATCAGTTGCCGACGAGAGCTGGAGCTTCAAGATCCCCGCCACTACAATCAGGCAGGCCCTTGCAGAATTACGTCTTAGTGTAGAGCGAATCGGGACGGAGATGCGCTCGAAGAAAAAGTCCCTGGTCTGTTTTGTGGACTGTGAGCTGGGCGATACCCAAACCGCTGGGAGACTGAAGCCGTGCGACCTCTCATCTTCTCGATTGTTTAGGCAGACAATACAACTCAGTTGAATACCGCTCTTGATGGAGTTACATCTCACCAACATCGTGTGATGGATCTGCTCAGCCGCCTTGTATCACATCGTCTCCGTTGACCACAGAGATAACGGTACTATGTACTATCCCGCTCTCTGTCCCGTTGACAAGGGTGACTCCAATCTGTTATCTCGCAATGACGGGTCCTTTTAACGTGCTTTTGGCCCATCCACTATTATTCCCGTAGGTTGAACGGATAAAGGTGCCAGACCATTGGCGGGGACCAGCGCCACCATCTAGCGGAATCGGCTTGCCATCCCGACAAACTCATACTGGCTGTCGACTTATTACATGTAGCTAGGTTTGTATGTATCGTCTCCTGGAAATTGCGGCACTCGTCCAGGCGTTTTGGAGTGGCTGATGAACAAGGGCGGAGGAGGCGCTCTGATTTGTGCGGCTGTTCCCGTGGGTAAGACGCTTAACGACGCACTCTGTTTTTCCTCGTATTGGAACACTTTGAACGAGACAGCTTCAAGTGGAAGAAACAAAAGAAAGAGAGTATTCGCACAAGGATTGTGCTGCTATGTCGTAGTTGAGTACCTAATTGTGCAATGTCTGGCTGTGGAACGAGCTGAGCTCGTCTCCCTAAAGGGAGAGAGAGATTTGGATAGGAAATGACATGCACGTACCTTACGAAAGTGAGCCGCTGAACCACGAAGCCAGGGAAAAATGCTTTTCGCAATGCCCGCACCTGGGTTCAAACTAATGATTCGGGCTCACCGGCATAAGGCAAGGTCAAAGTGCCTTCAGTCCTGCACTTTAGAGAACACCGGCACAAGTATCCAAACTTCAAAGCGCCTCCACAAACCTTTCATAGGTACGCTCATCGAATACCTTGGATAAAGCTAACAAGTAACAACAAAATTATTCTCACATTACAATATGAGATATACTGGGATTCACCAGCTTGCCTTCTATATGCACGACTCCTCGTCCACTACGCTGCATATGCCAATAGCCGCCGTTTTCTGCTGAGCCCGTTTGCTGTCGTACCTACGGTACCTACTGATATGACGTGTACGCTCACGGCCTGGATAGGACAGACGAACGCTGATTTATATGAACGAGAGATGATGTCGTCCACAGATTTGTCGCGTTCATTTACATGTAGTTATCAAGTATCTCCAATCCACCTCAATGCCATCACCTTCGGATGCCAACTTCCTGAACATGGCCGAATCTCCTGAGAGGCAGCCTCTCCCGGTTACATTTTGCTTAAATACCTAGTCTACGACGGAATCTTCAGACATCCTGGGACCACAGCAAGCTCCACATGGCTGTTTGCAAAGCAAGCGTTCGAGCTTAACGCCAGGCCCAGAAGTAGATATGGCTTGGATGAGCACAAAGACAATCTCTATCGAAAGTCTTGAGAATTCCACGCCGCTGGTTCTTGCAAGTCTCAGAAGCCCAGTTGTATAACTCTGTCATGAACCCAGTTCTGATCTACGAGTGACATATGCTACCAGCATCAGAAGTCAAGGACTACAAGAGGGACATTTATGGTGCTTCTACAGTTTCTTTGTCAATATCGAGTATGGCATCAAAGGAGATCATGGTATTTCGCATGAATTGATGGTATATGGTGATTGAGATAACTCTTCGTCTTTCTTCATGTTCCAAGGTTCAAATTATTGTTGTGTTGCCACCTGCGTTGCCCAGTTTCTTGCCAATTATTGTGTATTCAGTCTTCATAGTCTTGTTCCATAAGTAAAGTCGCTTCTCTCCAACTATGGATGCTTTTTATACCCTTGTTCTTTACCCTCTCGGTTTCCAGCCATGACCAGACTCTGGCGTTGCTTGTGAGATGTTCTTCCTTATGGTCTTGTTTCTGTCGGGAGGAGATCCATCCGCATTCTTCAAAGTACTGCTCAGGGCGGACAGTAATGCTTCCCTTCTTGATAATGTACTTTGCCAGGTTGGTTGCGTAAATGTTCCCCCTAGGCTCATTGTTGCTAATGATCCAAGACCCCACGAAAACCCAGCTAGAGTCCCAGCCCAAAATGCGTGTTTTGATCGTATAGGTAGTATGAGACCTTAGCTCGTGTCTGAAAGAGGTATGCGTCGCCCCTAGAATGACAGCAGGCCGGCCGACGACCTTTTCTCTCCTGTCTTTCCCATTCTGGTCTGTGAACTCGATCTCTATGTCGTCCATCGGCCACGCTGGCTCGACAATTTGTCTCATCAACTTGGCGCGGCATGCATCGATATCCGAGAAGAATGTCGACCTCGAGTCGCGCATATCCACATACAGCTCCGTGAGTTGTACGTATGTGCGCATGAACGCTGGCTGAAACAAGGGATGCCTCTCTGTCGAATCTAGAGCATTGTCTATCCTTGAGAAGGCAATGTCTCCAAGACACCTCTTACAACCATGAGGGGAGTCGCTTCTGTGGTGCTGCAGATTCTCGGTTGCTGCGGTGCTATGATCTTCGACCCGTGTTGCCCGTTCAAACCGGAGCATTCCGAGATGGAGGATAATAACAAACAATACGGCGTTGCCATACCAGGTGTTGAAGAAGGGCACAACGTTCATTTTCAGCCATCTTATAAGAATTGGCACCTCAAGTGCCCAGCCCTCGGATACCATAAAGATCGAGAAGGTTCAAGATGCTTAAAAAGTCTCCCGTTGGCTTCCTCCAACTGACAGGTTTTGTGGCGACTCGTTCATGAGCACGGGTCCATCCGCGTGCAAAAGAAGCACAGTAGGAGAGCGATGCTTTAGGCCACTTTATATAATTCGGGTCTTCGCTTAGCGGCAAAAGATGATATGCGCCGACACTGACTCTTCCGTCCAGATGTGACCTGATGCGGCGAATATGTACCTGAAATAATCACCGATCGAACTAAGAAATGCTCCGACAGCATCAGCCGGTTAAGCTCCGAGAGCCAGGGCAAAGGGGCACTACGATAACGCGGCTGTGCATATAGGGGTCCATCACTGCAACGGTACTTGCGATGTCTCTCTGGATGGGAGAACTGCGTCCGAAGTGGGAGGGGCAGTAAGACCGAAAGTCGGTTTGCAGCCCGCGTATAAGGCGTATAAGGACAATACGGACACACGCGTACGGAAGCCCTGACAGGGGTCATCGGTACAGCCATGTTTTTAGATTTGCGCCTGGTATATTCTTGAAACGTACAGCATGGCCAGGCAACTCAACGTCTGGCGGCCAGGTAGCTCTTAAACATCTATTGCGAAGCTGCTTCTTGCTGTACAGCTTCATTGACTCTCGGCACCCGGATGATCGTCTCACAGCAGCCGTAGACGTTGGTATGATCAAGTGACATCGTTTGACGTGTTTATCGAGAGTTGAAAACCACGGGTACATCCCCCGTTCTCGGCCAATTCGAGAAAAGGATTTCTCCGCACCCGTACCTCAAAAGAAACATTCGTCTTGTTAATTATTTCTAAGCAAATGGCGCACTGTTGCCGCAAAGTCCATTGATCCACTCGCTCATCCTTCGTTCCTTAAGGCTAGCCGAAGTGAGCTTACTTCTTACAATTACTATGTGTCTTCGGTTGCTGACTTCGGAATATCGCGGGCGACGTAACATGAGCAGGTCTCTCGGGAATGTGGCGGGAGTACTGCTAGACGGTGGTGGTAAATGCGGGATCCCGAGTTGATTCTTTGGGATGATATGTTTCCTCACCAAATCTTGAGACAAAGACGGACACATTCGATCTGTCCACCTCAGCCGGTTCCTGTTGGTCGTTCAGCCTTCGATTATGGCAGCCTACGCTTCGGCGAGAACATACCTAATGTATATGTCCCCCGAGAGATCGACTCATGTCACGGGTTTTGCAACCAGATTGGTGTCATCATTTCCTACAAATGCCCCAGCATTATAGCTGTGCGTATGCTCATCATCTTGACAAGGATCATTTGAAGTTTAGTCCATGTACGACTCGCACTTATGAGGGAGTCCCTTCTACTCTGGCTTCCTAGTTGCCCCATCTGCTGCAAGGGCATCACTGGGCACTAACATCTCCCAGCTCATCCATGAGATCAAGTCCCTTAGCGTATTGCTTGTGGGCTCGATCTCCCGGATGCTGGCTTATTCTCCCTTTTTCTCGATGGGGATTCGGCAGTGGGATAGTTCGACCTCGATTGTCCAATTTGATAGAAAAAATGGCTACATCAAATTGTTAGCGACTCTTTCGTACATCAAAATTTAAAGGCAGAAGCAATAATGCCGCGTTTGATGGCACAGACCAAGGGCATGTTGGAATAAGGGTCCAGAAGTTGTTCAATGTTCCACTTAGCGTCAGTTAGAGGAGTGGCGCCCGGCCATAGAAACAGGTTCGCTTCAAGTGACGGGGGATGCGCATCCATTGCCTGATAGTCTTCCTGCGGTGGTCCATCCTGCCGTAGCTAGGAGTGCCACAAAGATACACATTGGGGAGGCCAGATGGCAAGATCTGAGCCTTGTGAAGCGGGATGTAAGGCCTCATGTTCTGCAGAGCGGGCATGTGAGAGCCATGCACCTGATGAGGTAACATGCGAAAGAGTATGTCTAAGAGCATACCGGGAGTCTTTGATTGTACTCCCTGTAGCAAGGCGCGAACCTGAGTCTCATCCAGCAAATTTTCTATAATAACCAGCGCCAATCTCTTTCAGTCGCGGTCCACAGCCCACCTCACACATCGGAAGAGATGGGATCTTCCTTGAGAGGCATCTGTGGGGAGCCATGATACTTGTACTTATTATCTGTCGGGTAATACATGTGGCTTTGAATAGATATGCTGATATTGACTTACAAGATTGGTGTATTAACGGTCCATGATTGGGTAATTTCGGGAAGTGTGTCATGCTGAACCTTTCAATGTATGGCTCCGTAGCGTAGGAGACCAATGTTCTGCATTTTAGTGTTGGCCTCTGTCTGCTTGATCCCTCAGCAATAGAAGGACTGTATATGATGTGTCTTCCTTATGCTCACATGTATATATGCCACATATGCTTGTCTATTACTGGGAACTGTTGTCAGAGCCTGCACTAATCGTGGCAAGTAGTCATAGCATAGAGATACTTGGCTCCTCCAGAAGCCCCAAGGCCCGGCACACTTCTCGTTGAGGATAAGTTGATCCTCGCAAAGGATGCACTAGAGAACAGACTGTTAACAGTGACAGTAAGCAGACGAAAAACTGCATTATGATAATCGTTAGAGTAAAGTTTCTGAACACACTGCGTTTAGAATCCTGATAAGCATCTTCATAATGCTTGACGACTTGCTGGGGAAGCAGAAGAAGAACTTCTCCCTTTGCTTAAATACCGCTCTTGCTTTACTTAGGGTCCACGTATGGTAGGCTTTCCTCGAATCTTGCTCGCATTCTCGTATTTGATATTGAGCTAGGTAGGTCTCTGCTGCCTTGACATTTGTCCCTGACCTGGCTTTTGCCTCGGTCGTTGAGCATATGGTCTCTCGCTCTGGTCAGGATTCTCCTGTGATTGAGTCTGGAGACAACACGGATCGTTCGAAGTACTGGTAGTTGAATGGGGACTCGATCGTAGCAATGTCCAGGAGGTCGAGATTAAATAAAACTATCCAGCAGGAGTTAGAGTCTTGTCAAAATGCTTGAGCACATATCGAGGACGTACCTTTCTCGAGGATATCAAGTCAAGACGTGGGCCTAGGCAACGGGTGGTGATGTGTGGCCATAGTTGGAGCAAAGGTTGAGGACTCGAATTGACGATCTGCCTGTCAGTATTGTTATCAATGTGTGAAGCAGCAGTCTATTTCTTTGTTCGTCTCAGAGACTCTCGCGGACAGCACTCTCTCCAGGTCTCAAGGTCTGGAAGTTGCTCTTCCTATAATGGTCGATCTTGCAGTGCTCCAGGGCGTGGTTTACCTGTGCGCAGGGCATTGAAGGCAGTTCTAGATCTTCGAATCAATCTTCTTTTGCTCGAGAAAGAGACGATCGCAAGTATAGCTCCAAGTAGTCAGGCGAACAGTTACAACTGTGCAGTTTCACGAGTGAGGTCGAAAGAAATCAAGGAAAACTAGCTCACGAAAGACTGCGATCCAGGCTCGTCCGGCCAAAGTTGGAGAGTTGTCAGCCCAGGTCGTTAACAGGACTATTGATGCTATTGTAGGACTGGTTCTTGATGAATGTGGCAGTCGCTTTGCCTTGTTGACAAGTATGAACATTGAGCGTCGCGGTTGTAAAAGTTTTCTTGGAAAAAGAAGTAAAGTCGTTCCTGTAAGTTAGGTAAGCTTGCAGATGGGCGATTCTCTAAGCATAATCATTTCACGTCACTAAAGAGGTGTCTATCCAAAGAAGTGAGTAAAGAAAAGGAGATAATTGTAGCTAGTGATAAAGAAGAAGAAGAAGAAGAAGAAGAAAAGAAAAAAAGAAAAGAAAAAAAGAAAATAAAAAATAAAAAATAAAAGAGTGCCAAAAATCTACTCCTCCTCCATCTTCCCCCCCTCCTGGGCCGCCTTCTCCTTGGCCGCAATGTCTCGGGCCGCCTCCTCAATCACCACCATGTGCTGAAGCATCAGCCGCCCATCCGTCCCCGCGGCTCCGCTTCCCAGCACCGTCTCGGCAAACATACGAAGCTGCATCGCCATGATGGCAGCTTCGTACACCACCACAACCTCGATGTCCCGGGCCATGGCGTGCAGGTCGTGCCAGTTGTCGGCACTCCGGTCGGCGCCCTTGGTCAGACACTCGACACGCGTGTGGTCCGTCCACCAAGGGGGCATCAGGCCCTTGGCTTCCGCTTGGCAGAGGAAGCGGCGGAACGCAGGGCACGAGCTCGGCCGACCGCTGTAGACGCTGTCGGCGTTGCTCGTGCCCCCAAAGGTGAAGTCATCGTACTCTCGGAGCCGGAAGGAGTCGATGAGGAGGACGTACACGTCCTGCTGGTGGCGGTCGTGCAGCCAGGTGCCCTCGGAGAGGCGAGCGAAGGGGTTGGCGATGGTCGTCATGAGGAAGGGTGCCTTGTGAGGCTTTGCGAGGATGTCCACCGGGATGTTGATGGGATTCACGCAGTACAGGTTCCTGTGAGCCTTCCAGTCTCGGTGCTGGCACATGATACTGCAGTATTGGACAGCTTTGCAGTTATCACAGGTGAGGAGAGTCAAGGCTGGCTCGTTGGCGGCGGGATCATGCTGGCAACCACAACGGGCACATGCCGTGTGAGGGGTGATCTTCTCGGGAGTGTCATCGTTATCAGTGTCGGATTGCTTCTTGCCATTGCGCAGCTTGACAAAAGCGTAGGTGTCAACGTTGTGCTCAATCTCCAGGAGGAGAGGAGCACCTTGCTCAATAGCGGTTACAGACTGTATGAGATGCTCGATGATCGATAGCATTTGGAATCCGTTGCTGGTCGAAATCTCTAGCTCGGAGAGAAGGAGAGCCTCAGCGACTGTGAGTTGCTGCTCGGTTTCAACTTCTTCATGGTTGATATGAATCTGCTGAGCAGGTCCAGCTCCAGCAGTAGCCAGTTGCTCCCGAAGCTCTTTCATGAAATCAGTCTCATCATCCGAGAAGTCAATCTCATGGTGTTGAGTGTTGTTAACGAGAGCAGTCTCTGCTACAGAGCTGATGGATTGGAGTAAAGACGCAAGGTCAAAGCTGGGAGATGTCGAAGTAATGACAGAAGTCACTTCGTCTTCGTCCAAAACCATCTGATCGAAAGGAACAGCCTCTTCTTCAATATCCATATTGCCATCGAGAGGGCTGCTGGCGGTGACGGACGCTTTCTCCTCATGAGGTACAGAGTCGACCGACATCTCGTCGTCTTGGCGATTGTACATCTCTGCAACAGTAGGCGCCACTTCTTCTTGAATATGGGGATTGGAAGTCGGAATGAAGATGGGCATCTCCTTCTCTTGATGACCAGACATCTTGGGAGTGAGGGAAGTTTGCTTCTTGACAATGACAGAAATCGGTGATGATTGGAGATGCTCCTGAAGACGGAACACTTTCTCAGAACAGATGAATGTTTGCGGAGACGAAGAAGAGAGGTTCGAGACAGATAAACTGGTATCTTTTGATGATACGCCTTGTCGATGATTGTGAGGTGGGTACTTTATGCTTTGTGATGAGAATAGGACAACGAGAATAACCTCGAGCCAGTTCCTGGGCGATCGTTGGTTTGGCGAGGCGAACTGTAATGAACCGATATTAATAAATCTTCTTCACCATTTCACTTGACGTAAACATACCAAGGTAGTTTGTGACTTTGGTTTGAGGATGCCTGCGATGAAATCGAATGTGGTACGAGGTGCAGAGGAAGGGTGCTGAGGATGTGAGGAAAGGAAGATGTGGTCCAGAATCTTGGTGAAGAGGATAGAGAAGGCACTGACTTTCTCAGAAGGTAGTGGAAACTGATATTTGGAACAAAGTGAGCAATGGGTGTGAGCACAGTGAATGTAGGTAAACAATGGCTTGCGTGCTCCCACTCAGGGGGACCGGCAAGCGGAACAACTTCTCCCGCTCGCCTCGAGACAGACTCCTCCTGAAGAGCTATCATAAAAACACTTCCGTATAGGCATTATTAAATGTAGAGAATTGCAGAAAAAGATGCAGATTCTATTGTAAGTTAATATAGATCCTTTAGACATTAAATGCATGCAATTTGGCCCCCTTTTGCCCCCTTTACAGCCCTTTCTACCCAGTTTCCTCCTGAAGTTTTTGTCATTTGGCGAGCACTTCACATTCTGACTCAATGAAAAGCCATTGGTCCCAGGCAGCTGGCCTATGAGGTCACTGAGCACGTTTTCCCTGTTCCCACATCTTCTCTTTCTCGCACACGTCGAGTTTCCTCCTCACTCCAAAACAAAAACAAAGCACTTCTGGTCCTCCTGCATCTGCGCACACCTTTTTGAGCCCCAAGCACTGTTACAGCTACGTTTCCCTCCTTACCTTCCTCCTCCTCTACTACTTTGATTTGTATTCTCCTCTGGAGAGTCTGATGCTGCTGCTGATGGTTTAGGCTTCCTGCTATCGACTTTCATGTTCCTTACCAGAAAAGAATCGACCATCTCCTCGTCTGGATGGACTGCCCAAAGATTGTCTTCTCTGCTAAGTCCCTTGCCTCTCCGTCCCTTTGTCTTCGATAGCTTCATAGGAACACTATCCTCCAGTCTCGGTCATCAGCTATCTCCTCTTTGTTGTAGCTTGAGGCGAGCACACGATGCCCTGTTATCATCCCAGAGGCGATGTTCTCCTACCATTAACGCAGTATTGACGCATAATAGCCATCATCATTTCAAGTGGCTAGGTGTTTCCCTTCCCTTCTCTCTATAGATAACGCTCACCAGGTGCTCGTCAGTCTTCTCTCCTTCGCTTACGCCCTATCTTCCTCTACGGACTCCTCCACGGCTAAGTACTCTTACTTCTCTGGCATAGAACAATGATAACTCTTTACAGACTCTTACTATTAGCCAGTCCGTCGCTGTTTCCTCTTGCCACTTCTTCCGTTGCTGCTAAGTGTCTCCTGTTACTATCGCTCTGTGACCTGGACCTAACCTTGCTGTCTATCACTAGAAGAAAGCTGCAAACTTTTGCTTACTTTTCTCTTACCTTTGCCACTAGGCTTTGGCGCAGCCAGCGGCTGCTCCTTTCATCTCTAGCTCCAGCAGATAACTGCTTAATAGGCCGCTATTCTTTTCGATTTGTGCTTTGCTGACTATTTGTGGTACTGACAGCAATTCAGCCATGACCTGCATCTTCCATTCCAATTTCACATCTTCAACTCGCTTTTGACATACTTGAGCTAGTATCAAGGAGGCATCTGCTTGTTATCAGCACTCGTACGATCCGACAACGCCTTCTCCAAAACATGGTCTACATAACGTCCCTCATCCTATCCTAAATAATGGCTAACTATACAAAAGAAGCCGCACGATGGCTCGGTCGAGAATTGAAGATGTCGCATCAGAGATCCTTGCAATGCTCCAGTCATTCCATTGGACCTTCAGTAAGCACCACACTCATTGCTTTGGTTGAGATACTCTCTGATATCCCCTAGACAAGAGTATCGGCCTTCCCAGATCATGCCAACCCAGTACTGCTAAGTTCTATGCCTTCTTCCCCCATCTCAATGGTTTTCTTTTCCGTTTCTCGCAGAATCGACAAGTCACAGGTAGTAGATTATACGCAGAGGTTACCAGCATCTACTTCTACAGATCTAAGTTATTCTACCCATATCTACTAACGAGCTTCTACTGGCTTTACTTCGATCTTGTGTTATCCCAGTTTTGTCACCTTTGCTAAGTCTCCCCTCGCTGCATCTTAGACCACATGTTGACTCTTTACAGATGACTTCGTGTCGATTATCGATCCTGATTCGTATTCTCCAGCAGATTCCACTCCGCCGACCTCGCCAATCCTCCCCTGTCTCCTTCTACAGAACTAAGTCTTCCCTGCCCATCTCCATTAGCTGACTGTCACTGATTCTAAATAGATACTCCTTTCATCCTAGCTCCGGTGGTCTCTGCTAAGTCGACCTCTCCCTCGATTTCTAATCTCATGCTGACTCTTCACAGTTTCCCGTTGCTTGTGAATCCACGCTGACTTATATTTCGATAACAGGTTTCGGGTTTCTTCCACCTCGCCGTTTCGACCAGTCGATTTTCCATTCGCAAGCCATTATATTAAACTAAGTCTCCCCTTTTTATGAACTGTCGCGAATGGTCACTGACTCTAGAAGCCTCTCATATTATTCGGGTCCTATTGCCTTTCGCTAAGTCTTCCCAATTCTCTTTAATCTTTCCCTTAGACCATATGCTGACTCTTCTATAGATTCTTGTTCCAATTTGAGCCTATGCTGATTTGTATCTCTGCACAGGTCTCCCATTCCGTCCACCTCGTCCACCCTCGCCTAGAATCTCGCTTAGAACTAAGTCATTCTTTACAGTTAACTCTTAGTAGCACTCACTGACTTAGACAGACCATTTTCTTTCTGGCGGTATTGTATCTAGCTAAGTCACCTCCTACTTATATGATTGTGTGAAGATGATCTGCTGACGTTTTCTAACATTTGATCTAGCGGAGCTACGCTGACTTCTATGTTTTACCAGATCTCCTCTTTCGCCCTCTTCCGCCGCCTCCTCCGACACTGCCGACTACGTACCTCCTTGCCCAGTCACTCGGTCCAGAACTAAGTCGTCCCATCCCAATAGTTTAGCGAACATCACTGACATTGCATAGACTCAGTTCTCGCTCTCTTCTACAACTTTTAGCTAAGTGAACCCTAGCCTTGCTGGAAGACAATCTGCTGACTTCTCATAGGCTTCTCTTTCGTTCTGATTTATGCTAACGTTTGTCCTTTGCGCAGATCTCCCTTTCTCCCTCGTCCTTTCCACCCGATCTCCTACCCCGAACTCGACGCCCGATCCCATACTCGACCCCCATCCTCGACATTTCAGTTTCTTCGACTTGATGCCCTAGCACCTACAGAATCTTCCTACTCAGAACTAAGTCTCCTTCCTTCTATAACTCGACAAGCACTTGCTGACTTCATATAGGTCGTTATGGCAGTTGGACTATACCAAATCAGCTAAGTCAAACCAATCGTTATTAGTGAATGATTATGCTGATATATCATAGATTTCTCTTTATCGAGAACATGCTGACGTTTCTTTTCTACAGGTTCCTTCGCCAGCCTCCTATCCCCTGCTTCGCATGCTTCCGCAAGACTAAGTCTCCCTACCTTGGAATTTACGCACGCAGTTACTAACTTCGCGAAGATTCTGTCTCGTTCAGTTATATCAAGATTAGCTAAGTTATTCCTCCCTTCTTTGAGGACTTCCTGCTGACATTCACTAGGATCACCGCGAGTTTAATAAACACATGCTAACTTATATCTCTCTTACAGGTCTCGATTCTCTCCTCCGTTTGCCTTATACAAAACTAAGTCTCCTAGTCCATTGACCTGATTTCGTAACTAACTGGTAGCAGGTGATTTTATATTTCGGTCGAACTATTAGCTAAGTCGGGCCACTCCTCTTCACTTTACTCATCATACTGACTTTCTATAGGTATTCTTGATCTCTTTCCGAGCCCATGCTAACATTTCTCTAATTACAGGTTTCTATCCCACCCTCGTCCACTTCCTCCACGGTATTTCTTCAAGACTAAGTCTCCCTGCCAACACAATTTTACAGAACTGTTACTGACTTATAGTAGGTTCCCTCTCGCTCTGGCCATACTATGATAAGCTAAGTTGAAATTCGCTTCCCCTTATTTTTTTGGACCTCTTGCTGACCTCTATAGAATTACCTTCCTCTTCTCGAGCCCATGCTGACACTGATTCTTCCATAGATCCCCCTTCCCACCTTCGTCCATGTGTCGTAGCTGTTCAAACAAGACTAAGTCTCCCCCCTCTCCTATAATATTCAAACTTTACTAACTTGTGGTAGGCACAGTTTCGCTTTGGCTATATCAGATCAGCTAAGTCATACCACTTGATCTGCCTATAACATATTGCTGACAACACATAGATGCTTATGACGCTCTTTAATGACTATATGCTAACTTTCCTTCTCTTGCAGGCTTCCTCTCCTCCTCCCCTCCTGTCCGCCGCCCAACGCCTATCTAGCCATTCCATCTACTCTCTCTTATGACCAGCTAAGTAAACCCAGTGATCCTACTAACGCGAGATTAACATGCTAATTGTTTACAGACTCGTATGTGCATCCTGACAAACCCTCGCTAACCCTTCTCTTTCTCACAGGCTCTTCCGTCCTTGTCTTCCCCTGTCTCTGGCGCATTATATTCAGCTAAGTCCACCCTATCCCTGCTATTGATCCAACAGAGCATGCAGACTCTTTATAAACAGCCAACTTTGTAATGCAAGTTTTGTCTAACTTTCTTATGCCCTGCAGATCATCCTCCCTCACTCGCGTGTCTGCCATACCTCTCTCACCAGGCAATACTCAGCTACGTTCATGGAGTCTGCTCCTTATTGTAGACATAACATGCTGACCCTACAGATGTTTACATTTGACTTGCAGAGCATATGCTAACTTCTCTTTTTCTACCAGACCACTTCCCCTTAACTGGGACTCTTACCATGTTGTTTCTCGCTAAGTCATCTCTCTTTCACCTGGATAGACATGACACTGACATTACATAGACAGAACTTATCTTTTGTCCGGAATATATGCTAACTTCTAGTTCCTCATCAGGCCGTCCCTCTCCCACCCGGCTTACTTTTTGCCAGCCATCATTCCGCTAAGTCTTCCCCGTCTGCCTTTAACGGAAATCACCATGCTAACTTTCTGTTGTCCCATAGACCACCCTTACGCCGGCCGACTATAGAGCAACCAGCTAAGTCGCCCCTCAGTTTCTTTGATGCCAATTGTTGAATCTCCTTATAGATGCCATGCTTGACTTGTCTATCCTGAACATGTGCTAACTTTTGATAGACTCTTCATAGACATTTCGAACGCTATGCTAACGTTTTCACTTAACAGACCATCCCCCCTTCCGAACCGACAAAACATTTTCCGACACAGTCCCCGTCCGCGAATCGAGAAACGGCACATCACCCGACCGACCGACCGACCGATCGATGAGTCGGATATTATAAGAAAGAGTTGATACCCACACATATTTCGGCATAGCTGGTTGCTAAGAATACGATATATAAAGGATGGAAGCCAATAGGGATCTTTGGGGATTGGCAACACTTCGAACTTTGGCGCGGAAGTGGAGGATGGTGGTGCCTACGAGCACATATCTGGCAAGTCCTTTCTTCTCTTGCTTTCTACATCTTCTACATCAAGACAGCTGTGATGAGATTTGACTGCTATTCCCATTCATGGATGCTGCAAAAGGGTTCTCTGAGCTGTTACTCCCCCTGAGCTTGTGATTGAGGATGGCAATGTCCTTGAGCTATTCACTGGGCAGATCTCTCGCCCCTGTCATGAACGGGAATCTACTCACAATCTTTTGGTAGGGCAGTATGAGTGAATTTCTGGAATCAAAGGGTAACCAGACACGCACAGTCTCCTAAAATACTTTTTCACTCAATATCCTTACCAAGTAAGGCACAGTCTATTCTTCTATCTGACACTGACCGAGGTATACAAAGTTTTATTTTCTTGGGGTTTATCTCCTTTTTTAGAGCCTTAGTATTGAGACCAACAGGATCAGGAGTGGTGGGTGGTGGCGCCCACGGGGATACAAACTTGTAAGTCCCCCCCCCCCCCCCCCTATGTTCACCCCTGAACCTATTGATCTGTCAATCCTGGCCAGTTCTTCTTTCTTACATGCAACAATTCGGTTTCGCAAAGAATAAGTATATATGTATGGAGAAGTTCCTGCGATCGAAGCAAGGACGGAGCGTAGGGCAAGGTCCGTTTGCTACTTAGCATCTGCAGCCTCCCTTCCCTTCGTATGAATGCGTACATCCACCAACATTTACTACATCTTTACATACTTCTTCAGAGTACCATTTGTAACAAGATATGAAAACGCTTGATTCTAGGTCAGGTTGAGCTATTTCCCACGCAAATTAACCAGTTTTCCTAACGCAGATGAACCAGGTCAAAAGCGAGTGAACACAGTCTGCCTCGACAATTGTGATACTATAATGATCACCCCTTTCTAGTCTTGCCAAGGAGCTAAAGGCATGGGGTGGCTGACGGATGCCGACAGGGGTTGAGCAAACAAAAGTATGACATTCTCCCCTCTTTCTCTTCTTGTGTCCTATTCCGGACTAACTTATGAAGTCCAAGTCAAATCCGACCGCGACGAGGCATATCCACGAAATCGAACGATGAAAGATATCATTTGAGGATACTATATACTGGGATAATGGAAGGGGAAGTACAAGAGCTTTTTCAAGGGGACTTGAAGATCATATACAGTTGCTCAAAGATTGTTCTCGAGAAGATGCCATCATTACAATGTGTCAAGATAATATCTGTAATCGGACTCTCTTGCTCCGTGGATTAAGCACAGAGACCCATATCGATGCCCTCACCTCCATACTTTCACCCTTCTCTATCGTGAGTTGTTCTCCTTCCAATACGATTCAGATCCAGTTACTAAGCTTCAGCTTCTATCTCAGCTGCCCGGCGAGTCTGCCCACTTGTCGCATACACCTTCCCACGAGTCGCAATGATAGGATCATCCGAAGGCTCAATGCCTGGCACCCCAGGAATGACATTATATGAGATCGCCTCCTTCTGGGGGGGCAGATCCTGCTTGTCCGCAACCCTGGTCAGCTTGAGCTCACCGAGCTCCACAAGCTTGCGGTCTTCAGGCCATCTTTGCATGCAATCACCGGTGACGTCTCCCTCCTCCGCCACCTGAGCTACAAGCTTGAAGATAATTGGTCCTTTAGCAAAGACCTCCGGTAGCTCATTGAAGAGGAAGTTCGGCCCCTTGGCCTCCAGCTCCTTCTCAGTCAAAAAGTGTCTCCCCGCTACCGGAACCCAGCGATAACGGACAAACACGCTTTTTCCCTCAGCGTTGACGAACTTGAAGGCGTTGATGGAGTAGAATGTCTGGGTGCCCCAGTGCTCTGGCGTCTTCCTGTCCTCTGTGAAGAAGGGAATGGCTTCGGGATGAGTGCTGAGGTACTCTTCCACGATGTTGTCGCGTAAAGCCTTGAAGACGGCAAGGACTCCCTCTCCGGTATTTGCTGGAAACAAGGGCGTAGAATGACAGACAATGTCGCTCTTTACGCCGTCTCCGATGAGAAATCTCACAGCCAGACCGTGGGGAACTGCTTGAGGGTCGTTGGAAGGTAAGTCAGGGAAACCTGTAAAGAGAGAGAATCTGGCAACGACTGGAGTTGAGGGAGAGTTAAAATGAGGCGCCGTGGAGAGTTGCCCGGCTTCCTTGGTTGGGGTAAAGGAACCTATGACGAAGACGCCCTTGGCATGGGCTGTCGCAAGAAAGACTTCTTGTTAGCATCGTGTGCTGCTCTTGTTATATGTGCCAACATACAGGGTCGGACATGGTCAACTCGGACAGAGACGTCCTTGAGGGTGTCAATGAGATCGAGGTGAAGCGGCTTCTCTGCCATTGTATGATTCGCGTCAATGAGGTGCAATGATTTCCAGACAACTGCACTTACAGAAGCATTCTACGCCCGAGAACTTGGCAGCTGGATCATGATATTTATACCTCGACGACTGCTGCTGACGCCTTCTTGCTGACGAGTAACGTTGAGCCACGTCTTTGGGTTTCTGAATCTTGTCGCTTCTATCGGTTAGGAAACAACACAAAAGGGTGCGCCTTTCGATAGGCTAATTTTAAGCTTTTCCGAGGAGAAGTGCAGCGACTGGAAGCAAAAGGAGGCCGCGCTACATGCATTCCTTCGCTCGCCCAAGACCTAAGCGCTTACTGGCGCATATTGATGGCTTCTGCTCACGAGAAAGGCTGACGTTATGATATCCTTGGCAGAAAGACAATGGGAGCAACAGCATTGGTCAAAGCAGTAACGCGGGGAGAAGCTATTCGAGCACAGGCCAGAGTTTGATTCGACTTCATGGTAGGCAGGCTTGCCAACATTTCGAACGATTCCAAATACCTCCTCTTTGATTGGTCTTGCAGCAGTTTGCGAAAGGTTATGTTGCTTCTAGATTAGGTATGTCGCTGGTACCTGCCCTACTCGTCAAGAGGCCCCAACTGCTTGATTACACAGAAGTATGGTCTTTTGAGGGTTTCCTTTCCACTTTCACCCTTTGTGTGCGTGCTTACGGCTGTGATGTGGTAAGCAACCCGATAGAGGGGGGAGGCAGAAGCCAAGCTGCGGACGCTACCAAACAGACAACTCGAATCTGACAATTCATGTTGCTCCAGATATATATTTCTGGATAGGGTTCAGATACATTCCTTGTGAGTTGAGTGACTCGGATTGAAAGCTACAGCCTCAAGTCTTTTGTACCAAAAGCGATTGATCAAGAATGGAGGTAGCAGCGCTCTGAGTCAATGGAACTTGTATAGGAAATACGATATCAACAAAAGGGCCGCAACACATCTCTCTCATTTCAGACATACGATATAACGACCTCCCAATCGATAGCTTCACAAAAGACTATACTCATCCTTCAGAACCGAACCGAAACACTAGGATACCTAGATGAAAAAACAAACAACCAGTACGGCGAGCCTTAGGAGCTGTAAAGCCAGTGTCTAACAAGGTTTAGCAATGTTGAAGCCAAGTCACCTAGAGTAAGGTATGATTACACAGGCACTCCATACTTGCTGAACGACAGTCGTCTTACATCTAGATTTGCTGCAAAATAACAGGCCTTAAAGATTCCAAATGGAATCTCGGCAATGGCGGCCGGCAGTACTGTGGCTGGATAAGCGTGGCTGCACTTGTAATACTGCGTGGCTGTATTTCGAACATTCTATTGTATGGTCAGTTCGATTACTATAGTACCATGGCTACAAGTAACGTGCTGCTATGAGATTGCAATCCAGCTTTGTTACTCTGTGGTTATTCGATTGTGCCTTTACGAAAGCAGCCGGAAGTTCTTGTTGCATAATCACCACTCTCTTGCAGCAAATGCAAGATCATATAGCTGCCATATATATTACCCATTTGTCATTGCAAGTGAAGCTTCTTCTGAAGATTATATATTCGTCACGGAGAACAGCAGCTGTTCATATATGGAGTGTATTGCCGTAAAGTTTGCGGGAAGGCCGGATGTGCTCTGGGTGAACCTTGACTGACGACAGAGGTATCTTTCGGTATTAGAGACAATGCCAAGTGGTGCCTGCGAATTTACTCCCATCCACACAGCTGTTCAACGCATTCATTCTATCCTCTCTCTCTCTCTCTTTTTTTTTCTTTTTCTTTTTGAAGAGATGTTGCCTCGCAACACGAGAGGAATATTCGTCATCCGTTCAGGTCGGTGATGCTACCCTATGGTCTTTGTCCGGAAAAGTCATGCACGTCAGCGGCATCAAGGGCTAATTAGCCCATTTGCACCAACGTGTGGAAACTCATCTTTCACTACCACCTATCTGAGTGGGCAAATTAAAATATAAAAAAAGAGGACGTTGGTGGCAGAGGTGGCTAATCAGGATCTAAGATGGGCGAGGCGAATTCTGTTCACTAGCAGAGCTGTCACTAACAACACCTGACTCGAGACGAATATACGCGGATCTGAATAGCTAGAGACGAATGTCGCTTATACCCTGGCAGCCTGACAAACTGGATAAATATGGAGGGCGAAGCCTTCAAATGGCGCCATGGAGTACCCATGATCTCCCAGAGAGAAGTGGTTTGAGTATCAAGACAATTGAACTTGTTGCGCATTCACTCCCGTGGTAGCTTGAATTGATGACGCAATAAACACCACGGTCAATGTTCCATAGGTATCGTAGGATGGCATGGATCCTGTCCTTTCTGTACGAGCAGTAAGGCCATGAGGTATGCACGATGCATTATTAATGGTGGTGTCCACCTGGCATATCTTCTCGTATGTCCGAGGGTATCGTCAGTTGTTATTCTGTCAGTTATTATCACAGTGAGCTGAAATCACCGTTTCTACCTTATGTACAGGTAATGATACCCTGGTCCCACGAACGAACCGGAACAACTGCCCAGCCGGGTTACATTGACGGACCCCGTAGACACTTTACCCCAAGCAGGCTTGTCGCAGCGAAAACAAAGGCGCCACCCACGGCATCACCCAAAACACCGCCTGAATCTCTCTGATCAATACGCCGAACCAACGATAAACGTATTACATACGAGCCAGAAGAACCGTCTAGTTCCGCCATTCGGCGCGGCGCCTATTCATGAACCGAAGGCCTTTCGATGCTTGCCCATCCGACTGCTGCGCCCCCTCTCAGTCGCTGCGATCCTGTGCCCTTCGGACAGCGAGAAACACCACGATCCGGGGAATTGGCCCAATGGACGGGCGTATTTGAAATCAGTGACGAAGCTGAGTAATCGGAGGATGTGGGAGAGCGATCCCTCGTGTACGAGTATGGAGCAATGCCTTGGGAAGCGATCGGATGGAGAATTGGAGAAGCGATTTTGTTGGAGCGCTGCTACGAGTACCTACTACTAGCAAAGCAAAGAGGGGGGTGGAGCACGGAATTAATGCTACGGAGACCCAAGATTTGCTTCGATAACGCAATCCAATGACGGGCAAGACAGGGCGGACGCACAAGAAGATGGCGAGGCGAGGAAGAGGAGAGAAGAGAGGCGAACGAAGCGAGACCGCTGCCAGGGGTGTATATGCCGTGTTTGCAGATATGTACTACTACGACTACTTGTGCCAAGCGCTTGGGACGATCTCTCAGGGATCTCATCACCCATACCACCACACTGGACGTTATCTCCTCGGCTCGCAGATTTGGGTAGGATCTCGGGCCAGCGACCAACACGCAGCAGGCAACGCAACGCAACGCTCCAACGGCATAAGGCGAATGTTCCTACGTCCGACAGCTCGGAGCCGCAGGATCGTTGGGCACAGAGAATGAATCAATCAGAGCGTCAAGGTCCCACCACATCCTGGATGGAGCAGCATGGGACCTGTGGGCTACTATCGACCAGGCTGCGCACAGAGCAGCCAGTCCCAGCGTTTGCCAGTTCCACCATGCATCTTGACGACAGCCCAGCCCGGCTCTTCGGCCTGCTGGGTCCCCTGTGGGTGGGTGGTGGTGGGTGGTGCTACTACAGTGTGGGATTGTCTGGTGGCGACATGTGATGGCTGGTAATAGAAACCAAATCTGTTCTCCGAGAGATAGGGCGCGACATTCGACAATGGGCCCGCCTATACATACTGTACAGGATTGAGTACGGCGAATTCACCGATTTCGAGCTGATTCACCGATTTTGAAGTTCGACATCGAAGCAACGCAACAGTTCGACGGCACGATACAGACTACTACGACATACCTCCTCCTCCTCCTCCTCCTCCTCCGGGCTTTTGACCCTGGTCATTCCCACCGGGAAAAGGGCAAGACAACCGCACGAATACGCCATCGATCCAGCCCTCTCTTTCCGCGTCCCATAATTCAGCGATCGGCTCCATTAAACAAACAAAAGGCGAGGAAAAAAAAAGAAAAGGAAGAGAAAAAAACCGGAGCCCCGGGGACCCAGTGCCGCCATCTTGCTGTTATTTCCGAACTGGGACGAAACTTGCACCATCTAGCACACTCGTTAGGCCGCGGGCCGGCCTCCTTTAAACCCGACGCGCGAAGGATGGAGCAGCCAACGACGTGGCCGAGAGAGAAGGTGGAAAACTAATCAAAAAGGAGTGATGAATCCTCAAGTCATTCGCGGTTTTTCCTTTTGTTAAATACGGTTGTGGCGCTCGTCCCATGCCCATTCCCCGTGGCTTCTCACCCGCCTCTTCGTATAAACTGGACATCATCTCTCCCGGTCCCCTCCCATTTTGATGAGCTTGAGGACGGCTTTCTGGAACCAGCAGTGACGCATAGAATCTTCAGACTGAGCATATTGAGCTCTAGGATCTTGATTCAAAGATATAGGAGGAGCAAGGAAGGAGAAGGATATCACTCTCTGTGATTCAACCTCCCAGAGCACAGTTTTGACGTCGATATGATACATTGGTTCAAAATACGACTTCGATAATCCGATACCAAATCTTATAATCAACATTGCTTCTCATAAAAACACATCCCAAAGAAGAGCAAAAGTCTGAGCGAAAACTCCATCACACTTCCGCCAGCGCTCACTCACCATGGGTGCCCTCACCCGCATCCTCTCGCGGCCGGTCAACAAGCCGTACCGCACAAAGGACCTTCAGCACAATGAGCCCCCCTACCTCAACGAACATGGCTACGTCGACTTCGCTCCCGGTGACGTCGAGAACCCCCGAAACTGGTCCATGACCCGCCGCTTCTTCATCACCATCGCGACCGTCTTCCTCGTCATGAACGCCACCTTTGCGTCCAGCGCCCCCAGCGGCTGCTTCGAGTCCATCGCCGAGTCCTTCCACGTATCCATGGAGGCTGCCGGTCTCACCATCACCGTCTTCCTGCTCGGATACTGCGCCGGCCCTCTCATCTTCGCGCCCCTGAGCGAGCTCTACGGCCGCCGATGGATCTTCTACTGCACCTTCACAGCCTACCTGGCCTTCAACTTCCTCTGCGCCTTCGCCCCCAACTTCGGCAGTCTCCTCGTCGGCCGGTTCCTCACGGGCACCTTTGTCTCCGCGCCCCTGAGCAACGGCCCCGGCGTCCTGGCCGACCTGTGGAACCCCATCCAGCGCGCAAACGCCATGGGCGGCTTCGCCGCCATGCTCTGGATCGGGCCCTCGCTCGGCCCCATCATCGCCGGCTTCCTCCAGCTCAAGAAGGACTGGCACTGGACCTTTTACGTCCTCCTCATGCTCGGCGGCGCCTCCGCCATCTTCATGCTCACCATCCCCGAGACCCATGCGCCCACCGTCCTGCGCCACAAGGCCAAGCGCATCCGCAAGGCCAAGATCCCGGGGTACGAGAATGTCAGGGCTCAGATCGAGGACAGCCACCAGAACTTTGTGAGCGTCTACAAGGTCGCCCTCACCCGCCCCTGGATCATTCTCTTCGACCCCATCTCGTTCCTCATTGCCATCTACCTCTCCGTCGTGTACACCCTGCTCTACATGCTCTTCACCATCTACCCCATCGTCTTCCAAGAGATGCGCGGCTGGAACTCTGGCGTGGGCGAGCTTCCCCTGATCGGCACTGTTCTCGGAGCCATGCTCGGCGGCATCATCGTCGTCTTTGACAGCCGTCGCCAACAGAAAAAGGTCGACTCCGGACAGAGACAACTCCACGAATTTACTCCCGAAGACCGTCTGCCCCTCGCAATCCTCGGCGGCATCACCTTTGCAGTCGCCATGTTCTGGTTCGCATGGACAGCCAACTTCAAGTACGTTCCTCCTCTCCATATCCCCCTTTCCCTTCCTCATCTGTTCCTTTCTCATCTCTTTTCTCACCTACACAAAAATAAAAGCAAAGAAATGCTGACAAAATCTCACCCATACCAGCTCCGTCCACTGGATCGTCCCCACCATCGCCGGCGGCTTCCTCTCCACCGCCCTCCTCCTCCTCTTCGTCGGCTTCCTCAACTACCTCGTCGACGCCTACCTCATGTACGCCGCCTCCGCCATCGCCGCAAACACAATCATGCGCTCCGCCTGCGGCGCCGCCGCCCCGCTCTTCACCCTCCAGATGTTCCACGCCCTCGGCGTCGGCGGCGGCGGCTCCCTCGTTGGCGGCGTCGCCGCCGCCCTCGCCGTCATCCCCTTCATGTTCTACAAGTACGGCGCCGCCATCCGCGCCCGCAGCCGCTTCAATCCAAAGGGCCGCAAGCCCGCCGACAAAAAGGACGACGTCGAGACCGGGCCTGCGCCTGTCGTGCTCGAGGATCCGGAGGAGGGTGCCTCCGAGGATGCTTCAGTAGACTCGGATGAGTCGTCGAGTTCAAGTACCGTTGCTGGAGATGAGGGTGGGGAGAAGAATACTGACGTGAAGCAACCCGAGCATAAACGAGAGGGTGCTCCCGAGCACACTGAAGCATCTGCTTCTACGGAAAAGGTGAAGTCGGAGGAAAACCCTTGAACTAAAATCGAGAACACGAAAGAAAAAACGACCATGACAGCATAGCATACTTGTCTTATGGACATCTAATGTAATAGATAGCGAGCACATTACTCCTGGCATACACACGGAGGCATAGAGCGATAATGATACCATCCTTTTCGTATATCACGAACTATGACGTTGACACGGACCCATATGAGATGACCGAGCAAGGCGTTTGTAATGTTTACTTCTGAAGCATGACTCTCTAATGACTATTGGTAGAGCTACTGTATAGGTGTAAGGCGAAACTCTGGCTCTCAGCATATGCCGCACTTGTCCTTCTTGGTCTCCATCTCCATCGGCGGTCCTTGGGCATTCTTCTCATCAGGCTTCTCGCTGCCATCTTTGCTCGCCAACTCCACCGTTTCCTGTGTCAGTTCAGAAAGATCCGCAGACTTGATATCGACGTCGCGGAAGTGTTGCTCGTCTCGAGTCAGACGCGTGAGGTATCCCGGAGGCACCCAGTGGGCGCTCTCCCACGGCGAAAGGTCCTGGATGCTGTACATGATGTCCACGCTCTCCAGGCTGAGCAGAGAAGACTCGTACAAGAAGAGCCAAACAACCGCGACGGCGATGAGATTCATGCCGGCTAAGATGAAGCCAAATGAGTAAGATATGGCGCCATCGGCGTGGGGAGTGAGTAGCCCAATCAAAACTGTAGCACTTGTCAGTGACGTCCTCTTCATGCTCGATATACACCATATAGTGGCACGTCTTACAGTTACCCATCCAGTTAGCTGCCGTGGCTAATGAAGCCTGTTTGGCACGCGTCCGAAGAGCAAACGTCTCCCCCATGACAACCCAGGCAATGGGACCCCAAGTGGCTGCAAATGAAGCAATGAACATGCATGCCGCTACAATCATGGCAATGCCAAAGGCGGGCGACGATTCGTCCCGGCGACTCACGGCGCCAATGGAGGCAAAAATCAGCAACCACAGAGCTTGCCATGCTGCGCCAAGTATAAGAGGCCATCGACGACCCAGCTTGTCAACAAAGTAAACCCCCAAGAACGACGTGGCAACATTGACGGAGCCGAGGATCAACTGCGTCATGAGAGGATCCTTGATCTTGGCTGATGCAAAGACGGTCGCGCCATAATAGAAGAAGTAGTTGATTCCTGTCCATTGCTGCAAGAAATGGATGCCCATCCCTAGGAGGGTACGATATCGTGTCTTGGGAACCTTGGCCTTGCGAGAGAAGCATTCGATCCAGGAGGCTCTGCCGGTCTGGCGCTCTAGGGACAAGACTTCCTTCATTTCATGCATGTCGTTCTCGACAATGACATTGCTTTGATCGTGGATCTTGCCGCGAAGTCGTGACAGCGATCGGCGGGCTTCTTCCTACTTGTCCCTGCCAGCTAGCCATCTCGGGGATTCTGGAACGAAGAGGATGCCAAGTTCAAGCGGCAAGGAGAAGACGGCGCCCATGCCGATGATGATGCGCCACGAATAGCTGTCGTTTTGAAGGCCTCGCATATTGTAGCAGACGATGTTGCCGAAGAGTATTCCAATGGTGATCAGGAGTTGGTAGGAAGCAACAACGGCGCCCCTGATTTCCCGGGGAGCACATTCGGCCTGAAACATCGGGACGCCGACAGAGAGATTGCCCATGCCGAGGCCAGAGACAAATCTCCCTGTGGTGATATGGATCCAGCTCTCTTTTGCCGTGGCCTGAACAATGTCTCCCACGATGTACACGGCCACCCCCAATGCGATGCTTTTTCTCCGTCCGAGGAAATCCGATGTACTATTAAACCTTTTGTTAAGCGCCTGAACAAAACGACACACACAGAGGGGGATGAAGCTGCTCACTATGCGCCAATCAAGGAGCCAAAGAGACAGCCAACACCCATGAAGGAGACAAGGAGGGATTTGACCGTCGCGGTACCGCCCCAGAGAAACCGGTAATTGAAGTCATTGTACAAGAGAACGCCTGAGATTTGACCGATATCGTAACCGAAGAGGAAGCCGCCGATGGAGGTGATGATGGCAAGGAAAAAGGCATCGAAGCCACAGTCGGCGCCTTTGACTTTGATGGACCTGACAAAACCGCTCGTCAGCATGGTAAAGGCAATGCAAGAATGGGGAGGCATGGATCTAGGAAAGGGTGTCTATTGTGCTTGTTTGGGCCTCTAACCCGCCAGGTCAACACTCACTTGTTGCCGAACATGGCGTCGAGTCTGCGATGAGGCAGATGGTAACCCAAGAGGAACTAGAGACCAGATGGATGTAATGTTATGGTCTCAGTCTGCGAAGCATTTGGTGTTGTGTCTTCAAACAAAGTAGCGATCGATGCTCAGAAAAGATGGGAGAGCTGGACCCTGTCAGAGAAACGAGCTGTAAGAATCTCTGCCGTCACCGCCAAACGTAGCTGCGCCTTTGCGAGGCGGTTGCGTGATGACAGTTGGACGAACAGACGGCAGAGTAGGTCGATTAGGTAGATGTATGAAGGGAAAAACATTTGGGAGGAGGCAGTCGGTTGGGAGGTCCTCTTCAAGAGGAAGTTTCTTCCAGGGAAAGGTTATGGCTGGACCAAGGCCTGTCGCGACTTCTTCATGGCCCCTGGCCAGAACCCCTTACCTAATCAGAGCCAACCTTCCATCTTCCTCTGTCAGTGTCTGCACCGTCCTTGTTCCTGTAGCCACAAAATGTGAGCTCGAGGAGCTGCGGTGCAGGGAGATTCTTTCGCACAGGTGCTGCTAGGTCTCGATGCTTTCGATACCTCCAGGTGCCTGCTTGAGCCATGGTACTGTGCCATTGCGATGGGCTTGATTCTTCTGCGAATGAATCTCCCAACTAGAATCATTCCGGCTATCAGGATGATGGCTTTGCCAATCGTTTGTATCAAGAGATATTCCTTCATTTCGACTGTCTAGTGTTCGTAGGAAAGCTCTATAAAGCCAGCATCCACAGCTTTCTGCGTGAATGAGAGCATTGCGATTTTCTGTCTCGCCTTCAACGCATGTCTTCCCCAGTCATTCTCTCAGCTTCGTATATTCTAATTGTATTTGCGACTTATATCTTTTCTGGTTCGCATACTCATCGTGAGTCGTGTATGTTGGGCATATCGTATGGCGCGTGCTTCATATCTATGGATGATGTCCAATGTTAGTGATCATCGTCCATGGTATGGGATATCGGACCCTACCTAATTCTCGATAAATTACCAGCTTTTGCAGAGCTGAGACCCTGAGAATAATAAGGAACCAATTCTGCTGAACTGACGAGTCAACGTACATTAAAAGAAATCGCGGCATGGTGAGTACTTTGGCTCATGCACCATCCAAGAGTCATCTGACCGACAACATTCAGCAACAAGGCAGAATTCCCACCAGCATTTTCGAAAGATTATTTGCGGGAGCAAAAGGCAGTGGACTTCGTTTGACCCCTTCGACAACAGTCATCAGCCAGCCTGTCGGTAGCCACAACTACCTCATCATCCCGTTTCTCCGTCCACGGGTAGTATTTGATCCGACATAATTCTCTCAGCGGATAGCTGCGTGTGCCATGTCTTGTGCCTCAAGGCCACTTTACCGCCCAGTCTAGCAAAGTTTCACTGGTATACGGTGAGGTATTCAAGGGCTGTGGTGGAATAACTTTCCTAAGCAAGTACATTGGTACGCTTCAAAAGCTGCCAACGTACATCACCATGGCCGTAAGACATCACTCACACGCTTCTCGTGATCCTCGAACCGCTTCTTGAATAGGAAATCACCGACGTCAACTCAGGGGGGTGACGTCCGCGGACAGCCGCCCGTTGGTAGCCCACACCAACGGCTAACCGTATCTTCAACCAAGTAACACCCCTTTTCGAGGTTAAAGTCCTCCGCATCATGCCCACTAAAGCTGTGGACAGCCCAAACGAGGTGGCTTCATCCTTTAGTCGTCGAATAGGATCCTTGACGTGGAGGTGAACTAGGGACGAACAGCCGGCGTCTCCCCATGGCTTATCCCCCCCGGGTGACACTTGTCCCAGCAATGACAGTCTGGCCTCAAAGGAACACCGGGAATCGGGCCGAGAAAGTCTTGCCACGTTTGTGTGAGCCATAGATGTAGGTGTTGTAGCTTGTAGCATGCGGATACGGAGTCGAGAAGGTGTTCATCGAAGTAGACTCCGACAGAAGGTAGGAGCAGGGGCCTTCTTCCCTGCTGAACTCTTCTTGTCTGGGAAGTGTGGATGAACCGTAGCCTGAGAGCTCGTCGTGGATTTGCCTGTGATTCTTGGTATCGATCAAAGGTCATCTGTGCTGTAGAAGATGTCGTTAGCAAGTGAACGGGTATGAACTGGTCTCTCCGAGGCACAAGCATCCTTTGCCGCTCAAGGTCAGGCCTGAATGGGCTCGAGGTCATGGCACCCTTCTTCACTCGACGTCACCACCCCGTTTGTACGAGGACATCCGAAGGGAAAGCGGTTAGCTCGTGAAAGCGAGTGGGTGTGATGATGTTTGTTTCAAATGTGTGGAGTTATGCCGGGCTGGGGAAACGACTGTGCAAAAGCCGCAGCATCGAGGTCGTGATAGTGGGAATGTCACCAATTGAGAGTCTAGTCAGACATGGCTGGAGGCGGAACATTACTCATCGCCTCCATCTGGACGTTGAAGAAAGGGGAGACAGTCGGGCTGACTGCTGGATCTAGACCACTGCTCCGCTTCTAGCCGGAAACAACTGCCATCCCAAACCTTGACATGCCCGGCATTCTGTGTCATTCAGCTGCAGCACATTCATGTGTCCATCTGTCAACTTTCAAGAGGCGGTGTTGTCGAAACAGACCTATTATTAGACATGTAGCTTAAGGTTCTCACTGAGCTGCAGATGTGAAACAGCGAGGTAGCTTAAAATCGAGAGATATGGGGCCTTGATCTCGTATTGCTGCACAGCCCCAGGCCCGACAGACGAGGTTCGCTGCACCAAGCCACCCCCAATGGATAGATCAGATTCTTCGAGATGAAGTCCATTACATTCATCCAGATAGGCGGAAAAATCGATGCAATGCTTAGGAGGGTACATACACTACATGTCATTGTATGCTATGCTAGTAGGAGCCCCGTTGCTCCACATTGTCAAAACTTTCCCTCACAATTCAACAACCAATAATATACCGCTTTTTGTGTCAGACGTCGTCAACATCAAAATGCGATTTGCTGTATTTTGATATCATGAGGGCTGAATATGAAGGCCTGATTTTGTTGTGCTGTCGAGACCGGGCCTTTGTTGAGGCGCAGTCAAAGTTGAGGCTTGATACGAGAACCTCAGACTGCAAGATCTAGGTCGTGATTCCAAAGAACTGACAAGTATTTCGCACTAACTCATGGCCCTTCAACCAACAGCATGGCCCAGCTTTGTCAAAGCCTGCCCATATACAGACAGAAAGCTCTCTGGCGTCGAAGCTCAGGTAAGTGAGATACTGCGAGAACGATGTAGTTTTCACAGCTGCAGTGCTCGTCCTTGTGATAGAGTGGGATATATTACTTCATTTGACTTCTCATGCAAATCTTGAGCCCATAGACGAGCCCTTTCTTTAATCATTTTTACTTCTACGAGGGAAGATGGGAATGATTGCGGGCAGCGGGAAAGAAGGTGACAACATCTACGCGTAAAGCGAAATCCAGCGTGTGCAAAGCAGAAGCTTTAGGAGTAACTATGGTGATATAACACGTCTGCAAGGATTCACCTTTACCTGAGTCTCTACTGTAAGCCATGGGAGTAGTATCCAGTCTTCGTACAAAGAATCAGAAGCGCAAGTAACCATGGGAATCTCTTAGGAGTGACCATGAAAAACCTGTTGGGACGCGTAACAGACCCATCCCGATGCATTGCCCGCGTTGGACCCTTCAATACGAGAGACGGCAGGATAGACCGCCTCCCTGGGTAGACAACGAGCATGGGCTTTAGCCGTTTTGACCAACCTTGGATGTTCGAGTCAGAGATGGTGTAGGGAGGCATCGTGAGGTGGCGGCTTTATGGCTTTATAATGGGGTCTAGAAAGCCGAAAGGGCTCGTGTTTTCATCCTATCAACATCCTTCTTACCTCAGCTTGAGCAACTTTACCATCCTCCTTTATTCTACCTAGCTTCCTTGCTCGAAAATCTTGCCATCATCCCTAATTCTTTTCACTTGTCAAAAGTTGCTCAGATGGGTTTACTTTCGTTTGTTGGCGCCATCTTCTCGAAAATCTCGTCCTTTTCCCGCAGGTCGGGCTGGATTGCTGCTCAGGCTGGATCCTTTCGCCTCCATCATTTTCCCACAGACGAAGAAGATGGCGATGACGAGACAAGAATTTCTGCTCGCAAATCGCGGCTGCATCCTCGGCTCAAGTTGGCCATTCTCCTTCTCGGAGTGGCCGCGGCCGCCATCGTCCTGGTGAAGCTCATCGACCCGTCTCGCGTCACCAGCCTTTCCCGACAATCCTTCTCATACTCCGACTCCATCATCCCCATGTTCTCGTCAAACAAGGAACGGGAGACTACACCTGTGCTGGGAGAATCATTCTTCGATTTTGGAACGTACTTTCCTGCTCAGGGGAACAACTTCTTCCCCCTTGTCGCATCGTACAACGAGCCTCCGCGCCACCGACCGAAAACACCGCTCTTTATTCCCTTTACGAGGAACAATGCGATGATGCGACAAACAGTCCTCGGATATATCGCCAGTGGATGGCCAAGAGAAGACATCATCATCGTTGACAACAGCGGTACAGCCGATGCCAACAACCTGAAGCTGCTTTCGCAGTCGAACCCCTTTTTCCTCGACTACGACTTGTTCCGATACCGATACGGCGTTTCGATACTACAGACATCGGTGCTTCTCAACTTTGCCCAGATACAGAACTTCTTGATCAGGGTAGCCATGGCTCGTCACTGGCCCTACTTTTTCTGGAGCCACATGGATGTCGGAATCCTCAGCCACGAAGAGGAGACGCCCTACCTTTCCTTCTACGAACGTGTTCTGAAGATTCTCGACGATGCCGAGTCCTCTCGCATGTCGGGCGAAAGCAAATGGGCCGTCAAGTTTTTCAACTTTGACTACCTCACTCTAGTCAACGTCGAGGCATGGAGGCACATTGGCCAGTGGGACGTGTTCATTCCCTATTATGCCACAGACTGCGATGCTTATGGACGACTCAAGATGATGGGTTACAAGATTGATGGTGTCAATGCGGGACATATTTGGGATGTAGCTGACATTGTAGACAATCCTGAGGAAAAGTTCTTCCCCCCTTCACCAACGAAGAATGGCGACTCGACGAATGCTACGGACGATAACGCGCCGAACTCTGAACGGTTCAAGGCTCTTAGGGAAGAGCTACAGAAGATTCAGGATGAGAAGCTGAGCAACTCCAAGGGCCGCAATACATGGCAGAATATGCAGAAGGGAGGAAAGGGAGAGCCGTGGACGTATGATCCCGCGGGCTTTCAGGTTGCTTGGTGGGAGATGGCGGAGGATGGGCGGAAGCTGTATAAGAACAAATGGGGAGTGAGCAACTGCGACTTAATGGCGGAGAAGAAGACTCTTGATGATATGTGGTCCAAGGTAAACAAGGGGGATGAGTAGAGACATGTCTTTGGATATATGCTTGGTATAATAATGGCGTGGAGAATGGAGATCTGTGTGTGTATACGGCCTCTGAGTGGAGTATATACCCATCTACATCGTCTATAGAGCTACACAATATAACTTCAACATGAGGTCAGTTTTGTCCGCTGTGGTAGTATATGAAATGAACCCAGGAGCGACGATTTATAAAGTGCGGCAGACTGGATCAATATCGCGTTTGTGCCCACGGAAAATGGCATCATCATTTCCTTGATTGGACTTCATTTGGCTCAAGAAACAGAGTCCAAGTGAGGCAAGTAACAATATGTCCATGTCTACCCGCTCCATGTGGTAGTCCGTCCATCCCATTCGCACCAAAAGCACAGGGCGAGAAGAATTGTGGCTGTGGAGGGCTGAGCAACCATGACAGGGGTCGCGATTAACCGCGAGATGGCCTTCCTTCACTCGCAGCGAAAGCTCCAGTCAAACGACGGAGCGGGCCATTCCATTCCACCCCGGACACCTGCAGGGCTAGAGGTGTCGGGGCATCTCTACTCCATAATTGCTTGGCTGGTTGATAAGCGTAGTCACACCCATCTGCAGCCTCGCGGGACACATGAGCGCATCACACAAGCTACACGGATTGCCGGCTCGACCAGGTGGTACTTGGCCGTTTGCCTTGAGTCTACTACTTGGAACTTCTCTCTTCAACCCTAACCCTGGGCGACCCAAATCCGATGAATGCCCAATGTCCGTTTTGAAAATTGCCGTCAAGCGAACGCAAAGATGGCAGTAAGTGCAAGCGAATGCCCATGCGCTGTTGGAAACCTCTCAGGCTAATGCTGGCTAGATGCTAAGAAACGACCCCGGCTCCGTTACGCAACAATCGAGAGGCTGCGTCAGCGCCTACGAGGCCGCCCACCTTCAGCCGCGCGTGAAAGAAGTAATAAAAAGAGCGACAAGCCGATGGAAATCAATAAGACGTCTTCCTCTTGTCCAAACATTCGCATCTCATAGACGCGGAGAGAACGTTGATTGACGGAAGTAGACGCTCTTAAGAGGCTACCTGTAATCGCAGGCTTATTCCCGGCTTGAAGGATTGCGCGCCAACAACAATCGGAGAACCGGCAGCTATAACAGACCACTCTTATTCGAAAGAGGCCTCTTGTCTCCCCAGAAACCCCCGCGGAAGACATACGACGACGAAGCGGCACACCCAGCCCGCATACTCGCAAGCCATGGACGGCCGCTCCATCAGCTCCCTCACAACTCTCTGCTCCGGCATCTCTCAGCGGGCAATTTCCAGCGCGATCGAGCTCCGATCGTTGGTCGAAGCGCTCGGCCCGAGCCATCGCAATGTCTTGCCGGTGTTAACGTCGCTGGCCAGCGCGTTGGAGGAGCTCAACCAGCGGGCTTCTCAGCTGGATGCCGCTCTTGTCACTTCCACGGTGGCGATGCTGGTCCAAGATGGACTCAAGGAGCATTTGACGAGCTGCGATGGGATGATGACGGTGCTGTATAAGCAGTTGATGCGACTGCAGCCGGATACTATCGAGTGTCTGAATGTCGAGTTCGTGGTGGCCTATTACCAGGCGGTCATGGCAAATAGCAGGCTATTGGAATCCACGGTGGACATTGTGAAGATGTAAGTGAACCGTGGCCTTCAGATGAGAGCGCTTTGGCTGATCTCTGCTCTAATAGTGAGGACAAATCCCAGCAGGAGCAGAGATTCGCACACCTGCAGTCGAGCAATCTCACCAGCCAAATACCCCATGCTTCTGGTGCCTCAACAGCTCAAAGGAGCATCCTTCTAGACATCAACCAGCCATCTCAGGCATCCGGAAGCAAAGCTCAGCCTAATTCATCCACCACCGCCCTGTCCGAAGCCGAACCTGCCGAACCACCTCCATACAGCGCCGCACCCGAGCCCGAAATGCCATCTTCCGCTGAAACAACAACACTACCATCTTCCTCAACTCCTCAACCCAGTCAATCCAGCGCTTTCTCATGGGGCTCCGTCTTCAAAAGCTCCTTCAAAGCACTCGCCCAATCCCTCACCCCCCAACCAGGCCCTTTTGTCTCCGCCCTCTGCCAAGCCGCCTCCATCGGGGACATTCAACAAATTGCAGGCTTCCTCACCCAAGGCGCCAACATCAACGGCCGCAACGAAAACGGCAAAAACGCCCTTCAATGTGCCATACTCAATGATCAGGAAGACGCAGCCCGCTTGCTTTTGGCTTCGGGGGCGAGTACCTCTGGGTCAGGCTGGTCAGGCATGCCGCCCCTGTTTCTCGCTGCCTCGGTGGGCAGCCTCAAGATTGCCAAGATGTTCATTGATAAAGGGGCGAGTGTGGATGAGAAGAGCGTTTCTGGACAAGCATACTTTGTCGAAGTTGTCCAATCTGGAAACCTGGATGGGATTCGCTTCCTCCTCGAGAAAGGTTGTAGCGCAAACACAAAGAACATCAGTGGCGAAGTTGTCATTGCGCATGCCGTACGGAAGAAAAACAGGGATCTCGTGGAGCTGCTCTTCGATCACGGTGCAAGCATCAAGTCGAAAGATATCTCAGGCCAGACCCTCCTCGCCGTGGCCCTCAACAAGAAGGACTACGAGATGGCAGAGCTGCTCCTTAAAAGGGGCGCGAACCCCAATGGCAAGACCATCTCGGGGATGCCATTGCTTGCAGACGAGATTGGCAACCGAAGGCTCAAGACGGCCAAGTTGCTCCTCGACTGGGGCGCGGATGCAAATACCAAAGACTGGCACTCGCAACCCGTCCTTTTGCTCGCCATCAAGAGCTCTCGAATTTCGACCGAGGAGAAGATTGATATTGTGCGTCACCTGTTCTCCAAGGGGGCCAAGGCGGACGTGGTAGACGGCTTCAGCAAGATGCCTGCCATCTGCTACGCCGTAGAGGCAGGTCTCTCGGAAATCATCTCGCTCATGCTACAAAACGGGGCGAAGACGACGGTTACGATGCAGAACGGTGACTCCCTGCTCAAGTATGCCATTGATCATGGGAGAAAGGATCTCGCTGAGGCACTTTTACACTACGGGGCGGATCCAAATTACAGTGTGGGAGAGCATGGCGTCAAGCCGCTTGTGCAAGCACTCATGAGGCTTGACTACGACATGGTACGCCTGCTGAAGGAGGCTGGAGCTGATGTCCATGCGCCAGAGGTGCAGGATGTCGTAAGGGCACTTGGCAAGAGTGAGATCTACGAGGCTCTGGGAATGCCCGTCCCAATCTCGGGGGATCCTCCAAATTACGACACTGCAATGAAGAATTGATAGTAGCATGTATAGAAGAGAGGGACTGATTTACTCTGCATGTGTTTTGCTGAAGCAAGTCACTTGGAGTTGATTTGCATGGGTAGTGAGTTGAACGCCTTTATTTGAACGTCTGGACGCCGGATGCTACCGTAACTATGCGTCTATGTGAAGACTTGAGATATCTTTGAAACCCTTGAACCCCTTTGTAACCCTTGAGCTTGTGTGAAGCTTTAAAACGAAAATCAGAATGTAAAAACAAGAACAAATGCCACGCCATGATGCTTGTAATAGACCACTAGAAAGCAGTAGATCAATCACATGGTGCTCAGAATATGTCTGAGCCACCAAACATGGATGCGAGGATCCTCAGTGAGCTCGGGATGGAAACTCATGCCGACAATCGAGCCCTGTCGAACCGCAATGACATCGTCTTTCTCCTTCTCATCGAGGGTAGAGCCGCGCTTGGCCTTTTCCTCGCGGGGGACCGTGGCAAGGACCTCGACATTGTCATTCAGGATCTCCTCGACTATCGGAGCGCGAATGAAAATGGCGGGAAAGAACTCGTCCACCGGCTCAGCTTGGTTGACAGGCTGGTTCTCGCCGAGGAAGGGAAGGTGAATGGTAGCCTGGAAGCTCTGGAGCTGGCGGCCAAAGTGGTTGCGGGCGACGGCGACGTCGAGGCCGCCGATGAGCTCCTGGCCGCCGATTTTGGCGCCGTTGGCTTGCTCTGCGAGCAGGATAAGGCCGGCGCAGGTACCCCAGACTGGCTTTCTCTTGACTCTTTTGGTACTGGTCAGTATGGAGATGATGATGTTAAGACGTAAAGAAAAGGGCGGACTTACTTGACAAAGTCACGAAGAGGCTCCAAGAGGCCCGACTGTTGAGCGACAAAGGCAATAGTGGTGCTTTCGCCACCGGGGATGATCAAGGCGTCGCTCTTGTCGAGATCCGCGGGAGTGCGAACCTCGATGGCCGTGAAGACAGCCTCGGGGCGCATCGAGGGAAAGACGACGGAGGCGGCACGATGAAGCAGGTCGATGTGCTCGAAGAAGCCGCCCTGAAGGGCCAAGACGCCAACAGTGAGGGACATCATCTTGGGCTGGAGAGAAGGAGGAAGTGGCGGAGCGTAATGGTAAAGAGGGCCGCTGAACATGCGGAATGAATGCTTTGAGGATCTGCTTCTGTGGTGTTTTCGTGGTGGAACGAAAGGAAGTTGTCAAGTCTTGGTAGAGGTGACTTGACTTGGGTGAAAGTTGATAAGAGCAGGAGGCGCCGGTAGTCGGAATGCTTATTTAATTTGCCCTGTTGGAGGGGTGGCGGGGTGATGAGATAGTGAAGAGGGACAGTGAGTGCAGTGTGGCTTGAGCCCGGTATGGGGGATCTGTGGCGTCTTTCCAGGGACTTGGCCCCCTGTTGTATGTAGACGTGGATAGGTAGGTACCTACTGTGGAAAGGGGAGACGGTCCTTGTGGGCAGAGGCTGTTCACTCTTGCTCTGATGGATAAGGTAGACTAGAAGTTGGAAGCGTCACTTGGCTATCGACGGCATGCAACGGGCTTTGAGTCTGTCTGTAGCTCCATGCAGAGGTGCATATCGTCGACAGTAAGATTGGCAACGGCTACAGGGGGGGCCCATGCCTCAACTGCACTCCATGACAGAACCACTAAGCCGCGATGACATTATGCTTCCTACCCATGATACCTTATCAACTAGCAGCTCCTCCGCGTCCCTCTAGAAGGCAAGAAGATTTCCATGCGTGACTCTTTGCAATATGCTCCGCCATCGGAATGATTCGGGTTCTGGTTGGCGGGATTGCCTATTCTGCGAATACCAACTCATTTGCCTGAGCGTACCTTATCTACACGACTGTAGAGAGCGTCTACTTTACGGCCTGGTATCGACAGTTTCGGTGCTCCGCAAAACGACGCAAGCCGCATCATGCAGATTTGCAGATGCAGAATGCAATGCAGATGCAGAGGAGACGCTACCCGTCAGACTGGGGACCGGGGGCCGCATCGACCTGCATGAGGCGCCCACGGAGTCGCCCAAAGAGGCCAAGGCCAGCTGCACGAGGCAAGCCTCCAAATGTCTCGATTCCCACAAACAAGGCTCACGACTGCCGGTGCTAGGCAAGAGTAGGCAATAGTGAGGGGGGAGCCGTAGTACTGATTGAGTCATTGGTCGACCCCAAGTAGCCAGTGTGAATAGGAAAGCCCATGAAGAAAGCAAGCAGCCAGCAATGAATGAGCCACGCCCGGGCCGGCCAAGGCTGCGGTGTTCCCGGCCATCTTGGATTTGTGCCTAGCAACTGAGATCTCGGGGGTCCTTTTGGCGTGCCACTAGAGGGCTCTGACGGGCTTCGAGATGCATCTTTGCTGGTCACTTGACGTAGAAGGGAGGGATTCCTGGGTTGATAGATGTCCCGCAAGCTGTATGATGCTATCTGAATGGAAAAGACGTTTCCCCATCTTACACTCTGCCTACTGATGACATTCCATACCACTAACCTACATCATAGAATGTGCGTTGCTGCTTGCTTCACAGCGATGCAGCAATAGTAGTGCACTCAAAAGGACCCTGTTTCGATTGTGCCTCGCCATGCCGGCATCTTGAATCCCGATGCTTGCCGCCACTGGCCCGGCCACAGCCTTGTACACCACCCCTGTCGCCTCATGTTCCCTCTGCTCGGTTCTCGTCTGCATCAGCGTGCTTTTAACTCACGAGCTGCATGTCGTTCCTTCTCCCCGCTCTGCTGCAGCTTCACTCACCGGGGATTCCTGGTTTGTATCAGTATACCATGCCATATTACTTCATTCTCTCAGAGGCGGTAGAAGAAGTAACAAGTGATATTACTGTTGCTCCTACCATAGGTACATGTACCTTGATTAACACACCGTGACCTGGACCTGCAGCAACAGCAACGGAAGACAAGAGACGGCTTCACGTCCGTTTTCGCCTCCTCCGCAAAGCAACGCGCCCGCAGCCCGCCATGCATCTCATTCAACTCGCAGTCACTAAGAGTTCTAGAGCAAGCCCAAGCATGTGCTAGAAGGAAAAGGCACGCAAATCAAACGGGCACGACGAGAGGCGCCAAGCATGTGTCGATGTACTCCGTGTGAGACTAACAGAGGCCAGAGACCCGACCAACAGCCACGGCCGTCAGATGTACATCCTCGCCAGACGTAGCACTCGAGGTACTCTTGTGATTATCGCAATAGTTGCCTCTTGGCTGCTCCGTAATATTCCCTCTTAGACCGAATAATCAATTGACTCAATCCCGTATCTTTTTTTTTTTGCCCCGCGACCGGCCGTCGTTCTCTTCCCCACTGCCACCACTTCCGGACGAGCTCCCTCCACATATATTGAAGGCATCGCCAGCATCTGACTGCGATCAACTTCTTGTTCAGACTTGCAAACCAGACAATTCGAGTTCTTTGATACCCTCAAGACACACCTTATCTCTAGGTACAGTCCCTAAGCATCCCTAATATCTCCCCCCTGAGCCACAGTTTGTTTCGTTGTGCTGACTCTCATACCTCATCTCCTACAGAACCTCCTCGTCCTACCACTTCCATCACCATCACCTTCACCATGACCAACGACGTCGCTACCAACGGCTCCGCTGCCGCCTCCTCGTCCTCTCCCGCCTCCTCCTTTGCCCTCAAGGCCGGCCTTGCCAAGATGCTCAAGGGCGGCGTCATCATGGACGTCACCAACGCCGAGCAGGCCCGCATCGCGGAGGAGGCCGGCGCCTGCGCCGTCATGGCCCTCGAGCGCGTCCCCGCCGATATCCGCAAGGACGGCGGCGTCGCCCGCATGTCCGACCCGGCCATGATCAAGGAGATCCAGGACGCCGTCACCATCCCCGTCATGGCAAAGGCCCGCATCGGCCACTTTGTCGAGTGCCAGATCCTCGAGGCCCTCGGCGTCGACTACATTGATGAGTCCGAGGTCCTGACGCCCGCCGACGACGAGAGCCACGTCGAGAAGAGCCCCTTCAGCGTGCCCTTTGTCTGCGGCTGCCGCAACCTGGGCGAGGCCCTGCGCCGCATCGCCGAGGGCGCCGCCATGATTCGGACCAAGGGCGAGGCCGGCACCGGCGACGTCGTCGAGGCCGTCCGCCACATGAAGACTGTCAACAGGGAGATTGCCCAGGCCAAGGCCGCCTTCGCCGAGGGCGGCATTGTCCGTCTCCGCGAGCTCGCCCGCAAGCTTGAGGTTGACGTCGAGCTGCTGCGCCAGACTGCCGAGCTGGGCCGTCTCCCCGTCGTCAACTTTGCCGCCGGCGGTGTTGCTACCCCTGCCGACGCCGCTCTCATGATGCAGCTGGGCTGCGACGGCGTCTTCGTCGGCAGCGGCATCTTCAAGTCTGGCGATCCTTCCAAGCGCGCCAAGGCCATCGTCCGTGCTGTCACGCACTACCGCGACGCCAAGGTCCTTGCTGAGTGCAGCACCGGTCTTGGAGAGGCCATGGTTGGCATTAACTGTGACTCCATGAAGCCCGAGGAGAAGCTCGCCGGCCGCGGCTGGTAAGCAAATTACAGAAGCTTTCAGCGAGCGAAAGAAAGGAGAAGAGGAGGAACAGCAAGTATATATATCGGGACGAAGAGAACGAAAATGGAGAAAAGCAAGGCTTGAAGCCTTTGAATGTATCTTATTCTACTGTTGGATTTGGCGTTGTGGGCATTTGTAGCTTTGGGCAGCAATAGCATGCTGAACATGAGTATCCTGACGGTTACTGTCACTATTGAAGACATACAGCATAGCACGAATCTACATTACATTTCCTTTACACCTCTCTCTTTCAACCTCTTGCATGACTGCATGAAGAAAAGGTGCCTCTGGAACAACCCTGTGTTCGAAGTTCGAAGGGTTAGGGATGCACCGCAACAGCCGTCAGAGCAGCTCAAGAAAAGGAGTGTGAGGCGGTCGCCAGCCAAACCCGCCCGCTGCCAGCTGGCCGCACTCCCAGCACCGCCCAAGCCCAGCCCATCACGCATAATCTATTCTGCCTAGCCCTTCCATTTGTTTCCTTTCTGTTTTCCTCTTTCTTCTCTCTTTTTTTCCTCGGAGAAGTTTCCACGCTACCCCTTTCCGCCATGCGAGTTGTCGTCCTCTTCATCATTCTCTGCATCAAATCCGGACTTCCCAAAATCTGCAAGTTCTTCGAATCCATCAAGCAGCGATTCCGTTCTCGTCGCCGTGATAGCAGCAAGCCTAGGTACAGTCTGCTTTTACCTCTTCTTTTCTTCTTTCTCTTGTCTTCTCCTGCTCTGGAGGATCCTGATGGTTCTCTTGGTGATACACACCTTGCCCTCTTTGTCCATGCTATCGCGAGAAGAGCGGGAGAAGTCGTCTCCTGATCATCGTTGAAGATCATCTCCATCTCTGCTGATGGTCTCCTATGCCTCTGGGCTCTTTTCTTTGAACATCTCTGACGAAGCTCTCTCTGCCCTCTCTGTGATCTTGACCAGCTCCTTCGAGGATCTCTTCCATCCATCCCCATCATCCTCATCCTCGCCACCATCATCCTCACCATCTCCGTCTTCTTCTTCAGTACCTCTTTTCAGTCTGCTCATCCTTACTGACATTATTCCTACAGCAAGACTATCCATTTTGCCGAGCCCAACAGCCATATCCGCATCGTCTACGAAGCCTTTTCGCGCTACGTCTAAAGGCAAAATGGAACCCCGGCCCACCCTGCGTTATACCATGAACACCAACACCAGAGGTATGCCTCCCTCAATTTCCCCCTTGTCACCTCCATCATCAAGTCTCTCAGCTAATCCAAAAACTTCCCCAGAGAGAGTCCGTGTTCCGAACTGGAACTCGACTCGCTACGAGGATCCCACCACTCCCCGCGAGCAGCTCGAGCACTGGATTGCAGCCGCCATCTTCTGGAGCCTCATGAGCGTCTTTGTTGTGTGCTTCAATCTTGACATGGATTGGATCCCGCTTATAGTGACGGTCTGCATCCTCTTTATTTTCTTCCAGATGGCTCGTTTGGCCCTGGATTATATCTAGTTGATCTGGCATAGCTAGAAGGCACAACCTCGCAGTTAGCCTTTGCATGACCGGAAAATGGTTGCGTTTCAAAGTGAGAGTTACTTCAACTGCTTGCCATTGGCAGGCTTTGAACTAGGTACCTCACATGGGATATGGGATAAGGATCTTTGACTGCCGGTTATTGCAGTTCGTATAGGGAAATGGAAATCATTTGACTGCTGGATTTGAACGCAGTCCTTCAATCAGTTCCTCTGTTCATCACGTAGCCGCTTCTCTTGTTTATGACTGGATATGTGACTCGTTTTATCCTCTTCTGCCACCTCGATTAGTTCCAATACTTCGGTTGTCATCAGGGACTACTCGAGCAAAGCTTGACAAGTTACCTTTCGACATTGAAGATTCTTTCGTCTCCCGTTTGTGATCTCGGTCTATATCGCCCACTTCCAGCAGTCTACTTCTGGCCTCAAAGGTTCAGATGTGATCCTTTCACGACCTGTCAGTCTGAGATCGAGAAATGCTATAAAAGTATGTCTCGAGCACCTATCCCAAGCTGAGCCTGAGCCCCTTTCTACCCATAATAATGGCACTGACTTTTTGTGCAGAAGGGAATTTTAAGGGAACGCCTTCCCTCAGCCGCCGAGACCGGCTCCAAATGTCAAGTCCGAAATTGCCGGTTTCTTCTCTTGCTTAATATTGCGGGTGTACTAAAGATTTCCACAAAGCCATGCATAGTATCACTCTCCTAGAGATTCTCTCTCTTTAGAGACTCTTCCTCTCTAGAACTTTCTCTCTATCTATATAGAGATGTTTCCTCCTCTAGAGACTTGTCTTCTTCTATAGACTTCTTCCCTAAATAAGATCCTCTCTTCTTACATATCCAACCCCTTTTCTCTCTACATACTCTCTCTCTCTAGAGATACTATCTCTTTCTCTCTAAATACTATCTCTCTCTCTAAAGATACTCTCTCTCTCTCTCTCTCTCTCTCTAGATACTCTCCCTCTCTCTAGATACTATCTCTCTCTGCAGATACTATCTCTCTCTGCAGATATTCTCTCCCTCTCTAGATACTCTCTCTCTATATACTATCTCTCTCTGCAGATATTCTCTCTCTCTCTAGATACTATCTCTCTCTCTAGATACTATCTCTCTCTGCAGATATTGTCTCTCTCTCCAGAGATCACACTCTCTCTAGATACTATCTCTCTCTGCAGATATTCTCTCTCTCTCCAGAGATCACACTCTCTCTAGGGATTCCGCTCTCTCTAGATATTCCACTCTCTCCAGAGATTCCCACCCTCTTGGCCATGCTCTCCAGAAGGCACCTGTCTGTGTGGAATGTTTCTCTAGCGACTTTGCCCTCTCCAAAGACGTCCTTTCGATATGTTTTCTCGCAACCTCAAACACTTCATCGTCACTTTACTCTACGATATGTACCACCTATCACGATCCCCCACGACGAGGCACTCCCTTTACCAAAATTGTTTTATGATATTGTGACTATAGATGCTTGTAGCCTTTCCACAGACCTAGTAACTCTAGGAATGCCTGGACATTTCCATCGTAACTGGGAACTGCAGATGCTTGTAGCGTTTCCATATGTGTCAAATTCGAACTTTCATCTCCCATGATCCGTAAATTCCTGTAAATTCCAGCAAATTCGATTCCATTTCCACATCCATGGTCCTTGAAGGAGTCCACATATGTAGTCCCTTGATATTGGATCGTTGGTCGACTGCGTCCTCGAGTTGCAATATATTCGGACCATGACTTTTTTTTCTTCTCTTTGTTGTTTTCTTTGTTTTTTCTTTCTTTCATAGTTTTGTCGTCTTGAACTGTTAGAGCCGTGGAGTCGCTTGCAGAACATTAATGATGTTCTCGTGCTTTGCTCAACTCTGTCGTAAAGTCTATCGTCTCGGAAGGACACGCAAGCGGCCGTGGTAGGGAGCCTTGTCATAGAATGCCTGTTCAGGTCGTTAGCATCTCTCCCAAAAGAGAAGAGAGGCAGCCTTCTCAAAGCTTACTTGCATGAACGTCAATGTCCGTGAAACGATAGCCGGTAGTCCGAGTTGCTTCGAGGATGCCATCTACTCCTCAACACGCTTGGCAGCGGCGGCGGCGGCTCGGCGACGCTCCTCAGCATGTCTGGCCTTGCGCTGGCGTGGGTTGGCATGGCGACCTTAAGCCTCGTTAACACTCGTCCTCTTCTTCCAATTCCTCAACTCCCATAATACTCACCCCGACGCTTGTAGCGCCTATAGGTGGTGTCTCTGGTCTTGGCTCTCTTGGGGAGATGAACATCCTCACGAGGTTCCTCACGGGGCATCTCGCGTTGGGCGTTGCGGGCGTTCTCAGCTTCAGCCCTTGTCTGGGCCTGGGCCCGAGCCTGGGCTTGAGCCTGAGCCTGGCGTCGACGTTGCTCTGCGAGCTCCTTCTGTTCGTTGCGCCAACGGAAGAACCGCTGAGCAGGTTGTGAGAAGTCCATCACAAACACACAAAGAAAAGCTTCTTGCGATGGTATTTACCTCTGCGAGCGGTCCGATCTCGTCGCGGATGATCGCGCGGATGTGCGCATTCAAGAGCAATGCGGCTCCGATCTTGATGATCTCCTTGGCGATGGGCCAGAGGAACACCAACACGACGTGAAGAACGTGGAGAACCTGCATAATGCCCATGTTTGTGGTGAATCTTTCAGCAGTCAGTCGGAAGTGGTAGTTCTGGTGTGTGACGGGTTTGAGGTGGAAGAAGTCAAGTTTCGCTTCTTCTGCTAGGTGCCGCAGAGGTAGTGATATGGCCCCCTGAGTTCACTTCTACAGCAGAGGCATGCCACGTGATTGGAGTCATAGCAGATGGCGCGATTGGAAAAACTTGCTCAGTTTAAGGAAATTCTTTTGGGAAGGAAGTCTTATTTTCTATCTTATTCTAGATCTACTAAGCTATCTGAATTTCATGTCCTGACAAATCGAGTTGGTTAGCAAATCTGGTCGAAAGTGAAGCCATGCACTAGTATAGGAGATGCTTGAAAACGATCAGAAGAGCCCTGAGACTGTTACGAAGTGTCCATTGAAATGGCGCCTCTCATAGCACAATCATGCAGTCATGTTCTCGGTATCATCATTCCATTGAAGGCGAAAAAGCTCGGAGTAACACTCACAAATCTGTTCGAGCCCGCAAAGCACATTCTAGTTATTTGCTCCCTACCTAGGTCACACGCCAAATCAGCCTCTATAATCATGCAGAAGTTGCAAGTCATGTTGGAAAATCCTGTGGTCAGAGAACCCTGAATTGCAGGAGACCATTCAAGTTGAAGTGGTCTCACAGCGCACTCATTCGAAATCGTGTTTGTATATGTATATCATCATTCCACACAAGAGAAGAGGGTGCGAGGGAGTGGGCGTACCGTCTGTGATCGAGCGTAGAGGAGTGTCGGGATCGTCTCATTACTATAGAAAGAAAATAGTTAGTATGTATAGTAGCAAGTAGAAGGCAGAGTGCATCGGTAAGAGGAGATTGCGGTCAGAAGAACCTAGATATCACAGAAAACCTTCGAAATGGTATTACATCTGCGCACTCACGGCGGGCAGTCGTGTTTTGGAAGTCTAATCATTCCTGGAAAAGAGAAAAGAGAGAAAAGAGAAAAGGAGAACTTACACAGGGCATTGGCAGGGAGCTGATAAAAGGAACTGGCTGGAGAAAGACATCAGTCGGCATACCTCAAGTGATGTGAGAAACAATAAAGAAAGAAAATTGTGATCAGAAGAACCCTATACATCGCTGAAGTCCTCTCGTAAAAGCACCTGGAAGAGATGTCTTTTGAGGCGCACTCATCCGGCCATCGTGGTTTGACTTTTCATCATCTCGTAGAGTATAAAGGAGAGTATCAGACGACTTACTAAGAATCATGTGAGAGCAACTTCTCTTGAAATTCTTGCAAATATCAGCTTTCCACAGAAGGAGTCACGCGTAAGAGAGGCATAGAAGTCGCTCAGAAGTGGTCTTCTCGTCATTGTGTCTTTGGCTTCTCCGAAGCATCCAGATTGACTCGTGAGAACCCTTTTCATCACTGCGACAAAACCGAAGGCAACCTAGAGAGGAGTAGCAGACATAATGTGAACAATACACACAACACAAATCGTGTATAGATATACAACTCGTCAGACTTTGAAGTTTATATCATCGCTCGTTGGAGCAGGAAAAGAACCCTTTTGTCATCATCCTGAGTGCTGTGTGCATTGCAGAGAGGCACTAGATCAAAGAGTAGAACCCAAGTCCATAGAAAGCAGAAAATGAAAATAAGGAAAAGATAGATCAGGGAGAGATAGAGAAACACGAGACAAGACGCACCTGCAATTGATTCTGCCAGACACACAAAGCACAAGATTGTCAGACTCAGATCTTAATTTCATCGCTGACAAGCAGCTCTAACCAGAACCCTTTTGTCATCACTCACCGTGCTTATGTGTCTGGAACACACGGCGGGGGAAAAGTACAATGGAGAGAAAGTTGAACAAGACTGAAAGAAATTGCCACTTACCTGGTAACTTTCCCTCTGCCAGCGCGCACAAGCACAAAGTTGTCAGACTTGGAATTTGATTTCATCGCTGACCAGCAGCACTAAAAAGAACCCTTTCATCATCACTCAATAGACTTGTGCGCTCTGACAGGGGACGGAGAGAAACGGATGGGGAGCCTAGATCAAGTGGTATCCAAAGACACATACAAAGAGGGAGAAACTACCGAAAATAGGGGAGAGTGGGACGTACCTTGTTGTTTCTTGCTGCCAGCACACGCAAGCACGAATCCGTCAGACTCAAGTGTGTGTTCTCATCGCTGACAAGCAGCAGTCAAATAGAACCCTTTCGTCATCATCCGGGTGCTTGTATATGTTGGGCCAAGAATGGTCTTAGGAGAAGGGGGAGGCGGAAGCGGGAAGATGGAAGACGTTACCTGGAAGAGAAACCTGGAAGAGAGACATAGAAGAGACACCTAGAAGGGAAACCTAGAAGAGAGTAGATTATCCAAAGCAGAAAAGTTTGCGCTTTCTTTTGCCAACACACACAATCGCCAGAAAAGGAATCTGAGCAAGTAAAGCTTGACTCAGATCCTTCCGTCAGACTCAGAATTTGATCTCATCGCCAGTGGCACATCGAAAGAACCCTTTTGTCATCACCCAAGGTGCGATGTGTTGCAAGAAAGCATCATGGTCGGGGGAAGACATGACTCAAAAAGCAGACAGGGAAGAGGAGGCACTCACCTTTCAGTGCAAACGATGGAGGAGGCTCCAGGAGCCAGGAGAAACCGATGTCTACCTAGATCATCAAAATCAACAAGGTCAACACATGCAGGCACTAACAGAGTGAATCGAGTCACTCTGCGTCAGACTCAAGATTTCAATTCATTGCCAATGGCATCATGAGAACCCTTTGATCATCATCCATAGTGCATGCATGTGCTGTCAGTGCAAACGGTGGAAAACGGAAAACAAGAAAAGAGGACGTGAGAGAAATGTGACTTACCTGGAGCAGGAAGGGGAACATGCGCAAGCACCCACAGAGAGACCAAGTCAATCTGTGTCAGACATGAAATTTGTGATCATTGCCAGCGGCACTCATCAGAACCCTAATATCATCACCCAGGGTGCTTGCGCATGTAACAAGATGAAAGTTGGAGAAGAGGAGACAGAGGACAAAAGGGAACACGTAACTGAGATGACACTTACCTGGAGTCAGGGAGGGAGACCAGCATACACAAGCACCAACAGAGAGACCAAGTCAATCTGCGTCAGACACAAGAATTTTTGATCATTGCCAGCGGCACTCATCAGAACCCTGATATCATCACTCGGGGTGCTTGTGTATGCGGCGAAGACACACATCAAACATGGAAGTAGACACAAGACGTAACTGAGATATCACTTACCTGAGGACAGCGAGGCCAACACATGCAAGCGCCGACAGAGAGAGCAAGTCAATCTGCGTCAGACACAATTTTGTTTCGTCTTAGCCAGCGGCACTCCGAAGAACCCTGATGTCATCATGCGAGGCGCGTGCGTGTGTTGGACCACGATGGCCTTGAGGGACGAGCGGACCTAGAGCTGGAAGACAAAGTGAAAAAGCGTAGAAGTTCGAAGAGGAGGGGAGAGGGAGGGGAGGAGATGGACGTACCTAAAAGTGAAGAGAAGGGAGAACCTAGAAGAGAAGTCAAGTCAGCAGTACCAAGGTGGTGATTATGTTTGCCAACGCAGACGCGCAAAGCTGAGCGAAGCGACGTCAAACAAGTTTGAGCCGATCGCGCAGTGTCAGACAGAATTTTTTTTGTCATTGCCAGAGGCACTCCACAGAACCCTTTTGTCATCACTCAAGGGCGTCTGCGTTGGAGCAAACATGGTCACAAGATGTGGAAGTGTATGTCGAAGTGGAAGTGGAAGTCGATGTGGATGTCGAAGTCGAGGTGAATGTCGAAGTCAAAGTCGAAGAGGGAGGGGAGGGAGAGGGGAGAGGGGGAGTCCATCAGATAGAGCAGTGAGATCATGACATCGCTGCACTAGCAGCGGGATGGATCTCGTTCATCATCATGTGGAGGTCAAGTGGAAGTGGAAGTGGAAGTGGAAGTGAAGTCAGGTGGTGGAGGTGGTGGCAGTGGAGGAGATCTACGAGGCAAAGACAAAAGGAAATGCCAGAGTGACTGGGTCAGTGTCACTCTGGAGGGCTTACCTGTTCTTTGCTTGTCTCTGTACCAAGTGAGACAAGACAAAGAAAAAAAAAGTTGTGATGTTTTTTTTGGGTCAGACTCAAGTGTTATTGTCATCGACCTCTGCACAAGGCAGTGGTCTTATCAGAACCCTTTGATCATCATTCCCTAAGGAGGCAAAAAACGAGAAAAGCCCCCATCCTGTACACCGTCAGCCAAAACCAAGGGGTACAGGGCACTTACCTATGGGAGAAGGAAAGAGGGAAAGAAAGAAAAGAGGAAGAGGAGGAGGGGGAGGGAGATATATAGGGGTGGGAAGTGGTCCGTGTGCCCCTCACTGATCTGGGAGCGAGGAAAACACCAAAGTGAGGAAGAAGTGAATTGGAAAATGGGATGCCCGATTTATCATTGGTTGTGCTTGTGGGCCATGCAGTCGTGATTCATGAAGATCTCGGCTTCTAGGAGCTTCTGCCTGGCAGAGAAGCGAGAGGGGGGGCGGTGAGGTGGGAGATTGGTGTGGCATGGCTCTGCGGCGAGAAGAAGTCAAAGCATGATGGGCAATGGTTGTATGGTTGTGAAGTGGTGCAGTGGTGTCGTGGTGTTGAGGTTTTTGGTGATGCTGTAGATGTGTAGAGAGATGCTGTAGACGTGCAGAGAAATATACGATGATGAGCCTCCTATACTATCACGCATTGTGTTGTATGCGTCGCGAGAAGACTCTGTAGATATTTTATTTGATAGATTGAACTATATCTGTAATATGCTGGCCTTTGCTGCCGTCCCTGAGACGTGGTGTGCAGACAAGTGTCGCGGAGTGCTGAGGTAGAGGTGCGCACATGAAGCTATTCCCAGCCCTAGACAAGCAGTCACAATTCCAAACTGCATACTCTGCTTTCTTTTTGCTTTGGAAAGCTTCAGATGATATAGAAATATAATCTATGAGATCTTTTTGATTTACCCCTTTTTTTCCGTTTCTGCACCGCAGTGCGACACTGGCCTCCAGACACTCCCCGATTACTATGACCAGGGCACTCCCACAGTCGCAAAATTATTTCCATCAAGATAATCACTCAAATCTACATCTAGGGACATGTAGGAGTTGGCTTCATCGTAATATATGCTTGTGTTCTCGTCGAGTGTCTCTAGAGATCATCAGCGCCCCAAGATCGCGTTGGACAAAATCTGGCGTTGGCCGGCGATCTGACGCCCCCTCTCTTCCCGCGATCGTTCCTGGCGATCGTGTCGGCATCTTCCGCCAGTGGGACCTCTAACGGGAATTAACGCAAAGTGGCGCGGCTCAGTCGACAAGCCATCGCTGGTATTCCCGGGAACGATGGGGTGCGAATCTCCTCGTCAGGCCGCGTCCAGGCCACAATCCAATCCTCAGCGACATCGCGAGAGTCATTTTCGAATATTTTACATGTCGCTTGATTTCAATCTTTCTTCTTTGTGTTCTGGCTATTGGTATTCGGGAGGGTTACATTGTGGCGAAATGCCGAGCTACTGGGGAGCCAGGGTAGACGAGAAGCCACTCCCAGCAGCGACCCCTGGTTAAGAATGGTGAGATCACCAAAAGCAGCAGGATGGGAACGGAGATCGTGTCGAAATGTAGTGAAAGATTACTATAAACTCTCAAGTCTCCCCAGAAAGAGGCCCCTTCGAGCGCTGACCTGCTACCAGCGTGTTTTCCCACCCAGATTTTACTCTCCATCTGCTGGCCCAGAATTCCAAACTCATTCCATCGGTCGTAGGATAGAAACATCAATTCGTGGGACAGGAGATAGTCTCAGAGTTGACGTAGTATGCCTCGTATCGATCGGAGAGTCGGGTATCGAAATTCGATGAGGGCGAGTATTCGATCAAGGTCGGTTTTTCGACTGGGATCGTAATTCGGTCAACGGCTTTTTGGCAATCTGGAAGCTCAACCGCGTCAGTAATAGAATCATAGTGTATTTCAGCCGAAAAGAAGTCGAGATCCTGGCAGTCCCAGTCCATACCGTGACAATGTTGGATATTGGGTGGTTTACCCTGGACCATCCAAGGTCATTGGAGATGGAACCGTAGTACCAACACTCGGTAATGCTTGGGCTTTAGTAACCAAACAAATGTTTCTCTGGCGTAAGAATTGAATTCAATAATCTCTTGAGAAAGAGAATGGAAATTGCGAGAATGCGGCGGCAGACTGCAGAGTTACCACGCCATAGCATATGTTTGACTGTAGGGAGATACTGCCATTCAATCTTGGCTACCCGGGCCATCCAAAAAATAATATTGAGCATTAATCATCTTTTCTCCCCAAAAGGCGACATTGTATTCTACGCTGTTACTATTTGTAGGGTTATTCGAGCTCTATCACGTCCTTTTCTGACATCTTGGAAACAATAGGCCTGGATCTCCTCGACTGTGTTTCCGATCGCATCTCTTCCTTGTCGCTCGATGGCGGCGCAACCAGACGGCTGGACCACCAAGTTGACTACCGAAAACGCTCACCAGAATCCTGTTATGTATCTGTTTCGAAGGACTGCGAAGACCGCCTTCCCCAGAGCACTGGATCTATCCCCGGACACAGAAAGCGTTTCTAGACGGGCACGCCGTATAGCTTTGTTCTGAGGATCAAGCCATCATACAACACGGTCCGGCAGATCTCTTCCAACTCCATGATTCTCGTCTTCTCCAATGCTATTCAACCATTTCTCGTGCGAGCAGACAGGACATCAGCCCTATATTCTTTCATACATTGCGTCAGCAGGTAATGTCCAAGGAGGAGCTGATATTAGGTGGTTCATCTCCTTCAAGATTATTATGGCCCCAAAGACGCCTTCAAGTGTCAGACTAACAGTTACCACAGAGGAAAGCAGAACTAGGTTGCCCCAAGAAGCTCCCGGTCATCACACACAAGAACAGGCTCGCTATTAAGATACCCAACGAGAGACCTATGATATGCCATATTCTCCAACTTCTGACACCAAAGAAGCCCATTATCCGACCACCCCTCGTCTTCGAAACACTGAGACATATCACACACAAAGGAACAAGGCTGGGGCAGCGTGGGGAGACAAGGATGGAACCAAGGATCATGATAGCACACGTCAAGATACTGTTGAGGAACGCCTATATCGAGGAAAATATCCACATTAGAAATTCTATTCTCCAGAGTCTCAACAGTACAAAAATATATGGTCTTTCTGTCGTAAAAAAATTGTGTACTCGTTTTCGAGCGCCAGAATCCTGCCTTGAACACGGCGGGGGCCGAAACCTCGTGTCCCGCACACTTAGCCATAAACCCTGACTACAGACTCTTGAGGTTTTCTAAACATGCCAGATGGCTTCAAAAGCTTTCAAGATGAGAATAGTATGCCATAGATTACAACAGCTTCGTAAAGGACGCCATATCTCTGGGAAAGCACCGACCGGACACGGGAAGCCTGCAGACACCCTACGTTTTCTCACGGCAACAGGCACAAGAAGTCTTTCAGATAATGGATAGATAATCCCATGAATGTAAAGGCTACTCGTCGTCATCTACCCACAGACAAGCTTGCTCTCTCAACGAATCCTGGCCTCTCGACCAAATACTTCTCCCCGAACATCGCCATTTCCACCACATTTCCAGCGCCTCCCATCCCTCCAACCTCTCCCAGCCCAACCTCAGGCACCACTGCTCTCCTTCAACAGGTACGTACCTTTCAAAGTGTGCCATGTGCTGACCAATAGAAAAATAGGGGCACCAGGTTTCGAGAAATTGTGCTCGCCAAACTTCTGCCAGCTGTGCCGATTTTCTCATTGGCCAGCCGTGTGTCAATTTTCTCATTGGTCGGCTGAACTGCTCTGCGCTTTGGTGTGGCTCAGGTTTTGCTGGTGCTGCTGCGAGGGAGAGAGAGAGAGAGGGAAAGTGCTGAGGGCAAGGTAGTAAGCTTTGGTGGCATGGTCTTGTGGTCGAGTAGATGGGAATCTGTAGTATTTGTCCTTCAGTTTCGTGTAGGAATAAGCTATTATTACCTTGGCGCTGAATATCTCGTCCTTGTCTCGAAGGGGCGTCTTTGTCACTAGATAATCGACCCTCGGGCAGCACCAATGACCTAGATACCATTCATTACCATTTCAAACGCAATAAAAAGTCAGTAGTATGCATTGCAGCCATTTAATTGCTCCATGTGAAGATAGTGTCGTCAAAATTACTCCGAGATCGTGCCTTCTTCCCGTCCATATCGACACCGAACGATGGAACAGACAAAGAGGTCTAGCAGTTGTCACTCGATGACGACGAGACACGCAAACCTGGGAATTATTCGACAATGAGGTCATTGAATCGAGCATCTACCAATTCTTCCTCGGTAACTGAAAGAATCTTTACTAAAGGTTACTGTTGGCGGCCGGTCGCCACCCGTCCCAACTACGTCGGGATCAAACGAGTCGTCTTCAGACCCCGACTGACGAAACCAGCTATTACCTCAATAACTACCGGTCGAGGAAGTGAGAAATATCAGCATTGATGCCTCGAAAACTGTGTCCTCTGGTGAGCTTTGGCGTTGACACTTCTCACAGACTACAAGTTTGGGTCGGGGTAGGAGGCGAACAAGAGCAGATTCAGTCGACAGGTTTACGAGATAATCCAGGTACCGAAAGCGAGACCGACAGCATCGACGGCGGACGAAACCACATCCTGCAAACAAGTTGCTATCACGATGATCCTTCGATAATCGCCAAACGAACGCTTCGATCGAATCCCCCACGCCGAACGCCGTCCATACCAGGGTTACGGGAGCCAAATTCAAGGGTTAGAATGTTGAGTGTCAACTAGACGAGAAGTAGACGAAGGGAAATGCCTTGAAGAGAAGACTAAAGAAGTGGTTGGAGAGGGGAGCTTTGCGGCAAGATTGCACCTGGAGATATCTGGCTTCGCCGGCTGAGCCGTACAAAGTGTCGCATTTAAAAGGGGTAGAGCTTTTTGTAGCATCAATGGAAAGAAATTTCTCTATCCTCATCTCTACAGAGCCATTTCTATGCTTGTACAGCTGTAGGATTAGAGATCTACGACAATCATGCCACGAGAGGCTGTGGTAACGTCGACCTGAGGCCATACATAAGGTAGGTACGTAGTTCTCGTTTCCAATCGGGCGGCTACGTGCCTTAGCAATTGACGTAGTAGCCAGTCATCTTTGCAAACACCAGGTCTCTCATCACTTGTTCCATTCTTCTCTCAAATATAATACCTGCTCAGACACCATGATGGCGCAAGCAGAGCAACATGCATGTCCTCAAGCTCCCAAATCGACACACAAAGGTCTCGGTCAGCCCTCTCTTCTCCACGCTACCAAAGCCCGTCAAACGAAGAAGTTCCACCGCCTTCGAGAGCTGAGCAACACTCGGAACCACCTCCCAGAATCCATCTTTTGGCTGCCCTCAGCAAGAAGAAATACAGAGGACGACATTGACTCTCGGGTGACTAACTCTTCTAGTGGCCAATTCGACCAGCCTTGCTCACCTGCCTGAGCTTTCCTTCCTTGCGACCGCCTCCGCATCATTCTGCTTCGTACTTCAAAAACTTGGTATCATTCGCATGCTAATCATTGGGAAAACCATCTGTACAGTATTCACTGTTCTCTATTCGATCCACAAAATGGTAGTGAGTGGATGATTCCACCAAGCAAAGGCGAGTCTCTCCTTAGAGTACACCGACTCCGAGATCTCCCTGCTCCCTGTTCGACAGCATCATTTTTCGACAGCAGACTCTAATAACAATCTCCTTGACATAGGCCACAACGAACAATCACAAGATTTCTCGACCACCGAGTGTCCGCAGACGACGGCATAGAACGATACGAAGCTTGGTGATGCTGAGATCATTCTTGTCTCGTCCCCAAGAACGAACCAGTCAACAGACTATGCTTACCGACGCTCTGTTCAACAATTTCGTTGAGAATTGACTTAGGGGAAAATGTGAGCCAAGCAACATCCAAAGAATGCATGGCAAAGCCCCCCTGGCATACTCAACACACATACTTGGGAGCATTTGGGTACATGTCTTCTCTTAGCGACGGTGCTCTTGGCCTCGCCTACGGCCTTCTTCTTCTCTATACTTCGACTTTGAAGTTGGGCCGTCAGTATGGGGCACTATCGATACATCGACAAATGTACAGATTGCGTCCGTCATGGTCCACAAGGAGTAAGCGACAGCAAGCATTTCTCCAAGCAAAGCCTCCTTCTTCCAGCTGCCAGATCCTTATTGTCTCTGGTTTCGACCTGTTCAGCAAGTCGTTGCTTTTCGGGTTACAATCTACCTTTGTCGACGTCCGCCAGCCCTGCGTCTGCACTCCAACGACCACCTTTCCCTCTCACTTCTCTGTTATACTCTACCATGCCATTGGTACTACTCCTATCATTACCACCTACCATTATCTCCAAGAAGGAAGTATCCATGGGGAAGTTGAAGGTGATTCCACTGCCCGTCAGGTGCGCCATATAACTAACCCTGGTCTCGGAGACTACCCCTGAGCTCTTGTCTAAAGCTTTATAGTCAAGATGCTCATGATTTCGACCCAACAGGACCTTGTATAGCCGGGGTCCATACAATAATCGAATACCCATTCAACGCTTCCCTTTCCCCCGAGATTTGCTAATACGGAGCATAGCTGAACGCCCAGCTACCGCACCAGACACAAGAGTCAGCAGCAGACTCGATCGTGTACCAAACAACTACTGAGCCACAAACCAAAACAAACGAAGCTGAGGCAGATATCACACAGAGAAGAGAAACATAACAACAGTGGTGAGATCATGACTGACTCCTTCTCCCAGGTTTTGCACCAAAGTGATTTCCTCTAGGCAACCACGGGAATAATGTTCTATTGACCAACTTATCCGCTCAACCCTCTGCTCTCAGATCATTGCTGATACTTCTTTCTCGTAAAAGGGTGGCCTTACCATGCTCGACGACGCACTGCGAATACCGATACCCGACTTCCACCGAAGCGATCGATACCCCTTTACAACATGAATATATTGGCAGAACTTCCATAACACCGAGTCCGAACCGAACGAATATAGAATAACATGGCATATGCAAATCTCTGCATTCCACCAAACATCACCAAAAAAGCCCCCTTCCTATCTTCGTCCCCTCTCACACTGCTACTACTCTCCTCTATACCAACCACTCGCTAACCAGCTTCTTCCACTGATAGCAATCCACACCCCGAAGCCCCAAAGCCCATTCAAACGATCGATCCTACAATATCCAAATCCATATACCGACAAGGTCCCAACCACGCTGCCTCGATTCGAACGAATAAATAACATACCAAGCCGCACTCCTTCCTACCACCACAAACCCTTCACATACTCCTCCAAAGCCTCACCACCTCTCCGCATTGGCAGGCCACCAAACCATTGGCGGAAACATCATCTTCCCTACCTCCTCACCCCCCTCATACACCTCCCACCCAAGCGTCTTATACGTCTTCATCCCCTCCTCGCTCGCCTCAAGATACCCCGGGATCCCCAACTCAGCACACCTCTCCATCCCCCACCGCACACACGCCGTCGCCGCCCCCCGCCTCCTATACCCCGGATCAACACACATATAACAAAGCAGCGCAAACGGCCTCCCCTTCATTATCTTCCTCCGCAGCGCAATCTCCGGCTCCATCGCATCCAGACACCTCTTCCGCTTCACCTCATCCTCGATCCACTCCATCCGCAGAATGTAGTTCTCAACCATGTACTCCTCTTCAGTCCTCTCCCTATCCCAAACAAACCACTCCGCAAACCCAATAATCCTCTCCTCTCTCGTCTGGGGATCCGTGTACACGCATTTGATCCCCGGTGACACGGAAGGATACTTCTCCAGATGCTCCCTATAACCACGCAAATGGCGTTCCGCATTCAGCTTTCGATTCTCTTCGGTGTTGGGACCCCCAATGAGGTCGAAATTGGGAAAGGGGCCAAAAGCGTCGAGGACGAGTTCCATGCATCGCGGCATGTCCTCTTCGCGAGCAGTTTCGACTCGAATATTTGGCTTGGACGACATGGCTGCTTTAAACAATCTTTGGGCTTCAAGATATTCGGTTAGGTATCAATCCAGCCATTCCCGTTGCCAAGAAATTCGCCATATATATACTTGTACATACCTTATATACCTATATCTAGCCAAATACTATACCAACAAATTTCCCTGTTCTATGGCAGCGCTGTTGTCCAAGGTCTAAGTGGGACAGCCGTATGACTCCTCGCCGAACAGGCATTTGATTCCGCCCCTCCTCCTAATCGCCCCCCTGTCGCCAGCATCCAGATACGCATTATGGCCGCATAAAGAACGACAAGTCGGCGGTATAACACGTCACAACAGCAGTGCACGTCTCAAGTCAAGCAATGTACCCGGATTCAGCATTCAGCTTCTCTTTCATCAGGCACTAAGTAACTCCCAACTTAGCAATTATACAGACAGGCAGTCCAACAGGATTTAACACTCGCATTATCCTATTTACCCACACCACACATACAAAGGGCTAGAACCTCCAAGCACAAAGCAAAGGTCAGTCAACTCAATTGCCGAAGAGAGACTCAATCCACAGAAAAAGTGGGATAAGTTAACATTGAACACCCTGAAGATGCTTCCAGGTCTCCCTAGTTTATATCAGTATTCAAAGGACCATACTAAACGCTATGATATATCATGTGTCTCACCCAAAGGCCCCACCACGACTGCTGCAATGCTTAAAACTTCAAGATCAGACATTTCGAGAGACTGTGTGGCAAGTTCATATTATTAGGACATGAAACGGGTGGCTAAAGCACACAGAAAGCCAAGTCAACGATCAGTCAATCAACGGTGGACATTTACGGCTCCTCTGGTATACAAGCAATGCTTTCAATTGCTAAAGGAAAGAAATAACAGTGACATTTACGAGACTGCTGAAGTCATTGTGGATAAACTCGAGAATATTCTCCAGATAAGACAATGAGGGACGGTTAATATACCCATGACAACAAGGGCTTTTAGTAGGACAGCAACGTATAGGGAAGAAAGTCAAGCTAGGAGAGGGTAGTCAGGGAATGATGAAGGAGCTCAAGGGAATTACAGCACTAATGAAGACCGTCACAAAACAAGAAATCACACGCAAAAGCACGGCATCCATTTGCTTGGGGAATCATAAAATCAAGCACGTAATCAAATTTGACTGGTGACAGTTCCCCAGAGAACTGAAATCTCCAACGCCGGTCGTGATTTTGAGACTCAAGAAAATGGGGGGGTGCAGAGTGTCGTCAAAGCGGAAGCAGTAATTTCAGCGTGAGAAAAAATGACAAAAGACGACGTGCCCGAACGACGCAAATCAGTCCAACGCCCCAATGTTGCCCCAGGTCAGCCCATCAAATGGCTGTGTATAATAAGAAAGGAGAGCATCAAATGAGAGTCGACAAAACCTTGTCCAGTTCCCAGAAGCTGGTCAGAGACCAGCCGCCTTAATAATGGCCAGATGTCTCTTCAAACTTTACTAAGAGAAATCACCGGTCAGCCTATCCGTCGTCTGCTTGCTGTCTGTCACAGCTTTGTCGGGGAGCATCAGGGGCCATTTCCTACCTGAGGGGGGACAGCGGGACCAGGAGGCCCTGAAGGACCCTGGGGACCCGGAGCAGGACCGCCAAAGTGGTGAGGTCCGCCGTATGGGTTAGGGCCAGGGCCGTGAGCGGGACCAGGCATGCCCATGTAGTGAGGCGGAGGAGGAGCAGGGCGGTAAGGAGTTCCGACGCCAGAGTTGTTCTGAGATCGGCCCCAGCTGAGTCGGACCCTGGAGTTGCCAATGGGGTAGCCCTGCATCTGGTTGATGGCCATCTCGGCGGCGTGGCGGTGGACAAACTGGACAAAGCCGCAGCCCTTTCCGGGGGGAATCTTGACGTAGGTGATCTCGCCGAATCCCTGGAAGAAAGAGCGGAGCTCGTCCTCCGTCACATATCCAGAGAGGCCGCCGACGAACACGGTGGTGTTGTTGGGATCCGTGAACTGGTTCATCTGGGTGGCAGGGTTGAAGTTACCACCAGCAGCAGCAGCACCGCCACCGCCGTAGGGGAACGCTTGCACTCCTCCCCACATCTGCTGCTGAGGCATGCCACCACCCATCATGGGGCCGCCCTGGTGTCCGTGACCGAAGCCGTGGTTTCCACTGTAATAGAGAATAGTCATGTCAGATGCAGGTCAAGTCGTGTCGATTCGATAGGGAGAGGAGATGGGAGGAACACGGTGAGAAAGTGTGCGTAGATGGGAGGGTTGTCAAGAAGAAGACAAGGAAAGCTCAGATGGCACATAAAGGGCTCGAGGGGCGCTACTTACCGGTTCTTGGGAGTGGCAGTCGAGATCCTCATAGGACGATTGCCGCAGTAAACTCCCTGCATCTCGACGAGGGCACGCTGCTGGTCGTTCTCGTCAGAGAAGCGAACAAATCCGTAGCCGCGGCTCTGGCCGGACATGGCATCGGTCATGATCTTGGCCGACTTGCACGAGGGGAAGCGAGCCTGGAAGAGAGAGACCAGGACGTATTCGTTGACCTCGGGGCCAAGGTCGCCAACGAAGATGCTGTACTCGGGACCGCGATCGTCTCTATCGGTGGCAGACATTAGAAACCAAGTACGAAGAAGCAGGCGCTGATGGCTAAACTCCTCAAAGAAGCAGAAAGAAGAAAGGCAGAGGCAACTGCGTGGTGAAGGGAGAGAACGATCGTGAAGGGTGGAGAGAGGGAAGGATGAAGAGAGGGAAACTGCAGGGAAATAAAAAGAGGTGACAAGGCAAGGCAGAAGGAGGAGAGGGCAACGGAGTGGCTGAAAGTGAAGAAAGTAAATCCGAGGCGCAAATGTCACTGTTGCAACTCTGAGCAAGTACCGGAAAGGTACTAGAAGGAGAGTCACAGCGGTGAGCTGTACTGCACTGGTACGCGAGAGGTACCGGTGCAGCGTGAGCAGGAGGGAAAAAAAAGAGGAGAGGGAAAAGGCTGAAGCAGGCTGAAGAAGGCTGAACTCTAAGCGCTAGAAGTGTCACACATACCGTCGATCGACCAAACCGCCGCCAGAAGCCCAGTTAAGCTTAAATTGGCGCGAGCTGTTGGGCACAGGCGTTCCGTTGAGGCCGAGAGCCTTGGTGGCAGCATCAGGCGTAGCGAACTCGACAAAGCAGTAGCCGGCGTTGCTGAAGGAGGGAAGAAGAGTCAGCTACGTGTCCTTGTATGGACCATGTTACAGCGAGGAAGCAGTTGTTGTGATTCTTCCACAACACATCATCTCGACTGCGGGTTGATTTGGAAGCACACTCACCCAGAGTTCTTGTCACGGATAACCTTGACGTTGACCGTCTCTCCAGCGGCAGAGAGGAAGACGCCCTTGATGAAGTTCTCGTCCATCCATGGCTCGAGCTCGCCCATCCTAGCCCCGGTGTTAGTCCCGAGCGATGCCTTGAAAGCCTTGTATTCTTACCAAAGGGTGGTCTTGGCCTGATCCTGAGTAGGACCGGTAGGAGGGGGCACAACCGACATGTCGGTGGCAGGGGGAGTTCCGTTTTGGTAAGACATTGGACTAGAGCCAGAGGTTTGGTTAGCGTCTGGGCCGGGGAAGGGAGAGTTTAGAAGATGCAATGGTCGCGGAGTCAGTTGAGAGGCTTCTTCGGGATCCGAGAAGAACAACTCCATCTCAGAACTCTGATGCTCCATGTGGAAAGATGCTGAAAACGTGAAGATGATGTGTGCACACAGAACGAGGGGTGATGAAGCAGCTGAAATAATTTTTTTCAAGACGTTTGGTGTGCGGAAAGGGCATAGGGCGACAAGAATGGGAAACTGCCCTCCGGAGGCAGGAGCCACCCAAGGGTGTTGCCACTTGAGAAGAAAAATAGCAGAGCCCTGAGGAGACAAGGAGGATCCAAGCCGGACATCGAAGTCGAGTCGGATCAAACTGGATGACCGATTTGGCCTCCTGATGATGACTCCATGGCCAGATGAATTCCAAAAAGAGCCACTTGACTCGAAGAAGACGACTTGCCCCGGATTTTATCAAAGAGATACAGGACAACGATGCACTCTGCTTGTGGCATGCATCTTCCATGACGCTTGAGGTGGAGAAGAAGGAAAAACGAAGAGAGGCCTTGATACGTACCAAATTGTAAAATGCTTCTGAAGACGAGTTTGTAATCTGCTTCAAAGTCTGATTGCTGTACTGGCTATCAGGCTGTTGTTCCTTGGCAAGAGTATGCTCAAAGACTATGCGGGCAAGTGATCATTAGCAGTGAGCCACCGGAGGGCAGCATGGAGCGGAATCGAAGGCCAACCTTGATGGAATCGAAATGGCGATGAGACGTTCGAATCGCAGAGTGAAGATTGAGCAGGGGGGCAAGAGGAGACTAGTATAAATACAGGCTCCGAAGATAGGAAATAGAAGGTGAAGTATTCTCAAGACGCCGTTACGCTGCGTTCGAGACGGGTACAGATGCGATGACGGGACGGTTAACGACTTTCTGTAAGATGAAGTCGAAATAATGATTCGTCGACCGATCGTATGTTCTACCGAGAATCCTAAAGGAGTGTGGTAAAACAGTTGGAGCGCTCTCGAAATCACGAAGAACCTAGCGAATGGCCGTTAGCGTTTGATGGCTGCAGAGATCAGCTGCCCGATGCCATGGATGAATGAGATGCCAAGGGTGATAGAAACAGCCCCAAATGCCCCATGAACTCTAGATGCCCAGAGCAGATGCCTGGATCAAAGTAGCGAAACACATATCTCGCAACGTCTATGTTCCTTGCGCATTTCCTCTCTGAATACACGTTTCTGAGATAGTCGCAATATGATTGGGAGCCTCCATGCCCAACGTCTCCCGTCGTGCTGGATCCCCTGTCTCGATGTGTCATGTGTCCGCCGTGGTTGGTTGGATGCTCGTAGATCGTAGATGATCGTCCTCTCCAGGATATATATAGCTCCGATGGCACCGCCAGGAGCACTCCGTCTTGAAGAACTTGCAAACGCAAGCAAGAATGGTTCCAATGATGCGGTAGAGATGCTTCGCCAAAAGTGTATAATAGCCCATGAGGAGGTGAGTTGGATGGTGGCAAACGGGCAACGCGCCAATCGCATGCAACTCCTCCAGGGCAAGGGGCAAAAGAGCCCGTTTGTCGTTGGTACGGCTTGTGGGCGTGCTTGCAAAACCGACTGATGATTCATTCATCCACAGCCCGGGATAAAAGGAGGATAGACATGCCAATGTTCATCGTTGGGTAGCAGATTGCCATGCAGCTGGCCGAGGCACGAGCAGCCATATATCTCGATCCAACAACACTTCGAACCCAGCCATGTCTCTCAGCGACGTCGACATAGGCAAGGCCGACATCAGCCTCCACAACAACCGCATCGTCCACCGACTCGACGATGATCTTCAATGACTCTTCTCATATCGACGACCAACATCCTGTCGGGATGCATCTCTGGTATTTCAGCCGCCGTTCTCTCACGGCAATGGGTCGGCGAAGTGGGGTGCAAATCGGATCGAGATCGAGCCTCATCCCTGCGAACGACGGCCGAAGTGCTGCCGCAAAGCAGAGGCACTCCGACGGTAGCGATTGAAAGATCGTTTGCAAGGGGAGTCGAAGGAAGCCAGCTGAATAGGTTCTGGATCGTGGCAAGGCTGTTGAGGCCCCAGGAGACAACCAGAGGACGGCGGCGCAACGGTGGGATACGATGCCGCAAGATTTTTTTTCGCCGCATGTGGCACGAGTAACTGAAGGCGCACCCGCCGGTTCATCGATCGATTGAGGCGTCCAGCAGCCGGCGGCCGAGGGCGCATTGCTGGAGACAGTCTGCCTCGGTGGTGGTGCTTGTCGAGAATGGCGATAGTCGTCGTCGCAGCAGCAGCGCTGGTGTCCAATTCGAATCTTGTATCGTCCGTTTGCTCGCGCGCAAACCTCCCACTATCCAGATCTGGGGCACGGACAAGAGGGGGAAATTTTCACACGAACGGGAAAGAAAAAACCACCCAGAAAACCAGACACTCATCCATAGCAACGGCGGGAAAGGCAGAGGAAATGCATTCAACTTACTTTTAGGCGCCGGCAAAAACAACCGTGAACTCTCTCAGCCGATAGTCCGAAACACGCGCAAGGGAAGAACCGTAGCAGCCGTGACGAGTAAAAAAAGAAGAGGTGGAAGAGGAAGAAAATGTGTGATGAAAGAGAAGAGTCAGTCGCGGGACGCCGTGCGGCAGAGCGGGCGAGAGCTTTTTTTTTTTTTTTTTTTTTTCTTTTTTTTTTTTCTTCTCCTCCCTTGTCCACAAGCTGGTGGTGCTTTGCTGCTACCGGACTGGCCCTCTGTTGGACTGTCTTAGTGGACCACACTTCTCTGGCTCTTGCTCACACAGTTCGAGTCTGCACAGCCTAAACCGGGTTGCGCGGGGATTGGTTAGGCGAGGGCAGGGTCGAATAGACGACCAGGATTTGCGCCAGGGGGGGGCGTGGGCCTATTGCGTGTGAGACCGTCGAGGTGGGCGTTCTCTCTCGCTGATGAGCGATCTCCTGCTCGATCTCCGGGCCCGTTGGTTGGCCAAGTGGCTTTCAAAGGGCGCTGAAACAAACCCACAGCTTGCGAAATTCCACCCACACGAAGCAGGCCTGCGTGAAGCTGGGTGAGATGAGGGTGAGGGGAGGGGCCACCACCAGATGAACGGCTGCTGCTGATGGAAGCAAGCTGTGCTGCTGCAGATCGGGGCCTTGCTTTCGAATGGGAACAGCAACCAGTCGGCAAAACAGGGGCAAAGATGTCGAATCGGCAGCAGTGGTGATGAGATACTTGCGTAGGAACCGGAGAGGGATAAAGAGGAATCTGCAGCAATGCTGGAGAAGCAGATCCCGGAAAGGGTCAAGATCTATACAAGGGGGGCCGCAAAGACGACGGAGGGCGAGACACACAACCAATCAATCAATCAAAATCAATCAATTCCTGTGTACTTCGCAGACGACGGCAAAACGCAAAGAGTCGATCATTAAACGCTGTGGAAGAAAAGAAAAAGAGGAAAAGAGAAAAAGAAACCCATGGGCGTGAGCCCGTGTATATCGTTCTTATCCTTCATCTTGCCGCCCTGTTGCCGTTCTCAGCGACTTCGACAGCCTCTACACTGTCCTCCAACAAAATTCTGTGTATGCCTTGTGCCAGCATCACCATCTATGGGCGAACGCCATCGTTGTCTTTAGTGATTTGCTGCCTCTTTGCTTCTGGGCGTGTACGAAGGAAGAGCCGCCACGCTCATGCCAGACAGCGCTTGGAGACATTCAACTGGTCCAACGATCTTGGTCCAAGACGCACTTCTCAGCAATGGTGGGCTCACAAGGCAGCCGCTGCCACTGGAGTCTGTTGGTGGCGCATCTCCAAACTGAGCAGAGGCTCCGAGGTACCTTTCATGTATTCCTCATCAAGGACACGAGGGAGCACCGTGGTCTCGTGTTATAGATCGTGCTAGGCGCTACCCAACAACGAAAGGCAAGGCATTCTGCCTTTTACCAGACACAAGTAAACCACTGTCGAGACTGGATCCTTGCTTCTGAAGCGTCAAGTTGAGCAAGGCCGTACCTGTCACAAGGCACTACCTAAGTACCTTATCCCTTCCGTACCTACCTGTTCCTGCTTGTAGCTCCAAGGAGCTTCAAAGAGCCTGCGTCTATTCGACCGCAGATCAATCTACGCTCGAGTTCCCAGCATATAGTAACGGTAGCAGGGCAAAAGAGTACCTGTCGAGTACAGCAACTCCTCGACTTGGCCACGGAACATGCGGCATCGTGCACCGTTCATCAGTCACGGAGCATCTACCGTCTCCCTCTCAGTGTCAAAGCAAAAGGAAGCATCTCCGCTCACGCCGGAAACAGCAGCATCAAGGCCCTGCCCTGTAGGAGCAACAGCCGCGATCTCTATAAGCCACACTGTCCCCATACCGTGCCATTTGCCTACAAAGCCGTGGCCTGGCAGTTCCCTCCGCAATTGGTGGGCCAAACGCTCAGAAGCTTCAGACTTTCCAGCGGGCTGTCCGACGGCGTGTCACTAGTTGCCCAACGTTGGCTCCATTCCCAGCTTCGTTCTTGTTCCTAGTGCGCCGTTTCCATGTGGCGACTCGAATGGCGCACTCGCTTTCAGAGAGCCTTCTCCGCTGGCAGATGCCCGTTTGCGGCTCTGACTGGCTGCAGGACAAAAGACACTTGTTGGTGGACCTGCATCTTTGCGTAGCAACCTCTGGAAGCCGAAAGAAGGGGAAGTGCCAAGGGCAAGGAAGAGCTTGTCATTGGTACGGAACCGGCAGAGAGCCCTGGCTGGATCCGATTATGCAGGTCACAAGTGGGGAGGTGGTTGTGTCTCTTTTCTCTTGATATCGTACCTACCTAGGTAATGCTACTGTGCCGATGTGTAGTGATCCCAAGGCAGCAGAGATGATGAAGCCTCCACGACAACCGTATGGATGGCAGGTTCAGACAGCAATTGTACTGTACCAACCACACTACTTTAACTACCTGGTAGGTAGGCAGACAGGAGAGGCTTTCACGACAGGCGCTGCCGCTTACCTAGGACAAGGCACGATGTGGGCTAATCGATCCCGAGATCTCTGTGCGAGACAAAGGCCGGGGTTTATGATGCTCATCTTGCAGATGTCTCAAGCTGCCATCTCTGATTGCTGGGAAGCAGTCTTTCTGTCTCAGCATAATCTTATCAAGGAGCGAACCACGGCAGGACACTTGACCTCTCAGGCGAAACCCCAGCCCCGATATTGTAGGTTCTGCGTCAAATTGGTGTGAATCAGTTGTTGCAAGTAGTAGAGAGCGTGAACTTGGGCGCAGTAGTAATATTACTTTTATTTCACGGCAGGGTTACGAGGGTTACGGGTGTTTTGACGCCATGTTGAAGGCGTTAATGTCTCGAATTGACTCCTTTGTTCTACTAGTATTTTGAGTTGCTGTTGTTGTTGTTGTTGTTCCCGATCATTGGTGGCTGCAGCCATTGGCGATGAGGTTGAGCGTAATGCTAAAACCACGACCTCTGCTTTCTGTCTGGTACGTACCAATCCTCGTGAAAGCATCAGCTTCGAAAACCAACAAGCAACATTCCTTTCGACATCTCCCGCTTAACATGGAGCTGATACAAGGCACGAGGCACCGCATCGTCGAGACCGAGAATAGAATCCTCCTGCTGTCCCGATGGCCCTAACAACGCTACACAAGACGTATCGACACACAGCCAACCGACGGCAGCGTACCGCGTCACTCGGGTCGCAGCTCCCACGCATATCCGGACGCGCACACGAGACGAAAACGAGTTACTGCGGCTCCCGTTATTGCATCGGGCCCTGGCAGAAATGCATGACGCATCCCGGTCAGCATACGGAGCACCATTGGGCAGATGGCGCAGTCCGTGGGATCTTGTCGTCCGAGCTGAGACTCCCGTCGCAAATGGCGACGAATGCGGCCTCTTGCTGATTGCCAGGCTCGTGTCTTTGCTCTGTCTCAAGGTACGGGAGCATCAGGTCCTATCGGCCAACCCCTGCATGATCGTGTGCGTGGAGAGCTACCGACCGAGGGAGATTGCAGAAAGCACGGCAGAAACATGCTGCTCCCATACAGAGGACGAGAAACAAGACACGAGAGCCATCATCTGCTCTCCTGGCCGAATCTCCTCCATGTTGCCTTCTCCCTCAGCCTCGCCCTCCTTCCCACGCCGTGATCTAGTTGGAAGATTCAGAGAGCAGCTCCAGGTCTGTCCAATCGGCCATGTGGTATTCAGCCTGTGCATCCCGCCTATGGATCTCGTTTCTGACCCGTCAACGATCGTACAGGGCACCACTTCTACCCCTCCTCACCCCCGACCGCTCGCCGCGCCAAAGGGCAACAGAGGACCACCCCCTCCCCTTGTCGTCTCTCGAGGCAGGCAAGGGCAATGGTGGACTGTGGTTGGGGGAGCTTGAATCGAGGAGTGGCGCTCCTGCACAACACCCTCTGCCCAAGGCCCCCAATGAGGGACGTTTCCAGGTATCTGGATGGGTTAACCTTGTGAGATAGGTGTTGCGTTGGTGCGAGTTGGACATGGGAGCTCGCCCGTGTCCTGCAGCGGTTTGGAGGCACGTAGTATCAGTGCAGAACGCTACCTCGTAAAAGGACCAGGTCCCTCCCGCCAGGAGGGCACAGCTTCAGCCAGTCAGCTTGCAACAATGCGGGAGAGCTTCAAACACTTGTTGAGCCCCCTTGTCGACCAGGGCCAATGCGATCCATCTACTGTATGGGATACGGATACATGATACTGCTCTTGCTTCCTGACGGTGTTCAAACACACAATTTGAAGCATAGGTAGCCTAAGGTAAACGGTTACTCATGATTTATCTGGGAGCAATGCTGAGGACAGGAACACAGAAACCACAAAGAAACTGGCGAATATACAGGCTTCGAAAACAAGAGCTCACTGCATGCTCCTGCCCGTGCGAGTACCTGGGTACAACTATGGCCCGCGGCACCTGGGGCTGGCTTATTCGCCTTGTCAGCAGGATTTGCAGCTTCGTTCCTTGGTCGCATGGGTCTTCCACCAGCATCCCTGCTAACCTCTCGCCCATATCCAGCTGAAAGACCACAGCTTCGGGCGGCCAATGCATCTCGTCAGCTCCAGACGTTGTTATCCCAAGTCACCGCCCTTCGTGTTTGCGGCCGCGTTTCCCAACGGGCAACGACATGGTCTTCGGCCATGAGCTCACCAAGAGCTTCTCCTCAACGAGCACAAACCAGCCCTGGACCGGACGGAAACAAGGGCACCCACCAAGCCTAGCATAAACCCCAGGCGACAAGGTTCGCAACTGCAGCGCTTTCTTACCTTGGTCCTTTGGAAATTTTGCCAACAAACGAGGAATGGTGAGGCGTGTCGTTATCCTGCGGGGCTCGACGACCTAAAGGCTGTTAGTTTGGCAAAAGCTTTTCATACACACCACCACATCGTGGACGAACCTCGCCCGCTCGTGGGTCGTACGGGAGAAACCAAATGTCATTGGGTCATCACTTGCGTAACTGGCGATTCTCGTGGGGCTCGGCATCCAATGACCTCGGCCTCCTGCCCTACGCACGCAGGTTTTTCATCAGCTTACCTTGTGGCCGGTCCGTTTCGAACGAAATGCACATGATAGAGTCTATTGCGGTTTGCTCGCCGAACGACAAAGCTCGGCTCCCGCTCGACTCCCGCTCGAGACATGCAATACAATACTGCTCAATCTCCAGGCTGACTGGTGATGCTCTAGAGACACACAGAGAAGGCGGGAAAAAAAAAAACCTCGCCTCCGAGTTCTGGCCGTTGACGAACGCCGCCGCACTAAACCGCCGCGTTTCTTCTACGTCGAGTTTAGCCCCCCGATTGTTCCGTCCTCCTGTCGGAACCGGGGGGGTCGACAAGACGCCGACTTGGGCCGCCGAATCGGAGCTCGAAGCGACCAGTAGGTGATATATCAAAAGCTGAGGGTTTTATTGTCCTGCGGTCGAAGACATCCTCGGTCGTGCGCCCAAATGAGACATAATGTCACGCACCTTGCAGAGGACAGGTTGAGGCAGAGCTCTTTTGATTGTTTTGGAATACGAGAACTTTGTGTTATCCCGCGCTTCGTAGTAGTAAATATGCTTCTTCTGTTCGAGGTTTACCCGCCATCGAGGCATTGCGTATCCCCGTCATATCAGGACGGGCAACTCAGTAGCAAGCAGGTCGTGGTAGGAAGTAGACCAGAACTGGGGCAGTCAATCAATCAACTCGTTGTGAAAACGTTTCCAGCACACTCTCCCACGTCCCTTTTCCCTGATGAACCATCCAATCACTCGTATGCCCCTTCAGCTGGTCGTCCCCTGGGGCTGCTCGCCTTGATGGAGGTACTTCTCCGCACGCCACTAACTCGACAGGATTGGCTCCTCGGGAGATCGGACAGATCTAAGAGCAACAATCCTGGAACAGCCTGTGGCTTGTGTCAGCGCATCTAACAGCATGCTAGAACGACGACAACGACAGCTTCTATCGCATTGTGTAGAGAAATGTCGGGAAAGTCGCAATGAAAACCCATCTACAGCATGATGTCTCCCCCTCTCCTAGAGCTCGAGATCTCGACAAAGGCAGATGCTACCCTTGTTACTGCTGCTCTCACGTGGTCAGATTTACAGCAGCTGCGTGCTTAGTCATTGTTGACTATGGGCAATTACGCAGGTCGGTGTTGGCCTGAGCTGATGATGCACCGATGGCAGCCTCACGGGCAGCTTCTCGACTCTCCTCCTCGCATCTCTTCCCTCTGCACCTGCACACTCCTTCTTCCATCACGCACAACCTTGCATACTCTCTCTGCATTGCCGAAGACTTGTTTGTTGCCATCTTCTAGAGCCGCGATACCACTTGTTTGACTTTGTTTCTCTCGTTGAACGCCTGCATTTCTCCTCTGGCCTGCTGGCCCTACCTAGCCACAAATCCCGACCTCTCAAGCCATCATGACAGCCTTGACCCCAGAGCAGCGAGAGCTGCAGCTCGTCGAGAGCGTCGAGTTTAAGATCCTTGGTGTTGCCAACGATGAAGAGAAGCTGTGTGACCTCTTGGGCCGCTATCTGGCTCCGATCATTCTCAAAGCAGAGAGCAGCAACCCTGCCGTCAGAGTCAAGGTGACATCCTTTCAGATGTCTTGTGCTTGAGTCTTCCACTTGCTAATCTGCCCTAGGTCATACAACTCTTGGGTCGACTCCGGACATTCATCCAACCTCCAAGGTACAGTCACATTCTCTTCTGTCGTACGTGGCCAGTAGACTCGATGCACTAATACCAGGTAGTGTCGTCCTGCCCGTGAAGGCGTTACTTACACAATACAAAACCACCGACTCCGGAATAATCAAGCAACTGGATTTGCCATTCATCCAACACAGTCTCAGTCGGCTTGATGACGACGACAGACGAGATCTGATCCCCATCGCACTCAAAGGGTGCTCCAAGGATGAAGGCCAAGCAAGGGCTGCCCCCTTTTTCAACATCATCCTCCAACTTCTCTTTGATGTCCGCATACCTTCGCGCGGAAGTAAAGAAGATGATGGCTTCAGAGCTGCCATGGGCTTGGAAGACGCGGCTGATGCACAGTATCTTGCCAAGATGCTCTCTGTCTTTTTACGACTACGCCCTCCTACCCCTGAACGAACACTGGCCGAATCAAATCCGACTCTCTCCGAGGACGAAGCGAGATTCTTCTCCGTCGAAGGCCCTGGATCTGACAAAATCTTCCAGAACATATCCCAGTTAAGGGCAAAAGTTGTCACGTTCCTCGCCAGCGCAGCCTTCGCCGATGAGGAAAAGTTCCTTCCAGCGTTGTATGCCTCCTCCAGCCCAGATACCAGAGTGGCATCTCTTGCGGAGGAGATTATCAAGAGGACTTCAGTCTCTCTTGAAGAAGAAGACTTGGTGAAGAGGCTGTTTGAGGCACACGCCCGACTTCCTGCTGCCTATCGCACACGGATTCTTGCCCTGCTTTCCAAGTCGACCCTTGCTACGAGTATGTCAGAGAGCATCATGAATGTGGTCAAGCTCGACTTCTTGCCAGAATCTGCGCAAGAAGCTTCAGCAAGTGCACTTAAGCCATCGAGCGCCTTGGAGAAGACAAAGCTACACAAGGCTTTGTTCCAGTTTCTGTCATGGGTCGCTCAAGTTGGCCCTTCGAACAAAGACTTCTCGATTGGTCCAAGCCTTATCAAGAGCATGCAGAGCTACATCGAGTCCCAAGGATGGCCCGTTCCTGGGCAGCAGGTGACACATGACGAGCTCCAGCTTCGCTCAAGAGGCTACGAAACTATCGGCATGCTTGCGCGATCTGTTGATATACCCTACAAAGAGCGAATAGCCCTCGCAGCCTGGCTCTTTCAGTCTCTGTCTGAGGATACGACCAACGATGCCGTGGTCAATATTGACGGCGCGCTGTCAAGTCTAACGGCAAACATTCCCGAGCACATCGCCGATGAGGATCCTGAATTGAAGAACATGCTCCTCAAATACATGTACCTTGCGGAAAACGAACCCGCCGTCCGGAGTACTCGCCATGCGGTTGTCAAATGGGCCAATGAGTGTCTGCCATTTAACAACATATATGCTCGATGGATCAACTTCTTGGCCGTCGCCGGTCGACTCAACGAGCGAAGCGACGTGGTTGAGCAAGGACAAAAGGGTTTGGACCCATGGACATACTCTGCCCACAGCGAGATAGCTCCTGTCTTGCCGGACTGGCGGATGATGGCCTTACACTACTTTACCAAACCCATCAATCCTGCGGCAGCTGGCGATTCTGAACCAGGTCCTGGGGCAACGGCGCTTCCCAACAGCCACATTTTTGACAACTTCAGAAGCTGTAACATTCAGGCATTTGCTCTGGTCATTCGGTACTGCAAGCAGATGATGTTCCTCACGGCGCTGGAGGACTTCAAAGTTCAGCCCGACTGGATGCAGGCACTCAGCGCACAGATCAAGACGAACATCAAGACTCGTGAGAAGATTCGAGACTACCTGAAATACGTCGACAGCTCCTTCATCGAAATTTACCTCAGTGCATGTCTTCTTGGCGCTTTTGTCGAGGATGCTCCCATAACAGAAGAGTGTCTTCGCTCGTTCGTCGACGTCGCATCTCTGACACCAAGAGTCGTTGTTGGACATTTTGCCAAGAATAGTGCCACAAAGCTGCTGCCTCTTATCAAATCCAACAAGAGCGAAATTCGGCACTTGGCTGCGAGGGCCTTGGGCATTTTGGGGGCCCATCCGGCCGTGGACCTTGATGAGATCCAGAATGCCGGTACTACTCTGAACGCTCTGTTTGAGAAGGCTACCACTGCTGTTGGACCAGATCTGAATGCTGCTGAAGGAGCCCTTGCTGCCTATGGATATCTGTGTTCTCGATCGGTCTTCTACAACCATGCATCTGTCAATGAATGGAAGTATCCGCTGCAAATCCTCGTCGAAGAGAGTGTTCCACCGTCCTTGTTCGACGCAGCTGTCGACGCTTTCACCCAACTCTGGCTGGCAAAGCTTGCCATTCCTCCCAAAGAGGGTGCCACTTCTCTTGACAACGTCATCAAGAAGCTGTCTGAGAAAGCCAAGAAAGGGAACGAGAAGGCAATCGTCGCTCTCGGAATGTTGGCAGCAAGCATACCAGACTCCGAGCTTCCAGAATCACCGACATCGTGGTCAGAAGGCCCCGTTGGCACTATCCTGAAGGAACTATTCGCTCTGCATGAGAACAAACGAGTCGAGGTTCAGTTCACTGTCGGTGATGCAATCACTATTGCCACTGCTCGCTGGGACTCAGACTATGTGAAGCTCATTGTGGACGTCGAATATCGAACCCGCGACTTCCAAAGCAAATACCGAACTCCTCTACTTGCAAGTGCTCTAGACAAGCTCTTTGATGACTGCAAAGCAACCAAGCCATCACTTCTAAAGGCTTCAGGCATATGGCTTTTCTGCATTGTGCAGTATTGTTCAGGCATTCACGAAGTCAACTCTCGCCTCCGACAGGCACAAGCCGCCTTTATGCGTCTTCTGAGTTCGCGAGATGAACTTGTACAGGAGACTGCTTCGCGTGGCCTCAACCTTGTCCATGAACGTGGGGATGAGCAGCTCAAGGCGGCTCTGGTGAAGGACCTCGTGGCTGCATTTACCGGCTCGACCACGCAACTGAAGGTGGATGAGGAGACCGAGTTGTTCGAACCAGGAGCACTACCGACTGGCGAAGGAAGCTCAGTCTCATCGTACAAGGACATCGTCAGCCTTGCGAATGAAGTCGGCGACCAGCGGCTTGTCTACAAGTTCATGGCTCTAGCGGCCAATGCAGCTACATGGTCGACCAGATCAGCATTTGGACGCTTCGGTCTCACTAATATCCTCTCAGATGCCGAAGTCGACCCCAAGATATACCCAAAGCTCTACCGCTACCGATTCGACCCCAATACCAACGTCCAACGATCGATGAACGAGATTTGGAAGGCGTTGGTCAAGGATCCAAAGATGGTGATGGACGTTCACTTTGACGCCATCATGGAAGAGCTACTCAAGAGCATACATGGGCGAGAATGGAGAATGCGAGAAGCCAGCTGCGCTGCCATTTCCGAGCTGCTAACCGGCGTTCCTTTCCAACGGTACGAGAAATACTACAGAGAAATCTGGGCCAAGGCAGTCAAGGTCTTTGACGACGTGAAAGGGAGTGTCAGGGAAGCTGCATTCCGGCTCTGCAGAAGCCTTTCCAATACTCTCGCCCGGCAATTGGAAGAGGGCACTCATGAAGCGTCGGCCAATGCCATGATGAAGGAGGCGCTCCCCTTTCTCTTATCCGACAAGGCCGCGGAGAGCTCCGTCCAAGAGGTTCAAGTATTTGCAATCATCACCATCATCAAAGTTGCGCGCCACGGCGGAAAGCATCTGAAGCCGTTCATCCCAGAGATGGTGCCAAAGCTCCTAGGTCTTCTCAGCACCATCGAGCCTGATCGTATCAATTACTACTACCAGCAGGTAGGAGAAGATAGCCGAGAGCAGATTGACAAGTTGCGTTCCAGAATGGTTAACGCCTCCCCCATCTCGGAAGCTATAGATAACATCCTCCGCTTTGTTGATGAAGATGTCATGACAGAGTTGGCTCCGAGACTCGAGGAAACGATCAAGAGTGCGATTGGCTTGCCAACCAAGATTGGCTGCAGCAGAGTCCTGACGGCTCTCTTCACTCGCCATACGAACGAGATCAAGTCTGTGTCTACCCAGTTTTTGGAATTACTTGGCAAGCAGGTGCTTGACAAGAATGACGAAGTCAGCCAAGCATATGCCCGCGCCGCTGCGTACATTATGAGAGTTGTCTCGGACAGCGCCAAACAACGATTCTCGGAGCGCATGCTGAAGCTTTATCTACAATCCGAAGAAGAGAGCCGCCGCCAGAAGGTTTCAGACGTCATCGTTGCCCTTGCCAAGGTGTCTCCTGATCACTTCACTACCCAAGAGACGATCCTGTTACCATTTGCATACCTCGGCTCTCACGATGTGGACGAATACACCAGCAAGGTCTTCCGAGAGGTGTGGGATCAACATGCTGGCAGCAATCGAACCGTCGTTCGCTACGTGCCGGAGATTGTCGATCTTGTTGAGCGCTGTTTGGCTACTACCCAATGGGCTCTGCGACACACCGGCGCCTTTACCGTTGCCGCCATGGTCTCAGATGTCGCCAGCGCCAGTGATGCCACAGGGGCTATTGCAGAGGCCAACCTGAAGGCTATATGGCCTGTTTTCGAGAAGGCTCTTGCTCTCAAGACGTTCCCAGGAAAAGAAAAGCTGTTGGAGGCATTCCCCGAGTTCATCGAAAAGGGCCAATCTTTGTGGAGGTTCAACTCTGAGATTGCAGCCCAGATGAAGAAGATTGTCATTCGCGAAGCGAAGCGAAACAATGACGAATATCGTGTTCATGCTTTCCGCTGTCTGTGGAGGTTCTCAAAGGCGATGGACAGCTTTGACATTTTCCAGGACATTGTGGACATTGTCACGCCCTACTTGGAGGACCACAAAGATGACAATAAGATGGATGTGGACTCTAAAGAGGTGACTGTGACCAAGACTGCAATGAATGGATTGGAGGCCGTGGCACGCGGATACAGCCGCTCGTCGGATAGACGTGCTTCTGCAGTCGCCAACCAGGTTATCAAGGCTCTCGAACCGTTCCTCTCGAGCCCAAAGTTTAGCTACATCAAGCGAGAGGTCTGGTACGACGCAGTCATTGATCTGATGAAAGACCTTGCGACCTCGGAGCCTCCGGCTGAATCGACATCACTGGATAACGACGGTGTCCTGCAGGCGTACCTTGGTAGCCTCGACGTTGACAAGGCCGAAGTTGGCGTGGAGTCTCAGAGGCTCAAGAGAGCGGACGCGGTTTCCGCAACACTCAAAGCATACATCAGTGGCGTATTTGGGAAGTCTCCTGTGCCGCTGGCCGAATTTGAGGCTGCTGTGGCCAAAGCCAAGGAGGAAGAGCGAGTCCCAGAGGTGCAAAAGGCCTGGCAGCGAGTAATGACGGAATTACATGAAGCACGTGGTTGAAATATGGGATGGAAGGATGACATGGAGATATTTACTCCTCGCTATGATATTGCTACAAGCTTTGGAAGTTCACTTCGATGTATTGACGATGCAAGGTATATCCTGAGTAGGTAGCTGTCAGTCATATGATGGCTTCTGCAGCTCAAATCAGCATGTATCAAATCCAAAATTATCAACGGTCTTATAAATGACGCTCGAGAGTCGTTTCCTCTCCATGTACAGTTCTCGCGACATCTTCTTACAGCTCTCTCTCCACAAGTTGGAACTTGGCTTAAACATCCAACCCTGCGATAGGCAAATGTCCCATATCAGGTCACTAGTCCAACGAGAATTCCCGTGCTTCTCTTAATGTATGCCATTCTAATTAAACGATTCAGGTGCAGCCCGATGACGAATGGGCCACAGAACTCGAACAGCAACTATCTCGGTGAGGATCTGGTTCGTTCTCGATGACCAAAATGCCTTTCTTCTCTTCTCATAAGCTACTTTGCTTACAGTGGCGAATAGATCACGAGTGAGAGCGACAAGATAAAGAGGCACATACGAGATGGTTCTCCTCGAAAGGCATTTGCAGATTATGCTTTTATCTGTCTACCTATGAGTCGGAGAAGACCCTTGAAGATGGACACTCTGTCTCTGGATCATGAAGTACACATCCGCTATGTAAGATTGCCAGGTGATGAATGGGAACTTGATGGAAAGACGACGTCTATTTGGCTACATGGATAGATCAAGGAGTAAGCAGCTTGAGCAAAGTCAAGATTATGTAGAACTACAGTATCCGTCTATGGGGAGGATGGAGGTGGTTGCCCTCGTATGTTATGTGAGCATCGAACAGATCAGCCCCTTTTTTTGTGGGCTGCAGTCCTTGGAATGGCAGCTTACGGAGGAAGGAAGAACAACTACCGGAGAAGAAGATGACTAGACTGTTGGTTTTATGGCTGTTGTACTCCCTTTTGTAATTTCAGTCGTGGGAAACAAGAGGTTTCTTTTGCGTTTTCTCCGTGTATTGGTTGGTTGTTACTGGGCTCAGGAGTCCAAACCATCGAGGTCGTGCTATGTCGGTGGTAGATGAACAGGGCGTCATGCAAAAGAACACAACACAGCGTATGAGATGTATCAAAAAAACAATAAAGACTTTCACGAAGCTCACCGAATTCCCAATCACACTTTGATATTCTGCACCTCTTGACTGAGAGATCAAAGCCAAACTTTGTCGTCCTGCATTGCCGGGTAGGTCACCCCTAAGACCAGGGCTTGCAGGGAGCATCGCGGGAATGGCCCGGCTGATTGGTTGTTCCGATGATCGGCCACCGTCACCGTCCACCGTCACCGTTGCAAGAGCACGCCGCCCAAAAGTACCCTCAGGTACCCGCGCGCAAGAGAAGCCGCAGGAAGGTACCTGCGCCAAGTCGATTGGCGGGGTGCTGCTGTTGCGTCATGCCCGCGGTGCCTGAGCATCGACTTGAGTGACCTCGACTTGATTCGCCGTGCGATGCATGACTTCATTCTGCCGGCACATCTGCTGTCTGTCTGTCTGTCTATAGATATCGAGACCATTCACTTCCTCTTCATCAGTAAAGGGACATTCGGCAACTTTGGTCCAACTGCCCTCTTTCACAGCTCATTTTGACACATACAGTAAGTACAACACCTCCCTCACTTGCTGAGCTACCTGAGGTAGGTACCTACCTACCTAAAGGCGGCGAGTGTGGGGCACCGTCTGCTAAGGCGTGTCTGACCGGCATTTTGCAGCTATCGGATCCCGTTCATCTGCACCTAATCGCACCAGCTTCCACCATCACCACCCACAGCGACTCTACCTATAAAGCGGCACCGTCACGGCGCGGTACGATACGACTCGACAATTCAAAGGCTCTGCTAGCCGAGTGTTACAAGTTCCTGTCTTCTGCTAGCTGCCTCTGCAGTTTAAAAAACAAAAACACACCCTTCGAGAGAGCTGGGGGGCGCTGTGGCGTCAAGTTCTGATCAGCCATGGAGGAGAGCATTCACCACTTCGTTGCCATCACGGGGGCGAGTGTCGATGTGGCTCGCGGCTACCTCGAGCTCACAGGCGGCGACAACCAGCGGGCCATCGAGCTGTTCTTCGAGAGCCCGGACCTGGTCGGCGATGGCCTGTCTCGTCCTGCGGCCACTACCTCGTCGTCAAGGTCTCGCTCTGCGTCGCGGAGAGTCAACATCGGCAGAGAGGATGCGAGCGGAGTGATTCACATCAGCGACGATGACGATGGCGACGCCGACATGGACTACGATGATAACGACTTTGAAGATCACGATGACGACGAGCGGGCTGCTGTTGCCCAAGCCGCCGCGTTGGCTCAGGAGGAAGAGGACGCCGCCATGGCGAAGCGGCTCCAAGAGGAGATGTACCAGGAGTCGGGACCCTCTGGTGGCGATGTGAGGGCACCCATTGCACGGACGACAGAAACACTTGTTGCTCCAGACCCATCCTGGGGAGAGGATGACAGCTCTGCTATCCTGGAGCAACTTAGAAGGAGACGCCCGATGCCTCGTAAGTGCGCCCACAACGAAGAAAACTTGGAGAAAGCAAGGCTGACCTTTTGAAGCACCCAGCAGAGGTCCCTTTGGCCATCGGATATGGGGAGACGACACAAGCCGAGCCGAGTCCTCGTCTGCAAACGGAACATCTGCCCATGCTAGACGCCTGGAGGATCTGTTCCGACCGCCTTTCGAGCTCATATCTCGGCTCACGTGGGACGAAGCTCGTGCGCTGGGCAAGGAAGACAAGAAGTGGATCATGGTCAACCTCCAGGACATGAGCGACTTTAACTGCCAGATGCTTAACCGGGACATCTGGAAAGATCGAGCTGTGTCGGACTTGGTCAAGGAAAACTTCATCTTTATGCAGCTGGACAAAGACTACCCCGAAGCAGAAGAGTACTTGACTTTCTACTTCCCTAATCAGGGCCACGAGAATCCCGACAATTACCCCCATGTCTCCATTGTCGACCCTCGGACGGGCGAGCAGGTCAAAGTTTGGAGTGGCAGGCCCTTTCCCAGTGCTACCGAGTTCCACGCCGAAGTGGCCGAGTTTCTCGACAGGTACAGCCTTGCTGCGAATAGCAAGAACCCGGTTGCCCGATCTGCGACGCGGAAGCCTCAAGTCATTGACGTGGACCGCATGACAGAGGAGGAGATGCTGGAGATGGCGCTCAAGAACAGTCTGGCTGGCGCTGAAGCTAGTGGCTCGGGGGCGGGATCGACACCCAGTGTTCATGACCCGGATGCGTTGACCAAGGAGCCTCAACAATCGGAAGGTCAAGAGGCGGCACAGAGTCCCTTTGCCCAGATCTCGAGCACAAACCCCCACACCGAGCCGGCCAACGATCCTGCTGCAACAACGCGCATCCAGTTCCGACACCCAGATGGACGCATCATCCGACGCTTCTCCCTGCGGGATCCTGTTCGCAGGATATACGAATGGCTCAAGGCGGAGCCGTTGGAGGGCAAGGAGAATGTCCAGTTTGAGCTCAAGACGATGCCCCAGGGTCAGGACTTGATCGAGTTGCTGGACTCTACCATCGAGGAGGCCGGACTGAAGCAAGGAACAGTCATGATTGAATTTGTCACAGACGAGTGATGGACTTGAGGCTCTTGATTCTCTTGTTCTTTGCGCTTCATTACGAATGATGACATACGACGCGACCATGTCTCTTGCCAACGCCTGTTGGGCGTAGTCGAGGCGACGATGAGGGCGTCTATCTAATAGACAACGTCGGACTTGCTTAGCCGATGTGGGCGAACCGGTTCTTTGACGACGGCTTTGGTTTATATGCTGCAGGTATTGGAGGGAAGCAATGCTTGTGAAGAACGAGGCCGGGCTGCAGTGCGCTCTGGCTCGGTAATCGAGCAGTTTCCCCGGTGGCTGCGGCTGATTTCTTTCTCCATCTTGACTCTACATTTCAGTCTTTGCGCCTTGAAGGCGACAGTGGGCGTGGCTCATCATCGTAAAGGCAGGTAGACAATACAAGTTGCTTTGACACGTTACATGAAGAGGCTCAGTGACGGTTGCTGAATCCATACCGAAGGCGTATTGCTTTTCTGAAAGGCTCGCGGGGCAAGGTAGATCAAGGCTGATAGGGCTGTCTACTCGTATCTAGGTATCTACAGGTACCTATGCAATAGCCTCGTATATAGTGGTGTTTATTTGACCCCTGATTTCCGTTGGGCGTTGCCTTTGGTGATGATCAACAAAGGCTGAAGCTGGCGTTTGGTTGTGTCAAAACAAAGACTGATAAATGACTGAATGACAAGCTAGAGAGCAATATCCATATGCTTCTAGAGATCAACTGATCATCATCGACAAAGCATGTGACGTCGTTGGTGCTGCTGATTCATCATCGCGAGGCGGCTTCCCAAACGGCTGCATTTCGTTGCCGGTGCGACGAGCCCAAACCTTCGCACCCACCCAAATGGCCGAACCCCTGCACCGGCGACAGCTACAGGGGCTACAGGGCACTGGCGCAGGCACCGCGGCGGCCGATAGTGGGGTTCACCGCCCGCTACAGCACCTAGCCCAGCAGCCGGCCATGCGCCAGCTTGAGATGTGCACCAGCCCCAGGTACATGAGCTCAACTGGGCTGCCGCTCGTCACCTCTGTGGCCCCGAATCCCCGATGCTCCCCATGCGGTGCGGATTTGCCGACCTCGAATGTTTTGGCACATGCCCGTTGTGTTCTTTTTCCCTTTGCTATCCCTTCAACCGCCGTCCTCTTGTCTTTGACGGGAACCAAAACAAGCAAAGAAAAAAAAACGAGAATTAGCAATCTTTGCTGCGAGACGACGGTGCACCGCTTTATGATTTGCGAACGACGACGACGACGAACGAGACGTGAGCGTGCACCTCGGACGGGAAGCACGCAGCCGGTCTCTCTCCCCATCCTCGCATCGCTGTTCGCATTCCCGCTCCCTCGGTGACGGGGGGCTCCAGAGTCAAGAAAGGGGAGAAGAAGGAGAAGAAGAAATAGAAGAAGAAGTGCGGAGGCAACAGAAGCGAAAGCGAGCAATGGCGGATTCGCATCGGCATGCGGAAGAGCCCAATGGCCCTTTGGATCCAGAGACTCTGTACACGAAGGAATACTGCATTGGTTAGTAGTGCTGGTCGTCTGGGCATGGCGTCGCGGGTTCCGGGCGGTTTTCTAATGCTGTTTGGCGATGGTAGGCGGCGGTAGCTTTGGCAAGGTGTTCAAGGGGTATGTCGTGGCCGAACGGGGCGGATGCGCTCTTCTCCTTTTTATCTGACAAGACTCCATCTGCTGACATTGACTCGTTCTTCGTCTCCCAAGGGTCGACAAGCGAAGCGGCCGCTCTGTTGCCATCAAGATCATCGACGTCGAGAATGCCGAGGACGAGGTCGAGGACATTATCCAGGAAATCGCCATCCTGTCCGAGCTGCAGTCTCCCTACGTGACGAAATACTACGGATCCTATGCAAAGGGCGCCGAGCTATGGATTGTCATGGAGTTTTGCGCCGGAGGGAGCTGCGCCGACCTTATGAAGCCGGGCATCATGGGCGAGGACTACATTGCAATCATCATAAGGGAGTTGCTGATGGGCCTGGATTACCTGCACACGGATAAGAAGCTGCATCGAGATATCAAAGGTGAGGAAGTCGAGCCTGTTTGGACGGGCGGCGCGACCAAGTTGTTGTGTGTGCTGATGCTTGCTTGCTAGCTGCCAATGTCCTGTTGGGAGCGAATGGCCAGGTCAAGCTGGCTGATTTTGGCGTGTCGGGCCAGCTCTCGGCCACCATGACGAAGAAGAACACATTCGTCGGGACTCCCTTCTGGATGGCACCCGAGGTCATTAAACAATCTGGATATGATCACAAGGCTGATATTTGGTCCCTCGGTATCACCGCCCTCGAGCTGGCCAACGGGGAGCCCCCTTACGCCGACATCCACCCGATGAAGGTTCTCTTCCTCATTCCGAAAAACCCGCCCCCACGGCTGGAGGGCAACTTTACCAAAGCCTTCAAGGACTTTGTCGAGCTGTGTCTGCAGCGCGATCCCAAGGAACGACCTACTGCCAGAGACCTACTGCGCCACCCCTTTATCCGAAAGGCAAAGAAGACGACATATCTCACCGAGCTCATCGAGCGGCATACCAGATGGGCGGCAACGCATAAGACGGATGAGGAGGAGACGTGGGAAACGCATGACAGCGTGCCGCCGCAGAGAACGCGAGTCAATGAAGACATGTGGGATTTCGGCACCGTCAGGCTCGTCAATGACCGCGGCAACCTGGTGAACCGACCTCCGATGCTCAACCCGCTGGGCGCGAGTGCTACCAACACAAGGGCGGCGCGGACCTCGGACGACTACGGAGAGAGGAGGCGGGAGCCGTCCAGCCCGACCAAGCTGAGGGAGCACGCCCTGCAGCCGAGCGATACTCTCAAGGCAACAAACTCGTCCAGCGCGGGGACATCCCGACAATCGAGCCCGCAGCGCAAGAATGTGCCAACACCAGCACAGCAGCAGCGGACACCAACACAGCAGCAGCGCGGCTTCACACCGAGAGGGGGCCCTCCGCCTCCCAGCCCGGTGGTGATCAAGACGACAAGCTGGGAGATCCACGAGACAACGCCTAGAGCTTCCAAAATCGTGACAGTACCGGCCTTGTCGCAACCGCAAGAGCCCCCCTCGCCTGATTACGACCGGGAGCTGCAAGCTCATCTGCAGCGCGACATGGGAATACTGAACCTGAATATAGATCTCCCCGATCCTGTCCCTACGCCCTCACCGCCCCCGCCGGCAGCCCCCGCGCATAGGAATATTTCGATACCCCCTGGTTTCGAGAAACCGCTGCCGCCAGCTCATGGTGTGTCGCAGCGTTCAACGAGCTCCAAGGGAGCGCGATACGACCTGGCCGAGATCCCGCCTTACAGAGGCCCATCTCCGAAGCCAGCACCGCAACCGCAGACGACCGTGCAGCGAACGGTAGCCCCTGTTGTGCCGCTCCCTCCAGTGGCTCGAGTGCCGGCCACGCCCACATCGGCAGCGCCGCCTGTGACCGTCACGGCTCCTCCACCACCTGCTCCTCCGTCTGCTCCGCATTCTGCGCCCGTGCCTGCGCCGACAGCGTCATCGTCTTCGTTGCGGTCACTGGGCCACTCACCGGGGGCGTTGGAAACCTTTCCGTCGCCCCCGGCTGCGAACCCCAATGGGGAGCTCGATGCTCTCAACGACGTCATCTTTCCCGCGCTGGAAGAGGCGCTCAAGCGACGGCAGATTCGATTACAGCATGTGTACAAGCCAGTGCCGAGCGGCTCGACCATGTCCCCAAAGCAGCAGCGAGCCGAGGCTGCGCACGAGAAAGTCCGCAAACTTGTCTATAAGCTGGCGCATGTTTGCAAGGAGATTGACTACCATGACAAAGCAGAGCCCGTTGGCATGGGAAGGGAAGTGGGCAACTTTCTGGAGGGCCTTCTCGAGGAGATTTTGGTTCGTGTCGAGCCGTTGGACGAGGACGAGGCTTAATGGGCGTAATGGGGATGTTATGACGACGAATTAATGACCTGCGCTTTTGTATTTTTCTTTCTTCTTTCTTTGTTCTTGGGATTTGGGACACTAGGTAAGTTTGTTACAACGACAAGAAAAACAATGAAAGGGAGAATCACAGACAATGAGCCATGACGAAGCCATGTGTAAGAAAACAGAAGAGCCCAGCGATCAGAGGGGATGTTGGAAACAAGCGGACGATGCGTTGTAAGAGCGATTCGAAGGTATGGAGGAAAGGGGACAAGCTGGAATGACGGATTAGACGCGCTTGATGTACTACTTTCTTTGCTGTATAGTGGTGATGAAGTACCATTAGAATTTGATAGCCCTCGATAGGAATGAATTCACGACACGACTTTGATGATGAATCAGTACTGGGAAGATGAAAGTTCTAAGGTTGTTACAGTTGTTACATGAGACTGAGGCTGTCGGCGATATGGCAATATGCAGCAGTCTCATCGATGTCATTACCTCGGTTCCTAGCAGCGAAGATCGCGATAAGGGAGCGATAAACAATTTACTAGTCCTAAACAAGTCTAGACTCAAGGCCCGGAGCTGCGCTCGGAAAGACGTCGCATTCCGCACTTTTTTCCGAAATCTGCACCTGAAAAACGGGGCAAAAGGGAGTCTCTCCAAGGCGGAAGAGAAGAAAAAAAATGAAGCGCCAAAACAGGTGCGAGTGTATTATTACTGTATGGAGGCAGGCGGCGCCGGCGCAGGCCGAGAGGGAGAGGAAAAAAAAAAAAGAGGTGCTCGGCTTAATGGGATTGGCCGCAAGAGACGACACTGCCGATTTGGAGAAGTGCGGTAATAACTTGGTGCTTTTTTTTTGGCACTTGATTTTTTGGAACTTGTTCCCTTTTTTTCCCTTGTTCTTGCTGAGCAGACTTGACTTCTACCTCTCTCCTCTCTTTATTTCCACCTTGTATATTTCTCCTCTTCTCTCGGTGTGCTTGGGGCCTTTTTTGGGTTTCTGTGGTGTGCCTGATAGCCTACGACTCGATTACCCTTACGTTCCGAAATACCTGAGACGTCTCTGTCCCCCTTGTTCAAGATGCTGTCACGAAGCTCTCTTAGGACCGCTCAGGTATGTTGCCACTCTGCGTTGCTTGTCTTCCGATGATGATGATGGAATTGGGATTGGGTCTTGGGTTTGAGCTTTTACTGCAGGATGGGGGGAGGATGACGTGGTGGAATGGTTGCGTCGTTGGAGAAGAGGCAGAGCAAAGAGGTGGAGGGGCTCGTGCTGAGCCGAGGTTGTCGCCGCGAGATTTTTCTCCCCATGCTTGAGGGCGATTCGAGATGATGCTCGGGAGAGGTTGCGGAGGGGAACAAAACAAAAAGACAAAAAGATGGATGATGACGAAGCGGGATCATGATGAGGACGACGAGGAGGTGACTGACATGCTGTACCCACAGGTCCTCCGTGCTGCTGCCCAGCCGCAGCAGCTGACCCGATCGTTCGCCACCGTCCAGTCCGACATCTTCAAGCCGGCCAAGTTCGGCGGCAAGTACACCGTCACGCTGATCCCCGGAGACGGCATCGGAGGCGAGGTGGCCGAGTCGGTCAAGACCATCTTCAAGGCCGACAACGTGCCCGTCGAGTGGGAGCAGATTGAGGTGTCGGGCGTGGAGGAGAGCGCGCTGCGCACCGAGGAGGCCTTCCGCGAGAGCGTCGCCTCGCTCAAGCGCAACAAGCTGGGCCTCAAGGGCATCCTGCACACGCCCGTCAGCCGGTCCGGCCACCAGAGCTTCAACGTGGCCATGCGCCAGGAGCTCGACATCTACGCCAGCATCTCGCTCATCAAGAACATCCCCGGCTACGAGACGCGCCACAAGGACGTCGACCTGTGCATCATCCGCGAGAACACCGAGGGCGAGTACTCGGGCCTCGAGCACCAGAGCGTGCCCGGCGTCGTCGAGTCGCTCAAGATCATCACCCGCGCCAAGTCGGAGCGCATCGCAAAGTTCGCCTTCGCCTTTGCCCTCGCCAACGGCCGCAAGAAGGTCACCTGCATCCACAAGGCCAACATCATGAAGCTCGCCGACGGCCTCTTCCGCAGCACCTTCCACCAGACCGCCAAGGAGTACCCGACCCTCGAGGTCAACGACATGATTGTCGACAACGCCTCCATGCAGGCCGTCTCCCGCCCCCAGCAGTTTGACGTCATGGTCATGCCCAACCTGTACGGCGGCATCCTGTCCAACATTGGCGCCGCCCTCGTCGGCGGGCCCGGCATCGTCCCCGGCTGCAACATGGGCCGCGAGATTGCCGTCTTCGAGCCCGGTTGCCGTCACGTCGGCCTGGATATTAAGGGCAAGGACCAGGCCAACCCCACGGCCATGATCCTCAGCGGCAGCATGCTCCTGCGACACCTGGGCCTTGACGACCATGCTAACCGCATCTCCAAGGCCGTCTACGGCGTCATTGCCGAGGGGTAAGTGATCTTTTGTTGAATCACGAGTGAGAAACGGATTTACTGACAGCTCCTATAGCAAGGTCCGCACTCGCGATATGGGCGGTGTTTCCACCACGCACGAGTTCACCAAGGCCATCCTCGACAAGATGGAGACCATCTAAGCACCCAAACCGCACACAAAGCAGACTTTGCCCAACCGCAAGGCGAAGCTGACCTGGAAAATATTCTGAAAACCCCCCCAAACACAACCACACCCTTTTTCTCCTCACACATTCCGCCGGGGTGTGTTTTGGGGGAAAAGAACTTGATACCTCAAACGTTAGAAGCCGAGGCCGATGCGCACAGCGACGCCGCCGATTTACGCAAAAAATCCAAGGGGCAAAGAGAGTAAAAAAAAAAGGACAGGGGGAGGCAGGGGAATCGACCTTCAGTGAGGGTTGAAGAGGGGAGATGGAAAAGGGGTAGTGTGTAACCTATGTTTAACATGAGCGTATGGAGTCTGAATACATAGAATTTTAAGGTACTGACAGGAGATGCTCTCGTTTTTCAGTGTGACTGACTGCAGGATCGCATTGTTTCATTCCGCAATGGTACCTATTGGTATTACCTTTTCAGTCAAAAAATCTAAACAAGTCTATGCTCTACAAGTCCTCAGCCGTTATTGAGCCACGCCTCAGATCTATCCTCGCCTCCTCCAACGGCTCAGGCGTCGTCACCGCCGCAACAATCCTCCTCAGTCCCTCATCCAAATACTCCCTCTCATGCGAAAACACGATCCGGAACCACCCCGGCTTCTCGGACCCGAACCTCGCCCCCGAAGCAAGAAAGACCTTGTGTCTCAGCAAAGCATCCATAACAGCCTGGTCGAGGTCCTCCGGCTCATCCTTTCGGTGCTTGCGAAATGTCCGTCCGAGATCTGCCCAGATGAAGAAGCCCGCGTTGACACCGGGAGCGTAGACGATGTCGTTGGTCTTGGCCCAGGTGGTGATGTGTTTGTAGTATGTGGATAGTTTGCGCTGGTTCTCCTTGATGTAAGTCTCGACCCAGGCGTCGTCTTCGAGAATGTTTGCGAGGACGTGCTCTGTCAGGGAGGATACTGATGTGAGCAGCACGAGGGGAAACAGGGCCGTCATCAAGTCGATGTTGTGCTGCGATATGATGGCTCCCAGACGGAGGCCGTTTGCGCCGAAATCCTTGGACATGCCCCATATGACGTGGACATATGCGGGATCAATCAGTCCCGTGAGATCGATGGACAGCACAGAGTGGAAGGGCGCAGGAGGGTGGCAAAGAGGAGGTTCCGCGTCGACTGTGTTTTCAAAGACGGACAGGGCGTAGATCTCGTCGCTGATGAGATGGAGCTTGTGCTTGTTGCATAGCTTGAGCAGGTCGATGAGGACGTGGAGGGGGTAACATCTTCCCAAAGGGTTATGCGGGTGACAGAGCAGCAAGGCCGTGACATTTTCTCCGTTGGCCTTTGCTTCAAGGATTCTGTCCTCGTATTTCTTGACGCAAGTATCTCCCAGAGGATCCTCGTCGCCGAAATCGACATACGCCAGCTTCGCCCCCGTCCTAATCGTCGCATCCCATGGAAAAGCCCCATAGTACGGTCTCCCAAGCAAGATCAAGTCCCCCGGATCGGCCAACGCCCATGAGATGTGTTCCACCGCAGCTGTGCATCCGCTCACAACAGCGACGTGTTCCGGCTTGATGGGGGACACGGCGTGAAGATGCTTGGTGAGAAAGGTTGCAATGGCGGAGCGGCTGCGCTTGAAGAAGTCGCCGTAGGTGAAGGCGGAGGTTGGGACGTGCAGGTGGGAGTGGAGGTGGGATTGCAGGGAGGCGTGCATGAGGGTGTTTTCGGCGACGGCGAGGTTGATGTGCCCCGAGGGATTGAGGGTTGGGTGGTATGGGTTTGTGAGGATGGAGAAGGAGGGGTCGGGGGTGGTGAGTTTGGAGGCGCGGGAGGAGAGGGACATGGTGTTTTTTTTTTATTGGGAGGATTGGAATTTTGTGTGTGTTGAGGGAGTTGTGGATGGGGATATGAAGAGAGATGTACAAGAGGTTGTGATGTTGAGGTTGCGAGGGGGGGAGAAGTTATAAGTTGGTGTTGAGAGGACACGAACTTGGTTGCCCTCCCCCCCAGCGAGCGAGATAGAAGCCAAAGCTTCGTACGAATACGGGACCTCGATGGCGATAAGGCTCAGACAGTGCAGTAAGCGGTTAACGTGACGAGCAAAAGTCAGTTCATGTTGTAGGAAAGGCTGGTGGCAGATAAGGTACGCATCGCTTACTCTGCTCGGCTCGTCGGCCGAGTTGCGGACGTGACAGACTTGTATAGGTAGTTGTAGGGAATTATACGCATGCTGCTGACTGTGACGACGCCAGCGGGGTTCTGGTGACGGAGACTTACCTTAGGCAGCAGAGCGTTACTGGAGGCCTTATCACCGACGTCTTGCTCGTTAATTTCCAGATACTATGGTGATGATCCATGGCTTGGTATGGAAGGCTGGCTCTTTGATGAAGCAAGAAGTGCTTCGTTATGCTTGATGTTGGCTACGAACCGGCTATCCAGCACTCGCAGTAAACCACTAAAAAAACAGCAAAGGAGCAGGGAACACGAAGCTCGATCTATGACGGTATAATACCTAGCTTGATGCCTACGCCGCAAAAAGCTAGTTTTACTCTCGACGTGTAAGGGCTACAACAACACGAGCCCAGTCCTAGACTGCTGACGGCTCAGACGAAAGAGAAGCGGTTCAGTGTCCAACACGCAGCATATAAACACTTGGCTTCAATGATTCAGTTTGAATCACCAGCCGTTCGAATTTTTTGAGGCAGAGTCATAAGTAGCATTTTTGTTCTTGAGTCTAGGCATGGTGTTGGTTGAAAGCGTCCAAGTTGGCAAGGCAGTGCAGTCAATTGCATCGGTCGGATCGGGGGATTGAATTCCCGTCCACTCACACAAAAAGTACCTAGTACTAACCAACCCCTCCATTGGCCTGGCCTGGGCGCATGGCGGGGTGACTCCGATTTCTGCTATGACTCTGCATCCGATATAATTTTTTTTTTATTATCTGATTTTCCAGCCTCGAGATATCCCAACGTCCCAACTTACCCTCAACCACCACAAAACCCGCAAACCATGGCCGACAACCAACCCGCTGCCGGCGATGCCGTCGCCGAGGTCACCGCCGCCGCGTCCAAGCTGCACCTCGACGAGGTCACGGGCGAGATGATCTCCAAGACGGAGCTCAAGAAGCGCCAGAAGGCCCGCGAGAAGGAGGCCGCCAAGAAGGAGAAGGAGGCTGCCCACAAGGACAAGAAGCCCGCGCAGGCCGCTGGCAACAAGAACGCCGAGGCTGCTGAGAAGGAGCTCACCCCCAACCAGGTATGCGATGCGCCGGGGGGGGGGGGCTTCACCGGTCCCGATCCTGATGAGGGCCATGCTAACTAACGGATGACAACAGTACTTTGAGATTCGATCAAGAACCGTCAACGAGCTCCATGCCAAGGGCAAGGCTTACCCCCACAAGGTGCGCATCAACAGATTCTGGGCGACCTTATTAAAGGGCTCCAGTTGCTCACCATCTTATAGTTCCATGTCACATACGACATCCGCAAGTTTGCCGAGGAATTCTCCAACCTCAAGAACGGCGAGTACGACAAGAGCAAGATGCTTTCGCTCGCTGGCCGAGTCTACGTCCGACGATCTGCAGGCAGCAAGCTGTACTTTTATGATATTCGCTCCGAGGTATGCCATCCCGTGGTAACCTGCGATACTGAATCGTCATTCTAACATTTTCCAGGGCGTTCGTCTCCAAGTCCTTGCCCAGGCTGACAACCGCGAGGAGGGCACTCCCGACTTTGACGAGCAGCACCTCCACCTCCGCCGTGGTGATATCATCGGTTCGTATATGAAGCACAACTGAAATTGACGGCTCTAACCTCCGCTATCAGGCATCCGAGGCTACCCTACCCGAACCAACCCCAAGACCAAGCAGGGATCCGGCGACTACTCCGGTGAACTTTCTATTGCGGCCGTTGAAGTCATTCTTCTGTCGCCCTGCTTGCACCAGGTAGGCCACTGTGACTGTATCCAAGGCGTGTTCGTTCTCTAACTCTGTCAGATCCCCGATGACCACTATGGCTTCAAGAACCCCGAGCAGCGGTTCCGCCAGCGATACCTCGATCTCATGATGAACGACAACGTCCGAAACGTCTTCATCACCCGTGCCAAGGTTGACTCTTACATCCGCCGCTGGTTCGACGACCGGGACTTCATCGCCGTGCAGACCCCCATGCTCAACGCCATTGCTGGTGGCGCCACCGCTAAGCCTTTCATCACCCACCACAACGATCTGGATATGGACATGTACCTCCGTATCGCCCCTGAGCTGTACCTCAAGATGCTCGTCGTCGGTGGCCTGAACCGAGTCTACGAGATGGGCCGACAGTTCAGAAACGAGAGCATGGACTTGACTCACAACCCTGGTACGTTTTACCACTCCCATGCTCAGGCCGGTATGTACTGACAATGCTGCAGAGTTCACCACTCTCGAGTTCTATATGGCTTACGCCGATTACTATGACCTCATGGACATGACCGAGGAGCTCGTCACCGGCCTCGTCAAGCACATCCACGGTTCTTACAAGACCAAGTACCACAACATCAAGGGCGAGGAGGTTGAGATCAACTGGGAGGGCCCCTGGCGCCGCATTGAGATGATTCCCACCCTGGAGGAGTGTGTCGGCGAGAAGTTCCCTCCTGCCGACGAGCTTCACACCGACGAGGCCAACGAGTTCTTCCGGAGAATCCTCAAGAAGACTGGTGTTGAGTGCAACCCGCCTCTGACCAACGCCCGCATGCTGGATGCTCTCGTTGGAGAGTTCCTCGAGTCTCAATGCGTAAGTTGATGGCGAGCATCAATAACTTATCCAACGTCTTCGCTAACGTTTTCTCTAGATCAACCCCACCTTCATCACTGGCCACCCCAAGATGATGTCTCCTCTGGCCAAGAGCTCCCGCGACACCCCCGGCCTTTGCGAGCGATTCGAGGCCTTCGTCTGCAAGAAGGAGATTGTCAATGCGTGAGTACAACAACTCCTCTGCTACGTTCTTCGTGACGGAAGTACTGACACAATGTAGATACACCGAGTTGAACGTTGCTGCTGAGCAGCGTGAGCGATTCGAGGAGCAGGCCCGACAGAAGGCTCAGGGTGACGATGAAGCGCAGGGCGTCGACGAGACCTTCTGCCGCGCCCTCGAGCACGGCCTCCCCCCCACTGGTGGCTGGGGCATGGGTATCGACCGAATGATGATGTTCTTGACCGACAACTACAGCATTAGAGAAGTCCTGGCCTTCCCTACCATGAAGCCGGAGCAGACTGTCGGCGTGACTGAGAAGGCTGCCGAGGGCCTCGGACAGGCATAGACGAGTGCTTGAAACGAAAGAAGACAAAAAGAGAAAAATATTGGGCTTGGATGGGACTTTTGAGTTGAAGGATGAACTATTGGTGATCTGATAGAGTGTTGTTCCAGAAACAGCATCTTATACCGATGTAGAAGACCAGAATAAAGTGCTTTCTCCGGTATACAATCCAACCTTCCAACAGATGTGCCAAGCCAAGGTTGACCCGATGAATAAGAGGGTATCAAGAAAATTCATACATATATATCATATGTCTAGAAAAAAGCCTTAAAGACCAAAATAGCAACGCCACCAACGCCTTATACCATGCATCAAGACCATACAGCCCGCTCTTAGAATTGCACCCGACGCTTGCGGCCGGTGTACTTTGACGTAGCCTTGACAATCTTGCCCTTGCGCTCCATCTGCTCCTTTTTCTTGACGATCCACGCCTTGCTCCCCTTTTTGAGCTGCGCGTTATTCGCCTTGAGCCTCTTCCGCGCATCCAGCACGTCGACATTGTCCATGCCGTCCACAACGCCAGTGATGTCCGTGTTTCCGCCCTCGCCGCCATTGTTGCCGACGGTGAGCACGAGGTACAGCTTGACGTTTTTGGTGCCGGGGTCGTCCTCGAGGATACCCGCGCCGAAGCCCGCTTTGACGGCGGCCTGGGTGATCATGTTGCGCTGGGTGTCGTTCTTGGGGTAGAACTGGCAGACGGCGCGGCCGCCCCTCCTCAGCGAGGCGTAAAGGCCGTTGAAGAAGCGGTTCAGTCGCCCCGTGGGCGAAGTCTCGCTCGACTCGGCGCTGCACAGCCACTGGATTGCCGAGATGCTAATCGCGGCGTCAAAGGTGCCCGCGCGAAAGGGCACGCCCTGGCCAATGTCGGCGAGCAGGAGGTCGCCCTCGACGTCCCTCTGCAGCGCAATGTCGAGCATGGAGGGGGAGACGTCCATGCCGATCCAGGTGTGCGGGCCGCCGTCGGACGGGTCGACGGCGGAGAGGATCTCGCCTGAGAGGCCGCTGCCGCAGCCGACGTCGAGGATGAGGGAGGGGGATTTCAGGTCGAGCAGCTCGAGGGCGCGGCGGGTCATGGAGGCTTGGATGTTTTGGATGCGGGAGCTGGTTGTGTATTTGCGGGCTTCGGTGTCGTCGTAGTGGACGTCGGCCGCGCTGGGATAATATGGTTAGAGTTGGTGTTGATAGGGATGGAGGGGGATGGAGGAGGAGGAGGGGGCTTACAGAGAGTCCTCGGGGCGAGACATTGTGGCGGGTTAGGGAGTTTGGTGCTTATGATATTGGTGATAGGCTTTGAGAATCATTCAATGCTCGCTGAAGGAAGAAATATGCAGCAATGGGTGTGGATGCGGTTGTCGTCTGTTTTTTCTTTGTTGCTGGGTCGTTGGCGTTGCGCTGAGGCGGGCGCATCGCGACATTTTTTTGTGGGTGTTATCGATAAGCTTAAGGTGCATGGCTGATAAGCGGCGAAGCTCGACATGTGATGTTGCTTTCGTACGTACGGCAAAGTGCCCGTATACATTGGCCTCGAGGATAATTAATGGGAATCTATGCTTGGAGAAAAGAAAACTCTCTTATTGTTGTACCCCATCTATAGGTCGTCATTCTCAGCGCTACAAAGCTTCGTATAAGAGCATCGTGTGGTTGCGTCCTTGAGCCTTGTCGGAGCGGGAAAAGCAATAGTTCCGCATGACGACAGCCCCACGAGCTAGATCCATGCAGCTCATCCCATGTATGTACATACAAGCACATGAACGTGTCCACAGCAGCTCACCCCTGTCTAAGTCGTTCGTCCGCTTCCTTCGTCTTCTCTAACCTGTCGCCGCCTCTACCGCCTTCTCCAAGCTTGCCGCAATTCCTCTCTATACCAATCAATCCGGTATCCGACCACGCCTTCTCGACAATCTACAGCTCGACACATTCAGACAAGACAACATGTGGATCTTACCCCTGCTGGGCTACGCCGGCGCCATCCTCGGCTTCTGCTTCCTGACGCTGTCCATCGCGTCCGGGCTCTACTACCTGTCGGAGCTGGTGGAGGAGCACACCGTCCTGGCGAAGCGCCTGCTCACGCGCTTGATTCAGATCATCATTGGCGTGCAGGTTGCGCTCTGGCTCCTCGACGGCTTTCCCTTCTGGGCGACGGTGTTGGGCATCTTTTCGCATGTGGTGTATCTGGGCAACATGCGCAAGTTTCCCTTTGTGCAGCTCACGGATCCGCTGTTTCTGCTGTCTTGCGGTATGTTTCTCTTTGCCATGCGACTGGGTGGGGCGTATACTGACGTGGGCTGTAGTCCTGGTCTTGTGCGATCACTATGTTTGGTTTCGACACTTTGCCGATACTCAGGCGCGAGCTTATACCCGAACCTCGTACTATGACAAGGTGGACGTGCCGACCTTTACCATGATCGCGTCGTACTTCGGTCTGTGCGTCTGGCTGGTGCCCTTTGCGCTGTTTGTCAGCTTGTCCGCCGGCGACAATGTGCTGCCTACCATGGGCACCGAACCTGTTCGCGGCATGGAGGGAAAGAGCCGGCCACAGGGCCTGGTCAAGGCCGTTGTGGACTGGGTTCGCGGCTTGATTGGGGATATGGCTGGCACCGGGATGGACCGGCCATGAAGATTCTATCGCTGCTGTGAGACGCTTGGCATAGGGCCGGCTCGATGAGCTTCTGACGATTACGCCACTCCGATCAAACGACCTTAGATCTTCTGAGATAGGGTACCGAGAGCCATGGGCGTCAATTGCTATGCCCCATCTCTGCGATGAACCATCTCCGGCGGTCAAAGTCATAATGACTGCTGCCGCTTCTTCTTCGCGGCTCTTCTAGAGTGGCACAGTAACGCGCACAGGGTTGAGGATGATCCGGCAGGTCGACATGTCGAGTGGCGGCCTTGGGAAAGGCGGTTCGACCGTCGCGGAATGAATGCTGGCGACATGGCTTCTTGTGCCACTCTTGGTCTGCCATCCGTGGCTTGCCCTGCTGGTGATGTTGGTCTTCCGAGGGTTCTTGAGCGGGTGAAGAGTCTGCTAACAATTTCCACAGGCAGTCTCTCTGTACCGTCGATCCAAGCGTAATGCAAGTCAATGACCAGCAATCTTGAGAGTAAACTTCCTCTATGGCGGTGCAACATAGGAGCTTCTACGCCGCATCCGCCAGTCTCAACGATGCTCAACTGTCCGCGCTGAAACGTGTGGGTTGCCTTCGACATTTTCAGTGACATAGAGCAGGGCGTCGCTTCTGAATCTGTCGATCGTCCATAACTTGAGAACTGAGCAACTACGGACCATTGAGTCTCTTGGGAAACGTGTAAATATGCTGCTCTGGGCTCAGTTGACCGTGGATCTCGGATATGTATACAACATTTCCTGGACCCCGACTATATAAGTCAAGGAATGGGAAGTCGCTCGCACGGCCAGATGCAGGCCAGCTTAGCATCTCGACGTACAAATTCATCAAATACACCGATTGTTATTGGCAACGTATGATGCTAGTGACATAAAAGATAACCATTGCTCATGTCGTGACACATAGAGTGAAGCCCTTGCGGCCCTCCTGTACCCTCAAAGATGCAAACCGCATCAATGGCAGCGCGGAAAAGGAAAAAGACGAAAAAAGAAGAGAAGGAAAGAAAATCGACGGGATTACGGCCTTGCATCAAGGCTTGCGACCCTCACCCTCGTGACCCTCCTGGTTCCCTTGCCAGAAATTCTTGTCTACCTTGTCGTCTGGTGCCGTTTGACCATGGTCGAATTTCTTCTCAAAGTCTTCGTTGCTGTTTCCATCATAAATCGATCAGCTTCCATCACTGCCTCCAGCTTCACTTCAAGATATCAACAAACGATTGTAGAACATATCATCAAGGGACAAAATAACAATACAGAAGGCAGAGGAAGAAGGGGGGAGTTCTTACTGCTTCCGGACCTCCTCCTTTTGCTCCTTGGTGAGCTCCTCCGATTTGTTAACGCCGGGCATGCTGAGGTTGGAAATCTTGGGCTGAGGGACGCTGCCCTTTTTGGATTTTTTCTGCGTCTCTTCGGATGGCGGCTTGTCGCTTTCTTGCTTGACGGCGGGAGTGAGACGAGGGATGGTTTGGTGGAATGGGCGGTTGAGTGAGGGTGCTTGTGTTGTGCGGATGAGGCTTCGGGGGGTGAGGGTGCGGAGGTGGAGGGTTGATGACATTTTGGGCTGTGCGATTTGAATTGATGGTTGTTGATATTTTTCTTTGGTTATGAGAGTGGTTGTTGATGAGTTTGAGATTGGAGATTGGAATTAGAATTGGAATTGGAGAGTTTGGAAGTTGCTTGAGGCTGATGTTGTGATACGTGATACCTGTTGTAAGTACATTCGCCTCATGGTGATCTGGTGACGTCAGGGCATCATGACATCACTTTTCAGAATGATGCGATGTGTTTTTGGGTTTCAGTAAGCGAATGCAGTTTGAAGCAGTAGATTGGCAAGAGAGATGAGCTTTGGTATGAAGAAATGAGAATGTTCTCATTGAGGCAGTGATTAACATTAAGTGAAGTGTGAAGGAAATACGCCGCTCTAAGCCGTCGATAACAATGCGCTTCCTATCCAACAACAACAGCAACAACAACAACAAAGGAAACCAACCAAGAACAACATGGTAAACACAAGCATAAATCAGCCTCTCAAGCCTCAGACGCAATGCGAATCAGCGGCGACCCCATGCCCGCGCCCTTCCCCCACGCCTCATGCGCCTTCTTGATGTCGTCAAAGTCCCAGATGGCCTTGATGGGCACGCGAATGGTGCCGTCCTTGACCATGTCGAGCAGCGTGCGCAGTTCAGGCTGATACGTCTTCTGGTTGCGGGTGATGCCGAAGAAGGTGGTTGACCTGTTGCATCCGACCTTGAGCGACTTGGAGAGCATCTTGATCATTGCGGGAAAAGGAGAGCGCGGCTTTCCGTCGTCGGTGAGAGAGGAGAGGTTGTTCCCGTAGGCGACGAGGATGCTGGGCTCCTCGAGCGTCAGGATCGAGTACGACTCGTCGAAGCTCTCGAAGCCGAGGGCGTCAAAGACGGCGTGAACACCCCCAATCTCCTTCATGGCCTTGATCCAGTCCTTGTTGGTGTAGACAAAGGGGTGAGCGCCCGCTTCCTTGAGAGCCTCGTGGTTGCGCTCGGCAGCGGTGCCGTACACGGTCGCGCCCTGGAGGAGACAGAGGTACATGAGGCCTTGGCCGACGGCACCGCTGATGCCATGGATGAAGACGCGCTGGCCGGCGGAGACCTTTGCGCTGCGATGCACCATTCCGTAGGCCGTGGTCCAGTCGAGGGCCAGAGCGGCGGCCTGCTGGAGGTCGACGCCGTCGGGGATGGCGACGAGATGCTTCTCCTCGATGTTGATGAACTCGGCATCGGCGTCGTACTTGGTCATGGCGACGACCATGTCTCCCTCTTTGAACTTTGAGCAGCCGGGCCCGTTGACGGAGACGCGGCCGGAGAAGCAGTAGCCGGGGGTCAGGGGGGCGGAGCGCTGGAGCGGGTAGACGCCGAGGCGCATGTTGACGTCTGCGCCAGAGAAGCCGGCGTAAAAGATCTTGACCTGGACGTGGTTCTTGGGCGGAGGGGGAAGTTGTTCGGTGACGATTTGGAGGGCGGTGGAGGGGGAGCCGTAGGCGGTGATGACGACTTTGCGGTTGGGGATGGACATGTTTGTGGTGAGGTGTAAGTGGTGAAGTTTGGTGTAAGTGGTGATGTTTGGTGTAAGTGGTGAGGCTGGTCTTGAGGTGACAAGACTCGGTTCGGGGATGTTGATGAATGTGAGTTTGTTGGTATTCGGGAGTTTATGCGTTGATGCTGTGGATTACTTCTCTTGTATGGTTGTGTGTGTTTGTCGTCTGTGGTGATGCTTGATGCTGAGCATTCCATGTTCCTCAACAGCGACATCACGTCCTATTTATGTTCCTCGACATCTTCCCCATCCTCGTCAATGCCCAATCCTTCCATCGTCACTCGGACCATCTTGATGCCATGTGTCCAAATCACGGCCCTCAAGCAGCGCCATGGCTTCCAAGCCACTTTGCAAACCCATCCATCCTGACAACGCTTGGAACACTAACAAGAGTGAAGTCATACCGACCGGTCGGGCCACCAAGAACAAGGGGGGGAGAAACATTGCTAGATTAGGAAATTGCGAGAGCGAAAGCGAAGGCTTAGGTAATAAGGACCGGGACAGCTTTAAGCCTTGTGGAACTTCCGTGCTCCGATGTTTCTCTGCTGGTTGACTGGCGTTTGCTTTCATATCTGGTGGCCCCCCTTGCCATGGATCCTTCGTGGCATGTCGGCGGCACGGAGGTCAACAGGGGGGGAACTTTAGGCCGGTTGGGCGTTTTGTGGCTTGCTGGACTGCCGATGGTCCTGGGACGTACCTGAAGTGCCGTTGCAGTTGATATGTACCGTTCAAGAAAGCATAAATTGTTGTATATAGATGGTAGATTTGAGCATAGAATATCTCATATCAGTCCAAAACATTTAGCAGCAGACTCTGTCTGAAAATCTCTACACAATGCCTGTAATCGTGCTCGTCAACTACCTTACTGCGTAACATCCCAGGTACTTCCGTCTCTCCACCATCGGCGTCAAGCCACACCCGCTCGGCACGACTCTGGCCCGCGTGGCGCCCCGTGGCTGGCCCGCATCTGCAGCTCTTGCCTACTAAACCCCCTTTGATCCTCTTTAACACGCTGATCCCCGACGTCCGACGTCCGACTCCGACCCTCAAGACGCCCAAATATCATCAAGCCAGACTCTCATCAAGATGCACCATATCGAGCCTTGCCTGTTCAGCCTTGCCGAATGCATGAGACACGTCCTCTAGACGCGCTGCCCGATGACGAGGCCCTCGTTTATGAGCCGAACCGACACTTGGAGACGATACTTCGTCAACTGATGTGAACAGCTTGCTCTGCTGATTGGAGCTTGAGATGACTCACGCGGGCGCTCATTGGAAGCTCAGAATGTCGAGACACGAATGCAACACCCTCCGAACCTGGAAGTGCGTATATCTGTTCCTTTGGCGTCTGTGAAGCTGTCATTGCTGTCGCCTGCTGCCATCCGGTTCCCCATGGAGAAGCAGGGGATTGCGCAGCGGCTTCATCAGCGTCTGCCTGCCTGCAGCATGTGGAGGAGCACTTAGCTCTAACATTCAATGCCAACTGTTCTTTCAAGATGACTCGGACCCTAGAAACCAACAATGAGTTAGTCGATGTAGATGCCGGGTCGGTCTGCCAGATTTGGCACATACCTACGCAACGATCGATAAGTGACAGAAATCCTGAAGGATCCCATACTACTAGCCTACACCATGTTTGGAAATTCCATCAGCAGCAGTTGCACCGAGTATATGAGCCTCGCGAGCCGTCACAGGGAGAGAACAGTGGTCAAAGGTCGTGTCAATGCCGGTGCAAAGGGTTCAAGAATATCTTTCTATACGGCAATATACCATATATTGCAAGCTCATTCGCTACAAGTCACTAACTACATGTCTATCTATCGCCATGTGCCTCAAAAGATGCAATCCCAGCCATGAAAAGCGTCGAACAAGTTAACACAGAATGAAACAATCCATCTCACCCCTAATTCTGCACGCCATTCCTCATCAACGAAGCCAGCTTGTGCCTCGCGCTCTCTTTCGCCCGGCTGGCCGAATCGACTCTCGGAGTGGCATCATACCTCTCGCCGTCCTCGAACCCTACTTTCTGCGGTCGAGGTGGAGGAGGAGGCGGCGCATGGTGAGGTGCCGGCTGGGCTGTCGTATAGTACGACTCGTCCCACTCAGGAGCAGATGCACCATTGGTCTGGACGCTCTGCTGGCTCTGCTGCGTCTCTATGCTGATGGACTGGCGAGGCCGCTCCTCCCGTCTCTTGCGACGCACTGCCGAATTCTGAGATGTTGAAGGTGGTTGAACATTCTCAAGATTTGAAGACGCAGAGAAGCGCTTGGAGCCGTAGTCGTTCTGCGACTGACCCTCATCGTCCGTGTCGACCTGGTCCTCCATCTCGTCTTCATACGCCCGCAGCTCGCTCCGCATTGCCAGACTGGCACAGATGCTCCGTGCGTCCTCGATGGCGGCTTTCCTTGCCTTCAAGGCAGTGCGGCGATCCCGCGTCTCCTTGTTCTCGGCGGCAATGGCCTCAATCGTGGAATCCGGCATGCGCAGAATCTCAACGGGGTTGAAGAGGCCGAGCATCCGCAGAAGCAGATGTCGCTCGACGACCTGGGTGATTGCGTTGCGCGTGAATATCCGCGCCGTCAGGTCGTAGTAGATGAGCATCTTCTCGAGCACTTCTTCCGCCTCGGTGTAGCTACCGCCATTCTCAGTGGCTTCCGCGCGCCACTTGATGAGACGCTGTTCGTACTCCGGATCATATGGCTGCAGCTCCAGCTCCAAGTCGTCGGTCAGTCTCTTGAGCTCCTTCTCGGCCTCGTCCATCATCTCCTTCATCTTTCTCTCCAAGAAGTGGAATCTCAGGGCATCTCTCATCCTGAGTGGCCACACATGGTCAATCACGTCAGCGAGGAACTCGTTGCAAATGACTCCGACGTTGTCCTTGTACTCTTGAGCCAGGACCGGCCAGTTCCGGGAAAAGTCTTGGAACAAGATATAGGGAGCCCGGGGGTTGGAGTCGAGGGGAAGCTCGTTTCCGCGAATTTGTCGAAGCAGCGGCTCGACTTCTCTCTGCGCAAACTCCTTCTTTGCCTGGTCTCCTACGACTCCCGCCGCCGGCAGGTTCACACCAGAGCCGGAAGAGGGAGCAAAGTTGACTTTGCTGCCGTGCTGGCGGAAGAGGCGCGAGAACCGTTCACTCTCTTCGCGGACACGGGCCCGCAACTTTTGCGCCGGTGTTCCCTTGGGGCTGGATCGTCTTGAGAAGAAGGACTCCCCTACCGGGTTTTTGTAGTTGCCGTTGACAGCAGGCGTGACGAGGTTGCCTGATGCCGAGAAGAGCTCGCCCATTTCGAAGCGCATCTCCTCAATGGTGTCCTTTCCCGATCCCATGGCCTTGAGCTCGGCTTCGCACTGCTCGAGGGCCTGTTGGATCTGTCTCCGGAGAGACTTGACGTGCTTTCCGACATGTCGCTGAAGCTGCGAGCTGAGCTTCTGCCGCAGGGCCTCAACCCCCCACATGTGAGGTGGCAGAGCGGCCCATTTGCCCCTTGTGAAGAAGTCGGCTTCCCGTCGTGATCGCTCCTCGGCAGACGACCAGTAGTCGCCTGGTCCGGGGTTGAGCAAGACATACCAGCCGAGCTTGAAGTTGTTTTCGGGGTCCCTGTTCGTCACGAGCCCGATGAATTTGTCTTCGAGGCCGATGCCCTCCGTCATGTCCGGCTTCGTCAAGACGCCGATTGTGCGCGACCCGGAAGGGTCAAAGTGGCGTGCTTTTTTCAAAATGGGCGCCTGCACATAGTCGTTGTTGCCGCCAATGACGGCCAGTATGATTGTCCGGCTGCTCTTCATGTATCGATCAGAGAGCATCTCAATGGTCTGGATGTCCGCCTCGGACTGATCCCGGTTCGCCACGCGAACAAGGCCCGGCAGGTCAACGAGACTCAGCATGGGCATTTCCGGCCCAGACTTCTCCACGACGAGAATGTCGCGTGCGGCAAATCGACCGGGGATGCTGCGCGGCGCAATGAGCTCCGTGGCCTCGCGCATCAAGCCGTCAAAGGACGTGTCGATGCCGACGTCGCCCCCAAACTGCAGCAAGCGGGCCTGCTCATTGTACGGACGATTCTTGTCCGGAATGATGGACACGCTGAGATTTGTCTCCTTGGATCTTCTCAAGCGAATCTCTGTTGCGAAGCGTGTGCATGCTCCGGCGTCTCGGGGGAAGGGCGTGCCGCTGAGGGCTTCGAGGACGGAGCTTTTGCCGGCGGACTGGTCGCCCACGACGACGATTTGAGGTAGCTTGACATTGTCTAGCTGGGCGAACTGGAGCTTGTCGATGAGGTCGAGCAGGCCCCTTTGTTCGTCTGCGAGGCCTTGGGCTTGCAGGGAAGACCCGAGGGTTGGGGCCATGGTGGGATTTGGGGGTGAGGAGTTGTACAACATGGATCCCATCTGTCAATTCCAAGTATAAGATTGACCGAAGGAGTTGTAACAGAGAGATGTTCTATTTGCAAGAGGGAGGTGTTGATGATCTGGTTATATATACATTTAATCAATGCTCAATAAGAGGCAGCCTAGATTCAGCGGGTATATGCCGCCGCCCTTGAGCGTATCTAGATCGATAGTGACAGACAGACAGACAAACTCCCCCTTTTTTTCGCCACTCTTACCCGCTTTCCAAACTGGCGTATTCGTTGGGGGCTTTTGCCGCTGGATGACGCGTTTGCATACGAATTCACTCGAGGCAGCCATTTAGCACATAATATCTTGTCCCGAGCCAAATAACAAACCTAACCAAGAATCTTGGCAGTTTCTTTGGAAGCGTTTGTTGCATGTCTTACGTAGGCTGCCGGAATAAGAAAGTGTGGCGAAGTCAGATTGTGGCGCTGGGTCTTGTGGCAGTGCAATGCTTGTGCCGAGGGATTGAATGGGAGTTAAGATCGCAGGATTGAGAGTGAATGTCTGCTTGTGCGAAGCTGATGAGGTGAAAGTGAGTTCCTTGATGCCTCTACTCGCGGACATAGAAGTAAATCAGTATGAATTGTCCCTTTACATCTTCTTGATAAACATGATACCAGTCTTGCGTGAACCATCTTCCAATTGTCCCATCGTCGTGCACACCGAAATGCCAGTCTCCACATCCAACAACCACCTAGACTAGGTGGCTCTCCGTACTCCCCATTCTTCAAGCAAGGTCCGACCTATATACCATGGAAAAAGCCCAATGAAGAAATAATACTTCACGAGGGTCAAGTATACTGGCAAACAGATATCCAACAACCACGCCAGGCCTCGCAAAATCCAGGCTGCAGAATGGCAAAAGTAACTGAGTAGATAACCGCATGATCCAAGCAGAAAGAGAAAAGCAGATGTGAGCATGATGGCCATGCCGGAAAACCAAGCTATCTCGAGCTTAGTCTTGGTGTCGAGATCTCTGTACGCTTCTCGTAGCGCCAGCAGGCGGGAATACCATTCGCGTGGTACCCGGCGTGTCTCGTTCTGGGGTTGCTCTGGGTGGACTTGTCCGTTGGTATCAGCCGGTTTTGGAACTCCGTTCTCGTTTACCGGCTGAGGTTCTTCAGCTTCTTTGGCAGGCATCTCATCTTCTTTGTCAGGGAACCAAGCCCGCGCTGCCCTCCTAAGTGCATCAGGCGTTTCCTGAACGCCTGTATCGTCAACTTGCTGAGATTTTTCAACCTCTTTGGCAGGCGTCTCATCCTCTTTGTCAAGGAACCAAGCCCGCGCTGCCCTCCTAAGCGCATCAGGTACTTCTTGGGTCTCCTCAAGATCGTCTGGCTGAGATTCTTGAACAACCTTGGTTGGTGTCTCGGTGGCTTTGTCACGAGAAAGCTCAGACTGGGCCGCTTCCTCCAGCTCGCTCGTGTCAACATCTTCCACCTCGGGCTCAACCGATTGGTCATTTTCCTTGTCACGGACGATTGATGCCATCCTTCTTAAATCAGCAACTAGCGAGGCCAGTGGTTCCTCGCCAAGGTCAGGTCCATCGTTTGCTCTCACGCGGTTCCACGGCCAACGATCGATACGCCCGGGTGTCGGAATCCTCCAGCTGGGGTCACTAAATAAGGAAAAGTATCCCATTGACTCCAGGCCACGGCCCGGCCCACTAATCAGGTCCATGCTATTATTGAAGCTCTTGTACATGGCTTCACTGAGCTCGCGGTCAGATGTTATGGGATAAGCTGGAGGAAAAGGAATTAGCAGGACGAATGTATGATGAGGGATGGCTGCTTACAATATGCAAGCATATCTTCTGGTCCGCTGCAGCAAATCTCGAAGAACAATCTGTCATGTATCGCCTGGGGTGCCCAGCTCGGAGTTCTGCGGCTTTGGGCAAGTCTCATGCGCTTCAGGAACATCCAAAACCTCACACAGGGCTGCTGGCGAAAAAATCTATCCAACAGCCAGTCCAGCTTGTTGGAACGAAGATTTCCATAATCAGGAGACTCCCAGTCCAAGTCGACGCACATCGCCCATATTGCAAACATTACCATGGACATATTCCTGTCAATATCATATGTCTCCATCGTTCCGCCTAATACATATAGTTAGTATTTCCATCAAAGCCAAGAGGAAAGAGATGGTACCTAGTCTTTCGTAAATCGCGTCAAACCCAGACCCTACGTCAGTCTCGCCAAGCCTTGTTTCTTCCAAGAACCTCGCTCCAGCAAGATTTTCAATGCGGTGCTGCCTCAGATCGCGATGCTCGCTCGGCCAAAACTTCACTTTGGGCTCCAACGCCCGTCCTTCTCGTAGCATGAATTGCGAGAGCCCTTCAATATACGCCGCCTGCGTGGCCGCGTGTTCGCCCACGAGATTCTTGCCCACCTCGCAGGGTTCCGTCAGATACCATTCCACCAGGTCAATGAATGCATCTTTCCGGTTGAACACAACCCTTGAGCCATGAAACGCGTGATCGATCAAGAGACCATTGATCTTTTGGAAGTGGCTCGTAGAGATCTTGGTAAACTTGAAGCAGAATTCGTCGTTCATGCCAAAACGCCGGTTCCAGCCCGCGTTGGGCATCAACATACCGTTTTCAAAATGTGTATAGTTGTTGGTTGCTTTTGTGACGGGAAGATCCTCCATCATGGAGTTCGTTCCACTGCCGTAGATCGCGTCAATCATCAAATGCCTGCCAACCGCCCGCCGCGCCCTCACCTCTGGATTCGCATCTTCGTTCGGCTCGGGCAAAAATTCGTTTCTCAAGACGAGCATGAGCCGGGGGGAGATTGGTGCAAACATGTGAAAGCGAGGAGACTTCGTGATATATTTGCCAGAGGTCTCGTCGAAATGAGATGTCGTCGGCCCTTCTGTCACATTGTAGCAATTGTCTGTGAGGACAAACTCTTCGTCCGGATTTGTTGGTGTGCAAATAGCCATGTACATTCCGCAGATGTGACTGACGAAGAAGTCGGCGATGGGGGAGTAGATGCTCTCGAATATTGTCTCCCTCCAAGCCCCTTGTGCGTCCATGTCAAAGTCAATGATTGTCTCGAGACTCTGCAGCCACACGTCAATGGGCCTGGTGAAGCCGTGCTTTGTCATGTACTCCTGTAGGAGCTCCTTGTCGCCGTCGTCATACTCTTGCAGGCTGGTGAGGTTGTACTTCCGGTGATATTGTTCCCCACGATAGGTGAGCAAAAAGATGAACTTGCGCAGGATATCCTTTTCGCTTCTCTTCAACCATATTGTCGACTTGCCCTCTTCGTACGCCTTGATGATCTTTCGATACACGCAGCTCGCTCGGTTTTCCAGAACGCCAAACTTCTTCTCGAGCTTGCCCTGTTCTTTAGCCGGCTTTGTCGTGTCCACGTACATGTTCTCCACGCCACAGACCCGCCTCACCAGGCATTCATCGATGCGATAGTCGTCAGATAGAGAAAGGCTGTTGATCACATCGTCTCCAGGATACATCTTGTTCTTCTTGCCTCGCTTCTTGGGCTTCCCCCTGTTGGCCTTGTCGGGGGGCACATACTTGTGAGAGAAGTTCCTGAGCAGGAACTGGGGGATGAAATGCTGGTATTCTGGCTTTCTGGTCTCCATGCTTGTCCCTCAGGGTGATTTCGGTGCATTCGATGTTGATGGATGAAAGGGAGATAAACTCTTGATGCCTGATTCAGCTGAGGCGGGGTTGGCACAAGATGTTTCAACCAAGAACACCAACCAACACACCTGAACCAATCGATGGCCTGCCAGCCTTTCGGACAGGGATAACCATAATCCATGTTACCGAACAGGCTGTGTACGATGTACGAAGTACCGCCTGCTTCAGGTGATTGTCGGATTATGCTGGGATGGAATACTCGACAAGAAGCATGTTAGCGATCACCACATAAAACAGCAGTCTAGATCTTGGGATGCATGGCGCATGGGATTCGCAATGATACGCACTAAACAGTTGCGCTATGCTCCAATTTTGCAGGGATGGATATAGCCTTCATAGTCATGAATACTAAGGGTTCATTTCAGGACTGAATGGAGGATGGTATATGGCCTTTAAGTTACATAAACAGCGTGCTGTAGTATAAAAAGGCGCGGCCACCGGAATTGAGAGAGCAAGACCTCGCTTCACACCGAATTTGATTGCTCAAGCGTCTTTTCACTTGTGACCTACATCCTTTGGACTCAGTGCAGAATATCTGTGCATTCAGATTTGTGTGCAACTCGTCGTATAACATCTGCAGGGTACAGACGACAAGTACGGTCATACATGTCTTGAAGCCTCCAGGCTACCCTGCAAACTGGCACATGAAGTGGCACACCTCATCAGAAGAGCTTGCACATAGAGCTTAGCATCGAGAAAATTTGACTAGGCCACTAGAGGCTTGAGATATAGAGACATTGTTCAGGATTTTGAAGCGGTTACAGCAGCATGCTTCCTCATCTCCCTTCATGATGCGACTAGAAATCCACACAACCCAACAACACTCGACAAAATCTCACCCAAAACTCATGTTCCAGACTCAAAGTGGAACATGGTACCTTACCAAGTGCATATAACATCCTAAAGTGGTGTGTTGACTTTGTCTGCAGACCATGTCCCCCTACAGCAGACGACATTATTGCGCTGGCCTGATATATCTATGTATCCTACCTATGTTGTAGATTCTCGGAGAGATTGGCCTTTTATGCAAGTTTCTTTTCCCAATGACGCAATGAGAGACAGCATAGGCCACTTTGTGCAAGATTATGGCCTGTAATGCCATGTGTTGGTTATCATCTAGATGGCTCTTCCGATCAGGATACCTCGTCCACACCTACTATCGATGCTGCGACACACATGAAATGTCGTGTTGGTCATTACCTAGCGTTCGTGATTAATCCAGGTTGAGCGTTACGTGTACAATATATCTTTTACTTCATACTCTACTGTTCCCGCCGTTTCCATCTGTCTAGCTCCGCTCGAACAATGCTACCTCAACAGGCCCGTGTCACCTCTTCAGCAAGTCAACGTTGCCTACATGTACAAATCAAGCATACTGCACAAGCTCAACATGATGGCTACCAAACTGTTAGGGATACTCTACAAATTTTCATCTCGCAGGTTGACTTTCGAGGCTGGCTCAGCCTCGTTTCAACAGGCGTCTCGTTTACATATATGCCCCTGTTCCAGAAGACACGGGGAATGTAGTAGGACAAATACGGATCAGCCCTCAAAAGACGTCCTGAACTTAATGAACAGGGTACTAGGTAGGTACATGACTGATCGTTGAGGTAAGGCTGGTGACGACATGAATACGCGTAACCTGGTACTTACATGTACCTTGGAAGAGATGTAACTGGCAGTTACAGGGCGGTGAGCGCACCTGAACTGGAAAAAGGGCAAATCTTTAGTTGGTGCGCCAGTTCCGCACATAAAACCACAACTTGCATCTTCCATCATCTCGAATATACATACATCGTCCATTACTTCACTCCCTTCTCCCTGTTTTGTATACTTTGACTTGCCAGCGCTCATTATGGCAGACAATTCTTTACTTGCGCCTCCCAACATCAGGCGACGGAGACAGAGACGAGGCCAGGCGCTGAGGCGGACGACGATACCGGCCGTGGCCCAGATCAAGCTGACCAGCACTCCAAGCGACATCAGTAGCCGTCAAGACTGCCCCTTTATACACGCGACTGAGTGGAAGCTTGGATGCCCACTACCAAGAAATCAACTTCCCGTTGATACCCCAATTAGTGACTCATTCAAGCCTCGGATTCCCAGAAAGCTGCCGAACGACTTGATGAAAGCGGCGAATCTCAGCTAGGCGCTGGCAGAGGGCAAGACACGTCCACGATTTGCACGGCTGCTGTTCGCAGAGACGCTTCAGAGCAACGCGCGCCTTCTGGCTGCGTATCTAGGATTTGACACAGTGACACAGCTGTATATCTTTGTCGACTTTGAAGGTAAGCACTCCACAGCCCTTTATCTCCTCGCTCTCCCAGACGTTGTGTGGTGTGTCAGTCAGGTCAATCGTTGACTAGAGTACCTTACTCATATGTGACTTCTACGCAGTGCCAATGGTGCTCACCCAGCTACTCGGGTTTTACGTCAATCGTGGTCAGCCGCTGCCGCGTCATCGACGGCCAACCGGACATCAGAATGCCAGCTGCATCATCTCCCAAGCGTACAGAGTGTGGGGACGCTTTGGAGAGCTGCAACAGAGGTGGCCACATCGCAAGGACAGTCTGGATGGGAGAAAACCAAGTCAGGTGATGGTCCTGCCTGGCTTCCGCTTTGTTGATGAGGATGATGTTTCTACCGCCGTCCCTGACTACTCATTCTCGCTACTTGCAGCCTGCTACAAACTGATGAAATCGCATCCACTTCGATTCTGCCATAGTGGCTCGTTGAAACCAGAGGAATATGTCTGGGGCATTCACCACGAAGACTGGATGCGGGCTCATGCAGTTATTGTCTTTACAATCACGAGGCAGCTCACAATAGAAGGCATCGTCCAAAGCTGCCGAGATACGTCCGCCGCCCTGAAGTTTGGAAGCCCATACCACATGAGCCTAGACTCGGAGATATATGGCTATGTCGCATCTGAAGAGTTGGCAGCTGGTGGACATCTTCTCCGAGATCCCGCACACGACGCGATTGATACGCAGTTGATGTCGCGGCGTGCAACAAACGAAGAGATTGCCTACGTGCTACGGGATATTGTTACATGGCGGTCCAAGAGCGACTTCGAACGGTTGAGCATACTGCAGGACCCTTGGGGCGCATTGGTCGAGGTTGTGACAGATGCCGTCTGTGTAACCCTCGATCTGATCACCCCCAGTATAGACTGGCAACTCGACATGGACGGCCCACGAGTCTCGTCGAACTCAGCGCCAATGAACAGCAAACAGCTATTGCATCTGAAGACGTGGCTCAAGGAGCAGATGCAGCAGCAACACTGCGACAAAGGAGTATCTGCCGAATTTGGGGACATATTGCCTCTCAGCACTGCTGACCCCGGACTGGACAGGTCAAGGGAGATGGACGCTTGGTTGGGATACAGTCCTCGGTTCAACGAAGAAAGCTTGTTTGATATCTGCGAACGGAGAGGTTCTGGTGTGTACGATATAGCTACGGAGAAGGAATTACAGGCACCGCACATCTCAGGTACGCGACCTTCCGCCTCTGCTGCTACCCTCAAAACACGGAGGCTTTGTTTGCCGAGAAGAGGAGACAATGTTGCTTTGACCTACCCAAGTCAATCTAACATAGGTGGCAGACGCAAATCAAGTGGCACAACTGCTGGGAGGGCCCCTGCGATGCGCCATGCTGTTCAGCCAGTGCGGTACCGGGAAAACACGTGTGATGCTGTTGGCAATCAAGTTTTTGATCGAAGAAAACTACTCTCTCTCGGATCTTGGACCTTTCAAGCCAAATGTCATCATTATGCCCTTGGCAAACTTTGGCACGGCCGCAAGGGAACTGGAAGTACGATGGCATGATGTGTTTGATATCTGGGTGCTCTGTCGTCCTACGGACGGCATTCAGTTCACTCACCACAAGACAATTGACAGCGCCGAAGAGTTCCAGCAGCACATTGACAAATGGGCCGCGAGAAGGAGGGACAAGGAGGTTGCTCGCGTCCTTCTTTTGGCATCCTATGAGAGCTGGCTAGAATTTCTTCCAGTCTCGAAAGGCAGTCAACAGTTGGCGAGTCAGGCAAGCGAGGCCAATGTCTGCTGGGATGCGCAAAAAGAACGAAAACGAATTGCTAGTGTTGAGCCCCTGTGGAATGTCGTTGCTCTGGACGAGTGTCAAATTCTCCAAGGCGATGACCATTGGTATCGGCAGATGGTAGCACATGTGGATCGAGAGGCCCTTCTTTTGGTGTCCGGGCACCCGTTCCTCACTCTTCGAGACATGTCTACCTATCTTCAAATACTGTGGAATCCAGCCTGGCCGTTTGGATACCGCCCTGGATCAAATTTGGATTGTCGTGAACTTCTCCATGACCCGACAACCTATCAACGATTGATGCTTAGGGAAGCTATTGAAGGGATATCTCTGGATCGCCTGATCAGCACAGGTTCTGAAATCAATAGCGAGGCGTATGAGAACCTGACGGAGTGGCAAAAGGTACAATGCGAGCAGTTCAAACTCTACGTTCTCATCGGATGCGGACCAGCGTATCTACTTCATCCAGAACTTTTCAGGGACCTCGAGGTTCCCTCACGACGAAGCGTTGCGCCTCTTGGACCTGTAACCAGACAGATCTTGGACATGATATCCGTCAGGCGAGGCATGTACACGCCGATGACACTTCCCGATGGCAGAGTTACATGCCTGGGGGAAGGCGTCGGTCGTCTGGCTGTCCGGACTATTGAGCTCATGCCGCCAGAATCAGTGAAGCAGGGGCTCCGCGAATCCATGTCTCAGAGCGTTGGTTACATGAGCATGGCTCTTGTGAGAAGTGTGGTGAATGCCTCACCGCAAAAAGCCCTTCTTCCCCGACTGTCTATGATAAGCACAGATGTCAAGAATACGACTCTGACATGTCCGACAAAGCGCCTTATCCAGAACTTGCACATTCTGCAGGAGGGCGTGTTAAGGCACCCAATATCCATTGAGACGACGGGTGGGCTGGAGTGGCTGTTTTATAACACGAGGGAATCTCGGAGTCTGGAGTTCCCTTTGGACAGGCTGAGTCAAGTCAAGTATGTTGCTTCGGGCAGCCTAAAGTATTGCCATGTACTGCTGAGGGCACTCCAATGCCAGGAAGAGGAAGAAATGCTCCTGCTATTCACAAGTTCCCCGTTGACTGGTCGGTAAGTTGCTTTTCTGCGCCAGGCAGCAAGCACTATGTGCGACGCATGATGGCTTCTCTTTACCTTTGTGTCCAACTCGGTGCCGGCAGAGCTAACTTTGGTTTGACAGAATCCTTACCGCAGCCCTTGTAGCTTGTGGAATCAGGACTCTTCATCTTACATCAAGACACACTCAAGCCGAGATTGACCGAGCCGTCAGAGTCTTCAACCACAAGTTCTCACCGTATACATGCCTCGTGACGACATTCCAGGTGCTGGGCCTTGGCGTGAGCCTGCATGAGTTCTGCCGTCGAGGCATCATTATGGAGCTGCCTCCGAATTATGGCATGCTCTTGAGCGCAATGGGCCGGCTTTGGCGAGTCGGACAAGAGAGAGACGTCGAGTGGGAAATCCTCGTCGCCAGTTACAGCTTCGACCCCTGGCTGGAGGCGGGAATTACGGAACAATATGCCGAGCTATTGGGCGACCTAGGGGGCATCGACGAGGCCATTGAAGGCCGCAGCCGGAGACTCGCCGCTTTCGAAATCATCAGAGAGCAACTCGGCCAGGAGTATTCACGATACCACCGAGCTGCCGGGCGTTGGAAGTGGTCGGCAGACGCGCCGATCTGGCGACACAATGGGCTATTTGAGTCGGCGCTGGGTAGGTTTTGTCTCAAGCATCCAGAAAAGGCTCACTTGATGCAGCCAAGCACGCTTGACGCTCTTCTTCGGGTTTGGAAGATTGGGATGGAAGTCACCTTGGAGATGGTGGAGGAAATAGAAAGATCGTGAGATGCCGAGACAGATGTGGGAGGCAAGTCATGAGCGGCGTTGGTATAGCTTACCTTTTGCATGTTACTTGTAGCGGTGCTGTATTTACTTGGATAAAGAGCGTTGTGTTTATTGTCCGGAAGCGTGATATGGTATTGGCTGAGATGCATTGGATAGATGGCAAATGGTATCCAAGAGCTGAGTGAGTGACGGCTGACGGTGACGATAGAGCGAGACTTTTCATGTTGATTCTCGAGAGGCACCTCTACATGAGAATCAACGAGCAGTGTAACTCTACGTGAAGAACGTGAAGCAACAAGGAGAGAAAAAGAAACACATGTGAATTTTCCAGCCCTGCCAAGTCTCCGTCGAGCACATGAAAGAGAAAGAAAGAAAGAAGAGGGACAAGCCAAGAAACAAGCCGCGGCAGCAGCCGTGTGGATTTACCCCAGATCTCGCTTCTCCGCACAACACTGGGCTTTTCCCCGCAACTAATGCAGGTGAGAATCCCGGGAGAAGTAGTGTTACCACATAAAAGATGAAGAATCACTGGAGGAAAAAAAAGGCGGATAATTGAGGAGTCAAGATGATGATTTTCATGAGATTTTTCCATGTGCGGATTGGTGTCTGTTGGGGGGAAGCAGGCCGAGCAGGTTTTGTGAGCTGCCTGATTTGGGTAGGGGGCCCCGGCGGAAGGGAGGGGGGGAGAGGTTGATATGGCGTGGTTGAATGAGATGAGATGGTGAGTTGATGATGGAATGGATGAACTAGGAGGGTTTTTTGGAGGAGGAACTGGGATGGGTGAAGGTGTGTTGGTTGGTTTGGTTTGGTTTGACGTGGACGTGGATGGGTGGATGTGTGTGTAAGTGAGCGATTGGTAAGGGGGGGGGATGAGGGTATATAAGGATCGTGGACGACTCTGCCACCGGGAAAAGAATCGGTTGACCTTGCTTTTCTGCCACAGGATTGTCTACCCTTGACACACTTGAACTCAGCTATATTTTCAATCCAACTGCAACTCCTTCAACATCATCAGAATGCATCTCCACCGCACCCTCCTCACCCTCCTCCCAACCCTCCTCCTCACAAGCGCCCAAACCCCAGCAAACCCCATTCTCGACGCAATCACCTCCATCTCGGCACACACAACAACCCTCAACACGACAATCTCCACCTGGACGGGCTCCCCGCTCACGCTGCTCGCCATCACCGCCCAATCCGGGAGCCTCCTCGAGAGCATCTACGGCGGCACGCACGCAGCCTCTCGCGCGGCGAACCTCACGCTGGACCAGACGCTCGCCGTGGCCTCTGCGACAATCACGCTCGCCACGGACGTCAACCAGACCATCACCACGATCATCGGCGCCAAGAAGAAGTTTGACAGGTTGATTGTGGCGGATCCGGTGGTGCTGCTGAATTTGAAGCTCGAGAGGGATGCGGCGAGGGATTTTGCGGATAGGGTGGTGGAAAAGGTGCCGGTTGATTTGCAGGGTGTTGCAAAGGGGTTGACGCAGGGGATTGATGATAGTTTTGCGGAGGGATTGGCTGCGTATGAGGTGTTGTGAAGGCCTTTGACTGACTGGAATTCTGTCGCGTTCAAATGGCTGTGTTGAAGCCCAGGATGAGTGAATAAAGGGGGGGAGGGGGGTGTTTATATGATCTGGATTTCAAAACAAGATGTCATGATTGCTTTTTGTGTGATTTTTTTCGGTTCGTTCTCGTGATTCGTATATACAAAAGACCCAAAATCTTCTCTTTTAATCCATCTCGTCCACCGTCTGAGCATCAAACCCAAGGCCATCCCCCAGCACCGCCTTGCCATCCTCCTCGCTCACCGCAAAGCGCCAGCCAAACTTGTCCTCCACCTTGCCCAGCTGGATGCTCTTCAGCGCCGTCAGCACCTTCAAGCACACCGGCCCGGCATCCTCCACGCCGTCGGGGATATACGTGACCGTCTCCGCGCCGCCGTCCTTGTCCGTCCTCGTCACCTTGGGTCCATCAGCAAGCCCCTTGGTGCCGCGGCGCGTGATGCTCCGGATGGGAACCAGCGCGGCGGCCGTGCCCGCGGCAAAGACCTCGCTGAAGGAGGGCAGCTCGGCGTACTTGATGGGGCGCTTCTCGACCTTCCAGCCGTAGCTCCGGGCGAGCTCGAGCACGCTGTTGCTCGTCACGCTGTCAATGACGCACTTTGAGTCTGGCACGACCAGGGTGACGTCGTTCTCGTTGTCGTCGGCGCCCGCCTTGACGCCGATGAAGCCGCTCGTGCTGAACTCGTCAATGTCCTCGTGCCGCGCGCTGTCCAGGTGCAGCGTGATGCCATAGCCCTCGGCGCGCGCCTTGTCGCTCCAGCGCAGCACGGGCGCATAGTTGCCGCCGACCTTGGCATGCCCCGTGCCGTTGGGCGCGGCGCGGTCAAACTCGTCCAGCACGAGCGCCTTGACCGGGTGCGACCCGTGATAGACGCCCGTCGGGATCACAAAGACGCAAAAGGTGTACTCCTCGGGCGCCGACAGCCCCAGCTGCGCGCTCGACCCGTAGATCTGCGGCCGGATGTACATGGCGGCGCCCGTCTCGTGGGGGGGCACGTAGCCGGCGTTGAGGGCGACGGCGGCTTTCACGGCCTGCAGGAAGAGGTCGACGGGGACGGGCGGCATGCAGGCGACCTCGGCCGAGTGCTGCATGCGGACGGCGTTGCGGTCGGGGCGGAAGATGGCGATGGAGGCGTCGCCGGGCATGCGGAAGGCCTTGAGCCCTTCGTAGGCCTGCTGGCCGTAGTTGAGCGCCGGGGCCATGCCGTGGATGCGCATGTACGGGTCCGCGACGAACTTGAGCGGCGTCCATGTGCCCGTCTTGAGGGAGTAGGTCGATTCGATGTGGCCGTTGACTGCGATGCTGTGTTAGCAGACAAGATCAGACATATGTCTGGTTTGATTCTAGACGGACCTTCGCGGACGCGGAAGCCGACGTTGGACCAGTCAATGGTGTTGACCGGCGGCGGGGGAAAAGCCGTGGAGCCCATTTCGAGGACTGATTGTCTTGTGCTTTGAAGTTGTTGTGGTTAAGAGGGTGTGCGAATGAGTGTGTGGGTTTGCGACAAGAGTTTTTGAAGCAATTCGGAGTTGAGCAACCAGCCAGACTATGTTGACTGTAGGTAGCTCACACAGTTGTGGGTATAAAAGATTGATGGCAGCAGCAGGCCCGGAGGACGGAGGACGGAAAGACGAAGCGCCACGCCGATCGCTGTAAGAACCCAATTCTCCAACCCAATTCTCTTCAGTAAGTCATTCACAGCAATGAGTCAAGTAGAGAGAGAAAAGAAGGTGAGGAGGATGCTTAGCAGGATGATGATATCTGGCCAATTGATGTTTTTTGTCGTGTAAATATTATCCGGCGTCTTCTTTCTTTTCTTACATGCACACAACAGCCGCAACCCGTCTTTAATTGGTACGAGGAGTCATTCCATCCCAGAAGAAGCAGCTGTCTAATACTGTAATGCCATCCCACCTAACAAAACAAGCCGATCTCGCTCTGGGGTCGCCTCCGCTTCCGGCCTTGCGGTCACTCCCCCCCCCCAAGCTCCGCCTGTGTTTCCCCGGACGATGTAATGCAGAGCACATAGACGCTTAACGAACAACGAACGACATGAAGTAGACGCTGTGACTTTTTGAGAGCGGCGAGTTGACATTAACAAATGCCGAGTCTGTTAAGAGAAGGAAGCAGTTAGAGAGGCGTCACATAGTGCCTACTGTCGGACATGGTTTATGACTAAGAGCCAAGGTCGTCCGCTATACTCCAAAGCTGCAACCTCTCGAAAGACCCGTCCGTATAAATATGAATTCAACTCACTCGACTGACCCCTTTTACCAGAGCCATCAACGGCACCTGTCCTCATCTCTCAAAAAGTCGAAAGCAACAGCAACATTTCAGAGCCACATTTCAGAGCCACATTTCAGAGCCACATTTCAGAGCCACAGTTCAAAGCAACTAATAAACACTCCCTCAGCTCCAGCTCCAGCTCCAGCTCCAGCTCCAGCTCCAGCTCCATCCCCCCTTCAGCTCCCTCAAAACCTTGTCGCCCCAACTTACATCATCCCATATCCTCCCCTCACATCCCCCTCAACCCATCTCCATTCTATACCCAGACTCAGACACATAACAACAACACAACGCACCTCTTCTTCTTCCCCACAAACCACCCCTTAACACCCAATCGTCCCAGTGTGGCTCACAACTTCAACACCACCTTCGACTCCCAAACGCCTAGTAGCCGCGGCACAAGTCTTGATTGATATATTTATACTTTCCTAGTGTACGAAAATAGTATCATGATCGCCTCACCTCCATCGTACGACTACATACAGCCTACTGTTGCCACTACATCACTCCAATTGACCTACTACCTACTACCTACCTAGTAGATAGCTGATTGACTACCGATTGGACAACTTTGACACGGAAAGTGGCTCGCTCGCTCGCTTGCTGCTTCAACGCAAATAGCCGACCTGCATCTCTGGAAATTCCGGAGAAAGACAACGGCACCTCGACATGAGAGCAGACATCTTGTACCAAATATACCTTAACCATTTTCTTGCACGCGAGCGCTATCCGTAAAGCTAGCTATGTACCATCAATGCATGTCCGCCAATGCGTGTCTAATCCGACGCCAATACCATGAAACGCAACAAGAGCAAACAAAGCGGCCAACTAGAAATGCATGTAGAAACAAGCCGAATATCAAAGCTTGTAACAGAACATGCTGGCAAGTTGTGATGAACAATGAACTTTTTTTTTTCACCTCCTTTCAAACGTAAAACTCGTTGCTCCATTTCGTACGGATGCAAAAGAAAAAAAGGGGTACTCGTGCTATAAAAGGCCCATCCATCGTGTAGACCATGCTCTGCGGCCTGTTCAGATATATAATTCAGACTCCAATGAAAGCCGTACGCCTCCTTTTCATATACCAGAGACGCCTTACAATGACGAGAAACAGGAGGAAAAAGTGTCAAGTAAAACAACTGCGAATGGAAAAGGAGAGTGGTGGGGAAACTAGGCAAAGACTGAGGCAAGGATGCTTCCCTACGACACCGATGCCAGACGCTGAAGGCAGTTCAAGACACCTAACACACCATTAGTCTCTTGTCATGATGCATTGTGAACAAGAAAGACTTACCGCTCACGCCCTGGGTCAAAGTGGCCGCCGCCTCGGTGCTTCGGCTGCCAAGGCTCACAGTAATGACATTCTTGATCTGGTTCTGCTCGCCCAGGTTGTTTGCCCATCTAAACACCTTTTCGTCTTCTCGTCCGTCGCCGACAACCATCAAAAAGTCGACGGGCTGCTTGTGTGTCTCATCCGACTTCATGTGCTCTCCCAGCTGCTCAAACACTCGCTGAGCCGCCGTGCACTTGGTCCAGTCCAGAGGCTCAACCACAATGGCTCCGTCCGTTGCTACGGCGTGCACCCGCAGCGACTCGCAGGCATCGTTGACGTGGCTGGCGCAGTCAGAGGCCTGGCGGGACGCCGACTCGTAGTCCTCTGCGTTGTTGTAGTGGAACAGCAGGCTGCAGCGCCTCTCCTCGACATGCGTGCCGGGCGTTCTCTCCAGGTAGTACTGCATAATGGGCTTGACCGACTCCTTCCAGTTGGTGATCTGGTCCGCGTCCGCCATGGCTACCCACTCCTCCGAGCCGCAGTCCTTGAGGAAGCAGCCGTTCTCGGCAATCAGGCCGAGGTTGGGCACGCGGCGGAAGACCCGGTCCAGCTCCTCCGGCCGTCGACCAGACATGACGTAAACAGTATTTCGCTCGTCCAGCAACAGGTCGTTGAGCACGTCGAGCGTCCGCTGTGGGCTGACGGGGATGATCTGGTTCACGGGGCCCCAGCTGACCAGGGTGCCCTCGTAGTCGAGGATGAACAAGCGTCGCTGGGAGCTGGTGTACTTGGCAGTGACGGAGCTCATCGAGAGGCGCGGCACGTACGTCTGGTCGCGCTTGTGCTGCTCTTCGTAGGAACGGTCCAGGTGGCCGAGGAACTCGCTGAACCAGTGCGATCCCGTCTGGTGCGCAACGGACTGGTAGAGCTTCTCCCACCGGCGCGTCTTCTCCTCCTCGCTCATCTCCAGCGCCTGCTTGATGGCGTCGGCGCACTGGCGGTAGTCCCAGGGGTTCACCGAAAGTTCGTTGCGTCCAAACAGCGACGAGGTTCCGGTAAATTCCGAAAGGATGAGGGAGCCGTGCTTCTTGTTGGGGAAGATCTTGCCATCCTGGCAAAAGAGATATTCGTGCGAGGTCAGGTTCATGCCTTCACGCTGGCTGGTGATCATGAGCGCATCGGCAATGGACAGCAGGGCAAGGTACTGGGCGTAGTCAATGTCCTGCTTGAGGTAGACCACGGGCTGGTAAGCCAGGTTTGCCCACGTCGAGTTCACGCGCGTAACGATGTCGGAGACGGCGGCATCCAGCTCGGTAGGCTCGCCCGCAGAGAGCGCCACCTGGATCAGGACAGTGTTCTCGCGCCATTCCGGATTCTTATTCAGGAACAGCTCGTATGCCAACAACTTCTGCCGGACGCCTCGCACGTGGTCGAGCTTGTCTCGCGCAACAATGAGCTTCTTGCCCTGGTAGCGCTCCTGCATGACGGCCAACCACTTCTTGACCTCGTTTTCCTCGCGGTGCTTGTTGAGGCTGACGGGGTCAATGCCAATGGCGTTGTGCACCACATCGACGAACCGGTCCTCTAGCTGGATGCCCTCCGGCGTGGCCTCGACGGTGAGGATGCGGCTGCAGGTGAGCAAGAAGTGCCTCGTGTACTCCTGGATCTGGAAGCCAATGAGATTGGCGCCCAGCATGCCCTCGAGGAGCTCCTTCCGGACAGCCAAGCAGCGGAAGACTTCGGACGAGGGGAAGGCAACGTGCAAGAAGAAGCCAATCTTGGCCTCGGGCAGCTTCTTGCGGATCATGCCGGGCACAAGCAGCAGATGGTAGTCGTGGATCCAAATGACATCGCCGCGCTTCCAATTCTGGACAATCTTGTCGGCAAAGGCCTGGTTGACCTTGACATAGTACTTCCACGAGTGGTCCTCGTACGCCTTGCTCTTGGGGTTGTCGGGGATCTGGTAGTGAAAGACGGGCCAGAGCATCTGCTTGCAAAAGTGCGTGTAGTGGCCGTCAAAGTCCTTGTCGGAGCAAAAGACGGTCAGCATGTCGTACTCGGTGGCCAGCGTATCCTCAATGTCCTGCTTCTGCTGGGTACCCTCGAGAGCGTCGGTGGGCATGCCCAGGGTGCCGACCCAGGTGTAGTCGGAGAGCTTGCCGTCGCGAGCGGCGGCCAGGGCAGCGTTGCGAAGACCGCCATTGCCCTGGTCGGCGTTGACGACGCGCCACTGAGCAGTGGCAAAGACCTTGTCGTGGCTCTCGCTACGCATCAGCGTGCGGGGCTTGTCGATGCCTCGACGGCCCATCTCGGTGGCCTTTTGCAGGGTGCGGCTGCTCTCGAAGATGTCGGCCGGCGGCGGCGTGCTGGCGCGAGACTTGGGCTGGTCCGCACGACCGCCCCAGACCCTGTTCTTGTCGGTGGGCGACTGGTCGCTGTGCGGGAACTGGATACGGAAGCCATCTTCGTTGGCAAACGGATCGGGAGAGTTGGGCTCGTCGACCGGGGTATGCGGCGGGGTGATGTCTGGTCGCGGTGCGAAGAGGCTGGGCTGGACATCCACGGGCGGAACCGCGGGCGGTTTGGGCGGCTCAAAGGCCTTTTGGCGCTTCGTGAGCGTGTGACGACGACGGGAGTTGCCCGGCAGGTTGAACTGGATCGTCTTGGGGAGAAAGCTGCGAGAAGCAACAAAGCAAGATGACGTGCATTAGCCTCAGTAGCGTGGATGTCGTAGCCGCGGCTACCAGCAAGGCAGAAAAAGAAGAGAGGGAGAGACGGGCATATCAAGGAGGGAGCAGCCTCGATTGTGACGGCCCGACTTACAGAGAGCAGATAAAGACCGTCATGGTGGGCAATGGCTTGTTGGACGCAGCCTAAGGTCGAAATTGCAAAAGACGGCGAATGTCCCAGATGGGAGATTGTTCTTGGTTGGTTGTCTGACGGAGGCGGAACGACGGCGAGACTTGGCTCCGGCAAGTCGATGGCGATGCGTAGCAGAAACGAGGCCGCAAGAAAGCGAACGATACCGGTTCCCTGTTTCCGCTGGATGGCAGGTGAAGCTGAGTATCGGCTACGGCAGAGACATGCGGGTAGACTAGCTGCTCTCCCAAGGTCGTCTGTCGATGGAGAGAGTATGTGTGTGTGTAGTAGCGGTGTTGTCGAGCTTGCAAACAGGTGAGCTAGAGGAACAACAACGAGAAGATGTTTTGTGATGGAGAAGGAAGAGAAAGAAAAAGAGGCAGAAGGTTCTCGAGACGAGCAGAAAACAAGGCTCAAGTACCAAGAGCTGGGCAGCAAAACAGGCCGTCCGGTGCTTTTTCTTAGCCTCTTAGCAGTGGGCAAGGGAGCAGCAGCTGCGGAGCCTTTTCTTTTTATAAGGCAAGACAGACAAGACAGGAGGTCCACCTGCTAAGGCCGGTGGCTGTGATAGGCTGGGGCTTGCCAGACGGCGGGTGAGAAGTGATATCAAGGCGGGACAGCACGAAGCTACTGTTAGAGGGGAATAACAAGAGAGCGATAGAGTTCAAGGCGTCAGATGTGAAGAGCAGCGGCCTGTGAAGATCAATGGGAGATAGGTGTCAAGCCACTTGGTTGTGGAGGGAGGGCGTGAGGCGAGGATCTTGGTGCTGTGCTGCCCGTCTTGTCTTGAGGCTTTCGCGGGACTGATCGGGATGCTCTCGATTGGATGCCGTCTGAGCAGTGCAAAAGACAGAAAGGAAAAAAAAAAAAAAAATGTTTCGGTCGGCCCGCTTGTCGTGTCACCAGTTGCGACGCTGCGAGGCTCGAGGCGGGGGGCCCTTGTCGCTTCCTTGGGGATCTTCTTTGTGTTGACGCCGTTTCTTGACCTTGACCTTGTCTGTCTTCTTACTCGATCGAGGCGTTTCCTTGCATCCGGTGCCCCTCGCGACAGGGATACCAATTGGGTATGAAACGTGCACAGAATTTGGAGCAAAAAAAAAAGAGAGAGGGAGAGACAAGGGTGTGGTGGTAATAGGTAATAACTGGTGCAAACAAGCAAAAGCAGAGCAGCAAAAACACACGGAGGCTGAATTGACTTCTCACCACTTACCTTGTCTTGAGCGCGGATAAGCTGATGGTGCTGATGTCTGTCTGTCTGTCTGTTTGTCTGTCCGTCCTGAATAGAACTGAAAAAGGTCGAGAAAAACAGTGTTTGTTAAGGAACTGGTGCTTGTTTAAAGCACCAACCAACTCTGACGTAATGGCTCGCGAAGCTGGGCAGACCCGATTGCGGTGGAGTTGCCATTGCTCAAAGCTGACGTCCTCGATGCCCGGATAATTGTGGGAAGGCTAGCGTTGAGACGGCTGGAGGCTTTGGTCCGTTTGCTCGTCAATTCTTCCACTACTACTACTAGGTATTATCGTGTCAATACGTAGGTAGAAACCTGGGGCCTGCCAAGCACACCCAAGCCAGCCCAGTGTCCGTTTGAACATGACTGTTATTAGGTAAATCCGCAAAACGGCGGCAAATGGGCGTCGACGATGGCGCCCTCAGTTCCGTTTTGCTAGCTGTCTTGGGACCAACCAACAAGGGAGGGGGGCGTTGCTGGTGCTTGGCCTCCTGGGCCAGGCATCGCGACACGCCTCACCCACTTCCTGGCCCTCCCGCATCGTGGCAGCTGTGCCCGTCACTGTGCAGCCATGCAATCACATGTGCGTACCTATTATGTGTTGCGTTCCTGCAAAGTCCGTAGCGGCTCACGACATCAGGGCCAGGGAAGAACGAACGACTTCATGCTGTCATCATTGTGCCTCCGTAATGCATCCCGAAAAAAGTCTCCTGCTCTCTCTACTCCTCTCACATCTCACACGGCACAAGCAGCTGCAAGGCAGAAGAAAAGCTGAAGTGCACTCGGCCATCCGGGCCACCCCTCCCAAACTGGGCTTTTCTCTCCTGTCAGAAGCAGCAACGTTTGTTTGACACAAAGCTTCAAAATGTCCAGGGTTGGGTGTGGTATCAACTAGGCTCAGCGTGTTATCGTGTGTGTGTGTGTGTGTGTGTGTGAGCCACGCGCTTACACCAACTCCCATTGCCCATGACCCTTTTTGCGCAGCTTCTGGGTGTTGCACAAACGCGCCGTGCCTCTGCGCGCAGGATCGCAATTGGGAATCCGCCGCCAGGCCTCGTGCTCGGCCGGCGCCTTTTTATTTGGGCCAGGCTGCGCGAAATGACAGGCTGGCGAGGCGCGGGCTGAAGCGTGAAGCGTGAATCACAGGCATTTCTCAAGGTCGCACGGCATGGCATGGCATCATCGCCGGTGCCTCTTTGCTGGTGCAACCTGTTTCCTGCGTTCACTGACTTAAAGAGCTGGTGCATGTCTGTGCGGGCCGATGATGACTCGGATTCGATTTGCCCCGTGCTTTTTTTGCTCCCAGGCCGTGCTGCCCATATGTGTAGGTACGAGAAAATGCACGCCGTGATATCGTGATCAACAGCGAGGGGAATGACTCTTGCGTGATGCCAACGGCGACCGTTACAAGCGTTGTACCTGTGCGAGTACATACCGGCAGGATCGAGATATAACTTCAGACACACACCTGAAATGGTGGTTCCGGAAATGTAACGTCCATGAACCCTGTCGGCCGGGAGTTTGCGGCCCGGGAAGCATCACGACGAACCAGGGCCAGCCCAAACGAGAGACGACGGAATCTCAACGAACTGGCTGTGACACGCTCGTCCCAACTGCTACGGGCGAGGGGGACGGGGAAATAGGTACGATACAGCTGTTTACAGAGTTTCCCATATTGGTCGATCAAACGCACAGTAGGTACTGTACAGCAGCACCCAACTGAGAGACGAGGCAAGAAATCCGCGCCTCTCTCGCACTTCGTTTACATCCTTCCTCCCCGCCACAGCCCCCCCTCTAAACACAGCCATGGCAGAGCATCCAAAAAGGTACCTACCACTCGCCCGGGTAACAGACACGTGTTGAGCGCTTTTTTGGCTCTCCAGACTTCTGGGGAAAAGAGAAATGTCTCTCGTCAGTGGAAGCCTCTGGGGTAAAACGTGAAGAGAGAGAACACAAGTCACAGAAACGGGAGCAGTAAAAGCACTGGAATCCCACCCCCCTGGGTCTTTGTTTGTGCCCAACAGGCTCCCAATCGGATCCATTTCTGATGGATCTTCTGCCCGTCATTACCGTTTCCAGGAGCTGCATCTTTTTTTACGTTTTTATCCTTGGCCCGTCGATGGCTCACGCGCCGGCGCTTGTGGTCTCTTTGGCGGGATCTCGATCTGCCTTGTATGTACTGTGCCTGTAATATCTCTGCCTCCCCTCCGGTCATTTGCAACATGTTACATTCTTTTTTGAGTCGAAGTTATCTGTTTGCTTCCACGATATACTGTACATGCCGAGTTGATGATACTCGTCACAAAGAACCCTCTCGTGCAGCCCCAGAAACCGCCTCCAATTATCCCAAGCCCAGCTCCTCCTCGCCAAAGCCATCATCATTCGACTATCCTCAGCAAACTTTCAGCTAACAACTAACCCAAAAGCCATCACCAAACCTGGCCCACATCACGTCCAAAGTCTTTCTCTTCTCTACTAGGTTGCTAGGTATGTCCAAGCAGAAGAAAAAAGCCTCTCAACCCTAGCACCCTGGTAGCGGATCGACGGAGACAGAGAGACAGAGAACAGCCCCATCGGCGGGGGTGGAGATTACAATGGATCCAAAAAAAGCCCATTGCATTAATGCTGCTGTTTTCTCTTCCGTTGTTTTCTCTGTTTTTCTTAATGGTTCCTCGGCTTCGTTATTGGTGGCTCCCCTTGTCCCTTGTTCCGTTTTCCTTGCGTTGCATTGGACTTTGAACAGCCGAGTGAGCTCCGGCTGGCCGTGCCTTACGGGCGTGTCGAGGCGCCCTCCCGCTGGTGATGATGAATGAATCTGGCCGTTCGGTTGCCAATAAAGATTCTCCTACAAGGCCTTATCAACGTACATATTGGGATGCAGTACAAGTACGTCAGTTCGTAGTACAAATACCTTGATATTACAGACTGTACCTCGCCGTCAGGTCCTGTCTACCTTATCCAAGCGGCGAACACAGCTCTCCTGCACGGCAGCATGTATCCAATAGGCCTCCGTCTTTTGTCACCGTTTCCCAACACAAGCCGCCCAGGGTAGAGCAGAGCCCGCGGATCCGTATAATAAGCCTCGCTGGAGAGCAGCGATCCGCTTCACCCCCCCTGCTCCGGTCAGAATGGAATAGCCTGCCTGCTTGCTTGCATGAAGCACTCACTCGCCCTGCCTTTGTCCCAACAACGACAAGCCAAAAATCACTCTAATACCTACTACGACCACTTTCGTACCTTTACATCAGGGCCACGATACTGACCCCTACAAGCCAAGTCCTTGACACTTTGGTGTGTCAAGCATACCATTTATTCCGCCGTCCTCATTCGTCTTCATAGTTCCCAACCCTCATCCCATGCATGAACAAAAACCAAATGAGTCAATCAATGGCAACGCTTTCACATGCAAAAGCACAGAAACCAACACACAAAAACAAGCCCAAGTATATTATTCTCTCCCAACCTCGATCCTCCCCTCCTCCATCCCCCCTTGAAACTCAGCCCGGGACATATCATCAAACAAATCGCACCTCGATGATACCTTTAGATGCGCTGTTTTTTCTTCCCCCTTTGCCATCCCCAGCGTCGTCCATTTCCTCTCCCACGTTGCTTTCTCAACCTGTATCATTGGCCCTGTCGATCCCTGCATCACTTGTGGCAAAAACGGAAATCAAGCAAATCACAGAGATCCCATCCAGTAGGTATTATCCGCCGCCTCGGATTGGAGATGAATGTTCCCCGATTGCTTTTTTTGGTAGTCTTTGTATCTGTATCTTGCATCCATGCGCATTAGTACGTAGTACCTAAGATAGGTAGTAACAGCATCTCACTTATTAGTAATACTTTGTTTCTGCCTACCTACCTCTCCTCCCGTCCTCACTCCATCCAGGTACACACACGTAGCCCGCCTTATCCGGATATATTGGAGACAAGGCGCACGCCAATCCTACTCTACTTTACAAGCCAGCCTTCCTATTGCTCCGATACGACTCTTCATTCGTGCTCGCGTCCTTCCGCGTACATACATGACACTCGTCAACACTAATTGGCGAAGTAATAGGGAACAACTCCCCCCTTCGGAGGCAGCCAGTGCGTGTCATGCTGTGTAACGCCTCTCGAGAAAAACAGATCGACTGGCCACCGCAGTTCCACGCAAGATACCCCAAGACGCAAGCCATCTAGGCAGAACATGTAATAGTCCAAGTCTCGAGGTCTTCATGAAAACCTGACACATCAACATCCGGGGAGACTTTCCCGGACCAGACGCTCCCCGGCGGCGGTATTCGTCTCCCGAACATGTCCATCCCCAAGACATCATCATGAAAGCACGCTTACCATCTTTCTACAGTACAGCACTATGGATTATACGTATCTAGTTGGTCAAGCCATTGAACAACCTTTGATCTGCCGGACCACCTCCCGTAACCTATCTACCCGTCTCCCCCATCCATCTCGGAGCAATCCTCAACAGTTAGTGCTTTCACCATCAGCTCACGACAGTTACTTCGTACTGTACTCAACTATCAAGACCGTCTACCTATATATAACGTAAAGCCAGACTAAAATGTCACTTGGCGTCCCGTCAGGACATCCCATCGCCACCACTATCACAAAGGGGGCTTCTCATCATATTTTTACCCCGCACGAGAATCATCTCCTCATTATCGTACGGCGAATGCCCAAAATCAAGGAAATCTCCTCAAGATAAATTCCCGGCTTGCCTAGAGGGATTCGACTGCGCCGCAAGAGCTGTCAGCAAGCCAAGCTTCCTCTAGCCCCCCCTTTCTCGTCCTCATCTTATATGCGTCATGTAGGGCGTTGTCTGGCTGCTTTGACTGGGCAGACGCGGCAGTAATCGGCGCAGGCTTGGGCTCACCTTTGAAATTGCCCCTTAGCATGCTCGTCCGTCCAATGAGATTGATCATCCCCTTGTCGTGTGCTTTCCGCGAGTCGTCTTCATGCAATGTCTCATTCGCCCTATTCTATCGATACCAGGCTGCCGCGCCTTTTGCTCATCCTCTAGTAGTCACATCTAGGGAGTCTAGACCCAGTACCTGCACGTAGTCAATCCCCTGAGTGGACGCCCGTAAACGCACATGCCAAAAACATTTTGTAATATGTCCCCCTTATCATCAATTCATCCACAGCCGCACGGCTTTGTCCTTGCCGCCGCTGCCAACTCGTTGTCCATCCGGACTCCAATCAACCTGCCATGCCGTTAGCTATTGGTCTTGGGCTGCTGAGAGAGTCAATGAATGGGGGCAAACATACAGCAAACACTTCGTCTTGGTGCCCCGGTAGGTCAACAGACAGCTTGTACGTAGCCATTGACCACACCTTCAACGTGGTATCCTTGGACGCCGTCACGAGGAGCCGGCTATCGGCAGAAAAGGCGCACTGGTATATGGGCGCCACATGGCCTCGGAGCGTGTTGATGAACTTGCCATCCCTACATCGGACATCGTGTTAGCATGTGCCAAACGCCTTCGCTGCGGTGTCATCGAAACACAAACCTCGCGCTCCAGATTTTGGTGTGATTGTCCCATCCGGCACTGGCGATGAGGCTGCCATCAGGGGAAAATGTCACGTGGTTGATGGCCTTTTGGTGTCCCAGCAGCCGTGCAACCGGTTTTGTGCCTTGGGAAGGGTCCCATAGATACATGGTAAAGTCGTCCTGTGCGATGAAGTCAGAGATATGGAACCGGCACCGAGAAATTGTTTGCCAAGTCACTTACAGAGGCCGATACGAGACGTTCCGCAATCTGCCCTTGGAATCTCGCTGCCTTCTCAAACCGCTCCTTTGCCTTCTTCCGCCTTTCCTCCTCTCCGGCGGGGGTTGCCTGGTGATCATAAAATGACGTTCGTAGTGCAAAGTCGGTAGACAGCGCCAGGTGATTCACCCAGTGGGCATGAGAAGACAGCGTGTGCACCAGTGTTCCCTTCTCGGCATTCCAAACCCGGACTGTCTTATCGTGGCTGCCCGAGTAGATCAGTCCGGTTCCTCCCCATTTCACACAGCTTACGCTGCTCCGGTGGCCGGACAAGACATGCTCGGTCCGTCCTGTGTTCACTGCCCACACACGAATTGTTGTGTCCTTGCTCGCACTCGCCAGTCGGGGGGAGCCGTTCTGCCAGAGATGATAGGGTTCCCAGGCAATGTTGGTAACCCACTTAGAATGTCCTGTCAAAGCTCCGGTGCCGGCAGCCTTTCCAGTCTTGGGATCCCAGAGTCGGACAGACTTGTCCATGCTGCCCGTGGCCAGACGCTCGCCATCGGGCGACCAGGCGACGCACAGAACCCAGTGCGCATGACCAGATAGGGTATACTTTGGGGTTCCAGTCTGCGTGTCCCATATCCGAGCCGTCTTATCGCCTGAGCCCGTAGCCAATAGACCACTGGTCGCGGGACTGAACTGAGCGGCCAAAATCGCTTCGCCGTGTCCAGGTATCCTATGGGACATGCGCGTGACTGCTTGGACCTTGAACACTGCCTGGGGCTCGGCACTCAGCGTGACTGTCGTTTCGAAGGGGTTCTCAATGCCATGGCTGCGCAAAAGCTGAAGAAGGTCGGTCGGGTATTGGTCAACGACGATGTCGGTCTCTGGAATGTGTATTCGAAATCGATATGGGAGAAATTCTTCCTTGTCCTATCAGCTCGATGCATCGTTAGTCCAACGGTCCCAGTGCTACCCTCATGCAGGCGGTAGAGACGAACCCTGGCTAGCAATGTATTTAACAATAATGATAGATTTTTCTCAGATGCGTCGGCGAGAGGCACTTCAATGACATCGGCCATCTGCTTTCCGTCGCTGTCGAGGAATCGCGCCTTGAACGAGCCCGCGGGCCCAGTTGCAACGGCGGTCACATCCTGCTGAATCTGTGTTCTCTCCAGGTTCTCGCGCTTCTGGCGCTTGGACGGAGGGGGTAGGACGGTCGCCATGGCAAGCTGCAGAGCGTCCGTCGACTGTTGATGGCTGTCTCGACAAAATGTTGAAGTTCGCTACGAAATAAACCACGGTGGGGCCAAACGGCAAAAAAAAAACTAGGAACGACGAAAAATTAAGGCGGTGAGAATGTGGGGTCTCGCCAAAAATGGTAAGCAAATCGCCCGTATCTCAAGACCCCGGCCTTTGATCTGTAGTATTAACGGGCCGAGTCAAACTTGAAGCGGAAAAGAGTTTCCGGCTTCTGCTCGTGATCTCAATCGGAGGAGAGCCAAAAGCCTGCCTAAACGTCTGGCTGCGAACCCATCGCCGGTCGGTGACCGCGCATGCGCTTGGGCGTGCCTCCAAATTGTGGAAAGGCCATGTTCGGCATGCCGCCGGGGATGGGGACGGGGCTTTGGGTGGGATTATGCGGCATCTGAAAATGCGTCAACGGCTGGAGATGACTGTTTTGTGCCTCTTGCTGGAGTTGGTGGTGGACTGCTTGCTGCTCCATGCTCTGCTGGTGCTGATGTTGCTGCGGCTGCTCTTCTTGTCGTCCACGGCGCCTTGCACGCTGTTTCTGTGCTGACAGTTGCCTACGGCTCTTGTCCACCATCGAGTGCCGCTTATCTTGCGCTTCCTGCCGGCGCTGGCGCTGCCAGTCCTCATTCTGCACGGCGTAGATGGCCGCGATTTGCATTTGGAATTGTGCCAGTGCGTTCAGCCGATCTGGCTGCGACATCTTGCGGTAGTCGGACTTGAGCTGATGAAAAGTGTCGCCCGTCAACCGGAGAGTTGAATCAGAGATGCCAGCCAGCTGGATAGCTGTTGCGGTCTGCGCATCGGGCCGTGGTCCATTGTCAATGTCTATGATATGCTCGTTAGACGTGTTGCTCGAGATTATCGGGAAAATCTCCCAGCACAAACCTGGAAGCTCGCCAAGATCATTCTCTTCATCCTCGCTCATCTCAGTGGGCGTTGGTGGCTCTGGGGTTCCGGGGGCATGGTTGTGCTGGTCACAGGAAATGGTCAGGACCCAGCCGCCAATGCTTTTACGGTTGACTGCTTTGGCCTTCCACGGGCAGTCCGTCTTCTTGGTCGTGGTCTTGTGCTTCGTAGCCATGCATTTGTAGGGTCGACCGCCTCGATCGCAGACGAGATCGCACCGAACGATGTCGTTGCCAGGGATATCAGCACCGCCCATCCGCGAGCGGTGCGATCTAGCCTTGACGATCTTGTAGCCCTCCTTCTCCATCCGCCCGTTCAGATCCTTGATCAGCTCATCGTAAGTACTGAAGACGCCGGCATGGGGCACGGCCACGGCCTCGAGGATCCCAAACATGGCTTTGGAGGGGCGGCGACGGTTCGCGCTGTTGTCGCTAGAGGGCGTGTGGATTTGAAGCCAAACCTGTGCGTGACGGATGTGATTCGTGGCGTGGGAGCGCGGTCAAGACGTGGAGAAGAAGGTTGGTTTGGGAGAAGATTCGGGCTAAAACGACGGTACGTACTTTGAGGCCCAGCAGCATGACTCAGCAAGGCGGCGGTGCCTGGTCCTGATTGGTACGCACACGCCCAGTAGGAGCAAACACACGCATCTCAGCTCCTTCCTTCATTGACGTTTGAGCCTAGGTTTACATTTTTAAGGTACCTATTGAATGCTCTTTCCATGGCAGAGAGAACCTATATAGGTAGAGGAGTCATAGATGAATAATCAATGTCTTCGATCAAGAGACATCATTTCACCTGACCAGCTCCATTTCATCTCTCGGTCTCCCCTTGACACCCATCTTCTTCATCCTCCCAGTGATTGGAGAGCTGTAACTCGAAATTCAGTGCTTCTTGCGGTGACTTATCATTCTCCTGTCACCAACATTATTTCTCTAGTGGCCCCGGAGATATTCATGTGCTGCTGCAGCCATGCAGCCTTCATATCGATCCGCATCCCGGGCCACGGACACAGTTTCATCCTACTTCTCAAGCTCGGTGCCGCCTGAATCGCCCCCCTATCGACGAGACCTTACTCAAGGCAGACAAGGCAGTGAAGGTGCCATCGAGAGCGAGTACGGCGGTCAGTCCCGGTACTCTCCGTCCATTGCCAGCTCCAGGCCCAGCACCGCCCTCATCACAGGTTCGACGACCACTTCACGCCCGACAACTCCCTCGCGCCGCTCTCGAAGTGGTGCCACGCCTTCTATCCTTGGGCAGAGTGAATCCCACGATGTCGTGTGCGCAGTTAGTGAAGCCCGTAGCGTTGCTCCTACAGTGGGCATTGCTACAGTCAACCTGTCTCTCGGTGAAGTTACCCTCAGCCAGATTTGTGACAACCAATCCTATGTGAAGACGATCCACAAACTGCAACTGGCCTCTCCTTCTCGCATAGTCTTCATGCCGTCAGCCTGCTCCCCCAACGAGCCAAGCACATTGTTCGCTCTGGTTCAACGACTGATACCTGAAGCGGAAATATCGTCCCATGACCGCTCGGCCTGGTCTGAGACCGCGGGCATCGAGTTCATAGAACACCTTGCCCCGGAGGGTGATGTTGGGCCGATCAAGGTGGCTATCCAAGGAAAATACTATGCTGTCTGCTGTTTCTCTGCCGTGGGTACTTTCTTACGTCTCCTTACCCTTTTGACGTGGCGACTAAACGTGCAATGGCAGGCTATGAAGTACATCGACCATCAATTTAGCATTAGCTTCTCTCCCCAATCGCTGCGCATTCGATACCAGCCTTCCGAAGACACAATGATGATTGACATATCTGCTATGCAATCATTGGAGGTGATGCGAAACCTCAAGTCTGCCAAGTCAAAAGAATGTTTGTTTGGACTGTTGAATCACACGCTGACCCCAATGGGCTCCCGTGTACTTCGCAACAATATGCTGCAGCCGCCAACCGATTTTGATGGCTTCATCAAGACACGGTACGATGCACTCGAAGAGATGGTCACTAATGAAGAGATGTTCCATGAAATCCGCAAAGGTAGGAAATACACTTGGGATGTCATCAAACTAGCTAGTGTGCTGAGTAAAGACAGCTCTCAAGCTCTTCCAGGATGTCGAGAAAACTCTTACAAAGGCAAGTCAAGCATGCCAAATTGTCGCTGTGTAAGTACTGATGAGCGCAGCTGGTAACTATTCGGAAAACTACTGGGGTATTCGCAGTCGAAGAGCAAATTACCCACATACTCATGATCAAATCATTCCTGGAATCGGTGCCGGAGCTTTACAGAGCTCTTCACCCGGCGAAGAGTGACCTGCTCATCAAAATACGGAATCTCTGCCGTCCCGAGACGACCGTTCCCATCTTGCTTGGCATCAGAAAAGTGATTGAAGCCGATGTCACGTACATGAAGTCGCCGCTTGACCAACGCAATCAGAGGGCATTTGCAGTCAAATCTGGCATCAGTGGCATGTTGGATGTCGCTCGTCAAACATACAGAGAACTCACCGAAGTTATACATGCACACTCAGCTGAAGTCAGCGGTATGGAACGTCAACAGCTCTGTGAAAGGGACTTACTAACAACTCGTGTTTAGAAGACTACCGTGTGGCGGCAAGCCTGAAATTTGACAACCGGCGCATGTACTGGTTCCGTATTCCTACCGCTGATCTTGACATTGAATCTATACCGCCAGAATTTATCAATGTGATCCCGAAGAAGAAGCACATCGAATGCCAGACCCTCGATCTGGTCAAGCTAAATCAGCGACTGTTGGACACCTCGAACGAGATCATCATGCGGAGCGACGCTGCCATTCGTGACCTTGTCAAAGAACTCCGACGCCAAGTGCCGCCTCTCTTCCGAGTGTGTGAGTCGATTGCGCTCGTGGACATGATTTCGTCCTTTGGCCAAGTTACCACCACACGGGATTATGTGAGGCCTGGAATAGAAGATACCTTGGCTCTAAAGGCAGCAAGACATCCTATTCTAGACAAGGTAACACGCTACTGGGAGACCCTGCCCGCTTTCTATCGACTGAATCTTGCAATCTACAGAGAATGGCGAGCGAATACGTGCCCAATGATTACTATGCCAGTCAACATCATCGTTTTCATTGTGTCACGGGGTGCAACATGAGCGGCAAGAGCACATACATACGATCGGTAGCTCTACTTCAAATCATGGCTCAGATCGGATGCTTCGTCCCAGCAGAATTCGCAACTTTCCCCATCATACACAACATCTTTGCTCGTATCTCTGCCCAAGACAACATAGAGGCGAATCTCTCAAGCTTTGGAGTGGAAATGAGAGAGATGGCCTTCATCCTAAAGAACATAGACAACAAGAGCCTCGCCATCATTGACGAATTGGGCCGTGGAACCAGTGTCAGAGACGGAATGGCAATTGCCATGGCAATTTCCGAGGCGCTGATAGACACTGGAGCGTCTATATGGTTTGCAACCCACTTCGTCGAGCTAGCTCGAATACTGGCGGATTACCCCGGAGTCCTCAACCTCCATCTTGCATCCGATACCTCGGTTGGTGAAGGGGGAATTCCTCAGCTGACAATGCTCTATAATGCCACCGCAGGTATTGTTAACGATGAGCACCACTATGGTATTGCTCTGGCTCGCGCCATTGGAATGCCAGACAGCTTCATTAAATTCGCAGAGCATGTTGCAGACGATTTGCGGAAGCGGCGAGAATCGAGCCGGCAGAGCTCTGAGTATTATAAGGAGAAGCAGCGAGACAAACTTGTGCAGAATCTTTACGAAGCCCTAGAAGAAGCCAAGAAATCTTTGAATGGGGAGGCTCTCCCTGGCTACCTCAAGCGGCTCGAGGAGGAATTCAATTTACGTTTACAGGAGATTGACGAGATGTGAGGTTGGAGGCTATTCGAAGGGCCTTCAGTTGCGACGAGCTGTGCTTTTTTTTTTTCTTTGGTTCTTCTATTGCATTACAACACGTTCGCAGTGTTAGCAATATATACCTGGGAGTGTCATCAGATAATACGAGTGGTGAGAGAACCAACCATTCTATCTATCCATTCACCACCCAAAAAAAAGCCCATGATTCAACGGGCAGAATGACTCGCCTCCGGGTAGGACATTAGGCCAATGGTCGCTTATCAGCATTCAGTGACACGGCGTCTCTTCTGTGACTACTCAGGCTGCTGCAGACACATGTTCTGTTCGACTACCATTACGGCTTGACCATCTTCACAGGAAACGCCCCGAATACGTGTTTGGAGCCGGTCAAACTACGTACAGATGGAGAGATGATGCCATCACGGGCAGCTGCCTAACATCTTGACAGATGGGCGTGGACGGTCATCTACCATTCAGTGAGGGTGATGGCAGCGGTCCTGTCCAAGGAAATTGTATCCATCATCGAGATCTGAAGACCTTGAATGTGAGCTCCTGATTTGGCATGATTGCATTTGGCTGGAGACGCCCGACGAGATGGCCATGCTAATTGCCTATCAGGGATTTGGTGGATTACATCAATAGCGAACAATCTACCGCATCTTTTGCCTCGTCTCAATGTCTAGCCCTACCTCGCTATTACCTACATTTACGGGACCAACAATCTCGCGGGTGTGCATTACACGATTAACTTGTTTCTACTGACAAATGTCAACATCGTCTTTGTCGTTTATGCGAGGCATCTTGATGTTGCTTATACAAGCACCTGATTGCTAGACATTGATATATTACACATGTCTTATACAAAGTTTGCTCCAGAGTCTTATATAGCATCCGACGGCCTGGACGTTGGCCTTGGCATGTTCCCCGATATGAGAGTAGAGAATCTACCGTCATGCCCAACACAGCCGACATGGCTTCTGATATTCCCACAGTCGCACCTTCAACAAAGCCAGAGTCGTCAGAAATCACCCCCTACGAGTCTTCAAGTCGACAAGGATTTCGTTGTTCTCCAAGCACCGAAGAGAAATACCAGTCTCCAGTTCGAACTTCAAGCTTTCATCAGAAATACCAGCCCCCAAGTATTGAAAGATGTAATGGATAGCTCACAAAAAATCAGCAATGTGAAAGGGGGACAGCTCCCTAACTCAACCACGCCGTCTCGCAAGCCACAGCGATATCAGAAAGGAGGTCCTATACCTTCACGATACCCAGTTTCCCTACACAAGAAGTCCAGATACATATCTATAATCAAGGCACTCAAGGTTAGACACGGCTCAAGAACATCGGACCTGAGATCTACCTAGATCGCCGCAGCATATCCCCCTTACCCAAGGCTCGTTCGTCCTCATCAGTGGCTGTCTGAGGAGTGTCTGGCCATAGAAAAATGAATTACTCTAGGCGATTCCATCTGGACATTTTGGATACCAGCCACGGCTTATTGAACCAGTTCCGTTGGCATCAGCTTCATGAGGGACTGTACGCGGATGGTGTCTTGGTGACGGCAATAAGAGCGTGGGTTAGATGGCAAGTGTCTTTTCCGAGAACATTGGGGGTGTTCTTATAAATGAAGCGCTGCTGTGGGTTATATATTGCGAAAGATGGGGAAATGACTTACACGGAGATGCTACGACGGTCACATATAGCAACTGTATTGTAGTTTTTCATCTCAACCCCGAATCAATAATTGTTCTACACTACCTAGACGAGGATCATTCACTCATAATTAACACCAGTTATTATATTTGAACCTGATTTTGTTTTCATGTAATACCTGCGCCCCAATGCTTCATTCCCGGGTACGTCATCCGCACTCCCATAGCTCTCGTTAGCTCGCATAGCTCCCACCTTGAGCTTCATTACTAGTAAGGTACTCGGCAACTGGCGGCAGCACACAGTAACACCAAAAAGGCCGGATTCAGAAACAGGGAAATAAAGTTGGGCCACAGCACGTAGGTATCTGAGAATCGTCAAATAAGTATCATCTGGAAAACAAGGGAAAGCAAAAGGATCCCGAATGAGACAAGTGAACCTTGGTCACGTGGATCTGAGGCCTGTCATTTGGCATCTCGCCTCACGGCCTAAACCGGCTTCTACCTACATGCACCCAGGGCTTTGTTTACATCACCGCCCCGGGAGCTGAACATTGCCAGCTCCAAGCGACATCTGCACAATGCATTGGGCTTCAGCTACTGCGATTGCCTTTCCGGCGCTGCTGGCACTCTGCGCAGGCCAGCAGCAGCAGCAGCAGCAGCAGCAGCCGCTCTCTGAAGTCGGCCACTCCGGCTCATCGCATCCGCCGCATGCCAGTGCAGACGCTCCGTCTTACCGAGACGAGCTGCTCCAGCTGCTTGAGGCGCTGGTCTCAACCCCATCTGCCAACGGACAGGAAAACGAAGTCGGCCAGTTCCTCGTCGACTACCTGCAGCAAGCCCAATACCAGGTGGACATCCAGTTTGTCCCTCCGCCAAAGGACCATCCGGATGTGCCCGACCGGTTCAACGTCCTGGCGTGGCGCGGCGACAGGAAGCCCAGCTACAAGGCGCTGGTGACGAGCCACATCGACGTGGTCCCTCCGCACATTCCGTGGGAGATCCAGGGCGGCGAGATCTCCAAGAAGACAATCATCAAGGGCCGCGGCACGACGGACGCCAAAGGCAGCGTTGCCACCCAGATCGTGGCGGTGAACCACTTGCTCTCCACAAACAGCAACGTCAACCCCGAGGATCTCATCCTGCTCTTTGTCGTCGGGGAGGAGACGACTGGCGACGGCATGAGGCTGTTCAGCGACTCGCTCAAGCACATGGACCCGCCGCTTTCCTTCGACTCGGCCATCTTCGGCGAGCCTACGGAGAACAAGCTGGCGTGCGGCCACAAGGGCGCCCTCTTCTGCAGTGCCGTGGCCAAGGGCAAGGATGCCCACAGTGGCTACCCCGAGATGGGCAAGTCGGCTAACGAGCTGATGATTCGGGCCATGGGCAAGATCCTTGACACGGATCTCGGGTCTAGTCCGCTCTTTGGCAACACCACGTTCAATGTCGGCCGGTTTGACGGCGGCGTGGCTGCGAATGTGATCCCGGCACAGGCTTTCGTGGATCTTGCGGCCCGGGTCGCCGTTGGATCCGAAAGGCAGGGCCACAGGGTTGTGCAGCAGAAGATTGCGGATATCCTGAAGGAGACTGATGAGGATGCCTTTACCTTGGAGTGTACGCACGGATATGGGCCGTATGAGTGCAACTGTGATGTTGAAGGTGAGTTCCTTGATGGCAACGCGTTGGAGAGCATTATCTGACCTGTAGCAGGATTTGAGCCAACCATCGTCAACTACGGCACTGACATTCCCAACTTGGATGCTGACTATGTTCGTTATCTGTATGGGCCGGGCAGCATCCTCGTGGCTCACGGTGATCACGAGTACATCACTGTCGGCGACCTGGAGAAGGCGGTCGAAGACTACCAGAAGCTCATTCTTCACGCGCTCAGCCAGTAAGGGGTTTGAGTGTTGAAATTAATTTTTCATTTGGATATTGAATGCTCTGAAATGATTATATCGTGACGCTGTGCTCTAACTCTGGTCTTTTCCAGCGTGATGGCATGTTAAATGCCTCTATTTACTCCCTCTCTTATCTTTCCAGCCCTTTTTCTTTTCATCTATTTTCCACGTCTTTTTTAACCAACCACCTTTGCCCATCGCTCAGGCAGAATCTGGCTAAAATCAAAAGTGCCATCAGGGCCCTTCTCAACAGCACCCTTCTCCGTCACAACCACATCGATGAACTCTGCAGGAGTCACATCAAACGCAGGATTCCAGACATCGATTCGCTGATCCGCCGTCGCCACGCGCACCTTGTTGTTTCCATCAACGCGACCATCGGCTCCAACGACGGCACCGGAGATTTGCGTCAACTCTTCCCTCTTACGCTCCTCGATCTTGATCCCGTCGCCAGTCTCGGTCTCCAGGTCGATGCTCGTCGTGGGGGCGGCAACGATGAACTTGATGCCGTGGTGCTTGGCCAGGACAGCCAGCTGGTAGGTGCCAATCTTGTTGGCAGTGTCGCCGTTGCGGACGACGCGATCAGCACCCACAATGACGGCCGCGATGTTGTTCTCTGCCTTTTTCGTTCGGAAGAGAGCAGCGGCCATGGAGTCTGTGATGAGCGTGCTAGGGATGCCCTCGTGGACGAGCTCAAACGCCGTCAGTCGGCTGCCCTGGTTGTAGGGCCGCGTCTCGGTGCAGAAGGCGTGCTTCAGGTATCCCTTGGACTGGAGGGTGCGAATGATTCCGAGCGCCGTTCCATGGCCGGAGGTGGCGAGCGCACCGGTATTGCAGTGCGTCAGGACGGAGATCTTGTGGTCGGGCGAGGCGCCGGCCCTTGCCTGGAGCCATTGTGCGCCGTGCTCGCCTATCGACAGGTTGCTCTGCAGGTCCTTTTCGAATATCCTCTCCGCCTCTTCAATGAACGCCTGCACGATGGCGTCCTTGCCCTTGCCCTCGGCCGTTCGGATTGTCGCTTTGAGCTGGTTGATGGCGTTGGTCAGATCGACGGCCGTTGGTCTGCTCTCCTTGAGGTAATCCAATGCCTCATCGATTTGTGCAATGACCTCGCCGTCTGAAGTGCCCGCGATGGAGTTGTTGTGCAATTCGACGGCGAGCCCCAGACTGGCCACGATGGCAATGGCCGGAGCGCCTCGCACTCGCATGGTGGCGATGCTGTCAAAGGCCTCTTGTCGGGTTGAGACGGTGTCGTAGTGGAATTCGTGGGGGAGAAGCAGCTGGTCCAGGACCTCGAGCTTGCCTCGCTGGTATTTGACAGCCTGCAGGAGCGACATTTTGATGCGGAATTTGGATCGAATTAATCTAGGTTGGCGATTGAGGGCGGCTTGATGAATCTTTGAACTTTTTTTTTTACATGAAAGTCTCTTGATGCAGATGCAGATGCAGATGCAGATGCAGATGCCCCTCCATTCGGAATTCTGCCGCGCCCCTCCTCCAGTAACGTGCGCTGAAACCGCCACTATGGACCCTTGGAATGCGCCTGTGATTGACTTTGGCCTGCAGTTGTATTTTCGGCCTTTCCACCTTCTTAGATGATTCAAATGCGATCTATGTGTTTTCCAACTACTCGTAGTATATTAAAAATCCATTTGATAATTGTTACCATCTCCTCTCTGGTTGCTTCATATATCAAAAGAAACGAGACCACGCTCACTTACAGCACTTGAAAAGGCGTCATCGCCTGTAAAGGCCGTCTCACCGCCCAGCCGCGGAGTAACACAAATTCCGGCCAGTGGAAGCTCCCCCCCGCAGCCATTGGCAGCTCGCGCGCCTCCAGTCAGGGGTCACCCATGTCAGTGATGCACCTCGACCGTTGCGGCCAGCTCTTCTGTCGCATCGACGCTCGACACGCTCTCCGGCGGTCGACAATGCTCGAGATTGAGACAAGCTGGAGGCCATGGATCAGCAGACGTCGACGTCAACGGTAACAGGTAAGAGGAGGGTCGAGGGGAAGGATCAAAGGCGTTGTTCGCAGCTTTGGGATTCTCGGAGCTTGAGATTGTTGAGTCGGTCCAGCTAATTCGAGTGGCATGCAACCACCCGCGCAGTCGAGTACTTCGATCCCCACGATGTGTTCAAGCTCCTCGCCCCGGGGCTCGTCCCGCGGCTGCCCCTTCACAACCTCAACTGGCAGTCCCACTCCGGGCCGCTGAGGTCCATCGACACGCTGCATGTCGAGCTGATCCGCGGCAATCTCGAGGTGCCAGAGGCCACCCTGTCGCCGTCAGGGCGGCGCTCGGGCAGCATCTCGCGGGGGTCCGACGGCTTGCGGTCTCGCAGTGTTAGTGTCTCTACGGAATCCGGACGAGCGCCGCCCTCGCTTCGATCAAAGGCCAGCGGGAATCTGCGGCGACACCAGATCCCGGGGCTGCGCCGCACGCCGTATCTGAAGATGCTGCTGGTCCGGTGCGATGACAACGACTCCTACAAGAACTCGGTGCGAGCCGAGGTGCGCGAGTGGGTCAAGGTGCACACGACGCCCGCGAGTACATCGAAGAAAGGGAGCGGCCAGGAGAATCACGATGCCTTTGAATGGCTCATTGTCCATGTTGTCATACCCAACACGGTGGCTTCGACCCAGCCGAGAAGCAGCGGGAGGTCAGATTCGGCGGAGAAGAGCACAGCATCCCGATGGCGCCCTGGGACGACCCCCTTGCTGGAGAAGCTCCGAGCAGACTTCAACGCCACCACCAAGGGATCCCAGGACCACGTCGCGCAGATAAGGATCGGGATCAATGATGTGCCGTACGACCTCTTGCCCAGGGTTGTTCCAGCGGTGCCCACAGGCTACACGGAAACGGAACTCGACGCCGAGAACGCCTGGAATGACTTGATCGCAAAGATGAAGAGCCTCATCCTGGCCTCGTTTGACATGCGAGTGACCCAGTACGAGGAGGACATTCGGGAAAAGGACGCCCAGCGAACTCTGCCCGGCTGGAACTTTTGCACCTTTTTCATTCTCAAAGAAGGACTAGCGAGGGGGTTCGAGAGCGTTGGGCTCGTGGAGGATGCTTTGGTTGGGTATGATGAGCTCAGCGTTGGACTGGACACGATTCTTCACGAGCAGCTCGAATCGGGCCAGCCGGAGAGGCATGGTGGTGAAATGCTTGCTTATACGGAAGGGCTCAGGGAAATGGCCGAGAAAGCACTCGAAATCACAGCCGAATACAGCAGTGATGGTGGCAGCGATGCCGAGTCCAAGACACTCAAGGCCAAGGGACCCAACTTTGACCAGATAGCCATAAGCTCGACAGCAAAGGCCTACCGAGACATGATTCTGGCGAACAAGGTGTCGGTATTCGACTTCAGATGCTACATCTTTTCCCGCCAGATCGCATTGCTGCTGAGGCTGGGCCATGCGCTCTCGTCCAAAGAAGAGCTCATAGCCATGCTGAAGAGCCAGCAGGAGTCTATCCTCTACGGCGAAGCACCCCTGGCACCGCCGCCGCCAAATCACAAGGACGAGCCGGAGAACCTCACCACGTTTGCAGAGATATGTCAGCGGACACTGCAATTCATCCCATCGGTGTCTCAGATACTGCGGCGAGATGTGATTCTGGGATTAACAGCCAGTAAGACACCGAGTCGCAAACCACAAAAACTGAGCCCCTTGGTGGAAGAAACAGTCGACAACATGGTGGCTTCATTTGCCTTTTCAGTTGCCCAGCAAATCCTCGCTCAAACCTCGACGAAAGCTCTGCCGATTCCGCCATCCTCCTTGTCATATGGGGACGGACTGGAGCAGAAGACCTCCATCCCAGAGCCCAAGACTATGATTCACCCAGCTCGGAACTCATCACTTTCTCCGAGAAGCGGCATTCCACCCACTCCGCTCAGCCCCGGCTTCTTTCCTGGGCCCGGCAGGAAATTCCCGACAGACGAGGATGCTCAGGGCACTAAAACGTTTGTGAAGAATGGCTTGGAGGATTTGGCAGCGCGGCGGGCTGAGCTGTACATGCTTTCCAGAAGCATCCTTTCGAGCCTTGGTAAGAAGCGTGGCTGGAGCGACGGCTGGGACGAAGCTCCCTTGGTTGGAGGAATTGGCTTCGACAACATGGAGGATGTCGACCTGAACGACGATGACAGGGCCGACGACGATGGTGAAGGTGACGAGGGTGACGCTTCTACCTCGTCTAAGGAGACATACACCCCCTCGATGGCCGGTATCGACAATCCCGTGCTACGGACGGCCATTGACAACACCGATGACTTCTATCGCCTGTATGAAATACTCACGGATAAAGCCATGCGACACTTCACGGTGGCGAACCATGACCATGCGGTTCACTCGAGCATGGCAGATTTAGCCGTCTTGAAGGTTCACTTGAAGGACTACAAGGCTGCCTCGTCCTACTTTTCGCTCACCACTCCCTTCTTCGGCGAAAGTGGTTGGAGCCTGCTGGAGCTGTCTATGCTCATCATGTACTGCCAATGCCTGGATGAGATCAATCCAAAGGGCGAACATGTCGGCGTTGCCCTGAAGCTGCTGACCAAGTACTGCGCTGCCGAGAAGGAACGGCTGCAGAAGAAGTCGGGCTTGATCCGCTTCTCGCAGAGCAAGACGTATCCCGAAGCTTGGCCCGTCACTGGCATCGTCGAGAAGCTCACTCGTCTAGCCAGATCACTCTCCAAGGAGGTCAAAGTTCCGCTGGAGAACTTCCTCATGGATGTTGAGTTGGATGGCTTTCCGGTGTACGACGACAACCAAGACGGCTGCTCGCTGAATATCAGTCTCAGGAGCTTGCTGCCAGAAGAAATCTCCTTTGACTCTGCAAGGTTGCGAATCACGGCTGTCGACGAAGGGCCAAGCAGAGAACGGCTCTTCGAGGCGGCAGCAGGCTCACCAATCATCCTGAAACCTGGCAAGAACAAGATACGAGTGAGCTGCCGAGTAAGTTCAAGCTGGCCTATGATACTCGTGGGAAAGGACTAACATGATCCCAGTCTGTGGTTTCGGGACGCTACAGGATCGACCGCCTTGTCCTCTCCACCAAGAATCTCGTCTTGCACTTTGAGCGGGATGTCAAGAACGCGTCAAGTAGCACCACGGACATATTCAAGCATGCGGACGTTATGCTCTTCCAGCGCGCGAGCGCGTTTGACTTTTCCATGTGTGCCACGAAGCAAACGTCGCTTGACAAGAACAATTCCATCGACTTGGTCATACACACCGGATGGAACGCTCTCAAGAAATGCGAGATCCGAGTGAAGCCAGCAACTGGGGGCTTGCGCTTCCTGACTACGGAAGCGGCGTTTGTGGACTCGTCGATGCAGTTTGCAAAGCCTCCCGAGGCTGGAGTCTTTCACATGGACGCCATTGGTGCGAACGAGGTGGTCACCATACGATTCCCATACTCGGTGGAGCAAGATGTGGCAGACATTTTTGCCAAAATCGAAGCTACGTATATTACAGAAGCCGACGAGACATTCTCCCTGGCCAAATCCGTGGCAGTCCACGTGGCTCTGGCTCTGGGCGTCAATGTTCAGGACGTCTTCAAGCACGAAGCGCTCTTTTCCCGGTTCAATGTGTCGACAGCCTCCGCCAGCCCTCTGCGGCTCTACAAGAGCGAGCTCCTCAAGTCGGAGCTCTTCGACTCTGTGTTTGGAGTGCCCTCCAGCAGCCCTGTCTTTATATTTCCGAAGCAACCAGCGAGCCTGCTGTACAAGGTGAAGAGAATTCCAGGGGCCAAGGCGGGCAAAAGGGGTGGTAGGACCATGTACCTGAAGCTCGATTACACCTCACTGGAAGCTGAGATGGAAGAGCTGGTCAGGCGGTCTCTAACGGAGGCCTTGGAGACAACGAGCCTGACGCAATACACGAAGCATGTGGTGGCAACGGCCTGGCGCGAGCTCAAGTCCAAGATGGTGCCGCGAGACCTGGAACAAGCTACTCTGATGGGAGAGATGATGACCACCAGCTTGAGGGATGTGGTGTGGGAGAGGCACTTTGCAGGGATCGGAGGAGCGCCTGGGGTTGGCGAGCGTGCGGCCGAAGAGCTGTCAGCCTTTCTACGAAGCTGGCAGAAGGCCAACGGCCGTCTCGTCATTCCACGAGAAGGCATAGTCGAGCCGTCGTCGATCCTCATCCCCGTGGAAATTCCAGCCTTACCCGTGCTGCACACGGCAGATATCCGGCTGCAGAGCTCAATTCCCAGTCCCGTCAAGGACAGCACCAGCGCAGGGCTGCCAACGGTGTGCACGAACCAGATGCTGCCAGCGACGCTGCACCTCAAGTGGACGCGGATCTGGGACGCGGACGCGGCAGCGCGCAGCGACCAAGAGTTTAGCTATGAGGTCACGGCGCCCGCAGACACCTGGCTACTGGGCGGCCGGCGGAAGGGCCACTTTGTGATCCCCGGCCCGTCGGCGTCATCGCCGGCGGAGACGATGACGTCTTCGGCAGCGACGGAGGCTGAGATCCCGCTCATCATGATTCCGCTGCGGGAGGGCTGGCTGCCGTATCCGCTGGTCGAGATTAGAGAGGTGGTGAATGCGGACGGGGATGGAGGAGGAGGGGCAGGAGCAGGTGCAGGAGCAGGAGCAGGAGGGCAGGCGACGGCGTTGGGATGCGAGGTCGATTTGCGGAATCTGGGCGAGACGGTGCGCGTGGTGGGAGACAGGAGCGGCATGACGGTGAGCCTGGACGCGAGCGGGCCGGGGGGAGGGCCGCTGGTGTTTGAGAGCGAGCGGCTACCTGGCTTCAGGGGCAAGATAATCGAGTGATGGCATCATGCGATGTTGATCCGCAGGGGTTTCAAAACTGGCTGCTGCAAGTTGGCGAGATACAACATAGATAGAATTGGAGGGCACATGTACTCGTATCACTGATATAGATGGCTTCTTACGGACTGTACTCATACATTACACAAGACTACATGCCCGTGATGGCAAGCTTCCTGACGTCGTTTGTTGCTGCTCACTGCGGTGATGCAGGTTGCGCGCTATTTCACGGACCTCTTCCGTCCCAACGAGCCGGTGTTCCAGTACCTATGTTAGGGATCTTCACAACAATACAAATTTCGCAGCGTTACGCGCCCAACGGATCTCACAGAAGGGCGAGAGGGTTTTCTGCCATCACCTGCAGATCAAAGGACGTACTGTACGGGATAGTAATCGTCCAACAAGGAGAAAATAGGTCGGAAGGAAAAAACAAAAAGGGAGCGATAAGAAAAGCTTCTGTTTTACTTTCAGTTTTATCAGGGCTTGCCTCGGAAACGCTTCACTGTTAGCTGATCGGCGCTCCGTGCGCTTATACGAGTACTGGTGCCAGTCCTTTTGTGTTTTGGTGTTGATGAAACGGCAAGAGTGTTGGTATTATTACCAAGGGGGATGATTGACACTTTACTTACGTACGTATTTACTGTATGTATGTATGTATGTATGTGTGCGTATATCTGGTGTACAGGGCTGATGATCATCTTGGGATTTTTCCCTTTTGGCTTTGAAGAGTGGTTGCAATTACAACGAAGCCGATGGCACTGTATGTACATACAATTCGAGAGCGCGCCCCTTTCCACTGCGTACGTGAGGTATAATAGCTAGAATATTCTTGTAGTAATAACACGAACCCAGTACTAGATGTCTTTAAACAATGGAAGTGTTTGTCTTGCAATCGATGCGTGATGGCTCTTAAACGGCAAAAAGGGAAACCAACACATGGAACTGCGGAAAGGGGAATCACCACCACTATGACCTTGACCTTGTCCCAAGAAAGATGCATGCATGCATGCATGCATACTACTGTAGCTTCTACATACATAGCTAGCGACCTAGCTACGGTATGGAGAGAAGGAGAAGCGAAAGTGTGGGGAAATGAACCTTGTAGATAGTAGACAGCTTTTTCTGTCGAGTATCACATTCCTTCTCGCTCGGAGCTTTGGGGGGAGGGTCGGGAGTTGTTACGTACATACATGTACGTACGAGTAGCTCTGTGCCCTCCCTCCTTGGCTCATTTGGGGGAGATGCATAAGTGTCTTGATGTATGTAGGATGGAAGTCTATTTCAGAACGGTGTGAAGCAGTGATTGGATGATTGACTCGTCTTTGGTTGACTTTTGGGAGCGTTGTTTGGCTCGCTGTGGGAGGGCTGTTGCATATGCGTGGCGTCGGGTGTTGCATGTCGGTTAATGGGCATGTATGTAGACTGTGCTGGTTATAATCACTCTGTGATGCAGGTGTTTTTTGGCTGGACTCACGGAAACGCTCGTGTAAGTCCGCCTTCAGTTACCTTACCTAGCGTCTAATGGATGCTTCTCTGGTTCTCGAGTGTTGGAGTGATATGACAGGTATCTAGTATACGGCACAGTGTCACAGTCAATGCATCGGGAACTTGTTTGTTTACTTTCCTTTTTTTTTTCTCATCGTATCGACTCAGATCACTTCCTGTAAGAGGCAACGACTCTCGCAGTCCACCAAAAGAATGGCGCGGGCCAAGAGATCCATTACTTGCGTCAAAAGGCCACACCTTCAGCTCTTCCTAGAATATATACATACTAGTACTACCTACCCACACAAGCTTCCAAGGTTGCCATTCGTCCCCCCCTTAAACAATAAAGATCGGAACGCTAATCCTCTAGTTCTTCTCACGCAAGGTACACAGTAAAGCCGTTGCAAAAGCTACCTAGCTACCAACAACCGACCGACCCAAGTTTGAGCAGGATTGGGTGCTCCGTATCCTATAGTGTACCTAGGTACTGTGCATTACGCCATTATAACAGGGGAGTTTGCGGTTCAGTCATTGTTTCTTTCTCCCCCTTGAGTCTTTTCTTCCGAGACAATGCACGGGCTTTGCATTCGGTTCTGGTCATGCGGGGACGCGGGAGGGAGAGGTGCAGCATCGGGAGACAGGCGAGAGAAGGGAGAGTGCTGGAAAGATGAAGCTGGATGGTGGAAATTCGGTATGTGTTTTTAGTTGGGGGATTCACGATAGATGGCATTTTGGGGACAACAATGAGCATTGGAAAAAAAAAAAAACAGAGACATTGAATGACTCGAACAATTCCACAACTCTGACAATCGAAACCTTTATTCTTTGATGAGTGCAATATCACCATTATACACATGCCAGAAGCACTCTTGATCGAAATCTACTTTAACGAGATAAACTGCAGCAGAGGCAGGCAGATTCCACGCAAAAGCAGCCTCAACTTCATCAACCACGCACACACTCACCATCATACCCTTACATCAAGTGCCTATCCAAATGACCAAAATAAAGGCGCCCTACTACTCGTCACATCCCGCGTGGCGCCTCAATTGCCGAATCGAAACTACTACAAAACCCACCAGAATCCGCCACACCCCATCTACCTACCTACCTAGTAATCAAAGACCCCCCCAAGCACAGCACTAACACTGCTTTTCCAGAAGAAGCCACCACCACCACCACCACTAAAAAAAAACTAAATGAGGCGAAAAAGAACCGCCTGAGGATGATGAAATCGACGTCATATGTTCCCTCCTATATTTCGTCATCAAGGCTTTGATCTTCATCAGTCAGGCGATTTTCATCCTCCATTAAGGAATAAAGACAGAAGGCATTGTTGGGTGAAGGTCAAGCAAAGGGCTTCTTTGGGGGAAAAAAAATAAGCATACTGTGTTTGAAAGTACCTGCATGCACCGAACCTCTTTCGAGAAGCCTCCAAAGAAAGAATGACAGATATTACGCGTTCAAACTTCTACAGTAGGTACCTTATGATGAGCTATGCGTAAAGTAATACCTGATAAATATACCACACGTTAACCACTCTTTTTTTTTCCACCTTCTGAAATAGAACAAAGAGAGCTAATAGGAAAAAAACAAAAAAGACCCCTCTGACATCGGAGCCAGGTCCGGGCCCGGACTTTACACTCTCAACTTCACCTACAAACTACCCAACAACACTCACCAAAAACTACTTACCTACCTGTGCTCTCCATGTACTGTAGTCAATTCCAGTAATCAAACCATTCAAACCACTGTAACCCCTTCTCCTCGACATCTCTTCACCACGCCAGGGGAGAAAAACACCTTCAGCAACCCCCTACCGCCTCACCTAACCCAAACATCCCTACAACCAACACACACAACTCCCATACTTCATACTTCATACATCATACATCACACATACCTAACCTCCACAAAAAGCTCCCAGCCAACCCACCCTCTCCAACCCCTTAACCGATCAAACAAAAAACCCAAAAAAAACCAAAACAAAAGCATAAAGGCCAACACCCACAGAATCGAACAGAAATCTGACAAGTCAACTCCCTCTTCCTTCCCAACGCAACAACAAATGCCGGCAGTCGCACCGTTGTGGAACCCCCCCTTGATCCCTGCTGGAAAAAAAACCCCCCATCCCATCCCATAGGAACACATCAGAGCAGAAGCCCCCTTCTTTTTCTTCTGTATCAAATCATAATTATTGGTACCGAAACCTTGCGTACTGTATATCCGTCATATTGACGGGGGGGGGGGGCCTTCCGTGTTCCCAAAACCACACTCACGGAACCCCCGTCCATGTAGGTATGCATGCTACCCTACTGGTATCGAATCCTGATCCGTCCTACCGAGAGCTTCAACATCCTTGACATGTCTTCCCTCCTCCTCAGTGGCAAGCATGACATCAGTCTTCCCCCCCCATATCGTTTCCTCTCCGTAGTTTGCTTCCAATCGTTTCCGACGTGTTGCTGCGTATTGTACAAGCAACCACAATCACTTGTGTCAGAAAAAAAGGCAATGTGAATGACTTCGTGTTCTTGACTGTCGACACCATGGTCGCGCAATAGCCTAAGCCCCTATTCCTCTGTACAACTGTCCTGCATTTGTTTTCGATTTTGTTTCTTTTGGTTCCCCCTTTCCTCCCTGACCTGCCCATACCCGTCTACTCACTGCTCCATGCAAAGCTAAGAAAGAAACAAAACACAAACAAAAGATCCCAGACCCTTGAGCAGAACCTGCTCCTTGAACGCCTGATAGATATGCTCACTATAAACCCCCATCCAGAGGTGAGCGCCTGTAAGAATTGTAGCAATAGAAACAAGACAAACACACAGCGGCCGAGAGTTGTAGAAAAAGAACTGGTAGAAAAGAAAAAAAGGACAAGGAAAGAATTCGCAAACAAGACGCCCCATGCAATGACAATGCTGCCACCAAGGCTGTTGGCGCTCATAAACGTTGCTCAAAATCCCACGGGCTGAAGCGTAATATACAGTGAACGTCGCACCTGCACGAACTTCGTGATGCTCGTAACAAGGAAGAGAAGAGAAAAGGAGAAGACGAAAAGGAAAACCATGTGGTTCGTGGCGGAAAGCGCAAAAATGTTCCAAAGGTTGGGTATCATGAGCCCCCCTGCCCCTCTTCTCCTCGAGGGGGGCTCGGAGCGGCGCCGATAAGTCCAATGCTCCTTTTTTTGTTTTGTAACAAGACTGAGAAAGAAACGGTGATTGAAGCGCTGCCAACTCGGTGGCGCGATGAATGAAACTGGCCCGCGTGTTGTAGGTTCAGAGGTCGAAATCTAATTTGCCGGTATATGAGGGTTGATGCTTGCATCCATGATGCGTCTCAAGCAGTAGTCTTGTCCATGCTGACTGGTGGGGTCGTCACCATGAGTCAACTGGGAACCGCCTGTATAGGATTTTTCTGTTGTTGAAGACCCAAGGGGGGGGTGGAAGGATGCGCTGTTCGCTTGTTCTGCAGGGAGGCTGCTTTATTTCTTGCCCCGGCTGCCCGTGGCCGTAATCTTGCTGGTGCTCATCAAATCGCCAATGTACTTCTGGAGGAACTTGTTGTTGTTGTCGAGCTTGTCGTGCTCTTCCCGCACAGCCTCGATACGGTTGAAGATGGTGAGGAGCGACTCCTGCAAGAGCTTGGCGTGCCTGCATACGATGGCGGTTAGTTGTTGCAATTCTCCCCAAGTAGTCAAACAGCGTGGACTCACTTTCTCAACTCCTCGCGCGCCTCCTTGCCCAGCTTGTCGAGGTCTTCGTTGGTCCTTCGAGGACTCATGGCTCGGACGTCGTCTGGTCCAAAGTGCGAGTCAACAGGGCCGACGGCTGAGCTGTCGCGAGGGACGACCAAGGGGCCGCTGCTTTTTCGACTCGGAAGGCGAGGGCGGGTAGGAATGGGCTGGTGGATGATGGGCTCGTTCTGGTCAGAAGGAGTTGTGGAAACAGACGAGTCGGAGCGCTCAATGGGGTGGACGTGGCTGGCAGAGCCGATCGAATGGCTATCGTGTTCGTCGGACATGGTGGATAGAAGGGGGTGGGACTGATTAGGCGAAGAAGAAGCGGGTTGTTGAAAGGACAACTAGTGTGCTTTGGCGTCTTGTCGCCAATGAATGATAGCTGGGAGAGTTTGTCGGCTGCCCAAGCGTCGTGGACTGCTGCAAGTATGAAGCTGCAGAAGACTCTCGGGGTTACCGACGATGCTGTTTCGGTAGAAGTGAAGGTGAGGAGGAGCTTCGAGGGTGGTCGACGAGTGTCTCGTGCGGTGTGTCGGACGTCGGTTTATCGTCTGGTCTGGTCTAGTGTCTTTTTTTTTTTTCTTTTGTAGTTTGATGTCGGCAAGTCTGTCGTCTAAACAATCCGTCGCTGCCCAGGAATGAGTCTTTTTTAGATCCTGGTTAATGCCTGTTGTTCTCAACCTTGCTATGCCCAACGTGGGTGCAGGCACGGGAGGAAGTACTAATGTGCGACCGAGCTGGTTGAGGAGAGGCAGCGACCGTCAAGCTCCGTTGCGAGAGGACAAGGAGATGGGAAATGCACAGCGCAACTGGGCGTAAAGAAAGTGGGAGAGAGAAAGGGTGACGGGAGGAAAATGCTCTGAGCGGGCGAAATGGAGTTGGAAGAGAAGCAAGTTGCAGTCAGCCAAGTGGCGACGGAGAAACTCGGTGGGAGGCTTCTTTAAAAAAAGAAAAAAAGGGAAGAAGGGAAGAAGGGAAGAAAAGAGAAGAAAAAAAAAAACAAGAGCAAGCTGTGACGAGGATCGGCCGGGGGTCCGAGGAGTCGAGGGTCGAGGGTCGAGCGAGGGTCGAGGGCACAGAAGGGTGGTGATTTGTGTGTGCGAACCCCTCGTGACAAGTCAAGTGCAAACGGGACGAAAATGGGCCTCTTGGTCTGTTTCGGCGGCTCTTCAGTCAGCGTGGAGTTGCGTCGATGCGCTGGCGACTGGGAAATGTGGAATGCGGACGCAGATGTCGAGTGTGAACAGGCAGAAATGGGAGGGAAAATGGTTTAATGGACACGCCGCCGTCTGTGTAGGTTGTTAAACGGATGGAGGTGGATGGATGGATTGGATAGGATGTACCTCCTCGTGTGTGCGTGCAGACTGTGATACTGTACGGACAAGTACATACATACAACTACAGGCATTGGCCGGCGGTGGAGAGGACGGAGAGAGACGGTGGGTAAGGCAACATGAATGGAGGCCACGAGCTAAGGTACGGCAGAATAGAGGGTTAAGATGGGCGAGGCGAGGCAGAAACTCACAGCTGGAGCAGGCCGGCGCGCGCTGAATCAGGCAAGCCGCGGGTCTGTTTAGCGGTCAGCGCCCCCCGAAGCTGGTGATGATGATCTGCTGTAGCGTCCCGGTAGCGCTCAGAGGGTGCCGTAGGCCGGACACTCGGGGGTCTCTCTAGGTAGCTGGAGATAGTGAGGTGAGGTGTGGTTCTGCCGGTGCAGCGCTGTGCTGTGCTGTGCTGTGCTGTGCTGTTCTCAGTGCTGTGCTGAGGTGTGCTGTCTGGTGCTGCGTGACGCTGGGTCCGGTGTCAGGCAGATCGTGCCGGGATGGAGAGGGTAAGGTATTACCATCAGGTATGGATGACTACCTAGGTAGGTATGTACAGCACAGTCAAGAGACCTCAAGTTTCCAGCGTCGATTGCCGTAGGTACCCAAAGCTACCGCTAGCACTACAGTAGTGTCGACGTCTTACTTTTTCGTGTGTGCCCGTTGGTTCCAGTCGGCGTGACGATCTCCGAAGCGTCTCTCCAGCGCAGCTCGCGAATCGCGGGAGCAGAAAGAGATTGGAGGCTACAGTACTGTATGTATGTACGTATCGTACAAGCAGAAGCAGAAGCAGAAGCAGACACGGGCACAGACACACAGGGCAGACGGTCCGAGATGGCACTAGGATGCTGGCCAGCCAAAGGGGGGCTTGAGTGTGTCCTGTTGCGGCAATAATAACAACAGTTGTTTTCCTCTTCCTTTGCTTTTTTCCTTCCTCTTATTCTCTGTCTCGTCCTGCTTCTCCCGGGCCTTGGGGGGGGACGGGATGGACGAGAAGGGGGGGTTTTGTTGACGCTTTGATTCGAGGGCTTGGTGTGGGATGCGGCAGCTCGTGGGACTCGACAATGTACTTGTAGCTCGACCAAGCAAGGGCTTGTTGGAGTTGTCTGTCTGTCTGTCTGTGTCCCAGTCAGTCTCTGTATCATGTCCGAGTACAGTATGGGAACACAAGCAGCAGAGAGGAAAAGATTCTCGCCGACCCGCTCTGCTGCTCTCCTAGTGGGCGGTCGCTGACAAGGGACGTCGTCGGGATCGCTGTTCCGCATACTGTCCTGGATCTATGTATCTTGACACAGGAGAGCTCAACACAGCTTCAATCACTTGTTCAATACATGTACCTGAGCATCAAGCAGTACCTGATACTCGTCTATGCAGCACCCAACGGTCAGAAAAGGGGAGTGTGCTCTTGTCAGATGGTACAAGGACAACCTGCCTAGGTAGCGGGTGCCAGCCGTAGTCTGCAGTATCACAGCTCTGACTGCTTTGAAAAGTGATAACGTGTACCTAGCCAGCCAGCCAGCACCGTCCGCAATGCAGTTCAAGCGGTGAATTGGGAATTTGGGGGGGTGGGGGGAAGGGCATTGGAGCAGAAACGCGGACCAGGGCTCGTGGCTCAAGGGGGACCGGAAAGTTGGGGCCCAGCTTGTGGTAGTGGCTCCCCCATGTCGAGAGGACCCTTTGTGCGAAATGGGTTACGCAAGAGCTTCAGTTGGAGCTTGCATGTAGTAGGTACTTGTTCAAGCACCGGCCAAAATGCGTAGCAATACATACGTACAAGCACTCTTGCGCTCGACAATGTCAGTTCCAACTGCCTTTTGGTGATGCTTGGTGATGTCGTCCTTGTCCTACGTCAAGCTCGCAGTTGGTGGTTACCTCATGCGCGCGCCCCCGACGTGAGGTATGGATCGTATTCTGGGACCCCCGGATTTCCGCATTCTGTAGCAGCCGTCATCATCACCCTATTGTATGATTCCCCATCAAAAACGTCGTTTGCAACGGCCACCGAAACGCTCGATTGCTGCCACGGCATGTATTATCAGCACGCATATTTTTCCTCTACCTAGGTAAGGTACCTACCTCGATGCATGCACGCACTGACACCGGACGGGCTGGCATGCGCAGGTGTGCACGATGTACCCGGTACCGCCAGGACCCTTGCCCGCCCCGTCCCCCCTGCTCCGTTGGCCTGTCCCAATTCCCGCCAAGAAGCGCCCGTGCGAAGGACCCGCCGACAGGTACTGGGTACACGTGCGCTGCAGCAAAGCCCACAACGCGGCAAAAGCCCCAAAGGTACGTACGAGAAGAGAAATGACTGCAGCATCTGCCTCACGCCCTTTCGGTTTCTGCTGCGCTCCTCGTGCATATACCTACCTACATGCCCATTCTTCAAGTGCGCTTGTACACGTAAAAGCTGCAGCCCTCGTGGCTGGATTGGGCGGCTGGGCACGCACAAGACGAGTCAAAACGGAAATAAAAGGGTCGGCGACAGAGGTCGCCAGCATCGAAAACGGACGGCGAGGGTGTGAGGGAGTGCCAGATCGGTCACGTCCCCTTTCACTTTGGCGGGCGGATACACACATGTTTGCCTGAACATGGGATATCCTTGTCCCCCTTGGGTCCATGCTCTCTCGACTAGTAGTACTACTACTACTAGTAGGTCTCTTTTGCTTTTCTGCTATTACTGCTAGTAGTAGTAGCACTGCTCTTTTGCTCCCCACGATGATATGGTGATGGTCGCTCTCGGAGGCGCGAGTCGGCTAGTACTGTTGATCGAATGTTCTTCTGTTTTGCACTCCTCCTTCCCATGCTAGACAGAACAGACCACGCGACGGCGTTGACTAGTATGGCATTTGACGATGCAAATTCCAAAGCTTCAGCTGCGATAGTAGCGCCATGCATCCATCTCATGGGGCCGGAGCAAGTGGGCATCTTCTGCAAGCTAGTGGGAACGAAGTTGACGATGGAAAAGGGCAGAAACGAAGAAGAAGACGAAGAAGAAGGGGACAGAAGAGGCCAGCAAAAGACGAGCACATGGCTCGACTGCTGTCTGTTTCATCTGTCAAGCGTTTTCGGAACGCTGCACGCACATCGGCTTGCGATAAGGCCTTCGTGTGTTCTCCCCCCCGGGGCGCCTTGCATTGATGGACGGACATCAGTCGATGACTCCCGATGGACACATGTGCGCAGACGGAGCCACCGACCAGTCTGACTCGATATTATGTAGTAGGTAGTTTGACAGCTGGTGCCTCATGCTCACCACGGCGACATTGTGATGCGACAAGGAGCTGATGAAATCTCTCGAGTTTCGCAATTAGTCAGTCATTTGGCCATGTCTGCCCTGGCCTGCGTAATAACTACTGGCCTACGATGCTCTGCCATCTGGCGCATATTAGAGATGGACTTGCGGAGCGAAGCTGTCTTACACATCATGTGGTCTGTATATGCGTAGGTACATGTACAGTATCATCTTGGACTGCGATACCTACAAAACAACAAGGAGCAGATACTCCGTACTCCGCACTCGGCACACCTCAAATCGCTGTTGCGCATACGTACGATACAAAACTCATGCCTCCTTCCTCGCACAACAGATCCCATGGATATCAGAATCCGAGGTCGGGTGCCCTCTGTAGAGAGACAGAGAAAAAAGAGGCGTCCCGGCAAGGTCACGCCAAAGCCGCGGTGGCGGGGACCGGCCAATTTTGCAGCACAGAAGTGGTCAATGCCAGTGACGCCATAGCAGAGACCCCTTAACGGATGCCAGCAAAGACACCCACACGGTCCTACCTTAGTAGTGAGGTACAGGTACTGAGTACCGGGGCAGCCCTGCTGGAAGGTCGCCTGTTGCTGCACCTGAGCGAGCCGCTTCCCGCACGGACTGCGGTGGCCACGCGCTGCCCACGTTGTACGGTGCTGTGGCCAATGACGGTGCACTGTGTGGCGGGTAGCAGCAGCCGATGCCAGCAGCCCCCCTCACAGAGCTCGTCACCCGTTCCCCAGGTACTCTGTACTTTTACTGGTGTAAGCACCTCAACTCTGTTACGTCTCCACCACACCAATTTTGCCCTCTCACACATTTCCTCTCGGCAGAGACGTGTACCTACCTTATGTATTGCGAGCTAGGTACCTACTGTATCTACGAGTAATACAAGCTCTGTCCGAGGGTCTCTTTTTGTCTGCACAAGGCGCGCCCACGCTGAGACTTGTACATGATGTATGTACGGAAGACCAGAGGACGGTTGGATTTGATGAGCTGCCATCCATTACAACCACACACAGGACGGTCTTCGCAGCGATCGGCGCCAAGCGTGCGAGTACCGCTACCAGCGCGCAACTGCTTGCCATGCAGCGTTCGGCAGACCCTCGCCAGACGTGATACCTAGTTGTACCTAGATAATCCCTCCGCAGGGTAAGATGAAGAGCAGGCCATGCAAACTCGCAATCCGCCACAGGCTGCGTCTGTGCTTTTGCTGTTATGTACATTGTACATATCTCAAGCTCCCCGACGTCATTTGTGTCAGTCTGGTCTGACTAATCTGGCTGCCCAAGGGTCGTCGGCGGGTAGCCGCACAAGCGACAAGACCAAAGCGACCCGTCTGCATCCTCTCGACTATTACTACCTAGTACTACTTCACCTCTTCCCACTGGTGAAGACACACACACCCAGGGCGAGGACGCCGTCGCGACGAGCTGGCAAAATTTTGCTGCTGCTGCTGCTGCCGCCTCCGCTTTCTGCACGACGCCATGGGCGACGGCGCACACCGGGCAACCGCGGCGTCGCAGCCGGCGATGCTGGTCCATCGATCCATGCCGCGCTGCTTCCGTGATGAAGAAAGAAGGGGGCTTCGGGCGGGGACGCTACGAGCAATGTGTGGACTGGCATTGATGGATGGACTGATGGGAAAGCGAGAGGCCTGAAAGGACGGATATGGATCCCCCTCCATCGTGGCTCTGATGGAGTCCGAAGCAGCGAAAGGCCATGCCTCTCTGGCTCCTCCGCGACCCCTGTCCGTATCTCATCCAACGCTCCTCGGGAAAACGAGCCTTGCCCGGACAGGCAATCTCCCAGAAACTGAGAAATTGAGCTTGACGTCGGCCCCGCCTGATGTCATGGATCGTCCGCCCCTCGTCCAACAGAAATGCGTCAAAGCTGCCTCTCCACCATTCCCGCCCCAACCGCTTCCTCGAGCGCCAAAGTCCTGCGTGACTCGCAAGCCTCCCCCCCTCGGCGACGACGTGAGGTTGTCTCCCCTTGCCTGTACACAGTGTGCTTGGGTCCATCGCACATGCTGCCGGCGTCACAAGCGCTTCTCAGCCAAGCAGGAGGAGTTGCATCCGAAGTCGTGAGGTGCCTTGCCTCGCCTTGCCTCGCCTTGCCTTGCCTTGCCTGCCATGCGATGCGATGCGATGCCATACCATGCCAATGGGAAGTCAAGAGAAACTCAGCTGCTCGCCCCGTCCGGATCGTGTCCGCCTCATCCCAAATAGCTAGTAACGTGCCTGGATGTCATGGGCAAAGATGGACGTTTCGCCTCGGTATCACTGCAGCCAGCGTCATTCGCGAGAGACCTCTTCCAAGCAGCACGACAACGCCTCACACAGCTCCGGGGGGTTGCGAGCACATCAGCACCCCTTGACAACACCTTTCCAGAAGCCAAACTCAAGCTTCCCACGGGGGGGTTCGTTCAAAAAACTTTCCTGTTTGTCTTCTCTTTCCCCTCTTTTGCCCTTTCTTCAGAGAATCACGAGGGAGATAATCCGCAGCTGTTTGATGCCTGACGGTGCCTTCGATTATGCCTCGCTCAACGCCGCCTGCCTGCCTGCCTGCCTAGCCGCCAAGCATACAGCCAGACGGCCCTTTGTGGCCTCTCTCCACTGCCGCAGTGGTGTTGTGACTTTTCCACGCGTTTGACCCGACCAACTCGCTCGTTCGTGATGCTTCTATGGCTCACTTTCGCTTTCCGTTGCCAGCCCTGTTGCTGGACCTATTACGGAGTATTGCAAACTATGTACTAGCCGAGAGTTCTCCTGAGCAATGCCGCGGTCACGATCGAGTCCTATTTTCGACGACGGGCTGACCAGCCAGTTCTTCCATGGATCGACAAAATTGTGCGAACCACTACTTCTCCCCTTTGTGTCCAATCACGCTCTCTTGTACGACCAACAAGGCGGTACCGGTCCTCACGACCTCTGCTGATCGGCACCTCCAACCCACCTCTTCCCATCGACTTGCAGTGTGCCAAGCCATACCACGAGCTGCGCGTCGTGATTTGGGTCGTCATTGATCCTCACCGAAAAGCAGAGCCCTGGTCGTCGTCCCGCCTATCAAACCCTAGCCTCCCCCATCATGATACACTGGCAGGTAGAATCGTACAAGCACAGTATTATCCTTTCTGCCGGCCCTCGTGACGGTGGCCGGTTTATGCAGCGGAACCACTTGCAGCGGCATTGTTTCAAGTGCCTCGGGCAGCAGCTTGGGGATCGCCTTGCTTTTGCTGGGGACACATCCACTAGATTTTTGCCTTGGTGTTGTCCATGGCGACTAATGTTGGCTCGACTGAGATCATGGATACCCTGGCTGAGACGTGTTGCTGCTGGAACACTCCGCTGTGTTCACAGAGACCGCCATTGTGTCTTCAACGCAGCTCTCATTGCTTCGTGTTGACCAAGCTTACGAAACGGGAGTCATAGGTGTTGCCGGATGATATCGGCCAATCAGCCTCCCGTGGGAAAGCGGATGGCGTGCCGGGCCGGCCCTTCATCTGCCTTGGGGAGCGAAACCACCGAGCTGAAAATCAAGAATTGGCTGACCGTGTCTAGACTCCGTCCCCCATCTCAGCCACTTTCCTGGCGCCATGCCGCTCGCCCTTGCTGGATGTTTTGTTAGTAGTCGCCGTCTGGGATAGGCCAGGTTTGCGGTTGTGCTACCGGCCGTCTGAATCCATCGTGTAACACAAAACGCTGCCGCCGACGACTCTCCACGAAGAGGCCACCACACCCCCCCTCTTGGCCTCCCGGAGCACTTCTCCAGAGGCTGCTTGCATATGCTACTACTACACGTATGCCCGCACCTGTACCATCCGCGATTGGCCTAGGAAAGGGCTGTGATGGATGGGGCGAAAGCATGCAAGGCGATAACAGTCACACTTGTCCCAGTCCTATCCGTGTCCAGTCACCCACGAGAGAAAGGGTTAATAAGACCATGAGCCAACCAAGGCGTGTTCGGAGCGAGGGCTGTAGCGGCCGCGTGACTGTCACTGTGGCTCACAGCCGCATATTTTGCTGCGGGCCTTATCTATCCAGCAGAACTGGGCATGGGTAACAAGAGAGACCGACGAGGGCGAGTAATAGCATGCAGGAGCAGAAAGAAGAAAAAGGATGGCGCAGAGGCCAATGTATGTATGCATGTTCTCTCGCTTTTACTCTTTCCAGCCGTCCCCGGCGCCCTTCATCCAGTTCAGTCCGACGAGCTGTAGTTGATGCTTCTCGACGAATTTGACTGGGTCGAAGGAGCGCCTTTGCACAAACTCCTCGCCTCCTACGTCCTCCTTTGTCAATGCCAGGCCATGCGGCTCACGATAGAGCAGGAAGAGGTATCTGTGTGGTTGGGATCTGTTTTTGTCCAACGACATATGTCTCGCTTAGTAAATCTGTGTGTACCCCATGTTTCTTTCGGAGGAGAATGTGAAAGGGTAAGGTAAGGTAAGGTAAGGTAAGGTAAGGGTAGGGAAAGGCAAAGATATTCGCGAGAGAATTTGTAGGATGTAGCACAAATGGCTGCTGCGATCAATTCGTTCTGGGCCAAGGGAAGAGAGTCCGCCGGATACCACATGATAATAGGGGCAACCGTCCCTTCCCCCCCAAAAAGAAAAGGCAATCCACTTCCCTACATACATACTGCACAGCAACCCCCCCCTCACGGAGACCGGAGCAAAAGTGAGCCGCACACAAGAAGAGTTGCAGGGAGGGGGGATTGGTGGGTGTGGGTTTCGTTGCCACGACCATTGACCAAAGAGATCGAAAGAGGGCTCATTGACTTGAGTAGTACTCGAAGGGCAGGTTTCTGATTTGATCAGGAGAAAGGAGGGAGGGAGGGAGAGAGAGGGGAAGTTGGTTTATGGTAAAGCAGACACTTTTTTGGGGAGGAGAGAAAACTTACTCGTCTTTGGGACCGGGGGCGAGATATTCGGTCAGGACAGGCTTCGTCTGGGCGACGATGCCCTCGGCGCCGGCCAGCGGCTTGAGGCCCGGGAGGACCCAGTGCCGCCAGAAGGCGAACTTGGGGTCGTCTGGCGTGGGCGCGTCGGGATCGACGAGGAGGAGCATGTAGGATGCGTCTTCGGGGGCGTTGGGCTGTTGTTTTGAGAAAGAACGTTTTATATATAAAGAAGTGGTTAGGAACGTTTCTCGCCGGCACTGTTTGTGCTTTTTTCTTTTCTTTTTTTTTTTTTCTTCCTTGAATTGGATAGATTCGTGAGGTTTGATGTGATGATCTGAGTACCATGAGCAGCTCAAGATGTATGTATCACGGATTCGACGTAGTATGATGGGCGCTTGATGTATGAGCAGCTCTCATGCTAACATGTTATTTCACGATGGTTTGGGAAGATAAAAAACGTGAAAGACGCTCGCTGATGCCGCTCGGTAACGGAATGGATGGATGGATGGATGGATGGAAAGCGGACTAACCTCTGCTTCGAAGGAGACGAACGGAGCGAGCTTGACCTCGCTGACGCGAAAGAGGTTGCCCAGCTCGACGTCCTTGCCGTCAAAGGAGATGGAGAGGCGGGTGGTGGGCTTGAAGTCCGGGGGCACGAGGGCTTGCGCGGGGCCGGGGACGAGGTTTGCGGAGGAGAGGGAGGCTGAGAGGGCCTCTGCAAGGGCGTCGAGGGTGTTGGTGTCTGGCATGGCTGACGAGAGGGTGAGATTTTGCTGATGATGGGTGGTTGTCGCGGTGGTGTGTGTGTGATTATGGGAGAGTGAGTGAGGTTTGCGTGTTGTTCCGGGCGACTAACACTGGGAATTGAGAGAGGGTGGGGGAAAAAGCAAGAGGGAAGTGGGAGAGATAAAAAGCAAGCCGAGGTTTGATTTGAAGAGCGGAAAGAGGCTGCGGATGGATTGTTGATCCAAAGACTGGCGAGGTTCTGGGGGCAAAGAGAGGTAAGAATGTGTTGTTTCTTCGATTCTGCTTGGTTGATTTCCCCGCGAAAAAGGTGATGGTGTTGAAGATTGGGGGGGTTGGCGATATCTGACTGGTGGAATAAATTGGCGACTTTGCCGGGCTCGAACTGCGAGCATCAAACCTCTTCTTAGCAATTATTGACCATACACAATGAGACAGGGAAAAAAAAAAGGCAGGATTTTAAGACGAGGAGCTAATGGGCAATTGCAGGGATTCTGCTTTGGGAGGAGACACTGCCTGTGGTTCGCTGGAACTGGAAAGGTGATGGCTTGGGGCTTTGATGGGATCTGTCCGGTTGTTGAACGGGAAGAAGAAGCACTGGCATCGGGTTAGATAGAGATCAATGGGACAAGACGGCTCTATCTACATCTCTACATCAGGATTTCCCATGTTGGGTTGAGTTATACATGAGCAAAGAGCAATTGATATTGCGTCAAATCACTCTGCCTAGCGATGCTGTCCTCGCTGGTCCTGGGTGGTGCTCCCGAAATCATCTTCACTTTTTGCAATGCAAGCACTGGGTCTTAGAGGCAGTATGTTGATGTTGTCAGGGATCAAACTGAACAGTACCTAGTTGGCCTTGTGTTCTTTCACGATTCCAAGGAGGCTAACAAGTGATAGCTTTCATACAGCACCTACAAAACATGTTGTTGACCGCGCACCCTCGTCTATACGCCGAAAAGATCTATTGGCCCTTTATTCCCTCCCCCCCCCCCCCCCCCCCGACATTCCAAGCTTCACCTTGGTCCCGGACCGGATAGCAAGACTCTCCCCTCCTCATCCAACCATACACGATTTCGACTATCCCAGCGCCACGAATTATCTTCAAGTGGACGACCATATGCCTCCAACATTTTCTCAACACGATTCGGATATGCATCATAGGGAGGCAATGGACGGCGAGGATAACTCGGGTTTGTCATTCCCGTGGCTGACTTTTTATACGTCTTCCATGTGTGCCTCTCATCGAAGACATTTAGATAGTGTTGGTCGGGACACTTTGGCATCTTTGTCCAGCAATTGGGCTCTGGCGAGATGAAGTCTTTCGACAAGGTTATCCAGGATTCCCAATAATCGGTCCACGTCAAGAGCCGCGAGTTGACTCCTTGTGGTTCCTGGTGATCCACCAACGTTGATAAGTTGACAGTGGAAGAGGTATGGGGACCATCTGCTGACTGTTTATCCATTAGCTGTTACTTATTGTTAAGCTTACAAGAGGAGTTTCAAACATACAGTCTGGCATTTGGCTACCTCATCATTTGCCTCGGCTTGAAGGCAGGGACTGGTTTCTGCTTGGCTCAGCCTCGTCGGCTGCGGGAGGCCATCTATGTGGATGGCAAGCGTGACTTCGTATGATATCTCGGCGGCGGTAGCAGCAGCGCTGGTGGCTAATGCTGGCTGTTGGCGTGAACATGAGCTTTCGTGCATGTTGAGAGTAAGAAAGTCGTGGTGGGAGGTTTATGTTTGAGTCGGTTGGGTTTATGTCGCCGACTTATATCTCCATGGTACGGGTCTTCTTTGGGAGTTTCAGTTCAGTGTCTTGCTCGACTGGACTTTGTTCACTGGGCGTTGCTTGCTGTTTTTGCTTGACGGAAGTGACTCTTTCGGCGACGTTGTGTTCCATCTGGCTCATTTGACCATGTCACGCCTCTTACAGTGAATCAGATACCCTATGGAGCTGTATTCCGTGTTACATGCGAACAACCGCTAGTCAACTACGTCTTCCCTACTGTCTTTTCTCGAGACGAAAGACTTGACGTATAAGGTAGGGAGAGACACCATCAAGTGGCGAGTCACACCGCACAACAGCACAGAGGAAGATGACCGGGCATAGCTGACTCTATGCTATCCACCAAATCTCATCCCAATCTAGACAAGCAAGAAACATCATCATGCCAAAGCATCCGGACAAAAAGTCGAGACTCTGACATGGGCTGTCCGGAGCGCGGCAGGGTGGTTACAATGCACGAAGCGGCACCAGGGGCGTCGTCTCCCAGCAGCTCGGACAGCTTACGCATGATCCACCTGCACACGCCCAGACAACGTCATTTGGGCTATCCAACATGTTCATAATTGTTCTCCAACACCATTGGGACAACTGCCAATGTCACCTATTTGCCCATTTAGCCAAACGTTGACTGTTGGGCTAATGTCTCAGTGTCTCGCTCTGGGAAATCCCGGTCTCTCGACCCCTGGTGGGGACTTGTACGTATGGGCTCCGTATCATTTCGATGAGTTGTCATGATGGGGGGGGGCGTGGTTATGGAATTTGATCAGGATATTAGACAATAATGAGACTGGTCAGTTGTCTCTTGTTACTGTTCTGCAAGATACGAGGCCAGGTCTTGTCTAGGTAGTTCTGTGGCGGCATGGATAAATCGCGATATCCATGGACTGTGTAAGTCGTCTCCAAACGAAGCCTCTTGATGGTTGACTCCAGGTCTACTGACGTACTTTGTCTGCTGCTACATGGAGGTGCTCCCAAAATATCTTGTGTTTGTGGGTATATCCTATGAGATGCCCTTTCCTCTCAGTCTTCTAAGTCATCATCATCATCATCACCATCACATCAGGTCTCACAGATCCTCAAAGTCAAACTTGACCAGCAGCGTACAATCCGTCTCCTTGCCCTTGAGGTCCATCATGCGCAAAAACGTCCACCCCGGCTCCGCATACGCCAGCCTGACCGCCACGGCGGCAAACTTTGGGTTGCGGGCAAAGCTGTCGTCGCTCTTGATGAGCATGCGCAGAAACACCAGCTCGTTGTCCTCGTACTCCCACTCGAGCGTCTCGTCCCAGACGGGGTCCGTGGCGTGCGGGTTCTCGCCGCGGTGCAAGAAGCCCAGCTTGTGGTGGCGGTAGGGCGCCGTCTTGCGCTTGGCGGGCTCGCCCTCGCCGTTGCTGTTGGCGTCGTCGTTGTCGGCGGCAGCAAGAGGGCTGTAGAGCGTACACGTCAGGTAGGGCTTGATGGAGTCGCGCTCCCTGTCGGCGTCGTGCAGCGGCACGTCCGTGGCGCCAGCGACGTGGACGCGCAGCCTCCGCCTGCGGCCCGTGGCCAGGCTGCCGCTGCCGCCCTCGCGCAGGGCCGCGGGCTTGAGGACGTAGCCGGCGGAGCCGCTGAAGAGGGCGTCGTTGAGCTGGTTGCTGGTGCCAAACGTCTGCCAGTTGAGGGCGCAGATCTGGGCGCCGACGGCCCAGAAGCGGACGGGCCGCAGGTTGGACGACGAGATGCGCGTGCCCTTGGGGAAGACGCGCATGAGGTGGCGGGCGTTGTGGCGGGCGATGGCGACGGCGTGCTGCGGCAGGTGGGCGGCCAGGCCGGACTCGGACACGTTGATGAGGTGGTGATGCGGGCCGTCGACCAGCTGGCCCGGGTCGAACCACGAGTTGTCCTTGGGTTTCACCGACTGCGCGTAGACGCCCAGCTGGGCCAGCTCGGGCACGATGGCGGTTGACGACTGCTTCTTCTTGCTGGCCTTGTAGGCGCGGCGGGCCTGGCGCTGCTGCTCTTTGTCGTTTTTGTCGTCGTCATTGTCGTCATTGTCGTCATTGTCGTCAGAGGAGGAGGAGGAGGAGGATGACGATGACGATGACGATGATGAGGATGATGATGAGGCCTCGTCAGGCAGATGAAACTCGACAATGACGGCGATCCTGGAGCCCAGATCGGCCAGCGTCACATGCTCACCGCTCCCCTGCTGCTCGCGCGTGCCCTTTGCGCGGACGGGCTCGCTTATCAGGCGGTGACCGAAGACGTCCCTCATGATTTGCACCAGCCGGCGCTGCCCGTGCGGCCCGCAGTGGTTCTCGAGCGACAGCAAGATGGGCGAGGCTGCGGCAGAGGCAGAGACACCAGCAGCATCTCCGGCCTGCTGCTGCTGCTGCTGCTGCTCGCGATCAAAGACGTCGCGGATCGTCTCGCACACGGCCCGGAACGGAATGTGCGACACCAGCGTGTAGCCGTGCGTCACCTTGGGCTCGTCCGCACACTCCGGATCGTCCCAGGCGTCAATCTCGATGCAGCGCGACCCCGTCGTCAGCGCCGTCTCGTACGCCGCCGCCGACGACTTGCCGTACAGCTGGTGCGCCAGCAGGTACGTGTTGTGGCTGGAGCTGACAAAGTACTCGGGCAGCGCGTGCTTCGGGTCGAGCAGCGGCGCGGGCGCCTCGAAGCTGCGCCGGCCGAGCAGGGCCCGCAGCGGCTCCGGGGAGGAGAAGTCGGAGGACGAGTAGGACGAGTCGAGGCCGGCGTCGCGCTCCGAGAGGATGCCCTGGTGGACGAGAAAGGACCGCAGCGCGTGGCTGACGCGGAGCTGGGCCTTGCCGTGGTCCGACTTGCGCGACAGGTGGCCTGGTTCTGGGGCGATGAGGTCGCCCTTGTCGTCGTCGTCGGCGGCGGCGGCGGTTGGCTTGAAGGGGTTGAGGCCGGCGAGGCGGGAGGTGAGGCGGTCCGCCATGATTGATTTTGCCTTGTGTGACTCGAGTGATGTGGTTGAGTGAGAGTTGAGTCGAGTAATGAATAGGTATGATATGATGCTCTCGACACGCGAGGGCGAGGAGCTGGTGTTAGTTGGAGTCGAGGATTTCAGTACAATACCCGGTTTCCTCGGCTTAGAAAGTACAACTTCAGCAGACTATATATACCTTGGGGTGCAAGGTGATATGGTGGAGGAAGTAGATGAGATTGTAACATGAAGCTCAGGAATCGAGTAAAAGAGCTTGATGGTGTGTGAGATGAATGTTTGAGCTCAGCTCAATGGCGGGGTAAGAGAACAAAGGCTTAGCATAGCCACTCTCATCATCAGACCCAACATCCCAAGACAGTAACGCCTCCTAGTCATTGATGGATGGCTCATTGCGTGCATGGCTTGAGGGTTTCCATGCGTAGGTAGAGAGACAGGGGCAAGGCCAGTATATGAATACATAACCTCCTGCTGCAGGCTGAAGAAAGAATACCTAAGAACAAAACAATGGTTGCCGTAGGGTAGCTCCAACACAGGGGAATCAATCTATCTGCAAAGTACAACAGCGACGCTTGCAAGTGAAGTGGTATATCATCCAGCTCTGCTTCAACAAAAGAGGGAAGAAAAAAAGAAATGAGAGGAAAAAGCGTCAGTTGTCTGAAAACCTGTACAGCACCCAGTTGTCCTCCCCAATAATGTCCGCGTACCCGCCCTCGCCCATCGTGCACATGTACGGTATCGTAAAGTCCTTGTGCCCCAACCACACCCAGTACCCCGTCCTCCCGCCATCGCCATCGCCATCGCCATCGCCGCCGCCGCCCTCGGACAACGGCCGCCAGTGCCGCTCACGCTGGCCCCGGTGAGCCTGCTCCACGGGGTCGTTGTTCTTCAACGCCTTGTCCCTCTGCTGCTGGTACAGCGAGCTGGGGATGCCCAGCGAAAAGTCCGTGACGTGCGGCCCCAGCCTCGCCACTAGCTCGTCCACCGGCCGCAGGATCTCGTCGGTGCGGTCGAGGCTGCTGTCCCAGCGCGTCAGCCCGTTGACCGTCCGCGTCGGGTACAGCCGGCCCTGCAGCGAGATGTGCAGCTTCCGGGCGGCGGGGAAGGTGGCCGGCACGGCGTCGAGGAAGAGGCGGAAGCTGGCCATGTCCGACAGCGGCGGCTTGACCACCTCCGGGTGGATGCTGGGGAAGGGCGCAAAGTCCCACAGCAGCTCCACCGACGCGATGCTGGCGAGGCGCTGCGGGAGGAGGATGGACGGGAGGCTGAGGATCATTGCCTTGCTGGCGGTGTGGAACGTGTTTGTGGCGTATAGGACGTCGATGCCCTCCATATATCTGTCACACGGATACGATAAGCAAGGAGACCAACATACTAAAGTACTTACATACCTTATATAATACATACATTCTCATTGTAGTAGTATAGGTATGTATGTAAGTGAGATGTGAGACATCCGAGAAAGGGAAGAAGAGAAGAAGAAGAAAAGAATGGAAGAAGAAAAAGAAAAACTCACGCTTGACGACAGCTGCAGAGCCACCCCATGGCTCCTATGAGACACTTTGTCGGCCACTCGCCCGGCCAGTGCCAGCACATGAGATGCCACGGCGACTGGCCGAACCGGCAGTAGTCCTCGGCCGGCTGGACCTCCTCGCCGGGACGGCACCGGTGGCACACGGAGCTCCGCCACGCCCACTCCTTGGGCCGCGAGTCGTCGAGCCGCAGGTTCCTGGCGTCGCACTCGCCCGTGCTGAGCCGGACGTTGAGGTTGCCGTGCGCCCGCCTCGTGTATCGGCCCCCAAAGGCGCACGATGACCGGTCCTGGACGAGGAGCAAAGGCTGCTGCAGCACCGGATGGTCGTAGATGAGGTCCATGTGGACCGTCTGCGCGCCAAAGGCCTCGACCAGGATCTTGCGCCGAATCTCCAGCGGCAGCCGGGTGAAGAAGGCGCTGTCCGCGGTGGCGGCCACGGTGGCGGAGACGAGGCTCTCGCGGGACGGGCTGGGCGTGAGGCGGCCTCGGCGCTGGGCGGGCAGCCGCAGGTGAGGCGGGATGGGGGGATCTTGGTCAATGATGAGCAGCGGCGGCGGCAGCATCAGCGATGATCCCGACGACGCCCGTTTCCTGTTGCTCCTCGCGACGCGTCGGCGCCGGAACCAGCTGACGAGGGCGTTTGGCATCGTTTGGACGAAACGCCTCTCTCTCCCTTTCTCTCCTGCTGATGATTCTTACCTGTAGAGAGCAACAGCCAGCCTCGTGTGACACAGAGATCCAGCCAGGGCAGGAGAGTTGACACAAAGCCCCAAACCCAACAGAACGAGACCAGATAGCCTATGATCTTCTCGGAGAAAAAGATAGTAGATGACAGTCAAGGGCCATCCGAGCAACCAGTTCATGTCCGTCCGGAACGCAACGCCACGAGCATGCCACGAGTAAAAACAGGCATTAGGCTCCCCTGCATCATGCGCAGGTCGGTTCATGCGATTCGCGTGTGATTCGTCGTCACATGCTGGCTGTGCGGTTCAGCTGGACGGCAGGGGTTTTTGTCTGTCTGCAATATGTAGTACTAGTAGTAGTAGTAGTATTTCTATGCGGCTATTTTGCTGTTGACGATTGTTCGTTCTCTTCTCCAGATGCTTGTTGCGGGTTAGCTCTGTTGTCTCTTGGGAAAGCCGAGATCTGAGCTGTTGATTTTATATGTATGTCCCTAAGCAAGTAGGTGCTGAGATGCAACTCCCGCAAAATTGGGCACCAACAGCGAACCCTCCTTGTCAGTCGCACCTCTCCATACAAAATCCGCCCGTGCGCAAAACAAGGACGACAGGCACCAGAAAGAAAATTCCCGCCTCAGATCCCAGGCGCCAAACATGCGCCCCCACTCTCAACGACCCGCTGCCTATTTTAGGAAAATTTTCAACTTCCAAATTTTGATTTTCTTTTTCTCTTCTTTCTTCTTCATGAACAACGCAAAAAATCACGTTCGGGTTTCTCAAAAACCTACTTAAAAAGTAAACCTGGCACGAGGTGCGAGCCCACGACTGCCGGGGACCTGAGGAACGAAACGGAGAAGAAAGCGAGCAATCTTGGGTGCGGTGCTCCCTCTACAAAAAATGGAGAGGACCGCAATGATTGAACGTACATGCCTTGGATGGTGACTGGTGATGTTGTTTTTTGGAGGGGAATCCGGTCCTTGATGATACGTGCCTGATGCTGTAGATTAGAAGCTGATGCTTTGCGTAGAGTCAGGGAAAGATCCCTGTTGACTGTCGCTTGGCAACTCATCCGTCGTTGGGATGCTCCTCCTGTCCTGGCTACTACTTGTGCCCTGAGCCCTGACTCCGTGCTCTCTGCAAGCGATCCGGCGAGCCAAGTTGGCCGTGGACGTCGCTGAGCAAGCCATCAATACAATCGATACGTGACGCTTGAAAAAAAAAGTCTTCGAGAGGCAGCTACCTACACAGCCACAGCCAGCAGATTCACGTCCCGTCGACAAGTGTCATGGTTCAGTCACGGCTCAGTCACCACACAAGAGTCACCAAGCGGCCTGCTCTTACAGAGGAACATGTCTCGTTTTCATTTTCGTCTTGAAGCCACCACTCATATAATACATCAAATCCATGACCATCGTGTAAATCTCATGCCGGCCTAGTCGACCACGGACTCAGGCGACGATAGGTGTGTACCCAATAATAACGGAATTCTAGCCAGTCTCGCAAAAAAAGACCCGAATCCCGCCGTTGTTTCTATGTACGAGGCGTCGTGGGACACCAGAGGAAGAAGTAAAAGAAAAGCATGCATGATCCATGTGATGCCTCACTGGTTCTGGTTGAGGGTCGAGCTCTAGAAGAAGGAGTATCAGCAACCAGGTTCCGTGTCAGACCGTCTTCTCTCAGAGTGTGCAACTGAACTTACTCAAGAGCCAACCCATCTACTGCATGGACTCGATGACGCTGCGAGCAACGTCCTGGATGGTCTCGAGGTCGCGCTTGGCCTTCCAGCAAGGCTCGCCGATGCGGTAGCACCATCGCTTCTCGTCGGCGTTGCCCTCGGCCTCGACGCTGCGCTTCTCGTCGCCCTCAATGGTGGCGCTCAGGACGGCCTCGGCGACGCGCTTGGTCTTCCAGCACTTTCCTCCGAGGATCCAGCACCAGCGCTTCTCCTCTGAGATTTCGTCGGTGCGCTTGGCCTTCCAGCAGGGCTCGCCGATGCGGTAGCACCAACGCTTCTCCTCCTCGGCGGCGGCCTCGGCCTCGGCCTCGCGCTTGGCCTTCCAGCAGGGCTCGCCGATGCGGTAGCACCAGCGCTTGTCCTCCTCGACCTCGACGTCGCGCTTGCTCTCGGGCTCCGTGGCGTTGGGCGGCAGCAGGCTGCTGGGGTCCTCGGTCGACACCAGGATCAGCTTCTTGAGCTGGTCCAGGCCCTCGATGGCGGACAGGGCCACCTCGTCGGGGATGGCCTCGCCCTGGGCGCGGGTGGTCAGGTCGTGCGAGCGGACGGCGAGGTTGAAGGCCTCGGCCGTGCGCTTGAGCTTCCAGCAGGGCTCGCCGATGCGGTAGCACCACGGCTCCGGGTTGGGCGCCGCGAGGGCCGCGGAGGCGAACACGGTGACGGCGGCGAGGAACTTCATGGTTTGAAGCTTTGCGATGTGTGGTGATGGAGACAAGAGATGTGATGGCGATGGGGAGATGAGAAGAGAAGACGGATGAAGGGAGACGCGATCGAGGGAGAAATATATGCTCAATGGGCTCTTGCTTTTGGGAACGACAGTCTTCTCCTTCGTCTCCATATCTGCGGCGAAAGCTCAGATCAATAGAGATGCTGGAAAGTGAGGCCAAAAGTCCACTTCGTCCGTTATTGAGAAGTGTTATTGACGGGTGTTGGTCAATAAGCCCTCTCCTGATCGCGCTGTTTGTCACCTTGGATAACGGCCTTTAGATTCTCACGCACGCTGTTGCTATTACGCCACGCAACACACGGACTGGCCGTTACGTTCACTGCTGTTCAGCAGGACGTTGAGGAGGGATGATGTTGGTGGAAAGGGGGAGTGTTGTTGACTGAATCAAGTTGGGAGCTATTGGCGAGAGTTTGATGGGCATGCCTTGGTGTTTTCTTACGTGGCTGAATCAAGAGATGCCCATGGCTAGGTAGGTACCTAGTAATACTACTCTAGTATGCTAGATGATTGCGTTTGAGCATTGTCAAACGTTGCCGATACCTTGGGAATTCTTCATATGCAAGTGCTTTGCCGCAGGATCACCACAAGGGACCAGCGCAGCGCTCTGTGCGCAGATCAGGCAGATGCCGACAACGTCTGGAATTCACGCAGACCAACACCCGAAAGGTTGAGACGGAAAAAACCCCCCGAAAGAATTCACTGGAAAGTTCTTGCACGGCAGAGCAGTACTACGCAAAAGCGGTGCTTACAAACACCGTCTGAACGTTGAGGCGACAAGCTGTTGCTCTACCTTGTGTTGTTTGTTGGTTGATGGTGGCTGTATATTGAAGTTCCCCTGGCTTTGGGCTATTGACACCCAAATCGGGTAATTCGCTGGCGTCGGGAGCCAATTGGCTGCGGGTCTCTCCTCGACTTATACGAGTACCTGCTTTTGTACCTTGTGCTTCTACTACATCGTTTGCATCAATTGCGAGAAAATGGACTGCTTTCTGAGGACTGCTGAGGACTTGACTGACTAAATGGTTGAGTCATGTTTCGTATTGTGCCATCAGCGTCTTTGATATCCCAATGTATTGCGTTTCCATGCAGTTTTTCTTACAGCGGCACGGGTTCGGGGAGATGAGGTCGAAGAATCACAACAACCTTGAACCTACGAAGCACAACACAATCATATCGCGGTGTGACGTGGCGAGGAATGCCGCTTGCTTGCATGAAGTTGGTTCTGCAAATACAGTTCAGTTGGAGATACACGCGGATCAAAGCCACGCTGGATCCGATCAACACCAAAGCCAAGTCTCGGGCGTGGCGACCAAGACGAGGCACAGAATATAGATCTACGATTAAGATGGCCGAGTCTAGGCCACCGACATATTCAGAAAGGCAGATGCACCAAAAGATAGACTGTTCGTCGTCTTCTAGAACAGAGACATCGTGTATTCTGGCCTTGGGGCCGTATAGGTACGGCTGAAGTCTGGTATGCTGCTATTCAGGTACAATAAAGCCACCGCTACAAAGGAGGGCGAGATCTCGGCATCAACACACGTGGCAATGTGACACTGGTAGTACTCCTGCGGAGGAGGCATGTGATGTGAAAGATCAATTCCCGTTCATTTTGATGACGGCTGCAGTTGGAGGAACAGGCAAGGGCAAAGTGCCGAGGTGGGTTACGGAGTTGGAAAGCCAGATTCAAGAGTAAGACTGATGGATACGACATGGGTTTGTTCGGCTGCGAGGCACTTACTCACTGGCGGTGTTCATAATTATCGATGCCCGTTGGTGACGAGTGGGTAAACCGTTATTGACGACTGAAAACAGAAAAGGAGTCGTGGATGCTCTGCAGCCTGAGGTAAGCTTAACGTGGCCCCATCAAGACACCAAAGACATTGGAGATGATAGCCTTTGCAAGATCTTTGGTAATAGTGATACAGTAGTCCTATGGCGGAAGAGTCATGTGCAATGGGATCTCTGAGCGGGTCGTGGAATCTGAGCGTCGCAGGCTCAAGGCCTAGGCTCTGCTGGTGCTGACATGTGAACCGTACATTAAATTCCCCGTACTTGGGCTAGTATTGCTTGGTAGACCGTCTTCAATGAACAATGACTCACTCCCATCTCGAGGTTGGAAGCGAGTTGCAAGAGGACGTTCTCCCTGCTGACGAAGCCACCTGCCCACCGTGGCGACAGAATCCAGTCTGAAGCACGAGTCCGAGAGAAGAACAGCCAGACTAGAGAACACGAGTGCTTGGCGATACCATCATCGGAGTGTCAACTTGCCCTCCATTTGAAACCTAGCCCTTTACCTGCGACACTCGGTTTAAACTACTAGGTATATTTAGAAACATCCCCGGACTATGCCATCACTGCCCCTGGGCACTGGTTTTAACAAGGTTCGGTGGCAAATGGTGGATCGGCATAGCTTCATGCCTTGATCAGGAGAGAGCCACGGCCAGGAGGACCCTTGCCACGATGCCAACTCGAATCATATGGGGAAAACCTGGGGATGGAAAGCTCGAGTCACTGCTGACATTTCTCTGCTTCCCGAGAGAAAGAGATGCGTCAAGAACCCCTGAGATGATATGTGAGGATCTGAACTTCAAAAAGCACTGGACTGATCGCCATACAAAAAGCACCAAATACAGTGCTAGCCAGTCCGGTGTTTTTTCTTTTCTTCCATAGGTAGTCTGACTGCTACAGAACGCAGACTGGCTGTTGCAATCTTTTCACAATTTGCGTATGCCAAGTATGTATGTATGTGTGCATGTTGTATCAATTACGTCCTCTGCGTTGATCAATTCATGCATACTCGCGCCAGACCGGCCGACTCGTCCAATCACTTCAGTTTCCCCTTTCCTAGTAATCTTGAACACTGCTGCATATGGCGCCACGCTCAACTGACCTCTAGACGGGATAAGCCACATCCCCGGAGAAGAGAAGAAATTGCAAGGATAAAGACTACATTTTGTCAGCTCACTGGCTTCGAGAAATAAATCCAGGAGCTCGCATGCCAATCAATTGGCTCTGGTCGCTCGTGCGTAGAAGTAGATGTCATCGTGCCTGACGGATCTACCCTGCAAAAAGCCGATGTGCCGGCGAATACGAGGTTTTTTTTTTTTTTTTTTTTTTTTTTTTTTTTTTTTTTTTTGTGTGTGTGTTTTCTTCTTCTTTCTTTTGAGTGCTGGACGTCTGTGAACAGAAGGGGGGCTTTTAAGTGTTGCTGCGCGCTCTGGATCGGAGAGAGGAGGCGATTTCACCAAGTAACCTCATGTTGGTGACGCAATGTCTGTTGCAAGTGACTCTATTCCGGCAAGGCTATAATACTTCCTTACTTAGAGGAAGAGGTGGGCGGGCACCAAGAGCACTTGAAGACAGCCACAAGCTGGTCATGATGCTCGAGAGGCGAGTGCGGGCTGCTAAGCCACAAGATCAGCTCCAATCGACTCTGTACCTGCATCTGGAAGGATTCCCGCGGGCTGAGTGCGACTTGAATTAGAGGACAGAGAGAGTGAAGCGGCGGATTTGAACCGGGGGCGGCCATGTTCCCTCAATGCGATGCTGAAACATCATGTCAAACCTGTTTTTTTTTTTTTTGTTGGCTTGCATGTTCTAGTTAAGAATCAATCTGATCGCAGAATTAAAGGGGCATGCCTTTACTATGACAATCGAAAGAAGTAGGTACAATTGGACGGTCTTTGGTTGTAGGAAGATGCGTCTCTCAAACTGTTGAAGAAACTTCCCGGTAATAGTACAAACAAACGTATCGCAGCTCCCAATAGGAAGATGAATTCCTTGTTGTACATATATAAGGACGTGATCAACATGCAATGCCACCAAGATGAAGTTGATTGGACTATATCAGCTATAGGCGCGTTTGGAGAAAGACCAAGTTCCCTGTTTTTTGACCTCTTTGCGCCCCTGTCTTCGGACCGTCGGCATGCCCAGGACGTTTCGCCACAAACAATCCCGGCCAAGCTGACGGCCGTCTTAGGAGGCCATTCTGGAGAGGATAACATCAAACCAAGATGCCTGTAGAGCTATCTCGACATGCCTTGCCCTAGGAACGTGAATGTTGCAGTTGGTGGACTGGATGAGGTTGCAATGGGTTCGATTTTCAATCGATCAAGAGAGGTTGAACACACATTGTCTTATGCCGACTTGTCGGAATCTTGGACCTCAAATGGCGAGTAAACAAAACTTCAATTTGAACATCATCTATAAATACATCGCTGCTGAGGACGATCATATCTGTGGCGTCAAATTGAACACAGCGGTTGCTTTTGCCAGCTCAGCATGAAAGCCAACAACATTCAGATCGTCGCTCCGTCTCACCAACCATGTCGGCTCATTCCCTGTCCTTTAACAACTTCTCTGCATGTATATCCCTGCCCGGATGATTGAGAGATGATGATGAAACTTTATGCAAAGAAGTCTACTCCAAGGTCGACGATGCGATTGAGTTTCTAAGAGGTGAGATTGATTGGCAGCTAATTGGGTTACCAACACTGTCAGAGTAGAAGAAGCCTGTTTGCCTTCGATGTAGACATAGCTGTGCCATATACATGACTTGAATATAAATATCCCGTTCAATCTCTCTCCAAAGTGTCTCGACATCACAAAGCAGCTCACCAGAAACAACACATTCCAAGATATCACTTTTTCCCCCACAAACCACGTTCGCTTTCGTTCCACAATCGTTCTCAACCGAACCGACTCAATTCTCACTCCATTCAAAATGAAGTCCTTTGCTACCGTCGCTCTCTTCATCGCCGGCATCCTCGCCGCCCCGCAGCCGAACATGAAGCTCCCCAGAAGCCCCGTCTGCTCTGGCCTCACGTCCACCCCTCAGTGCTGCGCCACCGACGTTCTCGGCGTCGCAGACCTTGACTGCCAAACCCGTACGGAACACCTCCCCCTTCCCTTTCTTGAAAAGCTCCTGTTTGGACCGTAACAAGTACTGACTGTCTTTGGGGGGAAATGTAGCTTCCAGCCCTGTGCCTGATGCCCAGACTTTCGAGGCTGTCTGTGCTGCTGGCGGACAGCGTGCTCGCTGCTGCGCCATTCCTGTTGTAAGTCACAATTGCGTTTTTTTGCTCCCTTGATCGATTGGCTGATATGAAGCTCACTATGTATGTTTCGACAGGCCGGCCAGGATTTGCTCTGCCAGACGCCTGCGGGGATCTAAGCTCGACTGTGGCTCTGCCAATTCGGAACAATGTACCGACAAGATCATGGAAAGCTTACTTACTGTGTACTGAAAATTTGGAGAACATGGACGTTGGAAGCCAAGTCTCTGAATACACGCACTGCTTTGGCTGTTTGAGGATCTGCTAAGATAGGAGATACAATGATCAAGATTTCAATGTGTTAATGATCTCATCTGACTCCCATCGTTCAAGTACGATATGTGATTGTTGCTAAAGTGACCAAGTACCACCAGTGTAACTCTAGGTAGTAAGTCCAATGTCTGATGCGTTGAGCTGTCTGATGTGTTGAACTGTGATGCGTTGAACCGTCTGATGCGTTCAACAAGTTAAAACAATGACTATGGGAGCTAGTAGTTAGACATATACACGGACTCTGGGTATATGAGAGCTGACATGAAAATAAGACATAGTCACTCGATAGCCAGTGACATTCATGGTCTGGTTAGTCCGAACCTGGTAGGCTGCAATGTTCAGTAGTTGCTCAGGGGTATTACTGCCTGTTCGACTTTGATACGTTGAACTCTCTGATGTGTGTAACTTCCCTGATACGCGCTGCTGGATGATAAGTCCAACTGCCTGAGGGAGTCAGCTTTGCAATGAACCAACTTCCAGATCTTACAAGGTAGGGCTGAACGTTGATCCCATCTCCTCTGTTGAGCGAGTAATTGTATCAAAAAGTAAATCAACAGTGCTCCCCTTTTGGACTTTCAAACATAACAGACTGTTCAAATGGAGATGTGGTGTACTTGATGTCTGAACGTAACCGACATGTTTCCATATACGACTGAACTCCCACAACCCTCAACACCACGTTCAAAGTATCGTGAACCCATACAGCACTCAACACAACCTCGTAGAACAACACCAAAATGGCTGCAAACATGCAACAAGACTTCAATTATATCTATCCCATCATGTCGCCTCCCAAATCCCAAATCTCAACCACCATCTCCAATATCATACTCAACAATCTCAACATCAATTACACCATCCCAAGACCACTTACACCATCCCAGCACCACTTACACCCTCCGAAACCCCCCCTTAATCACCAAAAGAATGTCTAGCCAAGAAATCACCCTCGGCTGGGAGCTCGAACTCATCGTCCACCTCCAACCCGGCGAACAATCCGGCCTCGCCCTCGAAGCCCACAAACTCCGCGCCCTCGCACTGACCCTCGCAGAACAAGTCCCCAACCTCCCCATCGCCGCCCACTGCATCCACCGCCCGTCCGCCTCCTGCATCATCTGCGAGGACGCCCCCGCCGAGCACCGCCTCCCCCACGTCCGCGTCCTGAACCCGGCAACCCCTATCCAGCTGCCCAACCGTCCCATCGAAGACCTGTACTACTTCGTCAAGAGGGAATGGCTCAACGTGCCCACCGACGACGACGGCGAGAGGCTCGCCCACGGCTTCGAAATCACCTCCCCCATCCTCTCCCAGACGGAGCTCCGCGCCGGCCTCCCCCAGACGAAGCAGATCCTCGGCGCCATCCGCAAGTCCGGCCTCCCCATCTCGGCGCACACCGAATGCGGCCTCCACTTCCATGTAGGTGTCAAGAGCGGCATGACGCTCAGCATTGCCAAAAAGGCCGCCACCCTCGTCATGCTCCTCGAACTGCCCCTGCTCAAGAAGTTTGCCTCCGAGGAGCGCTCAGAGAGCCGGTACTGGTTCATCCCCATCTCCAAGAGGTCAAAGTTCATATCTTTTGCAGACAGGTACCACGACGAGGTCACTGATGCCATCGCAAGCCCCGAGCTGCGCCAGCACGTGCCCGACTTGGCCAGCATGAAGCCAGCTGAGTGGAACAGCAACGAACCCAAGAGACTGCACCTTGCCCTGAACGAGATTTGGCTAACTGACAGCATATGGAGGCTCTCGATGGGCCTCTTCTCGTATGAAGGCCAAAAGGCCAGCTTGGTTCTGTGCACTCGCGAGAAGAACGGCGAAACCGCCTCGGAGCCTGCTCCTGGGACCACTGACAATCTTGAAGGAACGCCGTCCACGCTCGAGTTCAGGTATCCGCCCATGAGCTTCGATATCGATTTCGTCAAGTCTTGGGCCGAGATTGGTTGCAAAATCGTCGAGATTGCCACGCGAGATACCGCGGCTTTCCGCCAAGTGGCTACGGATGTGCTCAAGGAGTTGGAGAGGAACGATGCCTCCCAGTGGGAACGCCTTCTGAAGGTTCTCGACTTGGATCACCAGGTTGGATTTTGGAGGCAGCAGTTGGCCCGCTTTGATGAAGACGAGCCGATTCGATTCCTCGACGATGACGGCTTCTTGATCCCCCAGAAGAAATAGGACAGGGTGAGGTGTTGCTTTTGGAAATGTCAAGTGTAGAGTAGAGTGTATGATTTGGAGTTCAAGTTTTGATATTCATGAGTATCTGCGAATTGAGTCTTTTAGTCCTTGCGCCCTCTCCCCTTTCATATCCTTGTTATTGTGACATGTAAACATGCGAAGATGCTGTAGTCTTCCCATTCTCCTCATAACTAGTATGTACGCATCCATGACATACAAAGCAAAATGAACTGTCTTTGGCGTACATTATTGGCTGCTCACGAACTGATATATCCTCGTAAGCAAGTACCTTGATCGTGTACATACTTTTAATTACCACCCGATGCTCATCCACTGCTTCAACTAGTGAGTTAGAATAATCACGGCAAGAGATCCCGCTATTGGTTGTTGAATGTTGGGCTTTGCGCGAGTAGAGCCGTGATGTGAGCTCGAGGGCTTGGCCGTCTTTGGTCCTTGTCGCTCATCACGGCGCTTCCAGGACCAGATGCCGAATCGTGGCTTCTCTTTGTTCCCTTGCCGGTAGAGGTCGGTGCTGAATCGCCCACAGCCGTGTCTTCGGCCAGACGGGCTTCCAAAGCAGTGACATACTCTTCGACCGAGACTAGATGCTGGTTGGCGGCTGGCAGAGACGATATGTATCCGGAGCTGCTTGACTCGACTTGCGCACCAATGTTGTGCGCTTTTTGGGGCCGTCGAGCGGTCTTCTTCGCGCCAAAAATATTGTTGCGGGAGGTGGACGTCGTAGAGTCACTCGAGGGAGATGGATCTGGTGCCTGGTGAAGGTCGTCTGCCTGGTTAGGCCTTGCCTCAGGGTTTGCAGCACGAGTACTGTTGCCCAAGAGGTTGGCTGGCATCGGTTGGTTAAGCAGCGAGTGAGCCAGTGAAGTGGGCGTATCCATCGTGAACATGTTGTCCTGGGACAGCCGAGGCAAGAATAGATCTATGTCTCCAACGTTAGAGCCTACTAATGGTTGTGAACAAGCTCCGTCTTTCATTCATACCTTGTGTCTCCTGGCTGCAAACGGCTTCGACGCCCGAAACTTGGGCGGTAGACCTCAGATAGTCAAACTGGTCGCGGCTGACTTCGTTTCGGAAGTCCTGCAATTCCAGGCTTTGGTCCAGATATGGTCCCATGCTATTGCCCAATGACATGTATGGTGGCACACCGGCACTGGGAAGCCGTCTTCCGTGCTGGCCTGGTGCGAATAGATCGTTCTCAACGAGCTGATATGAATCAGCTGTTCCGGTGCCCATGCCATTGAGCCACTCAAAGTAGGTGTTTGAGTCACTGATAGTCTCCAGAGTGCCGGTGCTGGTGCTTCCAGAGGCAGCGCGAGTGTTGCTGCTTTGGAAGCTAGACATCCTCTGACTCGGCCGGACGCTTCGGCTGTTCATTGTGCTGCTGAGGTGCTCAGTCGAGGAAGAAGGAGGGTTTGCGTTTGTCCGAGTGTATTTCCTTCTTGGAGAATGGGCATGTGAGTCAGTATCGTCAGACGGATAAGCTTGAACAGCCCTCGTTGCAGGGGCTGGGATCCGTCGCCACATGCTTGGATTTGGCCAGGCGATGCAAGAATTCTCCAGGATCTCTATCCAAACACGTTCGCGTTAGCTTGATTGTATGCATTGTAATCAAAAAGAACCCGGGGCGGAAGCAGCGTACCAAGAGGCGCATGCTGAAAGGAGAACGCAACAACATTCTTGACCCGCTCCATGGGCAGCGACAGAGAGTCGCGCGGGAAGCCTTCGCTAATCACAATCTTGATGCGGCCAAAGTTGTCGGCGGGATGCCAGTGATTCTGTCGAAGAAGCTCCTGGCGAAAGCTTGGGAACCTCAGAGGCTCGAGGTCTCCGTTCTTCGAGACACCTATGGCAGCTCATCAGCATATGCGTATCACGGCCATGTCTACCGCAGGCGTGGTTCTTCCTACCGAAGCTGTGAACGATAATGTGCGGCCAGTCCTTGTCTTGATCGAGACGCGCAGAGCTGGAAGCAAAACTTATTAGCATACAGAGGCGAATCACTGGGCGGTAGCAGCAGCAGCAGAGCCAGGACGAGGACTCACGCAACCAACTGTCCGTCAACGAAGACGCGGGCCTCAAAGTTGGCATCATCGCCATACTTGCTGTAGCATCTGGTAAACTGGCTGACGGTGGGCGATGACCAGGAGTGAATCGAGACTTGGAAGGGAGTCCCAGCAGGCAAGCTTGGTATGAAGCAGCAGACCGTGGGCAGGCCGAAAGAACCGTGGGAGCTGTTGATTTCTTCGCTCCGTTAGCCACGCAACACGGAGAGGATGGCCAACGGCGAACTTGAGCGCACGAAAACGCTGGAGAGAGCACATACCGGCATCGTGGATGACATGGCAGGCCACCTTGAATTCTTTCACGGGGACTTTGCAGTCCCGCGGGAAGAGCAAGACATCCCAGTCCTCGAACCGCATCGTGAGCACGAGTTCGACAACGCAGCCGGCAGTTCAAGAAGAGATATCAGGGAAGAGAGAAGTGGAAGAACAAATCAAACGCAGAGGAGACGCGCCAAAGAGCGGTGCTGAGGAGGCCAAATGTGTCCCCTGCTATTCCAAGGTCGGCTCTGAGGAGGTGAGAATCCAAGCTGCAGCTTTGGATACGGTCATGCCTCGAGACATATAGTAGGCGACAACTTGATCAGGTGGCAGGGCAACGCTATCGGTATATCTGTAGGGCCGTCGTGACGCTCATTCGGCAAAGAGCGAGTGGCCTCGGAATCGGCAGCTGCACGCGCGAGAGACTTCCGATGGAGTATCGACTCGCTTATTCTCCTGAGAGCTCGCTTCTCGCTGCTTCCTGCACCGATCGCTCTGGTTGCCGAGGAACAAGGCCAGCAGAACCTGGAAGACAGTCAGAAAGAAGAAGCTTGCGAGGAAGGAATTTGTTGATTAGAGCATCGCAGCCACGTGGAGGCCCTTTGATAGGTAGGTAAGAAGACCGCCTCCCTGGTAGGTCAGGTAGGCCAGGTAGGCGTGGAGGAGAGTTAGCCAAGGGGCAACATACTGTCGAGGGGAAGCCCAATGGTCTCAGCAGAAAAACACGACAGGCTCCTGAGAGATGGACTGATCGTGTTTCTTGCAAAGAATGACCCGAGATTGACGTAGGTGAAAGAATTGTCTCATAATCAGGTTGACGAGCCTTGTATTTGGGGGCATCCCATCGGATATCAGCCTAAACATACGGTACTTCAGATCAAGTACTTGAACTGAGGCGTATCGCGTCCCAGGTTGATCGAGGGCAGCTACGAAAGAAAAACTATCCAATTTGCAGACATCTTCCCGGTCCTGGAACATATGACTTGAAGAAACTGGACGTGAGACGAGCCTAGTCCAACCATATGTTGACACTCGTCCCCCTTTGCACATACGGTCCGCAAGGCGTGATGCAGAGCAGTAATGTCTTTTCCTGAAGGCGCTGGAATGACTCCTTAGCCTGCCTCATCATCTGAGAGATCGCGTCATGCCAACATTTGCTTCGTGGAAGAAGCACCAACTTGTAAAAAGCTTTTATTCTTGATTATGTACAAACTAACAGAAAACCTCACGGGTCCTCATCACCAGCCATTCGCGCCTGCAGCCCCAGTGTCAGCACGTGCCAGGTCCAGTTTATATTCATCAGACAAGATGCCACTTACTCTTACGGCTCCTGGGCCGCCCAACTCTCGCTCCAGGCCATTCTCAAACTCCCTGGGGTAGGCAACTCGGTCAGGGTAGTTGAGATAGACAAGTCCAGAGACGCCCAAGAAAACGGCAATGAAGCTTCCAACCATGATCAGACCGGGCCCCGTGGTGGTCCATGTGTACTCCCAGGGGGAGAAGATGCCCAGCACGTCGTTGTCTTCGTGAACTGGCTCGCCAAAGTTTCGTCGCTCCTGAGGGTCCCACCAGGTGGCATATGGGTCGCGGAACTGTCGCTTGATTCTGGGCGGGTTGATGTAGCCTCCGTTCTACAGTAAATGGTCTGTATTAGATCCCACAGCTCCCTTTCAAAACAACGCTGGAGCATCACGAACCATTCCAGGATCCTGGGCCTCGCTGAGTCGCGGGAACTCGGGGTACTTCTCATCGATGACCTTCTTATCGGAGAATTGGGATGGCAGGAAGCCTCGTCGCTGGATCGTGGGGAGCCTTCGGCTGGCGGCCAGGGTGTTGCGCAGAGCCGAAGCTCGCACAAGTCGTTGCGGGAGCATCTATTGAGGACGGGGCATGGTCAGCTGGGGAGTTCGCTTTTCTCGCGACCAGCTCTCTAGCAATCATAACATGGACTCGGAGCGCTCACCTTGGGCGGATTGACCGTAGCTTCGGCGCCCAATTGCTGTGTTCCGGAATTGCTCTCCGTGATGACCTCAACAGACTTCCAGATTGGTTGGATTTGAGGTTGAATCGACAATCGCCCTCGAGCTGTGCTGCCTCAGGCATCAAAGCCCGGATTTCTCTGCAGCTGGGAGGGAATTACGACACGGGGTTTGAGACGGGCCGCCTCGCAGAGCGCCGGTACTCGCGGGCTACAACAGCTGACGACCCCACCCGCGCGAAACCGGGGCAGCGATCGCGGTAAAGCACAGCTGCAGCTTGGTGACTCCAGGTACCGGCAGGTACTCCAGCCCCTCCAGCGCCCTCCACTCTTCTTTTCGCACCACCTTACCTGAGGTTACCATGGCGCCGTCGAGATTCTTCCTGCTCCAAACTTTTTGCTGAGCAGACTGCAATTCCTCGCAAAAACCGCCGCAGCGCTCCGCCCAGGCCTCTGATCATGTGCAAACTCTGTCCGAATGTTCGGTAAATCGCCACGAATCCGTAGATGTCAATTTCTCCCCGCCAAATGATAGCCTCACAGAGTTTTCGCCTGCGACGTCCCCTAGCTCCACGTTGCGATTATGCTCGAGACCGCGTCGCCAGACCATGTGCTTCCCGACGCGGATCCTCTGGCTGCCTCGCCCGCCGACGGAACGCTGAACGCTCCATCCAGTGACGCGCCGCGCGTCGAGCCCGAGGGTCGGGAAGCCGCCGGCAAGGCTCGAACGAACGGCCATGGCCAGCAGGACGCGACGCCGGCCCAGACGAATGGCCACGTGCCGCAGCCGGCAGAGGCCGCGGACGATGCTCGTGTGGACGACGGCGAGCGGCCTGCGAAGAGGCTGAGAACCCGGAATGCGACGCCGCCGCCGCCCGCCGTCCGCAAGCTGAAGCCCATCTCGCCACCGTGGAAGAAGATCGAGGCGGATGGCCCGACATCCTTCACTGAGAACGGACGGCGCAAATCCGGCCGAATCAACCTGTTGTCCACCCCGGCCGAGCCGGCTCACGCGAACCCGAAGCGTAATACCCGTCATTCGATGAATGGATCGAACGGGAGCACGCCCAAAGCCAGCCCGCTCACAAATGGCAAGTCCAGCAAGCCCGCGGGAGTCGGCGCCACCAAACAGAAATCCACGAGCAAGACGACATCAGCCAGCACCACGCCATCCGAATCAAGTTCGAGACACGCTTCCAAGAAAGGCGCTGCTCCCGAGCCTCGGCCATCCTCACGGCCAAGCCGCCGACGAACTCCCTCTCCTCCGCCACAACCCCTCAGACACTCCACACGAACGCGAAGAACACGGCTTAGCGATGCAATTGAACAAGAAGCTGCGGGCAATGCCGCAAATCACAATACCTTCGAAGGCTCTGGCAAGTCTCCCCGAGTCAAGCTGAGGGTTGGGTCCCGGCTTGGCGTGATTCCCTTGGTGCATCCGGACCAGGTACGCAAACGACCTCGAATAGGAGCCGACTTTGACGATTTCTGGAACCGAGCGGGAGATATCCCAGTCGAAGAAGGTGGCCTCATGGTATCTGAGGATGGACCACCTTACACGGACGAAGCGGCGCGACATGACGCCCGCATAATACTACGCATCGAGAAGGAGGTTGAGCCGGGAGGGCTCCTGTCCATGCAGCGGTGCTCTCTGTTCGTACCCGAAGGAGAGGAAGAACCGCCAAGACAATGGGCACGGCAAGACCATATGACGAGGGCCGCAGCCAACTTTCGAAAGCTCATGGTGGTGGAACAGCAGCGGCATCGATCAACCGCCAAAAAGCTAGCCGAAGCGTGCCGCGAAGAATGGATACGGCGCCAGCCCAAAACGGCCGAAGAGCTAGAGGCGGAAGCAAGAGCCTCGTGGTTGGCACACTATCGAGTTGTTCTCAGATCGCTATTTGGCACTTGGGAGAATGTTCGTGCAGAGGTCAACAGGCGGCGATTGATACAATGGGAGGCAGAAGAGCAAAAGAGAGTCAAGGCTGCGCTTAATCAGGCAGTCAGTCTGTCGGAGCAGAAACTGCAAGCTCGGCGCGCTGGTGGCATGGATTCAGAATCTCTCTACGATGAGGATGGCTTTGACGACTTGAGCGACAGCGCTAGCGAGGAGGAAGAAGGAGACGAGTCCCGCTTGTCTTCAGGAGAGACTGATGAAAGTGGTGACGAGGACGGCGAGGACGATAGCGATATGATGTCGTCTTCGGAAGATGAAGAGGATGAGGACCATAAAGACGCAGCAGACGAGGGCTTGACGCAGGAGCAGTTACGGGCCAAATATGCCAACATACCCAATCTCGAACGCGAAGATGCAGGTTCGAGGGCTGACAACGCGAGTCGAACCCCGGGCAACGAGGACGAATCCGAGGCTGAGACAAGTGATGAGTCGGTGGATATGGATGACGATCTGGGTTCAAGCGACTTCGATGGTAGTGATGACGAATCTGGAGACGAGGGTTCGACAGATGAATCGGGATCTGAGGAGGAGGCTGGTGGTCTCTTGGGACTCTTTTTCGGGAAATCAGAGCTGAAGGCAATGAAGAAACTCGATACCCATGATGAAAGCCCACAAGATGACGAGAGGGGTGCTCAAGCTGATGCATCTGGAGCCGAGATTGCGCAGACCAATGCCGGGATGGACGAGGATGATGACGATGAGATGTCGCTAGTCCACCATCCTGACTCAGTCAACGGAGACATCGCAAAGGAAACCGGCGAGAATGCTGGGCCCTTGACACCTGCGACCGAGACCAAGTTGAACGGCCTGCAAAGCCACATGCAACTCGACGACGAAGACGCCAAAAAACCCGCCGCCCCTCCCGAACCCGCCGATGCAGATACGAAACATATGCATAAGGACGTTCCAATGACTGATGCACCACCAGAATCATCAAGATCGGAAGAGCCTGTAGCCACGAAAGCTCCAGAGAAGGATGCTCCTTCCGAAGCAGAAGCAGCAAATGTTCGCGTTGCTGTCTCTCACGGTACAGCCTCACCAACGATAGCGGACGCCGAATCAGAAACGAAGCCCGAAACCCAACCCGAGATAACAGCGCCAAAGGAGACTGAGCAGTCTGGATCATCCACCGCCGTTACCAGGGTATCAACACCGCAGCCTACAGGCCACAAAATAGAAGTTCCCTTTCTCCTCAGGGGAACACTACGCGAATACCAGAGGCAGGGCCTCGACTGGCTTGCCGGCCTTTATGCAAATAACACAAATGGTATTCTCGCAGATGAGATGGGTTTGGGTAAGACGATTCAGACCATTGCACTGTTGGCACACCTTGCCTGTCGTCACGAAGTTTGGGGCCCTCACCTTGTCATCGTGCCCACCAGCGTTATGCTGAACTGGGAGATGGAATTCAAGAAGTGGTGTCCCGGCTTCAAGATTCTCGCCTACTACGGATCTCAGGAAGAACGCAAGAGAAAACGACAAGGATGGAACAACGACGACGTATGGAATGTCTGCATCACCTCGTACCAGCTGGTACTCCAAGACCAGCAGGTGTTTAGGCGACGGAGGTGGCACTACATGATTCTGGACGAAGCGCACAATATCAAAAACTTCAAATCGCAGCGATGGCAGACGCTGCTAGGGTTTAACACGCACTCACGTCTACTTCTTACCGGAACCCCGCTTCAGAACAACCTCACGGAGCTGTGGTCGCTGCTCTTCTTCCTCATGCCTGCGGAGAATGGCGTCGGGGGCTTTGCAGATTTGCAAGAGTTCCACGACTGGTTCCGCAAGCCCGAGTCCCAAATTCTGGAGAGCGGGAGGGACCAGATGGATGACGAGGCCAAGGCAATCATCTCGAAACTTCACAAAGTTCTGCGGCCATACCTTCTCAGACGTCTCAAAGCCGACGTGGAGAAGCAGATGCCGGCCAAATACGAACACGTTGAGTTCTGCCGACTGTCAAAGCGGCAGCGCGAACTGTACGATGGATTCCTGGCACGCAGCGATACGAGGGACACGCTGGCGTCTGGCAACTACCTCTCCATCATTAACTGCTTGATGCAGTTGCGCAAAGTTTGCAATCACCCCGACCTGTTTGTCGACCGACCCATCATGACCTCGTTTCGCATGAGCAAGTCTGTACCTGCAGAATATCAGGATACGGTAAGGGCCGTGCAGCGATCACCCTCAAATTTCGAAAGCCCCATGAGCACTGTCAATTTGGGTTTCTTGAACCTGGTGCCGACTCAGCATGAGCATCTATCCACCTTGAAGGCGGACAGCATCACCCAACTGAGCTCGCATCGCATCCTCATGGATCTCAGAGAGGCGCAAAAATGCCGGGCTCAAAATGCCTACACGACCCTGGACCCTTCCACGGTGGAGTCCAACATTGCCTACGTCGAGAGTGCTGCCCGCTGGGGCCGCTTCGAAGAGCTGCAGCACTGCGTTTACCTCAATGCCCTCCGCCGTCAGCAGAGGCCCATCTATGGGAGCAACGTTGTCAATCTGTTAAACATCAACGCTCATGACCGTCTGCGCAAGCCTCGGCCTCAAGTTCCTAAGAAAATACTCGAGTGGTTCGATAACGATTCGGCCTTCTTGCGAGCGTTATCACCGTCTCTCGAGCAGAGAGCCGATAGCCTCAAGACCACCATCGAAAAGTTCTCGTGCGTCACGCCCGCGGTGGTGACTCGGGATCTCAATCAGGTGATTCTCGGTCGGAAAGGTGTCGAGGCGTTTACAGACGAAGATTTGAAGCTCTCGGCGCCGGTGCGATGGGCTCCCTTTATGCCCAAGGAACCCCCAGCAGACCCCTGGCACGAAGCGCGAATGCGTCTTACCATTCAATTCCCCGACAAACGCCTGCTGCAGTATGACTGCGGCAAACTCCAGGCGCTGGACAAGCTATTGCGCAAGCTGCAAGCCGGCGGCCACCGCGCGCTTATCTTCACGCAAATGACAAAGGTGCTCGACATCCTGGAGCAGTTTCTCAATATCCATGGGCACAAGTACCTCCGATTAGACGGCGCCACTAAGATTGAGCAACGTCAAATTCTGACGGACCGGTTCAACCACGACTCGCGTATCCTCTGCTTCATCCTGTCGACTCGATCAGGAGGATTGGGCATCAACTTGACGGGCGCCGACACTGTCATTTTCTACGATCAAGACTGGAACCCGGCCATGGACAAACAGTGTCAGGATCGATGCCATCGTATCGGCCAAACGCGCGACGTCCACATCTACCGCCTCGTGAGCGAGCACACCATTGAAGCCAACATTCTCCGCAAGGCCTCGCAGAAGCAGATGCTCGACGACGTGGTTATACAGGAAGGAGAGTTCAATACGGATTCGTTCAACCGCCCTTCTGTCCGGGATGTCCTTGGCGAAAAGGTGGACTTTATGAGCGAGGGTGTTGCTGCCGCAGATGCCGCTCTCGACCTGGTACTCGGCGGATCGGAAAGCAACAGCGATCAGCGCCGCGTCGGTCGCGTCTTTGAACAGGCCGAGGACAAGGAGGATGTCGCCGCCGCACGCGTGGCAGAGAAGGAGATTCTCGCGGACGACGCCGACTTTACGGAGAAGCCCGGCGGAGGTGCCTCGGGTACTTCAACGGCTCGTCAAGGGACGCCGGCGGGCAAGTCCATCTTTGACGGGGGCATCGGAATACTGGACGGACCGGTCGAGCCCGGTGTTGACGCAATCGAAGAGTATAATGCCTGGGGCGGAAGAATGGGCAACATTGACGACTACATGCTTTCGACCATGACGGAGGAGCTGAAGCATACGAAGCTGGAGCTGCCCAAGGACAAGAAGAAGGGGAAGAAGAAGGGCAAAGACACGAGAAAACGATGATAGGAGAGACAAACTCTGGTACTCTGTCGGGGGAAACTACTGTTGTTGTTAGTTGTCACTGTACGATTTCATGTAATCACATCACTGTGTATAGTATCCGGTCCTTTTCCGCCTGTAAGCTACCTAGGTATGGTGTTTTGAGAGAAGAGGGAGACTTTGGTTCTGTGAGTTCACCAAAACGGTTGCTTATGAGAGGAAGGAGTTTGGCGAGGATTTTAAAAGGTCTGCTATTGATGGTTTAGAGGCACGAACTTGATTTAACTGAACAAAGACCCGGATCCTGACTGATATTCATAAGGTACCTTGTGTGTTTTCGAGGTCGCGGTGACCATGCAAGTGAATACTCGCTGAGTCGATAAGGTAAGGCAAGGTAATTTTGTGCTAGAGCAGTACGATGACACGCGCACTGGACGCCCGCTGAGGAAGATGTCACAGCGCATCTGAGGCCCACCTGTTGCGTGTGCGAGCCAATGGGGACGGGCCATCTTTTGCCTCTGGACGAGCGGGAGTGGCGGTACGTTGAGAGACGCAGCATCATTTACAGGCTTGAAGTCGAGAAGCAACCGTAACTGGGGAAGTTGTAGATCCCTCGGGATGAATCCCATCATGTAAAGCATCTGTCGTAGGGTGGAATACATACAGTGATTGAACGGTACCTGAGTTATTCCTGGTTTAGACGAGAGGAATGGCAGAGGAATCCGTGGCTGAGCTGGGGCAAGGTACGGGTACCTACCTGAGGGGGGAGGTACCTCTACCTAAGTAGGTAGGTACCTGGCGAGTCTCCTCCAGCAGAGAGCTCTCCATCTCAACTCTACCTGTACCCGTTTTGTGCTGTGCTGTGCTTAGAGGTACTACATGTACCTAGGTATGCTGTGCTTTTCAAGGTTCAATTGCTCCGGAGAGTCTCATTGGATGGATCGCTGCTCCAGCTCACAAACAGGCAGCACCTTGGCTCGGCTACAGCGGAAGAGGCTACAGCTACTAAGGTAGGTAGGTACAGGTACAGGTGCCCTTGAGGTCATCCAGGTCACAGCAGGTACCTTCAGCCACCCCCAGTGCCGCATCGTCAGCCGTGTCAGCCCCCCTCGAAACTGAGCTGCCAACATTCAACCTGTAACCCGAAAGTCACCGTCACGGACCCCCATGTCGAAATTTCCCAGTCCATCCTCGCCCTCCCAGCAAAAGACAATCTCGCTTCTCACCTTAGAGCAGATACCAGGACCCGGCGGGGAAACAAGGCAAGCCCGAAAAATAAGCCATTGCTATTGCCGTCCGTTCGTCTTTCCCCCAATCTCTCCCACACGAGAACACGCGTTGCCCCATCCCGGGCCAATTCTACAGCAACCGACGCCGCCATTCCGCCGCCACAAGCTCGTCGACCAACTCAGGAGCAGCAGCCCGCCGCCGTCGAATGCATTGAGTGTCGCCGCAGGCTGAGCCGGAGCCTGACCCCCGAGCCCGACGCCGCGAGGAGGACACGCATAGGGGGCGAGAGCGAGGCGGCCCCTGTAGACGCGGAGGAGGAGTCTGAACCCGAGCTCGATCGCGACACCAGGAGGCCCCGGGCCCGGAGCCGGATTTTGGAGGCACTGTGCTTCTTGTCTGCTGCCGGCGGCGAGAGAGCGTGCGCTGCGGGCGCGGCACGACGACGAGGCATGCAGACGGCAAAGGGGAAGGCCGAGGCGCAGGGACGAAAGGCCAAGGTGGGTTTTTTGTCTGTCGACGTTGCAGCGGAATCGCATGATGGACAGACGACGGGGGGCTAACAGATGTTTGATGGCCATTCCAGCTTGCCACTTCGTACCAGGAGCTTCTAGAGTGAGTGTCCTGTGCTCCCGTGGTATCGCGCTGTGGCTTGGTTGCTGACCGAGGTGGTTGCCTCTCTGCAGCGAATTCTCGAGCAAGGACCTCAAGTCTGTTGGCAATTACACCCTCGGCCGCCTCATTGGCAAAGGCTCCTTTGGCAAGGTCTACCTGGCCACCCACAAGCTCACGAATGGCTCCAAGGTGAGTGCTTTTGCCATTCACATGCACTCATCGACACTCGACTCTTACTAACGGGCTTGTTCAGGTTGTCTTGAAGTCGGCGAACCGGACCGACTCCAACCTCGCCCGCGAGATCCACCACCACCGCCAGTTCGTCCATCCCCATATTGCCAGATTGTACGAGGTGATCGTGACGGAGAACTTGGTGTGGATGGTCCTCGAGTACTGTGCAGGTAAGGGCTCTATGGATGACGCGAGCTTCGACTCTCCAGATTTCTCGACAAGTGCACTGACACGTGCGGACTTTCAGGTGACGAGCTCTATAACTATCTGCTCGATCATGGCCCCCTACCCGTGGCCAAAGTGCAAAAGATATTTGCCCAGCTGGTCGGCGCCGTCAGCTATGTCCACATGCAGTCATGTGTCCATCGCGATCTGAAGCTCGAAAACATTCTCTTCGACACCCATGAAAACGTCAAGCTTGTCGACTTTGGCTTTACGAGAGAGTACGAAGGGCGGACGAACCACCTACAGACGTTTTGCGGAACAATATGCTACTCTGCGCCGGAAATGCTCAAGGGGGAAAAGTATGCGGGCGAAAAGGTGGACGTCTGGAGCTTGGGCATCATCCTGTACGCCCTGCTCTGCGGAGAGCTGCCTTTTGACGATGATGACGACAATGTGACCCGAACCAAGATCCTGACGGAAGAGGCAAAGTACCCCGAGCACTTTCCCGTCGAGGCTATTCCTCTCATCAAATCTCTTCTCTCGAAGCGTCCTCTCCTCCGACCGACACTGCCGGAGATCCTAGCTCATCCGTTCCTGGCAGAACACGCGCCGGCACAGCAGGCCATTCTCGAGACCAAGTCGCTACCCCCTTTTTCGACTCACCTGGAGAAGGAATGTCTGCACCGCATGCGCAGTGCTGGAGTAGACATTGACGCGCTCATGGAGAGCGTCACTGCGCAAAAATGCGATACCCTGGCTGGATGGTGGACGCTGCTGCTCGAGAAGGAGGAGCGAAAACAGCGTCGGAGGGAGAGGAAGAGGAAAGAAAGAGAGGCGGATAAGAGCCTCCATCGGATCTCGGTGGCGTCGAGTCGGTTCGAGCGGATGCTGCAGGACGTGGACGAGGATGGTGGTCTGACGAAGCAGTTTATCAGGCTAGGAGAACCCGCCATGCCCAGGACCCGCGGGAGACCGGACCGAAGGAGCGCTCACTACTACGATCTGGCCATCCACGACATGTCGTACTTTACGGAGGGAGGTCGTTCGAATGGTCCGCAGACCCCCGATGAAAACGGGCGCCATCGTTCTATTGACAGCCACTCGATCCGCTCGGTCTCGACAACGCGCAACTATCGACCCATCCCGCCGCCTAAGGAGGGCATTCTGCGCAGCGCCAGATCTCGAGGATCGACTCTACACCTCGTCACCACCACCGAGTCCCTGGGCCTGGGCGACCACAGCGCTCCACCGAGCTCGCAGCAGCAGGACGACAGCAGTCTACAGAAGGCGAAGAAGAAGCCTAGTCAAGCCATCATCGCTCACTGGAAGAATTGGACGCATTGGTTCTTCGAAAACACGACCAGAAGGCGGCGCGGGCATGAACGACGCACAAGTCGGAGCGTGCCTGATCTGCACAAGAAAGAGGGTAGCACCAAGAGCAGCAATGATGTCAGTCCTAGGCCGCAGACGAGCAAGTACCCTCACACGAACCCCCTTGGGGCCAATGCAACGGTTCCCCTGCCCAAAGGGGTCGTTGCGAACGGCCACTTGGGGAGGGCCAACGGGTCGTCCAGCTATGGATCTCTCAGGGGAAGCGTAAGCGGGCCGGTGGGAACACCATCTCAGCATCCCTTGAGGCCTCACATTTCTACGTCGCAGCCTTATAAGCGTCAGTCACTGTCACCATCGCCATTGACACCTCGGGGGACGGTTCGTCGCTCATCTGCAGGCTTGCGGGGAAGAAAGTCGACTTCCTCTTCCGTATCTTCCGTCCGGTCAATGCACCACCATCATCACACCCATTCCAAGGCGTCTTCCACCAGCTCAACGGGCTCCGTGTCAACGACGAAAACACCGCTAGGCCGTGGACAGTCACCTCACCACTCGGTTAAGGTTCTCCCTGCGACGCCCACGGGCACTGCTTTCCCTTCGAACATTCGTCTTGTCCGCATGCCGCCGGTCAACTCCTATAACGAGGGTATGCCTTCAGCCCAGCCACAAGCCCCTGGTTCTCCCAATCCATTTGGCTCGGGTGTCATGTTTGCAAAGAGGAAGAAGAATATTTTCAAGGGGCCGAGTCTCAGCTTTGGGGGCCCTCACGGAGCCATGCGAAATGGGGCTGGTGGTTCCCATTCTCACTCCCGCAGTGGTAGCGCCTCGGGGCTGGGGCGCCGGTCAGGAGAGATTACCATTCAAGAGGAGGATGAAGATCACATGGGAGGTGTCGACGAGGAAGAGATTGAGGAGGTGGATGCTTTTGGGCCCGTGGTGGGCGGCCCTGGGGAGATTATTGAGGAGCAAATTCTCGAAGACGAGGCGACAACCCCTACGGCGGAGGTTCACAGTCCTTCGGCGATTTCCCCCAGAAACACGATTAGTAGCCGCATAAATATCCCTCGGGCGAAGGAGAACGAATGACGTCTGTCATCCAGCGACCTTGGGAAGCGGAGCCGTCTGCTTGAAGAAAGATGGCAGATATCGTAATACAGCGTAACATGAAACTACACCGACACAGCCAAGGGACATGGTGCCCTACGACAACCTCAGCTATTCTTTATCCTTAATCTTTATAATATTCCTCTCTTATTACTTCAAAGAACCGTGTTTGTGACGAGGATGGGCGAGACACGCTGCTACTGTACATTGCACGCACACACTTACACACACATACCTGCCCTCACAATTGAGAGACCCCTTCTCCCTTCCCTCGCTTTCTTTCCTTCGCTGTTGTTTGAGGGTCATTCTGAGGGTCATCGAAATTTGCAAACAAGAAAAAGAAGCTCTTTCATTGCTTTCCCTGTGATATGTACAAATAGTATACCCGCTGTGGTGATGGATAGCAAACGTTGTGTTTTTGGTACGGCTTAGACTGAGCTAGAAGTTTTTTTTTTTTTTTTTTCCGCATGCCGATAGAAGTCAAAACTTTTTCCTTGTTCCTCTAATCCGTTCAAGATGTGTTTTGTGCTATGAATTCAGCACCCCAAGACTAGAACTCGCTCTGACATTTACTTCTCTTTTGAAACTCAATTCTTCATAAAGCATAACTGCTATGTATATGTGTATATAATGTAAGTGGTCTTCCCAACGTTGGTAAAAAGGGGCGGAGGAGGTTTTTTAATGGCTGTGAGCCTCCCGCTCATGCTGCTTCCTCATCCTCTCGACAATGGCCGAACGCTCTTCCCGGAGAGTAATCCACGTCCAGAACCAGGCCATCATTTCGATGAACATGAATGAGAAGAGCAATCTGTTGTGTAAATGCTCCGCACCAGAAGAAGCAGAGTGCTTCATGAAAGGAGCCCCCCCGGGACGTCGTGCTGATGTCGAGGAAGAAGAGGAAGAAGAAGAAGAAGAGAAGATGGGTGATTTCGAGCCGAAGCAGTAGGAGTATGCGACGAGGACCATGGAGAGGAAGAAGCGGAGGGGGGCTGCGTTCATTGAAAACGTTACCTTGTTAGCTACACATGGTATAGGGGAAGTTGGAAGGGTGGAAGATGGGGTGGGATTCGTAGGGAGGGGGTTTGAGGAGGAGATATACGGACCTTGAGTGCCCCAGTAGTATAAAGCGCTGAACTCCTCGGGCATGGAGAGAGAGACGAGGTCGCTTATGCCGGAAAAGCCGAGGACGACGGCCAGGAGGGCGAGGGCGGGGCTCGGGGCGTCGAAGCCTCGGACGGCGGGCTGTTTGTACACAGACGCCAGTTAGAACCACGGCCGGACAAGTAGTAATAAGAGAGTTATGAGAACATGGAGGTTGAAGGGGGCAAGAGGTGGGAAGGGTGGGGAAAAAAAAGCTTACAATGTTCATGCTTTCGCCTAGGACAAAGACGAGGGCCTGGTCGTCGACGGTCTTGGGGCGGAAGAGGAAGAAGTAGGCGAGGGTGAGGTGGAAGAGGGAGATGGAGGTTATGATTGTGGTGGATGATATGAGGGCCATTGTGGCGGGTTTTTGTGTCAGGATTGAGCAGTTGCTTTTGCGAGATGCGCGTTCTTGAGGTTGTAGGCGATTATAGGCGTCTGTAGTTGAGGGAGCGAGAGGTCGATGTCGTGTTTTGGAGGGTTCGTATACGTGGCACGAGTCCTTCTGTTTTCCGCGATCGCTCTGTTGGTTGACGCTGCCGTCGTTGTAGAAGGCGGGAAAAGCCGCTTCTTCTCCTGTTGAAGACCGTGAAGCAGACAGAATCGCTGGAGCTTTGGAGGAAGAAGAGGGATGCAGGAGAGGCAGCTTAGAGGGCCATGTGGTTGATTTGGCGTCACATGCTGGAGTGTTCGGAAAGGAGGACGGGATCAATGCCTTATCGATTGGAGAAGAAGCTCTTTGGAGCTGTGACTGTGGCGCTGCGGGTGTGGCGCATTGCAGATTTGATGTGGGGGTAGAGGGACATGAGGCTACTGAGCTGAGAGCTATGGGAGCTTGACAATATACCTAGTAGTACATAAGGTAGCTTGATGATGGAGCAAGCCTTCCCTTGAGCTGTCGACTCACCTCACCTCTCAAACGACTCACTCACTGCTCAGCGACACCCAGTCACGCATTGGAAACTATCAAGATCATACTGATCCCTACAAGAGTCATCTTCACCATGAGCAGCCCAGACGCCCAGGAGGCGCCCCAGCTGGACAAGGCGCGGCACATCAAATACTGGCAGCGCTGCCACAAGACGTTCCTCCCAACGCCCTACACCTCCAACGACTCCACCAGGCTCACCTTTGCCTTCTTCATCATCTCAGCCCTCGATATCCTCTCCGTGCCCTTCACAGCTCAGGAACGAGCGGCCGTCCGGAGCTGGGTCCTGAGCCTCCAGCACCCCGACGGCGGCTTCTGTGGGAGTCCAACCCACTCCATTACCGGCGAACTGGCGTCCAAGGGGTCAGCAAACATCGCTGCGACGTTCTTCGCTCTAATTCTGCTCGGCCTGGCGGCGGACACGGAGGAGGAGCAGCGCTCGGCTTTTGCGGGGGTGAATCGCAGGGGGTTGCTGCGCTGGCTGAAGAAGCTGCAGAGGCGCGACGGGAGCTTTGGTCAGGTGTTGTGGGATGGGGAGCCGATGGGCGGGAGGGACATGCGGCATAGTTATCTGGCGAGCGCGATCCGGTGGATGCTGAGGGGAGATGTGAAGGAGGGGGATGAGGACTGGGTGGAGGATATTGATACGGAGGGGATGATTAAGTATATCAGGGGTGTCCAGGTGAGTTTCGCGGTGACTGAGGCTCTGGTTCGTTGGTGCTAACTGGGGTGATAGACGTATGATGGCGGCATTGCCGAGTCTTCAACGGAGGAGTCTCACTGTGAGTCTCTCTGAAATCTGAAAGATCTCAGAGCGTTGACTGATAAATTGACAGCCGGATACGCATACTGCGCAATCGCAGCTCTGGCGATGCTTGACAGGCACTCTGATTCTTTGGCGACGGGAGAGACAAGGCGGGCGCTGGATCGCGGCGTTGCAGATCGCGAGAGACTGCTCAGATTCCTGGCGCACAGGCAGTTTAAGTATCTGTCGAAGCAAGAAGAAGCCGAAGACAGCACGGTCAACTACCTCGAGGCTAAGCTGGGAGACTTGAGCCTTGAAGGTATCCCCTACACGGGCTTCAATGGCAGGTGGAACAAAAAGGCCGATACGTGCTACACTTGGTGGGCATGCGGCACCCTAAAGGTGAGTTTCATTTAGGCACACGAGGTGTTCTTTCTTTTTCTTCTTCTTCTTCTTGTTTTTCTTTCCTCTCTCTGACAAGGAGTGATGTGTACAAGATGCTCGACTGCGAAGAATTCTACGACCCTCAGCCATCTTGCAACTACCTGCTTGACATCACCCAGCACAGCATCGGCGGCTTCGGCAAGTCCGTTGGCGACCCTCCGGACATTTACCACTCTTACCTCGGCTTGACCACCGTAGCTCTACTAGGCGGAGCTGAACTCAAGGAGATTGACGCCGGATTGTGTTGCAGCAAGGAAGGGGTTGCAAAGCTGGAGGCTGCGAGGGATGGCCTGCTGCAGTCCCTGAAGAGGCAGAGGGAGCAGCGTGGTGGGTGGAAGGCGGCTGAGTTCTGGGGCAAGGCCGCGGAGATGGTCAAGGTTAAGTAGGGGCGTCATTCTGCTGGCGTTGGCGGTTGACACTTCGAGAAGGCGATAGAAGCATACAATGATCAGTCGCTATGTATGGGATTTACGAGAAAGCTTAAGATGTCAATGCACAATACACTCCATCATTTCATAACACTTCAAGCTAGGGTATCATAGAAGACAATCAATAATACAAAGTTGGTCATACAGAATCAAAACAAACAACCAGCAATACAAAATCGGTATCACAGAACCAAACAACAAAACAGACAACCAACAGACACCGGAACTAGACAACCAGCCCATCATGCTCATCAGCATTCTCCATAGCTGCGTCAACATTGAATCCGCCAGAAACCACTCGGCACGGCAACTCGGGTATATCCTTCAACTCCTCCTCCCGAGCGTCCACACACCACGCCTGGAACTCGTCCTCCGTAAAAGGCAACATCTTCAGCTCGGCATGCTGCGTCAAGAAGTAGTCGGCATCACGTCTGCGGAAACAGTACTGGATGGCATCCTTTCCGTGCTTATTCTTCAGCACCATGGTCTCCGTGATCTGATCCAGCCGGTTCATGTTCCTCGTAAAGGCACGGTCCGCCTTTGCTACAGCCGTCACAATGGAAAGCCGGGCCTCCATGTACTTGGCCAAATCAGGCGGAACCGGACGATTGCCCCGACAGTAGAAGGCGAGCCGTTTCCAGTCCTCGCTGGGCCAGTACAGCTCCTGTCGCTGCGGACCTTCATACGCAGCCTCCAGCGCCGACTTTTGTATCCTTACTTGCACAAGGACAACGGGAGTCAGGCTGCTACGTCGTCTTATGTAGCAGGCCTGCTGCTCGGCAATGTCCCGGTCTACGTACAAGTAATACGCGCTGGAAGAGCCGCGGGCGTTTCCTGGTGGGAACGTGGCGAGGGCGGAGATGCGACTGAGGTCTCTCCTGTCGTCGAAGAGATGGCGGACGCTTGCCCTGTCGACGCCCTTGTACAGGGTGACTGTCGTGTCCGATGGGCTTTGAGAAGCGCGCAGGACAGCCTCGCTCATTGCCGTTTCTTCGGGCTGGCTGGGGCAAGGAACAGCGTCTGTGGAGGCACTCTCGTCTGCCTGGCCTCTCTTCAGGGGGACGGATGCTGCTGCCTCTGCAGCTCGCAGGTCCTGGAGAGCCTTGAACCTCAACTCGATCGTGTTGCGGACCCAGTGGAGGCAGGTCTGGGTGAGCCGGATCTTCTTGAAGACGGGATCCAAGATGGCCGCCTTTGTCTGCCTGTCGAGCCCGCAGTGGTTCAGGCATTGATGCCATAGCCGAAGGTTGTCATCGCACGTGTTGGAGACGTGACCAAAGTCATACACGTGCTCGACAACTTGAGACATGAATGCTGTGCTCAAGTTGCCGTCGGGCTTGGTGGCGTGGGCTCTGACCAGTTCCTTGATTCTGTCCGCCCATATGAACTCGGCTGTTTCCTCGTCGAAGCCGAGGTATTCGAGTGTGTCTATAGACACCAGGTCCTTGGGCAGGACGGGGAGCTGCTGAGGGCTGCTGGTGATGGCTGTTCCAGACATGGTGACTGATGGGAACGCGGGGGGTGGATGTGAGTCTGAGAGGTATGGCTGGGGTTGACAGCGGGTTACAAGTCAGAAGAGTCTTGATGTACGCAAGTAGACTTGATCAAGTGGATGTGAGTGGAGAGAATGGCAGGGAGACTCTCTTAGGGGGGTTTCCGCCTTCTTATAGAGATTGCTGATGCTTGTTCCATGCTGGATGATCCGCGGCGGCACGATTTCTCTGAGACTCAACAAGACAAGCTTGTTCGCCTTGAATTCTTCATCAGCTGATGGGCAGGAAGCATCAAAGTATGCATACTTTTAGCCTACGTGGCTTGATAACAGGGCTTGTAGTCTTGAATCAGGATACATCTCGTACATATCCGGTCAAACTAAGAGATGGAGCCTTAGACAACTCCTGTCAAGCAAAATATCATCAGTTTTCGAAGGTGTTGTGGTTGCCCTTGTGAGTCACCTTGATGGGAATATGAAGACTTCAGGGCTGTCGTGTAAGCGACGTCGCCATCGTGGTCTGCGTTCGCGGCACGTTCAGCCACCTTCGCTCGGAGTGTTCACCTGGACACTCCTCGCTTGTCCCAAGTAGCCCTGTTCGCGTAGAAAGGCGGTCCGGCTGGACGCCGCCATCCTTGCCGCGGTATGTGGCGCTTGGTGTGAAGGGTGTGAAGGAGTCTCAATCGCGGCCTCAAATGCTTTGGTACACGGTATACAGTTGAGATTGTCCTCCGAAGCGAGCTGATTTCGTCTTCCCAACAAGGCTGTATAGGCGGCCTGGAAGGACTCTTTGCAAAGTGATGGACAGGCTCTTCCAGAGGTCACAGCCAGACTCGGTTCGGCAACATCTTTCGATTGTTGGCAGATACGACGGAGAGTATTCCGCCGAGTGGTTTCCGAGGACTCATTGTCTGGGCTGAAACTTTATCGTCAAGGCACTACGGCCCGAGATTAAGCCTTCTCTGGTAGTTTCTTTGGCAACTCGGCTCCCCGAGGAGGAAAAGGAAGTGGGAAAAGGCGTCTGAAACTACGAAGCGAGGCATCCAGTAGGTGCCAATGTCTTGGAAACAGATATCACCGATTATTACGCTAAAGGTAGAAGCGTAAGTCTATCAGTGTTACTAGAAGGAAATATTGCGAGTAGCAGAGAGTAGTGATGTCTGTTCTAATTTAAGATCCAAGTGTTCTAAGCGAGTAACGCTACTTATATAAAGCCTGTGTGCTCTCTTTCCCATCCATCCCTCTCCTTTCCACCTTTACCCATCATTGTTCTTCCCTCCAGCAAAGCATGTCTATCCCAACACTGCGCAACGGAGAGGCTCCAGCCAGCCAAGGCCTCCCAAACTCTGTCTTCATCCCTGGGGAGCTTGTGTCTTTGGCAACAATCAAGTATCTCGGGTATAACGACGAGGCAGCCGCCGACATCTGGGGTCGCTGGACAGCCCGATTTCCGAGTGGCCAACCCCAGGAGCTGGAACCCGTCCTTGGGGGGCCGTTCCTCGACCCCATCATTGAGTTCTCCCACCATCGATTCGACCTGGATGTAGACGACGGCGACGACAGCAAGTGGCTCGAGTGCATGGGCCAATGTGGCATCAACCAAGCCACGCAGACGGCCATCATGGACCCCGTATACAAGCGAGTCCGGCTCACCCGATCCTGCCTCTATTGGCTTCGCGACACCATGGAGTTGCGTTACAGAGCTCTGAATGAGCTCCTAGAGGCGCGAGCACGGGGTGTATCTGCAACGCCCCCTGAGCGCCCTGCATCTCAGCAACATGGTGCACCGACTGCAGGTCCTCCGGGTGTTTCCACAGACTCTGCCATGTCCGAAGCCGCGTTGTTTGCCGTCCCTGCCATGACCAGTCTGTACAAGAGTGTTGATACGGCTAGCATACCTCGCCTGTTTGACAGAGACGGAAACGTCGAACACATCGTTGATCTCGCCACAAGCCCCCCTACCGATTTCTGCGGGCGAGAAATTTGCTATACCTTTGCCCTTGAACTGGACATTGCCCTTCTCGATGCCTGCTGGGCCAAGGCTCGAAGCAATCTGAGCTGCATGGTCATCATTCAAGCGACGCTCTGTAATTCCACAATCCAGGATCTCGCTGGGCAGGAGCTTCAGCGTGTATACTGGCCAAGCGAAGAATGGAAGCAGCTTGTTTTCTGTTCCAGACAACTTCGCAGGCTTCCTCCTGAGTTGCGCAGGTTTAAAGAGGCTTCGTTAATCGTCGGTACAACTGCGACCAAGTCAGATACGGTGTACTGCAGGATGGAGTGCCCCCACGAGATCACGGAAGAGATGGTCTACAAAACGAAAGATGGGCGAAATGTGGTTCAATGTATATTCATCGGTGACGATGGGGAAGATCTGTTGACTGATAAAGCAGACATTAAAGGGTATATCCTGACAAGGGAGAATCACGAGCAGTGGCTTAGAAGGGAGGCCGAGGATGGATGAGTCGTCTCGCGGCTATCATAGGCAGTCGAAGTCTAGCATTTGGTTATATATGCTCTACGTGTAAGAAGCTCTTAGCTATGGTATGAGGCTTGGGGCGAGTTATTGTCTTTAATCGCAATGTTCACTTTCAATTCTGTCTACCTAAACATTTCACCACACTTTACTCCAGAAAAATATTAACAGACGATGGGGCATGGACGCATCGCTTGTCCCCAGGCATCAATATGCCATGGACCTGAGTAAAGCATAAAAGGGGAAAAGAAAACAACGCCAAAGGCAAAAAAATCGCTAGGTAGAGCACATTCCTTGCAATCCACGGAACGCTATCAGAGTAGAATTGATAATCAAAGTAGCTATGCTGTCGTCTTAGATAACTTCAGCGGCAGGTACTTGAGAAAGCAAGCTGGCTGGAAGACAAATAACCGTCCATTCAAGCCTCTGACCTGACTCTTTGGCATGGTAGCTGGCAGTACCTCGAGTGTCTGCTACTTCATGTATGTATATGACTACAGAAACTTCAAACCGTACGTCACCCTCTTTGGTAACGCTGCCTTCATCTACCCCAGCGGCCCTGAACCAATTCGCCTTCTCTTCGCTTGACGCGAGCAGTCGTTGTGTTCGACTCTCTGGAGCTCCCGTTCTCTCAACAAGGAAGCCTCTCGAACTTCTTGCAAACCCCCATAAGCCAACTCGACGGTACCGCGGAGCCAAAAGAAAAGCGACCCTTCTTCCCGCATATTCTTGAACACATCATCCATGATGATATTCTGAAGTTCCTGATCGATACCCCATTGATCCATAGACGCGATCCACGTCTCGCCATCGTCTGACCATGTGTCCAGTTCCGCCTTCCGGTCGGCCAGGAAACCAATGGCAGCATCGAGGAAAGACACGCCATTGACAGGCTCGGTCTCAGCAATGGGTGCGCCCTCTGGAAATTTGATGACCCATCGAGCCCATATTCGCTCAGCCGTCTCGTCGTTGAAGCCCATGTATTTGAGCGAGGCCATAGAAATCAAATTCTCGGGAATGATGAAATACGCCTGGGGAGCTACTGAAGGAGGACTCGGGGGCAGGTCCACGTAATCAGGGTGGCTGTAGCTGTATATGCTCAAGCAACGCTTGTGGAGCAGGATGAGTCCCGGGGTGTCTGCAGGGCCCATGAGACCCTCGGCCAGAAGAGCCTGACGGTCTCCGGGGGCAAGGATGGACATTGTTGCAGCGACTGAGGGAGGAAGAATGAGGATAGAGGAGGCAGACGGTGAAGCTGGAGGAGCAACGGACGAGACCACAATCTTTGCGGCAAGTACGATAAGACTGCGAAGAAGCGGCTGATGTTGCGTTTTGCGATGTAAAGAGAGTTGAGGGAGATGAAAGGGACAAGGGGCTAGAAGAGAGCTTTATATACCTACAAATTGTCGTGTCATACATTAGGTAGGTAGGTATAGATGGCCCTGACTTTGAGTTTAAGGCTTCCGAATACGCCAGTGTTGAGCCTCCAAGCCACCAGACCTTATCTATGCAACGCAGTTACCTACTACCAAGGGGAATTAATTAGCATGCAAAGAGATTCGACGGACTTGGCAATTTGAAGGCAGAAGATGCTGGCAACGTCGTACGAGCCGCATGGCTGTTATGGAAAGCTATACTCTGATGGGAGAGACGAACCATGACCTGCTTTCCTTCCCTTCGTTCCTTTTGTTTGTCTTCTTTCTTTTTATTTTCCTCCGGTCTTTTTTATTTTGTCTTTTCTTCTTCATGTTCTTTCCTCTTTTCTATTTTTCTTCTCTCATGTCTTTTTTTGCTTTTCACATGCATCTTCTGGTCTTGTTGAAAGCAGGTATTGTGCGCCATGTCTACCTCAGTACATAGTTACCAGGAGTTCAGATGTGGCAGACATCTTTTTGAATGTGTCAGATAGCGTTCAGAAAGACAAAGAGCATGTTTTGTTTAATCTAAATCCAGCCGAAAAATCGTATCTTAGAGAGATAGATAGGGTGCGGCGCATAAATCAACTCTGAAGCTGCTGGAGTCAACAACCCAACAAATCGGCCACTTCCCTTCTTAAAGGCGGAATCATTTCTCTGGACTGAATCTCTCAAAATTACATGACAGTCGGATTAAGAAGCAAAATCAATGAAAGAAAGAGAAGATCCTTTTCAAATTATGCATATATCTGATATACAGCCCAGTCCTAATCGAGACGCCGACAACTTGTCCCTTTCTTAGATGGCCGCATCGCCGACTGACTCATCCGGCGTATCCCCTACACCCAAAGTACCTATGCAGAGACGATGCCAACATCGACATTGGTTTCTATACATGCGTTCGATATCTTCGCCAGAAGAACGTCTTTGACTGACTGTTTGGTCTTCCTCTGTTAGGAGCCTCGAACAGTGCATTGGTAAAGAAGAAAGAAGAAATATCCGTCTCTCTTCCGATAACACAATGTCGGCCTCCAACCTTGCCAGAGAAGCCCTCTCGACATGGGAAGCCAACGCCGAGTTCTGGGACTCTACCATCGGCGAAACAGGCAACAAATACTGGAAACGGCTCCAAAAGCCATCTCTCCAACGCCTCCTCGGCCCAACCCTCAGCAAGAAGAGCTGCTCCGCCCTGGAGCTGGCTACGGGCAACGGTCTCTGTGCTCGGTGGCTGGCTGAGAACGGCGCCTCCAGCATCATTGCTACGGATGGCACTTTTGGCATGCTGCAGCAGGCGAACAAGTACATGGATGAGGACAAGGCTGGCAAGATATCGTATCGCAAGCTGGATGTCACGCAGGAGGGGGATTTTGCGCCCCTTGTGGAAAAGGCTGCTGAGGTGATTATCAACTCCTCTTGTCTCTGTCGCTCATTTCCTTTGCTTGAACTTGTTCAGCTGCTGGTGAATGTGCTTGATGAATCGGGCTGATGATGAGTCTGTGTGGTATGATAACGGCAAAAGAATGACGGCTTTGACATTATCCTCATGAACATGGCCCTCATGGACGTGGCCACGCTCGATCCCCTCGCCGATGCCCTCCCAAAGCTCCTCAGCAAAGACGGCGTGTAAGTTAACTTGTTCATCTGTTCCTCCATAAACCCAGGGCGAAGAATGACTATGCTGAACAGAACTCCGTCAATGAAGCTTCGTGGCCACTCTCCTTCACCCCGTCTTCATGACCTCGACCTACTCCCGCACCGTCGAAGTGACATTCGACCCCCAAACAGGCGACCAGATCATCACCCGCAGCAAGTCAATCCGCGAATACCTCCACGTGAAGCCCTCAAAGGGCGTGTTTATCGTAGGACAAGAGACACGCCAGGTAAGCCAAGTAGCGCCCTACCAATTCATTCTCGAGCTGCATGATGGCATCTCTGACAGCAAGAGAAATCCGGCAGTTTTACTTTCATCGCCCTCTGCATGAGCTTCTGGGCACCTTTTTCAAGAGGGGCTTGATCTTGGATGCGCTTGAAGAGCCCGGTTTCACGGAAGAGGACGGTGATGCCGACAAGGCGTATGCGACGGCCAACTTCCCTCAGCTGCCGCCCATTCTGTCCTTGCGCCTCAGAAGAGGCCTATAGGTAGGCGATGGACAGTATGTAGCTATACTTGTTATTAGCTATCTATACTAGAGCCTTGTAGCTCATGCCATGTCAAAGGCATCTCCATGGCCTCGTCCCTTCCGATCAGAGATAATGCTCTAGAGCTGCTTTGTATATTTTCATATAGATGCGGGTGATGGAGGGCTGCTCACCATAAAGTTTTCTGTTCAAAGCAATCTTTGGATGCCTTCTGTCAATGCATCCGAATACCCTCCAGCCGTCAAACTGGGCACGCGATCCGGACTCGTAGCCATCTGGAGGAACGCCTCCAAATACCCAGCCCTCTCGAATGTGAGATTCGGCTCATCGCTCTGCAGAATCAAAAACTGCAGCGCACACGGCAACTCCCTTCTCAAAGTCCCCCGCCCATCTCCATCTCTGTTCATATTCACACGCAAGCCAAGATCGATGGCTCCGTGTCTAGCTTCCAAGCGCTGCAGCTGCAAGAGCATAGTCTCCCCGTTCCACAGGTGCGACTCTGCGCCTCCGGTATCCCCGTTCATGATGTCAAAGATGACAAAGAACATGCAGCACAGGATGGCTGGTCGGAGGCTCTCTTGGGAGTCGTCTGTCTCGCGGACGAGTTGCAGGGCACGGCCGTAGTGCCAGAGGGCTTTGCCGTAGTGGTTGGTGCCCATGCCGGCTGCGGACTGGGCGAAGATGAGGATGAGGACGGCCAGGTTTGCGGATTGGACGGCGACGTTGTTCTGGATGAGGAGAGGGACGTTGTGTTGCCAGAAATTGGGGTCAAAAATTGTGCTTTTTGGGAGGCTTGTATGGTGGCTGGTTTGACTGAGGGTTGTGTGCCCGTCTTGGTAGTTTGCGGAAGATCCGGTGTTGGGGAAGATGAAATCTAGATCTGGGCTTGCAGAATCATGTATGTTTGTCGAACCGAGGATGTCTGAAGGCGGTTTGCCTTCCATTGCGTCGGATTTCCCTGTCTCATTGAACGTCTTCCTCGAATAGGTAGTTGGAACGGATGCCTTGACGACGGTATGTTACTCGAAAGCTCTGCAATCTCTCTTGTCGTGTCAGCCCCAGCCCAGTCACCGATGTGCTACTGCATGCAATAACAGAAGAGTGCAGAGTCTCGAGAAGCGCCTTGTGAGAGCATGCCATATGTCTCCAGCTTCTGGGCTCCAAGTGCCGTTCTTCCAAGTACATACATGTAGCAGCGATACTGCCATCATGTCAGCCCCAAACTGACCACCTTTTCCATCTGCCGGGGCCGGCATAGGTCCTCTGGCGATCAATCCCTCCAGAGCCGCGGCATGCAGTCATCATCCTGGTGGTTGTGCGTGCCAAGTATCTCATCATACCTACGGACAGCATGTGTAAGCGCATGCGCGATCGACACCGCGGTTGGATCCCTACCGATATATGACTGTGTGAGCGCCCTCATGATCTGGAAGTAGCCACGATTGCAAGCACTGCGTCGATCAAGCGATCCCAATATACCTACATATAGGTGACATTCACTGCATGATGTTCACAGTCTGGCGTTTACTGGAGAGCGGCCACCTCATTCATCGTCAATCTCGTATACCGCGTTCATTGGCAATGAGACTCTGGGCGACTCGACATGGAATCGAGCCAATGAGACGCATCAATTCGATTGGAGTTTCAGGTGTCCGTCAGACTCCTACTAATACCGCCCTGTTGGTCTTCTGACTACAGATTCTGGGGTAATACCACCGTGGAGTAAGCAAACGTATGGGGTAAGAAGAGTACATACTTGTACCTGTTTACTGCGGCGCCTGGTTCAAAAGTCAGCATCAGTATTGCATGTTTCCTAGGTACTAGATAGCAAAGCTTCTCTCGCAATCTGGGTAAGAAAAAGAGACGATCTACAATGTGAGGACAAAGAGCCATATAATCATCCTGTGGTAAAGCCGTCGTTTTCAGGGTCTATTAAGCTATAACTACAACTCTCATCTGAGAACTAAGGTAATGCAAATGCTAAATGTCTCACTCTTACCAATGTCTCTGTTCTTCTCTAAATCGAACTGCAACCACAACCAAATCACCTCTCCAACAAACGTCCTGTACAGTCTGTACGAATACTCTCAAAAGATGCTGCTGCATCTTGAACCCTCGGCAACCCACACGACGAGCCTCTCCGCCCAACTGCCGGTTTGGTCTCACCGTGACCTCCTCAAGCAGCGGGGTATCTGCAGCACTGTTTTCCAACGGACCAATGGCATATTCTGGGCACTTCTTTAGCAGTTTGAATGACTAGTAGCAGCAGCACCTCACGAGATGAGACACTTTTCTGTGCCTTATTATACGACAGGCTAGTTCTTTTCCTTCTGTTTCTTCTTCTTCTTCTTCTTCTTTTCCCCATCTGTAAGTACCTTACACCATCCAGTACCCGAGACTAAAACAGGGGGGAGAGAGAGCACATCGTACCACGTAGCACAAAGAGCACTTCACCACTCAAACTCACCACCTCGGTCCAGAGACTACTACCAAACCAATCACCACTCACTCAACACCAGACTCGCTCTCTCACCGACCAAACTGATAAACCACCTGCACCCCCCATTGACTCATCCAGCAATCCCACACCCTCACCATGTCAGCCTCGGCCTCAGCCTCATCACCCCCAGCCTCCTCCCTACCCCCCTCCACCTCCCCAACCATCACCCTCACCAACCCAACCCCCAAGGAACGCACCCGCACCTGGCTCTACAACCAGACAGAATGGGGCAACAGCCTCACCGTCCCCGCCTATCTCGAGCGCGAGGAATACCTCCTCTCCATCCCCCTCGCCCGCAACGGCGGCATCACCAACTGGATCCTCACAGACACCTCCTCCTCCTGCTCCCCCGTCAACAACAACAACGACGACGACGACGACGGCGAGCGTCCCGTCCTCGCCGCCTGCGAAACCCTGCGCAAACGCGCCCTTGTTAGGGACCCCGCTGATGGTACGGTGCGCGACGTCTGGGCGTATGGCGTCGCCAGCGTCTTCACCAACAAGGAGTTCCGCGGGAGGGGGTATGCCGGCAAGATGATGGAGCTGCTGAGGGGCTACATGGCCGGCCAGCACCGCGAGACGGGCGAGCCGGCGTTTTCCGTCCTCTTTTCGGACATTGGCAAGCAGTTTTACGCAAAGCACGGCTGGATCCCTCTCGAGAACACGCAGATTGAGTACCGCGTCAGAGAAAACCCTCCGGAACCGGAGCCCTCATCAAGCAGCAGCAGCAGCAGCATTATTACCCTTCTCGGTGACGAGCATATCCCGGAACTCGCAGAGAGGGATGAGGAGCTTCTGCGCAAGGAAATCGCCAAGCCTAACCCTGTGAACCCCTCAAAGGTCAGGGTCGCTGTCATTCCCGACCTGGATGCGTTGCAGTGGCATTTCTATCGCGAGGCCTTCATCTGCAATGCCGCGTTTGGCAGGAAACCCTCTGTCCACGGCGCCTTGTACACTTCCCCCTCGACGGGTTCTCGTGTATGGGCGTGGTTCGAGAGGAATCACTATGGCGGCCCTGAAAAGCCAGAGAAGAACCTCTTGAGCTTCCTCCGCTTCGTCATTGAAGACGAACACATCTCGGATGAAGAGCTGTCTGAGGCAGTCGTGGGCATCTTCCGGGCTGCTGAGAAGGAGGCCAAGGACTGGAAATGCTCAAAGGTCGAGATCTGGAATCCCAACCCCAGAGTCAGGAAGGCTGCCGAGGCCGCCACCGAGTTTCAGACTACCTTTGTCGTAAGACAAGACAAGAACTTGGCCAGTTTGAACTGGTTCGGCGAGGGGTCTGCGCAAGACTTGGACTGGGTTGCCAACGAGAGATTCGAGTGGTGCTAGCACGGAATGCGATTGGATATAGATGTAGAAATACGCTCACAAAGGGAAAAAGGAAATAAAAGTAAAAAGTCCAACATGGAAATGAAATCATACACATCGTTTAGTATTTATCCCTCTGCATCTCTCACCCTGTGAGTCTCAAATCGCCTCGCAAATCACAAGTGGGATACATGAAAGCGCCCTTTTTAACACATCAACTCCTTCTATGCACCATCAACCCGTTCTCGCACTCTAATAGCTTCTGCCAAACATGGTCCAGAACTGTGCCTTGCGCTGGCACTCGGGGTTGAGACATTCCGTCTCGCCGGGAACAATGCCCTCGGGCTGCTCAAAGGGGATACACAGACTCTTCATGCCCATCGAGGGCAGCTTCTGGCTTTCGGGCACGTCGGGCTGGGTGTCCTCGCGAGTCGTGAGCTCCTTGATGCGGTCCTCACACTTGCCGTCGCCGCAGAAGGGGATCAGGACAACGTTCTTGTTGTCCAGAGAGGGGAGAACATCATCCCAGTTGGTGATCTTCAGGCGGTGCTCACGGAACGACTTCTCGGCCTTGGCATACATGTCGGCCTGGATGGTCTCCAGGAGCTCGGGAACCTTGGTGGCGACCTCGGCAATGGGGATGGTGCCCTTCTCGCCCGTGTCTCGGCGCGCCCAGCTCACAACTTCCTTGGCAGCGTCCTTGGGGCCAAACTCAATTCGCAGAGGAACACCCTTGAGCTCCCAGTCGTTGAACTTCCAGGCAGGAGTGTAGCCCTCTCGCCAGTCGGACTCGGCGCGGACGCCAGCCTTGCGCAGGGTATCCCGGATGCCGTCCAGCTGCTCCTCGTGCTTCTTCCTGTCCTCGGGGGTAGTGTTCTTGTTAATGCCAACGGGGATCAGGACGGTCTGAGTCTTGGCAATCCGGGGAGGGAGGACGAGGCCCTTGTCGTCGCCGTGCACCATGATCATGACACCAATGACACGGGTGGACAGACCCCACGAGTTCTGCCAGACGTGGATGTGGGAGCCCTTGTTGGCCGGGTCTTCAACAGTAATGTCGAACATCTTGCTAAAGTTCTGTCCCAGGCAGTGAGACGTGGCGCCCTGGATGCCTCGTCCGTTGGAGGGAATGTAGCCCTCGACGGTGGTGGTGTAGTAGCCACCCGCGAACTTCTCATTCTCCGTCTTGCGTCCCCGGACAACGGGGACAGCCAGGAGTTGCTCGTAGACACCAGCGTACAGCTCCAGGATCTCCAGAACCTCCTTTCCAGCAAGCTCCTCGGTCAGGTGAGCAGTGTGGCCCTCCTGCCAGAGGAACTCTCTCGTTCGCAGGAAGGGGGTTGTCTGCTTGGCCTCCCATCGGACGACCGAGTTCCACTGGTTCAGTCGAAGAGGAAGGTCTCGGTGGCTGCGAATCCACTTGGCGTAGTACGGGTACATGACGGCCTCGGAGGTGGGACGAATCGCAACGGGGACCTCGAGGTCCTTGTCACCACTGGCAGGAGTCAGCACACGCACACAAGTCTCTGTCAACTTCCGAATCATGAAATACGTACGCCTTGGTCACCCAAGCCAGCTCAGGCGCAAAGCCCTCGACGTGATCCTTCTCCTTCTCCAGAGACTTAGATGAGAGGAACATGGGGAAGCTGGTCTCCTCCACGCCCATCAGCTCGATGCGCTCCTGGAACCACTTCCGGATCACGTTCCAGATGTGCATCGACAGCGGGCGCAGGACGAAAAAGCCCGAGATTTCCTGGTAGTACTCGACCATCTCGCCCTTGAGGACGACCTCCTGGTACCAGGCCGGGAAGTTCTCAGCCTTGGTGACGGTGATGCCGATGATGTCGTCCGTCTTCTTGCCGCCCACGACGGGGAGCGCAGCCTGCTTGGCGGCCTTTGCGGCCTTGTCGGCAGCCATCTTGGCCTGCTTCTCGGCCTTCTTGAGGGCGCTCTTGGAGGGCTCCTTGGGCTGGTCGGCGGCGTTCTCCATCGTGTAAATCGTCTTCCGGTCTGCGAGCTGGTGAGTTTGCGGCGACTCTTGTGGATCAGGGACTCCAAGCAGAGGCTTACCTGCTGTTATATGGCCGTTCGTATGACACAGAGCTCGTCCCAGGCGGCAGCGACAACTTCAGGTCTTGACTCACTGTGCAGGGGCGCAAAAGGAAAGATTGGGAGTCAGTCGGCCGGAAAAAAGAGAGTCACGAGAGAGAGTCAATGCCTCCAGTCTCTTGTATCGGGCTGCCCCGCTATCAGTCGTGGCTGTCCCTCACTCACCAGAAAGGAGGGGCACGGCAGGGAAATTTCGACGTCGGGTCCCCTGAGCGGCACCCAATCAGGGCTCGCTGGCGCTGGAACCTCGAGGCCTTGGAGGGGCTGCCAGCGCTGTGGGAGGCGTCGCTCAGGTGCTGCGTGGCTGCTGTCGGGCGGCCCAGGCGCTGTTTCTGGCGGGTGGTGGCCCGTGTCGCAGCGCCGGAGCTGGAACAATCTGTGCTTCCGACAAAAAAGTCGAGGGGCAGCGGGACAAGTGCCGCCATTACATGAGCTGCGAAGCTTGGAGAGGTAAGCCAGGGCCATTATTGCAGACTCAAGGCAGAAGTTGTCGATTCTGGAACCTTCAACCTCCACCACTCCTTTGTCTCGTCGACCTACTCCTGCTTGAACAGTCACAGCAACGGTCAGGCAGATCACACCACAGCTACAGCCATGGCAGCCCTGTTTGAGCAGCCGCGGAACGGCACCCTTTTCCTGGGCGGCCAGAAGATTTCGGGATCCGATATTCGAGACCAAAACGGTGCGTTGGGCTGCTGCCGATGAGTTGGACGGTATCGATGGACTAACGGGCGCAGTGCTGGCGACACAAGCTATTGCCAATGTGGTGAAGAGCTCGTTCGGCCCCAGCGGCCTCGACAAGATGATGGTTGACGACATTGGCGTGAGTACATACACCGACTGCCCCTCGATGGGGACTCTGCAGCTATCCCACCTCCCCCCCTATTTCTTCATTGATGAAGCAACTCGGTATTACATCACGACAGCTTGCTCACACAATTCTGTCACTGCATACAGGACGTTACGGTAACAAACGACGGCGCCACGATCCTCACTCTCCTCGACGTCGAAGACCCCGCCGGAAAGATCCTGGTGGACCTGGCCCAGCAGCAGGACAAGGAGGTTGGCGATGGCACCACATCCGTCGTCCTGATCGCCGCCGAGCTGCTCCGGAGAGGTAACGAGCTGATGAAGAACCGCATCCACCCCACGACCATCATCACCGGCTACCGACTGGCCCTGCGAGAGGCCATCAAGTACCTGAACGAGAACGTCAGCATCAAGGTCGACAACCTCGGCCGGGAATCCCTCCTCAACATTGCCAAGACGTCCATGTCCAGCAAAATCATCGGCGCCGACTCCGACTTCTTTGCCGACCTGGTCGTCGACGCCATCCAGGCCGTCAAGACCACCAACAACAAGAACGAGGCCAAATACCCCGTCAAGGCCGTCAACCTGCTCAAGGCGCACGGAAAGAGCGCTCTCGAGTCCGTCCTGGTCAAGGGCTATGCCTTGAACTGCACAGTTGCTTCTCAGGCCATGCCCACGCGTGTCCAGGATGCCAAGATTGCCCTTCTGGACATGAACTTGCAAAAGGAGAGGATGAAGCTCGGCGTCCAGATCACCGTCGACGACCCCCAGCAGCTCGAGGCCATCCGTGCTCGTGAGTCCGGCATGATCATCGAGAGGGTGGAGATGATTCTCAAGGCTGGCGCCAACGTCATCCTTACCACCAAGGGTATCGACGACATGGTGTTGAAGATGATGGTCGAGAAGGGCGCCATGGGTGTCAGGAGATGCAAGAAGGAGGATCTGAGGCGAATTGCCAAGGCCACCGGCGGTACTCTGCTGAGCACGCTCTCCGACCTCAACGGTGACGAGAAGTTCGACCCCTCATACCTGGGCCATGCCGAAGAGGTCTTCCAGGAGCGCATCTCGGACGACGAGTGCATCCTCATCAAGGGCACCAAGGCCCACTCCTCGGCCTCGGTCATCCTGCGAGGACCCAACGAGTACTCCCTCGACGAGATTGAGCGATCAGTCCACGACTCCCTGTGCGCCGTCAAGCGGACGCTGGAGAGCGGCAGCATCGTCCCCGGCGGCGGCGCCGTCGAGACGGCTCTGCACATCTACCTCGAGGAGTTCGCCGGCACCGTCGGCTCGCGCGAGCAGCTGGCCATTGGCGAGTTCGCCCAGTCCCTGCTCATCATCCCCAAGACGCTCGCCGTCAACGCCGCCAAGGACGCCGCCGAGCTCGTTGCCCAGCTGCGCTCCCGGCACGCCCTGTCACAACGCATCCAGGAGGGCGACGCCAACGAGGACGAGAAGACGATTGCCAAGAAGAAGGGCTACAAGAACTACGGCCTGGACCTCACCAAGGGCCGTGTCGTGGACGAGATCAAGCTCGGCGTGCTGGAGCCCAGCATAAGCAAGGTCCGGCAGCTCAAGAGTGCCGTCGAGGCTTGCATCAGCATCATGCGGATTGACACGCTGATCAAGCTGGATCCGGAGCAGCCCGCCGAGGACGATGGCCACGGACACTGATTGTGGGGATTGGGATGTTCGGTGTGAGATAGACGAAAAGATGTCGTAAAATACTGTACTTCTGTCTATAATTCTTTGGCTACAAGCTGCGTTTCCCCTTTTGCCATACTCATCGTGATGCCCCTCATTGTCCTTTCGTGGTGAAGTGATTGTTATAAGGATATTTTTATTCATACAATGCTGCACATGGCTCACGTCTAAGAAACAAGGGAAGTTGTTGGCGCATCCCATTCCCAGCAAAACATGAGACACGCCGTCTTATCCATATCTTGGTTCCCAACCAAACCCATCCATCGCCTCACCGCACCTCCCATACTCTCCACCAATAGACTTGGCCACCCCCAGAGGAGAAATCTATGCTTTTTGTCGATGTTTTCATCATCCCAAGACGAATTATGTACCTCTTCTTCTCTCACCTTCTCCTTCGGGAGCTGTCCCTCTCGTTCGCCGATTTTGTTTCCGCCCAAGTACTGTTACATCGTCGTGTGCGATAGGACAGTTTCCCCCCCTTTCGTCTCCAAGCGTCTTCACACACACACACACACACACACCTGTCCAGCTCTTTAACCAATCACAAGCTTGCCGTCCTCGGGGAAGTCGTACTCGGGAATCTCAAGGTTGAGAGGCGCAGGGCCCTTGCGTATCCGGCCGGAGATATCGTAGTGGGAGCCGTGGCAGGGGCAGAACCAGCCGCCGTAGTCGCCGGCCTCGCCGATGGGCACACAACCCAGGTGGGTGCAGACGCCGAGCATGACGAGCCACTCGGGGCGCTTGACGCGGTCCTCGTCGGTCTGGGGGTCGCGCAGGGAGGCGACGTTGACCTTGTTGGCCTGCTCGATCTCGTCCTGGGTTCGGTGGCGGATGAAGACGGGCTTGCCGCGCCACTTGATGATGACCTGTATGGGAATATTTGGTTAGTCGTGGGATTTTGGTCCTTTTGGGGCGGGGAGGATGTCGTTCGGGGCGTGTGTGTGCTCACGTTCTTGCCCTCGGGGATGGTGTTCAGGTCGACCTCGACCTTGGCCATGGCCAAGACATCGGCGGAGGCGGACATGTTGACGAGGAACTCTGCAGCAAACCCCACGTTAGCTTCCATGCCATTCGAAAAGGAACACCGTCAATTGCTCCGGCACAGCTCCTCCAATGCCTCAATTGCCCTCCCAGCATCCTCTCCCAGTTCATTCCGAAGACGTCCCCCCATTCCTCTCCTTTACCGCATCGTAACCCCCCCTTCCGATATCCCGCTCTCGGTCAAAACCCACCTTGGACAGTGCTCTTCGCTCCGGCAGCCGTAATCGCACCCATGGTGCCAACCATGAAGTAGCTAAACAGCTTGTTGGTCGTCTCGTTGCCCTTGGTCATGTACTTTCCAAAGTCGGGCACCTGGCTGGCCTTGCTCTCGCCCTTGAGCTTGAACGGGCTGCTGTACGCCGAGGCATCGCCGCCGGCCTGGCAAGCCGCAGTCGAGCTCAGCGCGCGCACGGCGGCGGGCTTGGTGGCGGCCGTGGCCGAGCGCAGGCACAGGCGGGTGGCAGTTGCGAGAGGCGCCATTGGTGCTGTTTGCTGTGGGTTGACGTGTGACGAGAGAGAGAGAGAGAGAGAGGAATCGGGTGCAAGTGAGGTCTTTTCGTCTGCCTTTCCAGCTTTCGGGCTAAGGCTCAGTGGTGATGATTGCCGAAATGTTTTGGGATCCGGTTTTTTGGGGTGGTGGCCTGAGGCTGCCATTTGGTCAGCCAAGGTGGAATTTGCCGGCCGCTGATTCGTCGGCGGCTTCGGCCTCCCGGTCTGTTCCGCTAGAGATCGACTGATGAAAACGAAGAGCTTGTGAACAATTGGAGCTTATGACGGTGATGAATCCAGTGATTAGAAAAAAAATGATCATCATGATGCCAATCACATGGAAATGGAAAATGGAAAGAAGGCAAAGAGTTCAATCTTACTGAGATTTGGACACATCTAATAGCAGGCTAAATCAAGAGCCCCTTCGTCTCTGTGCAATCCATGTCCGTGATAGCTTCATCACATCACCATTCATTCACCATAACTATCGTTTATACATACGTCCTTCATCTACAACCACATCACCCACCCACTTCAATGCATCCTCCTCAGCTCCTCAATCAGGTTCCGCATGTCCTCGACGTTCGGGCCCAGCCCTTCGCAAACCAGCTCTTGCTGGCTCTCGTCCAGGTCTAGGAACCTCTCAATCATCTCGCCGTCTACAAACCGGTAAGGACTCTCGCCCTCTCTCGCCTGGTTCCGGAAAGCCCGCCAAAGGTCAAACGACAGGTTCCCCGGTGTCTGGATGTACCCCTGCAACCGGGATTGGAACGTCATCAGCAGATCCTGGTACTTGGGAGCAATGTCGCCGTACAGATACAGCGTGCCTTCAATCTATTTGTCCAATCGTCAGCTTAAGCTCCCACTCACGAAGCAGTCTAAGAACCACACTTACCGAGCCCAAAAACGCCTTTGGTACCACAACGGCATTCTCACCGGGCGCAACCTGAAGCTTCCGAATTCGATTGATCTGCTCCCCAATGTTGAGCTCGCTGGTAATCTCCAGCTGGCTGCGGTCCTGCTCTGTAGGTGCTTCCTGCCTCTGCCTGAGCACGATGACATTTCCCTGAGCATCTGCCTCGAGCCACCTGGTTTCATCCAGGGCGCAGACTGACGTAGTCCAGGCCTGCTGATAATGACGTGCCTTTTCCTCCAGCTTTGCCATCTTACCATCCTGAGGCGGCGTGAACTCGATGAGCGTGAGGGATTGCATGAGGTCCCCCACACCAATCATGTTTCCAGAAACATCCAGGTCGACTGGAAACGACGCTGGCCGGTATGATGCCACTTTCGTTAAGCTGGCGGCCGTCGACGTTTCTTGGGCGTAGCTGTAAACAACCACCGTCTTGCTCAGCCCGGCGACAATGTAGTCATCCAGCATAGCCAGACAACGACATACCCCCTTCAGATTGTGCGAGGCAATCTGATACAGCTGTCGCGATTCGTCCACGCCGAGGACCACGATTCTTCCCCTCGTCTCTCCTGCTTCGTCTGTGCCAGGATCCGCGACAAAACTTGTGCCAACCAAGAACCTTTCCGTCATGTTGCCGTTGCTATCGGGCAATTCAGCTCGGATCACGCACTCGACTAGCTCCAACGACGCAGAGGCATTCAGCTCAAAAGGCTGCCCCAGCTCCTGGAAAATGATCTCGTCTACCAGCCTGACGGTGCTTGTGACGACCTCTTCGTTTTCCACTAGCTCCTTCTTTATGCATCCCAAGCCAAAGGCCTTCAAGCCTGGCGAATACGCTACGCGACGGACCGTTTCGTGCATTGGGAGTGATTTGACGTGCGTAAGCCTTTCGCTATCAACGTGGCAGATCCTAATGTGCTCATCGGTTGATAGCACGATCGAGTCCGGGAAGGCTTCCGAGTCAAAGGGGGCCACAAATGTCGCATCATCAGCCGTCGTCGCCGAGTAGACAATACGCCCCTCCGAGCTATAAATCAAGCTGGCATGCTCCGTAGTCGCAAACACGTTGCAGATTCCATCCGGCCGAGGCAGAACGTGCAAACGAGCTGGACCGCTTCCCAGCGTGACCGTCTTCCTCCCAGATATTGAGAAGCCCTTGAGAGAGACATTGAAGCTGATGACATTACCATCCTCCAATGCCACGAGCAACGTGGGGCCGGACATGTCAGGCGGGTGTAGCTGAACCAGCGCCACGTCTCTTGGAACCGAAGCACTGTCGTCTGTCTGCCTCAATGATTCGCCGTGGAGTGGCGTCAAAGTCGCGAGATCCACGACTGATATCGTACCGGAAGCCCACCATCCCACGACGCCAAAATCTGGCGGATCGCGAGCCGCATGTATGCAGGAAATTTGATCGGGCTGCCCAGAGACAGGATTCTCCGAGGCGTCTTGTACTACTGCCTTGAGGCCGTCGAGAAGGTTCAGCGAGACCAACAACGACCCATCTATTGACAACAAAGCCCACTTCGTATTGGCAGACGCCGCCGTGATGACCTTACCATCCGGCGATTGCCATGAGCACAATGAAGCCCCGCTTTCGGGATCCAGGAGAGTGACAACTCGAGGGGTTATTTGCAATAGCTGACCGTTGGGCAGGTTGGCAGCCAGAAGAGTTTCCGATTCGAGGTCCATTCCCTGAAACGAGTACACTTCCTCAATACTTTCAGGCTCGAAACGAAGGACTCGAGTTCCAGCAAGTGTGGATACAACAACGGTATCGACTTTTTCTGAGTCCACGGATCGCAGTGTGAAAAGACCTCTGGTGCCTGGAAACTCGTCCAGGAGGCCCCGGTCTTCTAGGCCAACACCACTGCGGATGCTGCGCAGACTTCCATCTTGATAAGCTCCACAGCCAGCCACGATCCTCGCCTGCCCGGATGAAAAGGTGTTGCCTGCCTGTGCGTCTCCCTCTCTGTTCCCCAGATCCATAATGGTAAAGTCCATGATGGGTGCGTTATTCGGTAGGACCTTGAGAAGAGTCATTTGCTGGGTTTCGATGTCGATACGTAACAACTGGGAGTCGCCATGATGTGATCCAATGAAGAGGAGGTTGTTTCCCATATAAACCAAACTGGATGCTCTTGACGTGTATCGGCTCAAATCCTCAAAAGCGAACGGGTGGACTTCCATGCCTGTCACTACCACTCCTGTCGACTCATTGGTGGTCTTGATTTCCAGCATGTCCAAGCGGCCGTAGTCATCGGCCAATAAGTAATGCGTACCATCATACTCGGCCCAGGCAACGTAAATCTTGGGCTCCGCAAGGCTGGAGCACACGCTGGAATATGTGAGACTGTCAAAGTATGTAAGCAGCGTCTCGCCAACCACAAGGAGGCCACCCAAATGTGCCCTGGCTCCCTCATTGTTTCGGACGTGGTATCGCTTTTCTTCGTATACCGGAACAGGTATGAGCATCGATGCATAAGGATCACGAATGACTTCTTCAAAGTCCCTGTTCTTTTGGGGGTCAAACTTGGACGAAACGCCGGGCTTGTCGTCTTCTGTTAGCCGGTAAACAGCGATCCGAGCTTCTTCGCGGTCGAGTTGGTTCTTGTACAGAAAGGCGATTGTCGGGTGGCCGGTTCGACTGTATAGGAACGTGCTCGCCTTCATCCACAGCTCGGTCAACCGGACCTGGTCGAGCCCTTCAAGCTTCGTTGTCAAGCCCTTGCGTATCCGAAGGCGGAAGACGTTGAGCACTCCCTCCCAGAGATGCATGGCCATGAACTTGCCCGTGGGGTCAACCAAACACCTGTTCTGGCTCTGCGATTGCCGCATATAGGGCTCAGCTGTGTCCTCTATTGTCTGCTCAACGGCATCAAGCTGGTTTGTTTCGGGGTTCCAGGCTAGGTTGAAGTATTGCAGCCTGTCGGTACCGATAAAGAGAAGGTCTGTGGCAGAGTCCTTGGGTTGCAGTCGCTGGAGCATGTCTATAGTGCCGTGGATGACCTTTGTGTGGAGGCACGTCATGCCTTCTTCGTGAACTCGCCATATCTCTAGTCGGTTTGCTTTCCTGTGCGTCGAGACGGGTTAGCACGTTGTGCGTAGACTATTAGATAGCTTAGAGACACTCACGCAACGACCAAGTCCTCGATATCCGGCGACAGGAACCGGATGCGCAGGGCGTGCCTGATGCTCGTGGGCTTGTGGACCGGCGCGACGTATGCCATTATGAAGGGAGGGTTGCTAGCCAAAGAGAGAGCGGTGTCGTCGGCTCGATGCTGCTTCGGCACAGGTTGACGGGCTACATGGAATGGTGAGATTGCCCCAGGATGAAGCTTCCAAGAGGCATTGCGTCAAGGCAAGCATCGCGGCAGAGCTGATGTCGGGTCGGGTGCTTACCACTTATCGGAGATAGCGCTGGGCGATATGTCAGCGGCTTCTATCACCCTAGATTGGGGGGCTTTGGAGTCGTTTGGCGGGGCGGCAAGCCACTTCCAGCGGGGTGGTGCCCTGTATCAGCGCTACCGGCCAGGGGATGATGCCTGCCTGAGCAGGTGTGATGTGCATAAAGCGAGCCTCCATGTCGATTTAGAGCTTCAACTTTACAGGGTATGTTGACGTTGAGAGGAGATATTCCAGCTGTTTGTTCATTCTGCAAACATTTGATGGAAACATGTATATCTACTACCTAGTAGTAAGTACCTACACTGCATCAAGTGTCACGAGCGCAAGCACCATCGATACCGGTTCCTTCCCATTATGTCATGCTTGCTCTTTCCTTACTCGTCGAGGATCATTGGCCATGACAACTTCAATTGTGACGAGCGATGAAAATCACCATCAATTTCGCCCTCTTGTCCCTTTCGATACCGCAGACCAGTGCATATCCTCATTGCTAACAACGAGCATGAATACACGTCGATACCCAGCATGACGCAACCGCCTGACCGATCTATAGCAAGGATAGAAACCGCAGACGAATACGGCCGTCGAGAGCAATGCTTCATCAATCATAGACGGCATCCCTACACCTTTCAGTCTCATATATCAAGCATCCAGAGCACTAAACAGGCTGTTGAGAAAGACGGATTGGTAGCCCAGCCGGGTCTCAGAATAGCGGCTCTCCCAACCCGGCAATTGGCTGAAGAGATACTGGATCAGGATCAATGCCACAGCAATGACCTCGAGAGATTTCTGGAGAGTCCGCCGTCGGGACTCTCTTTCCGCTACTCTGGCAATTCTCTCAAAGACCTTCATCTTCCTGTTGGTGAACTGGACCTGGGCTCTTGCCCTGAGAAAGACCTCCAATACTACTTGCAAGAAGCTCGAGCCCTGAGGAACAGAAACCCCTTTCAAGAATGGCTCCCATTGGCTCAGACAAGAACTGAGAGAGACGAAGGGCTGGAATTTCCGCTTGAACTGGAGCGGCTGTGGGCACAGCTGAACCGGGAGTTTGACATGGACAGACCAGTCTTATCCGAATCTGCGGCGGATCTTGTGAGAGAACAAAACAGATCACTGTCAACGTTTGAATGCAGGGAACTACTCACTGAACCAACGAACATCAAGCCCGTTAGTAGCTTCCACTCTTTTACTGTGGTTATATGCCATAACTGACGAATATTCAGTACCAGTACAGCTGTCTGGACCCCATCTCGCCTCCCCTGTCTCCGGTATCTGACGATGCTGAACCATTCATTCCCGATGGGGGTGCGGCAGTGATTGATCTTTCTTCCGAGCCAAGCACGCCTAGACGGTCCTTCGTCGAGGCTATTGAACGCATTCTTGACTCTGATCCTGTCGTTTCTTCCACTTTCATGACTTCGCCTTCCACTGGTGATCTGCCTCGACTCATTCAAGCGTGCCACTCCGTGATTCAAGAAGCTAAAACCGAAGCGCCTGTCGTCTCTAACAACTCAGATGCTCCAAGTGACGAGAATGCCATCGCCGACATCCGCCTACCTCTAATAGGTGACACTGACGAAACAGCCCTCAGCCTGCTCGAGGAAAAGGGACAGTTTGAAGATGCGTTCGAGACACTACTCCAGGACAGACAGTATTATGCCAATCAGTTGGTAAACCAAGAGCGTTTCGATCTGGTGGATTCGGCATGTCGTATTCCCGTTCCTCTGCTCGATTTCGAAATTTCTCCCCCTGAATGGACTATTGGGCACCTCACTGCGAAGATGCAATTCATGTTCCTGAGAAATGGTGCTCCCGATACCTTCAAACTCTCGCCTGTCCCAAGGGATCCGCGCTCCGAAATATCACTTCGATGGGCCTTTTTCCCACCTCAGAAAGGGCAGCCAATGCTGGATGATGAACTTGCGATGCCGGATGCTACACTAGCAAAATATCTTTCTGATGAGGAGACAACTCACCTGAGCAGTCGCGACTTCGTCTCCATCAACCAGGACCTGGAAGTCTTCCGCCCCCAAGAAGACGAAGAAATAGAAGAGATATTTTCACAAGATGTTGAATCAGATGAAGACTCTCTTGCTGAGTACGCCCAGCCAACTGAGAGCCTGACTGGGACCATCTCGGTACACAGCAACGTATCAAACGACACTCTAACCCGAGACTCGCCTGATCTCAATCGCCCAGCCCGTAGGAAGCTTGACGATGATGCCCAAAGACTTTTACCTAAATCGTACGATACGAGTGCTACGAGTATACTCCTCCATAACTTTATGGAGCTAAGGGGCATAAAGCGACCTCGTCTCAACACTCAGCCTCCTGCAGCGAGTCAGCCTGGGGATGCCTCACCATCTAAGCTTGCCAAAGGACTACCGGGGAGCAACAATTATAAAGCAACACTCCCCGAAGTAGTCAAGGAGATGCCCCCGGCGCCAGCTCCTCAATTCGAGCTTCCTTCAGAAAAGGCTTCCATCATCATTTCGGTCGATCTCCCAAGGCAGATATTGAGGAAAATGGAGAGTTCATGGACCCCGGAGAAATTGATCGACATGGATTACTCTCGCCACAACACCCAGAACTGGCCGCCAGGTGCTTCTCGTCCTAAGGAGGTCATGTCCCCCTTGAGCTTCGAAGCAGACATATCCCTATCACCAAGCACAGGGATCGTCATCACGAATATCCTCAAAGTGAGACAGCGCCCTCTACCAGGCTCCCAACTTCCAGCTCCACTACGAGAACGCGTACAGAAAGTCAGCGAGAGATACGAAACCCTCATCGTCCTAGTCTCAGAGTCAAACTCCCAAGGTGAAGTCATGGGAACATTAGCACCGTTAGATGCAGCAGCTTATGCAGACTTTGTAAATTTTGCAGTCGCACTCGATGGGGATGTGGTTGTACAGTTTGTCCCGGGGGCGACGGGCACGATAGCTTCGTGGATTTTGGCCTACATGTGTCGATATTCCTCGCAGTGTGTAGCATTATCGAGGTTCTTGACGTCGGAAGAGACGCCGTGGGAACTGTTGCTTAGACGGGCTGGCATGAATGTGTTTGCTGCCAAGGTTCTGTCAAAGATGCTCTTTCAGCAGGCTGGGCAGTCGGGATTGGCTGCGTTCGTCAACATGCCGGCTCGTGAACGGGTGACGAGATATGGAGCTCTGCTTGGCGGAGAAAAGGTGTTGCTGATGACGGGGAAGGTATTGGATCGGAGATGGGGAGACTGATCTCTTTACCATATCCTTTAGATCTCTGAGAAAGCTAAGCGGGGACAGGTGATTTGAGATATGTGAACGGATTGAGATGGAATGTATATATTGTCTCCCCATATGTCGTCTATTCCCCTAGCTGTATTAAATGAATGACTGCAAATGCGTTTAGAATAATTTATCGGAGAATTGAACACCACTTCTGGCAGCTTGTGAGCTCTGTTTGCCCCAAATCTTCAAAGGGTTCGTGCCGTCAAGGCACTCATCGATGAACTCAGCAAATCTCCCACAAAGGTCGTGGCAGCTGGTTCATTGGAGCATGACCCTTTTGCAATCGCGGCATCTGCTTCAAGCCGATATACACCACCCTCTGGGCGTTGGCCAGGGTGACCGACCGCGACGTCAGGCCGTAGTAGTCCGAGATGGCATGTGTAAGCCACCGCCTAGAGGAGAATACCAGGTTAGTATTCTCCGATGTCACATTAGGGTATCACAGAAAAGGGGGTTCGTACTTGTAGGCAGCGCTCTCATCATCGCCAAAAGAATCAAACAACAGCCCCGAGTCAACAGTCTCCTGCGACACCTCTCGGTGCGCGGTCCTGTATCTCGCTGCCGTTGCCGCGGCAGCTGCCCTCTTCTGTTGCAGGTCCCTCATTCTACCGTTGCGGCCCACAAAGACAATCTCCTCATCATCAGAGTCCATCTCCTCCGCCGCGCTATCAGCATCCTCATCGTCCTCAGCCTGACGTTTCCGCCGCTCGTCAACCATGTACTGCCGCACAGGCTCTTCCAGGGCCTTGACCCAGGTGCGGATGACGGGGCTGCGCTTGGTCGACTCTCGCAGGTCGCGCGGCACTTCGCCGACGCCGAGGCCCGTTGCGCTGCCCGACTTGAGCTGCTGCTTCTTGCGCGCGGCCTGGAGCTTGGCCGTCTTGTCCTGGACGCGCTGGCGCACGCCGTGGTCCCAGAACTGGGCGAGCTGGTAGGGCACGCGGTGGATGGGATGCGTCGGGTGGACTTCCCAGTCTGCGGGCTCTGGAGGCTGGACGTTGGGGACGCCCACGAGACGATCTGTTTGTTACGCGGGAAAGCAAAAGTTTCCCCTCATTCATCAGCGAACCCGCGCATCATGACAAGATTTGGAACACAATGACATGTCCGGTAAAGGTAGTAGTGGTTCAATACCGTTCTCCCATCGCCGACGCTGCCGGCTTCCTTCCTTGCCCTTGAGGAGGGCCTCTCTGCGCTTCTGGCTGTCCCGGGCCGACGGCGGCCTGCGCGGGGGAGAAACGACGGTGACCTGGACCTCCTCGGAAGAGGTTGCAATGGTGACCTGCTGGCGGCTGGCGGAGCGCTTGGAGGGCCCTGCGAGGGCGTCGAGGGGGATGGACAGGGGGCTTCCGGTGCCGCGGGCAATGGGCGAGACACTGAGGGATTGAAGGGCCGATATGGTCCAAGCCTCGATGTCGATGGCGGTGCCGGATGCCGGTGTCGACGGATAGATGATGTTTGCCGTCGACTGGCTGGGGGCAGGGGATTCGGGAGGAGGCGGGACAGCGCTGTAGATGGCCATGGTGGTGATGATGCTGCTTGATGCGATCTTTTTCTCGGCACAATGTCGAGCCAATCGAGACGTGATCGAGATGGGGTGCACCTGTTTATCAGCCAGAAGCACACGGAATGCCGCTCTGTATCGGACGAGGCCCTGTTCAGGGGGGGGAGAGATGGAGATGCGGAGGAGAGGCAGATGCGATGAACAAGGCAGCGGCTCAGCAGTGCGTTATCCTTCCTTATCTGGTTGACCATTTGCTCCGTCCGTCTGCATGGCCAGGCATCGCGTCTTTCGGACACAGTGTGGCTCTTGTGCTATCTTTGGCCAATCACGTCTCGAGCGCAAGGCATGAGGAAAGATTTGATGGCCTGTGGCGGAGGTTCGTCGCGGACAATTCGCGCGTAAAGTGGTCGTTTGGTGAGGAGGGCCGATGTATTGGCACTGCGTATGGCTGATGCGTATTACCATGGGAACCTCTATTGTTAGCTTATGGGTATAGGTACTAGAAGCTCACATGCCTCTTGCTCATGGTCTTGATGCTGTGTTTTGACTTGGGATCTCATTCTAAGACTCTATCACATGATGTCTTGATGTTGCATCCGACTGCTGGTTGACCATATTCCGGTCTGCTTCAATGCCTTTGACATGACCCGACTCCACATGCAACTTGTCGTGCTCCATCCCTGTACTGTCATCGATGACTCACGAAAGACTCATTGTAATTGCAGAAGCCGTAAGCTACCTACCTTATATGCTGTAGGCTACCTCATATGCTGTAGGCTACCTTAGAGGACCCCATACATGCCTTACATACCTAGTTGTAGGTGAGGTACTTTACATGACGGTGCGAAAAAACATAGGTCGACCTTCCAAGTGCACCTATTTCTCTTCAAGCCGGTCTTGGTATGGATACCGCGGGCACGAGTATAGAGCTGCCTGCTACGACCATAGCTAGCCTTGTCGTATCGATAGCTTTAAAAGCAAACCGTCCTATCTTTCATGTGCGTAGTACAGCATATGCCCGAGACGACTAATGTCAGGACGTCCCTCTGGAGGCCGATTGGTAGCTGGAATTTCAGCCTCAGATGTGGCGGGGAAACCATTCTTATGATGCCATACTTGATAGTTTACGTCGTCTGCCCATACCGAAGGCTATGATTGTACGCAAGGCCACGACATCATGGTACCTATTTCGAGAAGTGTGGAGGAAGACGTAATAAGGTAGGTTGAACGGCAATGAAATGCACTGCATGACAGCGATTGTATACCTACACTCTGGCATGGCATGGCAGTTTCTCTTATGTTAGGCTGCCATCAACCAGCCAACTTCTGACTGCTCTTATCCTTTACAGTTGGCATCATCGGCAGCATAGTTGGGCCTCAAGGATAGGACACGACTGGGTACTTGACGGTTCTCTGCTTTTTTGCAAGCTCCCTTACATGAGGGAGCCCTGTAGCCCGAGCTGAGCCGCGTCTTGAGATCAATGTCTGTTCTCAAGGGCAAGAAAACGAGATCAAAACCACACACCGAAACTTACATCTCTTGATCACAACAGAGCCTTTGAAACCCTGTTATTGACACCAAATGCGAGACTGAAGCTAACTTGTCAACCCAATTCGTTGTAATCAAGATCGCAAGATCTACCTACCTAAAGCAGATCTACCTTACCTAGCAATCTACTACTAGGTACCGGCTGGCGGCGAGTGGGGTTACGCGCATCAAGCACTTTGACAGCCAAGCTGGAGGGGCACGACATTTTCAACGCCAGGGCAGCTTACACTCAAGCTTCTCTCAACATCTTCAGTAGCAGCACCACCGTGACCACGCAAGAAACCATGGCCTTGCCTCTCCCATTGGGCCTGGTGCCCTCAGAGGTGGCCTTCCTATGCGAAATGGAGCTCGTGACTGTCGTTCCCCGGCAGCGTCTCGACAGCATTGAGCTTCTCTCTGTCAGCCATTCCAACCCCAGCCCTTTATCTGCATCTACCTCTGGATTGTGTCTGCTAATCTTGAGCAAATAAACAGGGCTCGACTCCCAAGCTCCGCCCGCCATACAGAGCCGATCTGCCACTATGGCTCGCACTCCTCCTCAAGAAGCAGCGCCGCGCCAACATTGTCCCCCCGGCATGGCTCCATCCCGACTCCCTCCGCGAAATTGTAAACTACGAGACGGCTGTCGACGTCAAGGACTGGGCGCCTCCTCCTCCGCCGCCAGTAAGAGCCGACAGCAGAGGAAACTCTAGACGATTCAACGCCTCCGACAACGACATCGTCCTGTCGCCGCCCTTCCTGCCGTCCTGCACCGCTACAGCGCCCGCAAGCGCCCTGCCGTACCACTGGTTCGAATTCGCCGAGATGCTCCTCGCCCACGCAAGCGACGATGTCCCGTCTGCCTCGGAAGTGCGCTCCCTCCTGAGAGACCTGCAGGAGGCTCGAGCCGCCAAGATGAGAGCCAAGATTACACACCCTGATAGTCACGGCGAGGGCGTCACCAGCCTCCGTGGCGTGGGGGCCATGGAGCTGGCCGAGAGCAGAGGCTTTGTTGTTGGCGTGGCCGAAGGCATACGAAAGATTGGCGCAAGCGCTGAGACCACACGGCGCGATGAGGAGGAGGAACATGGCCATGACATGGACGACGATCTCAGCGACGATGACATGGGACTTTAGAAGAAGAAAAGGCTCGACATGATCAATTGCCCGACAGCAGCCACGAGATGGAGCCGGCCAAAGCCATACATCGCCGCGCTCGCCGAAACCGCCAGCAAATCGAGCCCTGATGTAAGATGAGATCGAGACATGTGCAAGTGTCTATCGGGCTTCAATATCCGGCACTGTCTCTATCTGACACATTGAAGCCGTTCTCAAACCCGGCTGAAATATCCATGGAACCCTCGATCGACGCGAGATCGTCAGCTTCCCAAGCCACAGTTCCTTCAACAACAACCTGTTCAAGCGTTCCAAATCTATCCAGTACGATGCACGAAGATGGTCAATCGATTGAAACTGTAGGCACGAGATCGACACTGCGGTGTTCCGAGGCCGGTCGATTATTGGCTATTGCTTGGCTTCATCGCTGGCGTCAGTCTGCGTGATGGGAAATCATTCATTGACGGCAATGGACTCATATTTACCGAGAATGAGACGGAGCACGTCATTCTATCCATCCCAAGTTGACGTGCATATCAAGCCCGAGCTTTGCCGAAAAGGCAAACACTGGCGCTCTCATCGGAACCATCCAGGTTCAAGCTCGATGGCGTTCACAATCCGCCTTGATAGTCCCGGCGTCAGAGTCAAGAATAGGGTTCTGCTGCGCCCCAGGACCGTCATCAAAGCTCGCTACCATGTTCCGTGGTGTCGTCCACTCCGAGTCATCCCAGCCGAGCGGCTCACTGCCTTCACGCCATCGAGTTCGGCCCCGACGCTCTTGCGGTTCCGAATGTTGCTGCCTCTCGTTGGATATCTGAAAGTATGACTGGTTGTCCGTTGCCAAGCCACCGCTGGCGCCAGGCTGAGTGTTCGTCGTCGTCAGGTCCGCGCCGATATCGTCGCCAGCGGTGCTGTCTTGCCCATACGAAAGCACACCGAAACCCTCACAGAGGCGCTTTGGCGGTAGACCATTTGCCATGGAATACGTCTCATCATCCTGAAAAGGTCGCTTTCTGCAGCCTTCCGGCGCGGCAACGGCTCCCATAGTGCCGAACATTTCTCTGTGAGGATCGAGAAAATAATATCTTAAAACAAACAGCGAGATATCGAATCAGTTTCCAAAGAAGCAGAAGAATAAATTTGTTTGTCCGTTCGAATATCTTTGATGGAAGAGAAGAAGAAAGAGAAAGAAGGAGAAGAAGAGGAAACCCGGAACGCAAACACGACGAAGTTGAGAACTCACAGGGCGAAAGAAGGAGAGAAAGAAGGCAGGATGAAAGACGGAGGGGAAGAAGGGAAGAGAAGAACAAAAAGCTACCTACCTTTGCGGCCGTCGCTTCGAACCTTGCACCCGCCACACAAAGACCGGACCTGCTTCTGCTCTTTGTTGCTTTGCTGAAAGAGGGTTTACTCCCTACCTAGGTACCCTTCTATCCTTTCTTGTCTCTTGTCTCTCTCTCTCTCTTTTTCTTTTCTCCGCCCTCTTTCTTTGAAGCCTTCAACTCTCTTTCTGTTCATGTGCGAGTCGCTGGGCTATGCTTTGACTTTTTTTTTCCCTACCGGCGGCTTTTCTGCTTTTGAGGCTTTCTCAATAGGCGAGACTCTCGTCCTGACTACCTACCTACCTATGGTGGATGGAGACGGGCGTTCGCGTTGCCGGTTCCATGCCAACTGGCCTTGCCAGCTGCCACCGTTTGTCTTGCTGCATTGCGGCGAGGGACGGCTGCTTTGCCGGCCCGTTTTGACAGACCTTTGCTTCCCAAGAATCCTTTCGTCTCAAACTCGGACGAGTCTATGTAACACCAGACGCATACTCTGCTTGAATCGGAGACTTTGAGAGCCTGGCGGCACGATTCATTCTTTCGCCGCCTTTCACGGATACATTGAGAGGGGGTATTATCTCACAGACGCTCGAAGAGGAGCTGTTTCATCAAAAGATTGGATAGTTATAATTCTAATTCTAGCAATGCTTAAGCTACCTTACAAGAAGCTCCATCACTTCTCGCACCAACAACGGACGACTGGTATCATGCTATTTACAGTTCTGAGGGCTCATCACGGGCTGAGGAAAAGTCGTGGTACGCCAGCTCGTACACCAAGCCCAAGGTCATCTTGGCATGCTCAAGCATGTGGTCAAACGACAGATACTTGATCAGGTCTTCAGTGCCGTGGATGTGCTGGTCCGAGTTCTCAAATGCCGACTCAATAACAAAGGCAGAAGGGTAACCGGCCTTGGAGGCAGAGGCGTGGTCAGAGCAAGCATAGCCGCACTTGGTCTCGACCCAAGGGATGCTGCAGTACTATAGACAATATTAGCGATTTGTGGAGGAATTGAGAAAAAAGGCCCTATATGCTTTGAACGACCTACCTCCTCGATAACCTTCTTGATAAAGGCAGTAAGGCCAGGATCAACGTAGTCGGTGATAACGCCCACGCTCACTGGCTTGCCCGCGTCAATGGTCCCCTGAGCGTAGCCCGTCATGTCCTGCTGCAGCATGGCCTTGACGTCGCGGCCCGCCTTCTCGTACGCCTGGAAGATGGCCTGGCTGCCCAAGAGCCCGGCCTCCTCGGCGCTGTACCAGTGAAACTCGACCGTGTTCCTAGCAGAGCCGCCAACGACGTCCTTGTCTCCGAGCAGCGTGCGGAAGACTTCCAGGATGGTGACGGTGCCACTGCCGTCGTCGTCGGCGCCAGGAGCCGCGAGGATAGCGGGCAACCACAGATTGATGGAATCCTGGTGCGCACCGATGACGACGGTGGTGTTGCTCTTGCCGGGGATGCGCGCAATGACGGAGCTCTGCGGCCACGAGTGGGCAAAGGGGCTCGCCGTGACGGTGTCGCTGGCGCCGGCGTCCTTGATGATCTGGTTGACCTTGTCCAGCACCCACTCGGACGACTGGCGGCCGTAGTCGGACTTGTAGTATCGGGTGTGGAAGCTCGTCAGCTTCTCGAGGTTCTTGAGCATCTCGTCCTTTGACAGGTTGCCGGCGAGCTGGCCGACCTCCTTCTGCTTGACGCACTTGTCGGGGAACTGGACGGTGGCAGCCCGGAACTGGGCGCGCAGGGAGCCGAGGTCTCGCGTGTCGGTGATGTCCATGAAGCGTTGGCCGTTCTGTATTGGATTGATAAGTCCGTCGAGATCAGCTTGAGGCCGTTCATACCGAAGGCTACCTAGGAAGCCCGGAGGGAAAAAAACGTACACGTCTGAGATCCCACTTGTCCTCCTCGGTCACCCATTGCGTCTCGCCGGGGCCCAGCTCGATGAGGTACTTGGCCGGCTCCTCGAGAATAACATGGTCGCCCTCGTTCTCCGCCACGAAGCGGCCGCTGACGAGGGCTGCAGGCAAGGCCGCCACAAGAGAGGTCTGTAGGAATTTCATGGTGGCGAGGCGATGAGAATCTGATGGGGACTAAGCCTGCTTGATTCGGCTGATGCTGTAGATGGGCAGGATAGAGAGTGAGTGTGATGGAGAGATGGCGAGATGGAGAGTGACGGTGACAGGAGTAAGATCAGAAAGAGAGACAGAGAGACCTACTAGGTAGGACGGGATGAGTGACGAGATCAGGTACCTGATAAGGTCACGGATCTCCACTGATTTACAGGGGGCTGGGCCTGATGTTTGGGGTCGGATCTGCCTAGCCGTAACCGGTAGTGCAGCATGATGCAGCATGGAGAGCCTGGAGAAGACGCGATTGGACAGTCATGATTCGGTCAACACGGCCATGTGACGGACGACTCAACTCATGCTAGACAGTGCATCGCTTAATACATATATCTCGGCATTGCTGTATCTGTGACATTATGCTGCACAGTGATATTGCTCTATATGCATGTGAGAATGCTTTGTTGAAGAAGAATCTGCTTGGATGGTACCGCGCTGAGCTGCCATAAAATGGTGAAGATCATACAAGGGGCTACCTAAATACCATCCAAATCTAAGCGGTACAACTGAGGCAGCAATATGCCCAAATTCCACGAACCCACAGCCAGACGCCATAATAATTTTTTGATCCATATCCTTCTAGCTTATGAGAAATCCATTCAAATGTCCATCGCCTCATTGCTGAGGTGGCGGGGGAGGCGGCGGAACTTGGCCGTTCCATCCCGTCTGCCCGCTCTGTGCCTGGATCTGGCTCATCAACGCCGCAAAGAACGCAGGATTCACAAAGCTTCCTGCGCTGGAGGCTTGACCCTGTCCTTGAGCAGACCCAGGCCAGCCTGGCGGGGGCGGCGGCACCCCAGAGGGCATTGGCTGCTGCCAGTTGGAAAGGGGAAAGCCAAACTGAGGAAGAGACGGCGCGGGTGCGGAGTTGGGAGGTGGGATCGGGTTGAAGTTCCACGAGCTGCTGGCGGGTGCGGGTGCTGAAGGATTCTGGGCGCCCTGAGGAGGGAGAGAATACCCATCCCTGGGCTGGTTATAGCCTCCTCGGCCACCACGGCCCGCGCCCCTTCCGCGGCCACCTCTGCCCCGAGAGTCTCCTCTCCGACCTCCCCGAGAAAAGCTTGACCGAGGAGGAGGCTCACGACTCTCAGTTGATGGGGCGCCCGTACCGTAACCGGCAGGCCGTGCCAGCGGCTTGTACGGGCCATCGTCTTCCTCGTCATAATTCAAGCTGCCGTCCGCGGACATCTCCTGACGCAACGGATGGGCCTGCTTCCCTTCCTTTCCACCACCATTCTTCCACTTGTCCTTTTTCTTCTGCTTCAGCGATCGCTTGTACTCTGCTTCTTTTTCGTCGTCTGAAAATTCTATTTCCTCGTCGCCAATCTCCTCATCGTGCAAGTTGCTGGCGTCTGAGCCCTTGAGGTTCTTCAGAGGTTCTGTGAAGACGTACGATGCGTGATCGACGGGATAGAATATCTTTGTTCCGACCTCCAGTCCCAGCTCCTTGATTTCTTCTGCCGTGTTGAACGTGACTGTGTACATCGGCTGCTGGACCTTGCCAATTGTCTCAGCAACAACTCCAATGACAACCCGCTCTGAGTTGCACAAGATAGATCCGCTATCCAAGACTTGGTATTCTCCTGGAGTGAAAGCCTTGACGAGCATAATGTTTTCCACAATCTGCTCGACAACGCCCAGTTCGTCTATCTTCATCTCGGGAGTAATCGTCACGTCTGGTCGGGGGATGACCTCTTCGGGAAGCTCATTCTTGGTCCGTACGTAGCCGGAGGCGGACTTTCCTTTGTCGCCTTCGTCATCAGAACCGCCCTCCATCTCCATGAGAAGCCGTGCTGTCTCTTCGATGCCCAAAGGCTCATAGCCTCCATTGTCCGAGTCATCGTCATCCGACGAATCGGAACTGCTAGAGTCTGATGACTCGTATGGGGAGGAATCAATCTCCCATTCAGGGTTCTCGCTTTCGTCAGGTTGTAAAGGAGCCGGCTCCGCGTCGGGCTGGGGCGCTTGTCGGGGTGTCTCGCCGTTATCGAGGCCACCGAGGGCCGCTTCGAGGGCGTGTGTTACAGACGGCGGGCTTCCGGCTTGGTCCATTGGCATAGAATCTGACATGTTATGGTCGACTGGAGCTTCGGGAACAGTCTTGACGGATGCATTCTGGCCTTCTGTCGTAGATGGCGCCGTCTGAGGCTGGAGTTGGTTCACATCCAGCATCTCTCTATCATCTTCGGCAGCGCTCGCAGCGGCAACTGCAAGATCAGCTGGAAGCGGCGGTAAGACTTCGTTGGGCTTTGCCTGGCCTAGTCCAGGTATCTGAAAACCCGACATCGTGGGTCGATAGTATGTGCGATTTGGCGGAGGTCCGGCGCTGTTCAAAGGCGCCTCTTGGTGAGAGACTTGAACTGCCCCAATGTCGTGTTGAACTATTGAACTATTTGGCAGTGATAATGCTAAATGCAAAATGCAAGATAAAGAGAGGAATGATTCGAGTCCAAGCCTCCAAAGAACAAGAAATTGACGTGTAGATAGTGCTGAGATTTTCTTGCAGAATGCGATGGCGAAGAAATGCTCTGCAGCCGATAAGAAAAAAAAAAGAGAGCGAAGCACTGGCAGAATCGCTTTGCGGGCGGGAGATGGGGCCAGCCATGCCGAATCCGGAAAGGCTCGCCGCATTTCAGTGGTCGACAGTGAGCACTTACAGGCACCTGCAGTGGGAAGCAAAGGCGGTGACGAAATTGCTGGTCAAAATGCCCGGTGAAGATAAGAAGTGGATGCGCAACCCATGCTGCTCCGTCCTCACCGACGCTCACCGGGACTCAACAAGCCTCACCGCCATCCTCTTAAAGCTGTGGTGGATCTCGACCCCAACAACACACAACCTCAGCTGCGCATCTCTCCAACCGCCACCAAACTGTTGCATCCGCGACGATGGCGCCCAGAGTCTCTTCCAGAGCCGCTGCTCCGAAGGCCACTGCGCCTAAAGCTGCTGCGGCACCGGCACCAAAGAAGACGGCCGCTACTCCCGCGCCGTTTGAGCATCCAGCCGCCAGCCATGCAAAGAAAAAGTATGTCTCACCACAATGACCCAGAGCCCGGCTGCTGATTTGTGTTGTGTCCTCTGAACTGCAAGGCGGCCAAGCGCATATGGCATGAAGCCCATATCCGCCTTTTACCTCTTTTTCGGCGCCAACTTGATCGCGGCCTTGTTTGCGCCAATCCAGGATTGCGACGAGACGTTCAACTACTGGGAACCCACCCATTATCTCTCACATGGCTATGGCCTGCAGACATGGGAGTATTCCCCGGACTACGCCATCCGAAGCTGGCTCTACATTGCGCTTCATGCCATTGTGGGAAACATTCGCAGGATACTGCCCCAATCGAGCAAGGTGAGCATCGCAGCGTTTGCTAAAGTGCGCCTCTTGAGCCGCTGGCTTACTTTCCTTCAGGTTGCTGAGTTCTACTTCATTCGCTATGGTCTGGCGCTCCTTTGCGCCATCTGCCAAACCATCATGTTTCAAAGCATCAGTCTAGCCCTCAATGCTAGGATTGGTGTCCTCTTCGTCATCGCCACCATCGTCAGCCCCGGAAACTTTCATGCGAGTGCCTCCTTCTTGCCTTCTAGCTTCGCCATGTATATGGCCATGCTTGGCGCTGCGTCGTTTATGAACTGGCGGGGCGGTCTCAAGACCTGGCAAGGTATGGCCTGGTTCGCCGTGGCCGGCATCCTTGGTTGGCCATTTGCCGCCGCCCTTTGTGCTCCGTACCTCCTCGAGGAGTTCATCCTGGTGCTGTTTAGCGATAGGAGCTCTCTTATCGAAGCTCTGATACGATTTGTCCGTGGTGTCATCGCTGCTTTCTTGGTCTTGGTAGGTGGTCTCATTGCTTGTATAAGTGACTGTCATACACTGACATCGGCTAGGGCTTCGATTTTACCATCAATCTTTTCTTTTACAAGAAATCGGTAGTCGTTGCATGGAACATTGTAAAATACAACATCTTCTCCAAGACAGGCGGACCGGACCTTTACGGCACCGAACCCTGGACATTCTACTTCAAAAATCTGGCACTGAACTTCAACATCTGGTTCATCCTTGCCCTTCTGGTGCTGCCATTGTTCATCCTACAGAAAACATTCTCCTCGACTTCGCAAAGTCTGGCCAGCGGATTACGCACCATTGTCTTCATCGCCCCCTTTTACATGTGGCTGGGTATCTTCACTGCGCAGCCACACAAGGAAGAGAGATTCATATACCCGGCGTACCCTTTCCTTGCTCTCAATGCCGCGATATCGGTACACATTATCCTCTACGCTCTCGGAACCTCAGATGCCAAGACGTTTGTCGGAAAGATTCCAGGCCGCCTCAAGCTGCTCGTTGTCGGTCTCACGTTTCTTCTGTCTGTCAGTGTTTCCCTTGCGCGCATTTACGGCATTTACTCTGCCTACTCGGCCCCCCTCAAAATTTACTCGCCTCTCTGGGGAGATGGGTCAGGAAACACCTTTGGGGCAGAAGAAGACAATGTCTGCTTCGGGAAGGAGTGGTATCGCTTCCCAACATCCTACTTCCTCCCTCGCAATATGCATGCCAAGTTCCTACGCTCCGAGTTCCGTGGCTTGCTGCCCGGCGAGTTTTCGGAAGCCGGGACTGGCTTTGGCTTCTGGAGCGGCACTTGGCTGCCCACAAAGGGTCTCAACGACCGCAACGAGGAAGATCTTGGCAAGTATGTCGAGCCTCGAATGTGCTCCTTCTTGGTGGACACGCAGTACCCCGAACGCAAGTCGTCGCTATCTGCCAAGGAGCCGGATTACATTGCCGACCAGAACCACTGGGAAGTTGTCAAATGCGTCCCCTTTCTTGATGCCGCCAACACCCACATCTTGGCGCGAACCCTGTGGGTTCCCGATATCGATGCCATTCCCGAGCAATACAGGCGCAAGTGGGGACGGCACTGTCTGCTCCAGCGCAAGAGAAGGGCTCAAGACGCTGGCATGTGGGTAGCGCCTGGCCAGATGATGATGGGTTAACGAAGCTCAATGTTTGAGGGCCCTTATGAATCTTATGACAAGTCAGGACATAGAAAATTTAGAGCGAACAAAAGCAATTGACTCATGATTCCGTCTTATCGTTCGTTCTCATACTTTGATTTCTAACGTAGTGTATGTCTCTTTGATCAGTTTATGTATGGACTCATATCCTAGATGCTCTTGACTCCTCCGCCATTCCTAGATACTGATTGCGGTCGGCTTCTCACCAGTTGAGTACATAGTCATTATCAGGTATCTCCCCTGTTTGTCAAGACCAAGTATGATCAAGCCACACAAGACGACCCAAGCAGCGAATGCATGTCACAACGTGGGAAAGAACCTGGAACCTGTGTTTGTATTACTTCATCATTCGACAAGCGAGAGACCGTCATGGCAGTCAGGAGTGTGCGCAATTGTGCCGTTCATGAATGTCCACAACCCTACTCAGGGGCCGTTGTTTTGGCTGACAATTGACGGTACATGATGTCGGACCCCTTAAACAAACTCGACGTTTTCCCAATTTGAGAAAACAGCCCATGCTTCATCCATCAGTTTGCGAAAAAGCACATCTTCGCCATGGTCATGCCTTCTTGCAAATGCAACCCAATCCTGTGAAGCGCCCCGAGAAGGTGTCTAATGCTGGAATCGATCGAAGGGTCCCGCAGTAATCCGGAACTCGCTTGCTGCGAGTGGAGTCCGGTGCTCGGAATCGATAAATAGAAAATTGAGGCTTTCGATATTTGACGACTAGCCCAGTACCAGCTCGTATAGGATGATGAGCGTGTTCACTATGATCAATGGCGCTGTTTATAACGTCAGCTTCGCAATTCCAAACAGCCACAGAATTTCTCCAACAGTGAAGAAAGAGCGCCCAATACAGATAATGTCCCAAGTGCGACGACAGAGGGTAGAAAGACCAAAGGGGGGAATGGGCGGGAAACGTACGTCGCATAACCATGCGGACACTGGCAATGAGGGCGACAAGCTTGGCCTTTACGCTGTTGGCATCTGCGCCGGCGCCAAAGGCAGGATCGTAGGTGCTCGTGGAGAGGCCGATGCGCGCGAGGAAGCGGTCGTCGGAGAGGATGGCGAGGGCGTTTGTGAGGAGGCAGAGGACGTAGACGAGGTTGCCTATGAAGAGCATCTTGGGTGGTGTCCTTCTGTTGTTTTTCCCCCCCTTCTATGTCTTGCTTTGTCTTTTTCTTCTCTGACTTGATCCTAGAAGTTTGTGGAATCCGTAGGTTTGTTTGTTCCTTGTGATGTCTGGCGTGAGGTGGAGGAGGATGACTTGGTTACTCGATTGGTTACCGGAGGGTTGGATGTGGTTTGAGCTGTATCGCGACTGTAGGGGGGGGCATTCTGGCCTCTTTTCGCGGAAGCTAGTGCGATAAGGCGGGCTTATCGGAGCTTGGGGGAGATGACGAGGATCAGGTGACTGCGAAGGCCGAGGCATGTCGTCTCCTGGAATTTCAACCAAGTCGCAATAGCAACAAGGACCTTAAATGAGAAATTGAATCTTCAAATGACCGTTATTTGAATCTGGCAATGAGTGACCTCTTGAACTTGTGGTACCAAATGTCGCTTCTACTGTCTATGTATAACGCAGCTTCATTCTGCCTCGAAATGACGTAAGGCGATGACCGGCTCGATTTCAACACCAAACGACTTGGAGCGGCAGCCGACATTCACCCGACTTCAACATCGCCTTCTCCCAGCGACGTCAATCAGAATCGCTCCTAGAAACAAGGGATAGAAAGACATGGCTTCGTCAGCAGAGGGCTCAAAGGACGGTCCTTGGACCGATGAGACCAAGCAAAAATTTAATAGGTAAGCCGCCTGCTGCGCGACCAGGGCAATCATGCACATGTTTGTTGCTAACTTTGGGGCCGAAATTTGTAGCAAATCGAAAAGCGAATTCTACGATCCTTGCCAGGAAGCGGCGCAGCGGAGCTACAAGTGCTTGTATAGAAATAACGGAGATAAATCCATGTGTGGAGAGTACTTTCAGTAGGCCTTCCAGTCGAAACATGGCATCTTCGCCTTTGGGAGGATATGGAGAGAGGAAAGCTAATGGTGTATTCAGGGCGTATCGGGATTGCAAACAGGCTTGGGTATGTGGAATACTGTCGCGAATTCGGAAACTTTGGGGGTTCTCTGATATGCTGACACTGCACAGGTTGAGAAGAGGAGGAAAGAGAAGGGTACATGGTGGTGAAGAGCTTGGTAACGAGGAATTGGGGATAACCGATCGCTTGACGCAAAGAAATGGGCGTTGAAGCACGTTATATACACATGGCAAGCCGTCATGGGGCGACAGGATGATGTAAGATTAAGAAGATCAAAGTGTAAGCTGACCCGATATCTACGATGCCATGGCCTTTGTTGGCTTGCTAATTGTTGGAGCAGGATATGGGCTATCGCGAGGCTTCCATGTACAGCAGACGACTCCCCTCTCTCTGTCATTTAAAGTTCGCTTGGTGTATCAATATTTCGGCAGCATTCTTGTAATAGAACGTTTTCTCCTAGGAGCAAAGAAAAGGCCATCTAGGGCAACATTTGTTCCCCAGCCGCCGCTTTGCCTGCCATACTTTTTCCTTCATTACGAAGAAACGTGCTGTTGAACTCGAGCATTTCCTTCTTCCATAATCAAATTCATATGTCGACATCTCACTCATGAGTTCAGATGGAACTTGCACTCACACTTGCAGTTTACGCAACGCTATCTCTCGTCTTCGATGCCGTCGCCCATTCATTCCACCCTCATCATAATACAATCACGCCATTCGAGACGAGTCAGATATCTTGTCAGAATGTTATGCATACGACCACTTCAATACGACCGTTCAACAAAAGTAAAAGTACCTAGGTAGGGATGAAGCGAGTACAGTAGAAAGCCAAATATATATCTGATTATAGCAAAATTTAGCAGTAAATAAAAGTATTAAAAGTTATTAATCTGCTGTGATGCCGCACAGCTAGTCCACGTTAAAAAGAAACTGATGATAATTCTCCCTTTCTTATTCATGAGGTCAATCAATCCGCAATTTGGGCCTCTGTAACCTTTGTGACGACTCCAGTAAAGGTATCCATCTTGAGCCCAACAATAGAGGTCCCCGGCAGGATAAAGGGCGAAGAGCGTAAATGCTCCACGTCTTCTTTAACACTCTCCTCGATTCTACACAAGTCAGCCATGCGTTCTTCTTCAATGATAGAAACGGAATCAGGCTTACGATCCCGTAATTTCACCGAACTTGGTGGTATTGATGGTTTCTTCCTCCTGAGGTGCAATCTTGACCAGAGCCTCCCTAACTCTAGCATCATGGAAATGTGTCATTCCGCAATCTATACGGAGCGTCAATAACCGCAACTCAATCACTTAATATGGCAGTTAAGCGTGCGTGTTCGCTCACCTGTATGATGCAAGACAACGACCGTCTTTGCACTCGCAATAGTCTGAAGAACAGAAATGGACCGGATGGCATCCATCGCACGGCCTCCAGCATTGCGGACCATGCTGATGCCTTGAAGGCTGGAGTCAATGCCAAAGATGGCATATGGATTGAGGCGCGGGTCCGAGCAGCTCAGGATGATGGTGGCAGCCCCGGTCTGGCGAGCTGCCTCGGCCATGGGAACCAATGGAGGTGGTGCCTGATAGCTTTCGATAACTTTGCTGCAGATTGTGAGATTCTGAGTATTGAGATAGGGGTTGCTTGAGATTTGCGTACCTGTTGCGGTTGAGTAACTCGTCGAGCAGCCTTGAAGTCATGGTGTAAGTCGTTGATATCTGGGGGCGCACTGATGGTTCCAAGTGTTTGTGAATCGTGTTGTTGAGAGATGCTTTGATTCGAGATGTAGAAGATGTTGAGAGCTGCATGCACGTCTTTTATACGTAGCTGGGGAGAGCTGCATGCACGTCTTTTTATATGTAGCTGGGGAGGGCTGCAAATACATGACCGAGGCGTGGCGTAGATGGTGTTGTGTAGACAATTCATGATTACTGAACCAGGAGCCAAGGAACAACTTAATCATCCTGGCTGAATAATTTCTGAAAGAATGACAAAGTCGAGATCCGATGAACGTTTTGACATTATGGCTCTACTGTCTGTTTGAAGAAAGCAAAATCTAATCATTCCGTTGTTTGTAATGTCGTGTTTGTCACCATTGTTCTGCGTCCGGAGCAACACGCTCCGCCTGTCTTGGACTCACCCTGTAATGAATGAATGGTTCTCGTGTCTCCGACATGTTACTGTCAAGATGCTTCTACTATACTCCTAGGTGATGTAGATGCTCTTGCGTAGAATCTTCCATCTCATGCATCACATATTCCAGCAGTGTTGAATGTTCCAAGTTGCCAAGTTTCTTCTCTTTCTGCTCGGACTGGGACTCCAGCTTGCACTTGATTGGCCAGACGCCATCACGGAAGCCAACGGGCAAGTCTCCGCCCAACTAAGAAGCGCCAATCCTGGGGAAGCGGGTCGCTCCGGACACGGGCTTATCGCACGAATAGAGGCACTTGCTGGCTGCTGGGGGACAAGGGCGGTATCGCCACTGCATACCCTGAGGTAATCATGGGGGTTCGAGCTGGGCAGCATGACAAGACCTTCATCTGTCACCATTGCCTCTCCTGAAGAAATTATCTCGAAGATTGACTTTCTCCTTGTTCAATAGTTGTCACTCTGCTCAACTGACAATTGCCCACCGTGGGCGATACTGATAGTACTCTGTTTTGACTCTCGTCCAACTCCCCCGATATCCAACATGGCGACATCGGACACTCCCATCAGGATCCTCCCCAACGAGGTACGCCAAAATGCCAATTCAGCACCCCCCCTTTTTCTAATTTCGTGGCCATCAATCACTGACACGCCTCCGACAAAACCCTCCAGCTCCTCTCCAGCATCCTGTCCTCCCTCAGCACCAAGGATCTCCTCTCCGTCGTCACCGTCAGCCACCTCTTCTGCTCCCTGGCAACCCGCATCCTCCACAGACGCCTCGTCTCCGCCGCCTCCCTGCCCGACAACCAGGCCATCCTCGAATGCTACCACCCGAGCGCCAAGATCTCCACGCCCTACCTCGCCTGCCGGTACCTCGGCACGGCCGTCTGCGACGGACACGCCATCGACGACCAGAACCCGCGCTTTGAGCACCTGCGCAAGCTGTACTCGTGCTTCCGGCCGGTCGTGATGGAGGAGAATCGGCGCGCGAGGTTCCGCTATGGCTGGTCCTCGCAGACGCTGGCTGGCAGCTCGCAGCTGCAGATTGCCGCCGAGGATGAAGTCGCCGACGAGGCGGCGCATCAGGAGGTCTACCTGGACGAGGGGGAGCGCTTCTCGCAGCTTTGCACGGTGACGAATGTCGTGACCCAGGGCTCTCGGCCGGGCCTATTTACGCGGCATATCAACGTTAGCGACGGCGTTATCCGCGTGTTTAGAGACTGGTTGGCGAGCATGCTGGAGAGGCCGTCGTCGTCTTTACGGTCTGGGGTGTCTTCTTCTTCTTCATCCAACCCCGTTGCCGTGACAGCAGCCACACTTGCAAACTCTGCTGGATTCACATCGGATGACAGCCGTGTCTTGTGGGTAGACAGCACAAAGGACGTTGGCCTTCGCTTCCGAGTGCTGCCCGGGCCGGAAGTAAGGGGGACGATTTTCGAGGACGAGCCGCCCGTGTTTTACAATCTCATTTACGAAGGTTGGTGGAGTTTCGTTTGAATTCATCGCCCGGCCAACTTGGAGGATTCATCATTGAACATTAATCTGCTGACATGCAACAGAACTGATTGTACGCACCAGCACACTGCTGTTGGCCGTGGAGGAGGCGGCTGACGAGGACGTGTCCCACTCCGGAAAGGACATCATCATCGCCGCCATGTGAACATGTTTTTTTCTGTTGGCGTTTCAACTCCCTGTGCCTTTGAGAGAGCTCCTTGGAAACCCGTGGCTGAAGTATTGGAGGTTCTGGTCAACTCCGTGCAACGCGTGCTTTGCTCATCGACAACTTTCCAAGCGGCCTGTGAGACATAACAACGCGACTGAACAAGGACAAAAGGTACACCTCCCGCTAATATAGGAGTAAACAAACCTCAAGTGGCAATGTCTCGACGAAATGTCTCCTGTTGAGAGTCTCAGATGCATTGCAGCTGAGTGTCTAAGGTAAGGGAGATTCAGAGTCTCGGACCTTGAACAAAGGAAAGTCTCGTGTATACAATCTTTTGCAAGAAAGATGCTCGTTTTAGAAGCCTTCTTCTCCATTGTAAAGTCCTTGTGCTTTGAATCCCATCAGACCTATGTGTGGCTCAATACAGGATGCAATTGCGTTCATCTAGGTACGACGGCCAGGTAATGCGACTGCAAGCATTACAAGTACATCGCTAGAGATAGGCCTCCTTGTCAAGGCAATGACAGAAGAAGGTAATTGGGCAAGACATTCATGGTGATAGTACTATGTAGTAGTTAGTATATCGATTGAATGCAGGGCGGGGCAGAGACATCCCGTGGGAAGGGAGGATGGCTGTCTCTGCCCTCTCTGCAAGGCAAAGGGTAGCAAGACACAAAATATGACCAAGATAAAGTAGGCATAAAAAGTGATTCTGCCGTAGAGAGGAGAAGATAAGGGAAGACGAAGAGAATTAGAACAAAAAATAAGGGAAAAAACAATATTAACCGCCATACGAAATGATGATACGGGAAGAGATCATGAGAGTACCTCTGATGTACACCATCAGCAGGACAAGACGGGTTGGGCGATGCAAGACGCAAAGCCCGACTTCTGGCGGTGACGAAGCTGAGCCTGTCTGCAAAAGTGACCACCTGATGTGGAAGAATTTGATGAGTGGAGAAGAAAGGCACATTCAAGCTGTCATTGACTGGCTGAGAGACGATGGTAACTGCTCATCTGTTTCTTCTCTTCTGGGGAGTTGCTCCGCTGCGGTGTGACACGACATGTTGACCGAAACGTGAGGTTGGGAGACGCGGCTGGTGATAGTCCAAGTCGACGTGCATTAGCCTAGAAGACGGGGGGGCTTTACTCCTGTTTTTTTTCTTCTGGCTAGATGTACCCTTTGGGCTTCTGTCTTGATGTTCTTTCTTTCTATCTATCCCCTGTTTCGTGTCTCAGAGTTACGTACTTGACCTGTGATGTTCTCGACCTCGTTGCTGCGAAGACGGAGCGGTGTTCACCTGTAATGTGACCCTTCTGAGGAGGTATGTATGTATGTATTTCCTGCGATTATGACTGGTTGCAGATTTTTCGCAGAGTGTAACAATGATAGGCGCCGCGGATATTCCAAATTCCATTCAATAATGATTATGCTGTGTGTCTTCTTCAGGCTTGGAGTTGTCCGGGGATAATATTGCCTCGCACAAGAAAGTGTATGCATCATCGCCATGGCCATCGCCACGGCTACGCAGGGCTGAGAATTACATATGTATTGCCCTGGCTGAAGGCTGGGATATGCATACAAATATGTAGGGTAACGTCATTGAGAGCGAGTGTACAAGATGATAGCGGAGCAAAGATGAGGTTGTTCATGGGATGGATGCAATGGCAGGCTGTACTCGTACATTGGATATGCGAGGACGGGATGCGCCGTGTAGCCTAACGGCATATTATCTGTATGCATATTACATTCATTGTAGGCTCAGCTAGGACTTGCAGTTGCTGTGCAATCTAGAACTTATACCGTCTTGTATGTGATAGCAGCGGTAAGAAGAAGACGATGGAGAGCAAAAGTTGGTGCATATACAGGGGGCTTGCTCTGGACCAGGGCCATCTGCAAGCCACGGACATGGGAACAAACGCAACCAAGCAACCGGTGAGGAATAAAGGCAAACAAGGTCAAAGCATCTGCCAAGAAGCATCCGGTTTCCCGGCGATTCTGCGGTGTTGTCTTGCTCACGGGTTTACCAAGATGGGAGGTGAGCCAGAGCGGGAGAAGGTCATATGAGAATAAGGCTCTTACGGTATATGTATGTGTATCACTGATATCATGATATGCACCCGATGGTTCCCAAATTGCTGTTCGGTGTACTTCTACCTTGGAGATCACAGAATGAGAATAAATACCTACATTGTAATTGCCTGGACTAGATGGAAGAGTATTGGACGAGTGCATATACGGAGTGGTTTGTCCGCCCTATCGCGCTCGTGATGATGACGGGCTTGCTGTTTGGCTCAGCTGAAGGAGGCAAGCGAAGCCTAACGATGCAGCCATCCACAGCCGTTACTGCAGGGGACCTGCCTTTCGGCCATATTCGCACTCTGAGCCGCATCCAATCGTGATCCAGCGACTAATCGATCAATCAACACTCTCTCTCTCTCTCTCTGTGAATGGCCTTTGGATCCATCTGCCGCAGCTTCAGCAAGCCACTTTGACGCCCATCACGCAATGGAAGGATTCTAAGGTAGTAATATCGAGGAACTGAACAAGTCCCGAGTATTTAGTACCCAAGAGGTAGGTATGTATATTGTAGACCCTCTCGGAAGGAGCTGCCGGCACTCGAGACTCCACTCGTTCAGCCCCGCGTCCGAGGCCCTAGCCGGAGCAGGTAGCCAGTACGCTGCCACCGAGGCGCCAGGCACGGGATGTGCTGGTAGCGGTACCTGGATTGCCCTGGTTCAGGGACACGAGTGGGGGCTCTGCAAGTACACCCAGCTTTGCTTCAGCCTCGACTCCAGTCCTTCTCTTCCATCTCACACTCTCACCACCCACGGAGTATTTTCTGATGATTCACGCAGATCTGCTGCCAGCCTCTGCTGCATCCATGTGCTCAATCATCCCTTTCGTGTCTCCCCGAGGCTGAAGGAAGCACAGTCCTTGTTGTCTTCTACTACTACTACTGCTAGTACCAGCATCTGTCCCCTGTACAGATCAATCCGGGCTAGAACCAGATGTCTTGCTTGTCTTGTGCCCACCTCCTCGTCCTAACTACTACCCATGAGACAACGAGGGGAAGACGAGCAGAAACACGGCATCCTTCTTTGACTCAACCGCCATCTTGTCTGCTGGGGAGACATCGTTGCTGCTTCAACGCCCTCCCAACCACTATCTTACTCTACGGCATCTCCCTCGTGGACACTGTCCAGCGCCAACCGCTCATCGACTTCTTGTCAGATCGTTGCCATGACACTGCTGCAACCTGCACGCAGCTTCATCACCACATCGCATCCACCAAAGCTCGCACAATCAGATCCGCCAGCAATGGCCCACCGCTGCGGCCTTCTGGATCCGACCGGGGGCCTTGCTTTGACCCGTGCTCTGTCGTACTGCATGCGGGCCGTGTTCAGCTTTACAGATGCCGTCATCTGAGCGAGGAGGGCCAGTCGGGCCTCTGAACTGCGTGGTGGTGTTTGAGCCGTCTCATGGCCTCAGTTCGACAAAACTCGGTTCGTCTGGATTCAATGGCTATTCTTTCCCACCTCTGCTTGATCAGATTCTTCCATACACCATCATTAAGGGCCCTTCATCCCTTTGTCTTGCACCGTCCCGCTGTCAACCGTCTGTATCATCTCTCCCTGTCTCTCCCTTCCCTTGTCTGATACCCTGATACCGCCCTTCCCTCCCCACGCCCACGCACAGCCTCTCTCTTGTTTATGTGTGCAAGCCAAGATCCACAGACCATCAAACTCGACCCATGCAAGGCAGCCTCACCGGACGGTGGCGTGTACCCTGTGCCATCTTCTCTCTCAATCTCTACGGAGCACCTCCTGTGTGTCTCTTCCTGCCCAAAGCACCCCTGCCTTTGCTTCCGACTGGCTGCCCGTGTCGTTGCTGGGTTTTTGCCCCGAATGTCCATCTAGTACAACGCCGGAGCCATATTCTCGGGGCTGTCAAGAGACTCGTCGTCGCGCCAGACACCCCCCGTTGCACACGCACAAATAGACATGCGCTCCCTCCCTCTGCCCAATGGGATGCTTCCCGCCCCCTACGCTCCCACGGACTCATTGCTGGATCCATGAGCCGGCCGCTCGTTTCCATACCCACGCTCACTTACAAATAGCTCACTCACAAATAACCAAGCCAATATATCATATATATCGTTTTTTTTCCAGCGACAGCACCAAACTTACAGCTTCACGTTCGCCATGGATCCCAGCAGCATTAGGATCGTGGGCAACATCACTCGTCCACCATCTGTCCACTCTCTCAGATCCGCTCTCAAGACGCTCGACATACCTTCCATGCCTCCCACTGTGCCCTTGCCGCCCATCCCGACGTCTCCTTCGTCGATTAAATCACCCTCATCGATCAAATCGCGGTCGGCAACCATTACGGGGGTGGCATCTCCCAGACTGGTCACAGGGTCGATCAAGAACAAGGCCTCCTTTACATCACTAGCCTTTCGTCCGCATAAGCCCATCAAGTATGGGACTGGAAGATTCTCTCATGTCGAATTGGTGCCTCAGCCGAGCGACGATCTACAAGATCCGCTGGTAGGTTAAATCATGGTTCACGCTGTCTTGATGATCAGACACTCATGCATTGGCTATCAGAACTGGCCTCAATGGAGGAAAGAATTGAACCTAGCCTCCCTACTCTTCATGGCGTGCTTGATCGGCGCAATGAAGACGGCCCTCGTCGCTGTCAATGACGTTCTTTCAACTCACTACAACGTCTCCTATACTTGGATCGCCGCTTTGACGGCTACACCCTTGATGGTTTCCGCTGTTACTGGCTCCATCAGCTCAGTCGCGGCGAAGCTGGTAGGAAAGCGCCCAGTGTATCTGGCCTCAGCGGCCTTCATCTTCGCCGGCTGCCTCTGGAATATGACGGCAGATTCGAGCTACGGCTCGTGCATGGGCGCTCGGGTTATGCAAGGACTCGGCTGGGGTGCTTTTGACACCTTGCTGATGGAGACCATCCAAGATACCTTCTATGTAAGCCACTTTAGCCTTGCCTCTTACTCGTCCCACGATGCGTAGAGCAAAACTGAGTCTCGGTTCTCACAGGAACATGAGAGGAACACCCGTGCCTCGTTATACACCATCCTTACCATCACATCAACCTGGGCATTCCCCCTCATGGGAGGCGCTGTCTCTTATAAAGTCGGACCCTTCGCCCCATACCGCATCATCAGCGCTCTCTTCGCAATTGCCATTCCCATGCTGGCTCTCACCGCGCCAGAGACCGCCTTTGACCGTTCCAGAGCCGCTATTGCAACAACGCCGGTGCTCAACTACACGTTCCCCTGGGAGCCTCAGCCGACTCACGTCGGTCTCAACAAGGACTCGGCAATCGACTACGTCAGGGAGATGAGGCCCTGGTCATTTGCTGGCGAAAAGAGCGTCTTGACTTCGCTTCAAGCGCCCAGGGCTCTTGCTGCTCCCACGACGACACTCGTCTTCCTCGTCACGGCGCTGCCGCACTGTTTCCTTTGGGGCCTCATCGCTTCGCTGTCTCTTCTACTATCTCCCGCACCGTTCAATCTCCGCCCCAGCATACTCGGGACCCTCACGGCAGGTCCCTGGATACTTGCAGCTCTCCTCGTTGCGGCCATTTGCTTCTACCGCTCCGCCCACCACAAATTCACCCGCTGCGTCAGCAGCCTCACCATTGCCGGCGGTGCGGCGCTTGCACTCATTGGGCTCTTGTCCTTTGGCCTCAACGTCGGCAGCTTCATATCAGGCGCCTCCCAGCCCCCGTCCCTCCTCGCCCCCGAAGCAGCCCACGACCTCAGCCTCCCCCTCCTCTCGCTCCAGCTTGGCCTCCTCGCCGCCGGCTCCTCCACCCTCGAGGCCACCGCCCGCCCGCTCCTCGCCCGCTCCGCCTCCTTTACCGCTTCCAGCATGGCTGCCGCCCAGCGCAGCATCGGCGACATGCACGCGTGGGTCGTCATTCTCCGGAATCTCCTCTCGGGCGCCTTTGTCCTTGCCGTCCCGCACGCAATGGCCCGGCCGGGCGGGCTGAGGGCGCTCATCATCGGCTTGGGCACTGCGCAGGTAGTCGTCACGGTGCTTGTGCTGCTGCTGTGGCGGTTTTGGGAGGAGAGCGTTTGGAGGGTGGATGGCAAGGTCATGGGGCTTGTGAATTTGAGGATGCCGCATCCTGAAGAGAGTTTCTTCGATACCGATTGATGGGCAAGATGATCGAGCCTGATCAATCAACAGCTAGAGTGCTGCCATTTGATCTTGCCATCCTCATCAATCTTGAGAGAGAAGAAATGAAAAATACGCCGGAAAAAAATAAACATGTAAAACAGTTACCATCATCAACCAACATAAAGAAGACAAGGGCGATAAACACACAAAAACAAAAGGAAAAAATTCTACTGTGACAAAAGACGGCGTTCATCATTCTGCATTTTTCCCGTCTAGTCAGGGATGCTTCTTCACCCAGTCCTTCGCCTGAAGGATTTTCTCTTCCTCTTCTCCCCCTCTTCTTCTTCTTCTTCTTCTTCTTATTCTTATTCTTCTTCTTCATCTCTGTTTCTTCGTATCAACGGGAATTACGATATTCGGGTTTATGATATTGGCAATGGGAAAAAAAAAGAGAACGACGAGTATCAATTATGTCGCACTTTGGAGTACACGGTTGGGAAATGGACGATGTAACGAATCAACGGCCGACGATATGATGGACTCTCACGTCTTCATTGTATTATTCATATAAGATAGGCAGATAGTATAAACGCTGACTGCATGTTTTCAACGTGTACTGCCTAGTCCTCGTTTCCCATGTAAGGATCCGACTCGTGTAGCGGATGCTCGGACCTCAAGAGCACCATCTCATGATTGACATGAAATCATCAAAACTATCATGTTCAATTCATTATCGCACCAGTCGCCGGGGCATTGCGTTCCTAGCTACATTAAATAACGATCAGAGTATGTACACACCCGTGTATCGGCCTCGCAATATCATGTGTCCTTGACAGAGACGGTCAATACATTTGCCGCTGAAGAAATGCTTCACACATCGACGCGTGTTCCTTTTGCGCTCGCTACTCTTCGAAAATCTCATCCGTAAAATGATGACATGCATGCTGTGCAGAGAAAGAAATGGCGAGTTGCTAACGGATCATCATCTGAACGTATATGTCGTCCTTTGCTCTGAACGGAATTTAAGAACAGGTAGGAAGAAGAAAAAGGAATAAATAAACATTGAAAACTGCTGCCCGGCTTTGGGACTTACATCCTCCATATCACCTTCTATAGAGGATGTGCCGTCTTTGTCCCCGAGTTGGGCACACGCCTGAGCTCCACATCGCTGCCGATGGTTGCAGAGTCTCCATCATCCATAAAAGACTCGCATCGGTTCAATGGATTCAATGGGCCAGCAGTGCGCTCGTTCATGCCGAGCTCGTCTGCTTTGTGACGGTCAATGACGGCAGCGCTGGCTTTGAACGTCTCGTTGATCCATGCCTTTATGCTGCGCCAACTAGTAACGAAGAAGATGATTCCATTCCATAGTCCTTGCAGCGGCAAAACTGCCGCGGTGGCAACATGGAACTCGTAAGGGGATCCCCCATCAAGCCAGCCATGGATACGATTGAGGCTGCTGGGGATCCAGGTGACCAGCACGCTCAGCGCGAACAAGAAACTCGTCCTCAGATACGCTCTCTTGATGGGGTCGCCGACGCGGAACTTGCTCGTAATTGCTGTGACCGTCGTCTTGAAACGTTGTAACAAGGAGGGCGGAGGAGGGACCTCTTGTGGAGGAGCGGTTGTGACGGACGAATAGTACTGGTTGTCGGAAGAGGGCTGAATTTCGGGTTCTGGGTTGTCAAACGAAACATGCCTGGTAGTCCGTGGAATATAAGCTGGTTGCGGCTCTGGAGGGACGGAGTCGGCCAGAGTGTGCGTCACCTGGACCTCGGTGGTGACAGTGCCATAGAAGCCATTGTGTGCCGTCTCTCCTCGACCCTGCGATTTGACCATTGTCAGTTTGAGACTTCTACACACTTGATTGACCAGTTCAAAAGAAACACACATACCTGGTCCGCTTCTCTGTCCTTTTCTCTGTTCCTGGACGTGGAAAAACTGCGGAGCCGATTTCTCATGCGAAAGACGTGCCATCCAACCAAGAAGTAACAGAGGATGGAGCCAACGATGCATATCCAGATGAGCATGTAGTATGTGTAGATCCGAATGTAGTCCCATTCCTTGTCCACCCAGCACCAGATCTATTTCAGCACGAGTTCTTGGTCAGCCCAGAAAGAAGCAACGAGAAGAGTCCATCAGCTGGGGTCAGGGTGCTTCTTACTGTAGCTCCACCGTACACTAAACCACGAGGACTTCTGACAAGGAGAAGAGTCAGAGCAATGACAAAGGGTCCTCCGTAGCAGATCAAGCAGTAGATCCACCAGCGCTTGCGGAAAGAGTCTGGATTTGTATGGAAATAAAAGACGAGGAAGACGTTGACAGCCATGGCGAGAGACCACCAGGGATCCGACTGCATGAACCTAGTCGATGGATGCCAATGGTTAGTGATGTTCTGCAGCTGCTTCGACTTTGTATCGATCTGTGAAGTTTTGTATTTCGTCCGATAGCGTGATTTGCTTACATTTCGAACATGAAACTCTGAGCCTGGCACAAAGCCGTTCTTTGGCCGGCTTCCATGCCATCGTAAGCAATGATGCTTCCGATACTGGCGCCAATGTTCGACACACTGGCAAAGACGATGAAGGTGTTTTGCACATTGCGCACTCGTCGAACCAACCAGTAGGTGATGAAGATGAGCATCACTGAAATCAGGCTGAGGGTGCCGCCAATTCGCTCGACAAGGACGAGCGTGTTGATTTGGTGATGGCTCAACTGCTCATCATCCACCGCAACGGGGTCCAAGGTCGTGTTAAAGTCCATGGCTGCTCAACCGGGAACGTTCAAGCAGCGATGGAAAGTATGGCATGTGCAGTCGATGGCTGTGACGGGTGAAGGCGAAGTCAAGCAGTTGAAAATGGCGGCGTCGTTCCACCCGGAGGTGACAATGTTGCGGAAGAGGAGGGGCTGATGGGTTGAAGGCAGAAAGAGAAGAAGACGCGATGCAACGCAACAGGAACCTGGATGCAGAAGTGAAGAAACAGTGCTGAAGGAAAGTTGTAGGGCCAAGAGAGAAATCGACTGTGCAGAAAGAAGGGGTGCAGGTTGCCAGCTGGTGGTGACGGCCAGGCACTGGCTAGAGAGAGGTATGCGGTGAGACAAGACACAAAGAGGCAGAACGAGGCGAAGATTTCCTTGGGAGGGACTTCGTCACATCCTGTACCAGAAAGAAATGCGCTGGTTAAATTTGAGAGGGTGATATGAAGACAAAGCAGGAGAGGCGAATCAGGGGGGAAGGCAACCAGCCGACACTGAGGGTCTCGCCTCGTTTCGAGAAGAAGGTGCTGAGACCGAAATGGAGACCGCAGATTGATGAAGAAACAGAAACCAGGCCCTGCCAGAACTGGTATTGGATGGATCGAAAAGCAGCTGCAAGTGGCTGTACGAGAGGCTGCTTGTGTCACGACAGCTGCACGCAGCCGTGGCGGTTGGGAAGCTCGGTGTTTCTCTTGTCTTGGCTGGCGCTGATAATGGTGATGGTTGGACACTCGGTGCAGATGGAGCCGGGATCGGATTTGCTGATGAAGATGATCGGAGATGGAGTTTGCCCAACGACCAAAGAATCGAGAGTGGGTGCGAGATTGCGTACAGAGGACGGAGAACTCGAATCGAATCGCCCGAATCGTCGTAGAAGCCACTCAGACGGCCTGCACTTGTTTAGTCGCACGCCGGCACCTGTCACCCATCTCGCGACGACTCAGTCACCTCGTCAGCCGGCGTCAGACGTTAGTTGCCGGTTTGGCTAGCAGCAGTACTGCAGTACCTTCGGTGCCTGTGGAATGGGAGGTGAGGCTTGGATTGTGATTGTTTGCCATGTCGAGGTTAGCAGTCGAGATGGACGAGATGCAATGGATGCCCCTCGTCGCCATTGGCTGCGTCATCGCACAGACTGGAAGGAGGCAGGAGAGACTTGGAGGCCAGAGGCAAGAGGCAAACAGGAAGCAGCAATTTTTCCATCCATCCATCCTTCCTTCCTTCCTTCTTTTCCCCCCATCCGCTTGCTTCCTCCTTATTCCAATGCTCTCGAGCTCTTCAACTCTTCAATCCCTTCTTCCCAAGTAAGTAGATATTTTGCATCTTTATATTCTCCGGTACACGAGAACGTCAAACACTCTTCTAGGTGAAGTCTTCCTAGTCTCCCATTGCACTGACGCTATTTAGCAGATGCCAGTGAATCCCGACAATTCACCTGCATGTCACCGACCCTACCGCCTCCAATAAAGGTTCTCCAAGCCCCCAAGCTGAATACCTACATACATACCTACCAACGCCAACGCCTCCCAGCCCAAAGCACTCTCAAGACCGAATGAGCGCATCGAAATTGTGTCTCGTGGCAGCAGCACAGGCTACAGTCTGCCCTCAGCGCCAATTCGTCTGCTTCAACCCGCCAACATGCATTCACAATGCCTCGCCACTTACTTCATTCGCTCCTCAAGCCCATGACCAACGGTTGCAGAAATGATCCCTCTTTAGGGCTAGGTGGTTTTGCTTCATTGCCAGCCACGCTAGGTTGCTTCTAACTCGGGCAATGCAGCTTGTAGCTGGCGATGACTGGGAAAGAGTCGAATATCACAGTACTGACAGCAGATGAAATGTTTCAGAGATGGGCCAGATCGTCGCCGGACAAAGGAGAAGAGATGGCGATGCATCCTCCTGAGTCCCAATACCCGTCTTAGGCAACCGCCGTCTTCAAAGAACAAGGTAAGTATGTGTCGAACCGGCAGCATCCAGAGCGAGAGACACGGGCCAAGCGATGGGTCGAGGCTGCGTGCATGCCGAGTCAAGACAGTGTGTGCGAGCATTTTGTCTTCCCTCTCCCCGCCCCAAGCGGCTTCAGCGTCGCACACTGTCCTCCGATAGCCGTCTCGCAAAGGCTGCGCTAAGGATGAGGAAGGCTGGCTAAGGCTTGATAGCGAGTGGATGGCCCTATTCTGCTTCATCACTTTCTCCGAGGCTGGTCGATGTTTGATCCAGCCGAAGTCTTCTTTCCTGGTCATTACCAGTCTCCTGAACACGACGAGGTCAAATGACAGCAGACCCCACGTCGGTCACCCAGCCCTACAAACCCCAGAAGAAGGCGATGCCACTCCACGGGGCGGCAAGTGGGGATTTGGAACCGTTGCAATCAAGGATCGTGGCCTCGATGAACCCACAGCCACCAGTGGGGTCCAGGCTCTCGAATCTGGTTTAACCTCCCGAGGCGCCGCCAGGCCTCGTGGGATTTCACTCTTCGGGCATGTTACTCGAGGCCTGCGTCGGGAAAATAAACAAGAGGGCCATGCCGCCGCCACGAGGACGCATAGGTGCTGCTGCTGCTATCCTGGCCCATGTTCTCGAACCAACGCCTCGTTTCTGCTGGCTACCGCAGATGGTGACCGTCTCAGCTGCATCCCCTCCGCTCGAGCCCCGTCCAGCAGATCTAAAACAAGACACAAAGGAAGCAACCAACAGAAGATTCATCTTACACAAAGGCTCGGAGTTGGCTCCACTCCCCTAGAAGCCCGCGCCCTCGATTCGTTCAGGTTATCAGGTACTTCGCAGGTAATTAACATGTTTGACTCTCATCACATGGTTGCTGAAATCTTCACCGTTGCTCTCGACTTGCTTCCTCTCCTATGGCAAGTTGCACTAGTGTGCAAGTCCGCGAGATCGTCTGCGAATGATCTTGATGCAATGGCCACCCTGCCCCTCGCACGGCAATCTATGCATTGCTACCTTATAGGCGTATAACCAACAGTAGATTGTAACATATTAGCGCAGCTCAGCTCCGATTCCCCTCACGGCGGTGGTCGAAACCTCCCTTGACGTCCGCTCCTCCTCCTCCTCCTCCTCCTCCTCCTCCTAGAGACCTCACCCACTCAACGGCCAATGATAACCTCCAAAGCCCAACAGTCCACCCTCCAGGCACCGACATTCCACGCTCAAATTAGGTACGACGCAGCGAGCGCAGATGACACCGAACAATGCCTGCGTTCATTCATTTATATGCGACCTAAAATAGAAACGACCCCGTTGGGAAGTTGTGCTCTTGTTCTGCCTCGTCCTGGTTTCTTTGTGCAGATACATACAATTCTCTTCAGAGAGCAAACGGCCCAAACAGCAATGCCGGGATTAACGGAGAAGGGCAGGAAACTAGAAAGTCCAGGCAAAGGTGCATTCTTGCACTAATACATAGTCGACAGGTGTGATTTCACAAAGAGTTGCTCTCAGCCTCAGATGAGATTTATCAGATACGCCCTCATTTGCAGCCTCCTCTCGTAGAAAGCTTTTAGAAAACCGCCCTCCTTGCTCACACATATACCATGTATACAAGATATAGTCCTAGAGAAAGGTGCAGAATAGAACAAAAAGGCTCTAAAGTTTCTACTCCATGCAATCTTTTCTCTCATATCCAAAAGTACCAAGTAGGTAGTGGTATCCAAAGACGTCAAAAGTTTCTCCAAGACAAACCTATTCAACACCATCCATATCCCAAGCTGAAACCTTGTTTTTTCCGCAAAAAGCCTCCTTTCCAGGCTCTCTCTCTCTCTCTCTCTCTCTCTCTCTCTTTAAGACATGTGTGTAGGGGAAATTGATCGTGAGCCCACCGCCAGAAAGTCCCTCCTCTTGAAACGCTTCAGATAGTGTACATAAAATCCGGGCGCATATCGCCCATCTCCTCAATCTCGCGCTGCGACTTGCCCTCGACCCAGTAGTTGCGCTCGCCGTTGAGCCTCTTCTTGTTCTCCCTACTGAGCATCGTGGCCATGAGGATGCTGCCGCCAAAGACGCCAATGAACATGTACCCGATGATGGTGGCGTGGCCCTGAATGTAGCGCGGGGAGTCGTAGTAGATGTTGCTGCTGACGACGCCGTTGATGTTGCCCCAGCCGATGACGGTGCCCAGCACGATCCCGCGCTTGTACACGCCCTCGACGTTGTTGGCGACCCAGGCGATGGTGATGGGGATGCACGGGTAGATGCCCATGGCGCCGAGGAAGGTGCCGGCGTATTGCACGCCCGGGTTGGTCGAGGCCAGGAGCATGATGAAGCCGGCGATGCCGACGAGGGAGATGCATATGTTGAAGATGGCGCGCTTCTGTATCCTGTCCGAGTAGAGGCCTGCTACCACGGTGGCCACGGCGGCAGCGGCGTAGGGCGGGACGCTGAGGAGCTGGGTGACGGCCGTCGCGCTGCTAAAGTTCATCTGCTGGATGATGGACGGCAGGAACAGGCTGAAGGAGTACAGGGGCATCAGGGGACCCATGTATACGAGCATGCCAGCATACGTCTTCCAGTCCTTGACAGCCTGCCAAAAGTACAGCATCTTGAAAGTCTCGTGCTCGGCGGAGCTCTGCTTGTCCTGCTTGAGCCGGTACAGCACACGCATGCGGTCGTCCTTGGACAGGAAGTTGGCCTCGTCGGGGAAGTCGTGCACCATGAAGAAGGAAATGAAGCCGATGAGGATAGTCAGCGCGCCCTCGATGATGAAGATCCAGGCCCATCCGGCGAGGCCTCTCTTTCCGTCCAGCTTCTCAATGGCAGCCGCAAGGAGACCTCCAAAGGAGCCAGCCAAGGCTGCGGCCGAGAAGAAAATGGCCGCTCGCACGCCAAACTCGTTGCGCTTGTACCAGCACGAGAGGTAGTAGTTTACGCCGGGGAAGAGACCGGCTTCGCAGGCGCCCAGGAACCATCGCGCAGCCATGAGGCCGGACCAGTTCTTGATGAAGCCCATTCCAAGCATGCATGCGCCCCAGAGGATGCTAGATTTTTTTTGCATCACCATGGTTAGACCACCAAAAACAACTCGTCTGTGTGTGGCACTCGACCGGTGACGGGGAAGTCAACGACTTACATGATGATGGGGATGAAGATGGAGGGGCGGGTTCGCTTGAGCAGGAAATTGGCGAGCGCCTCAAAGATGGCGTAGGAGATGAAGAAGATTGTAAGCGACGCATTGTATTGGGTTGTCGACATCGGGATATCCTTGGTGAGATTGGCCACCTTGGCGTTGCCGATGTTTGTGCGGTCGAGGAAACACATGAGATACAGAAGGGTGAGCTGGAACCAATTGTCAGCAGCCTGTCCTTGTATCGAGATTGCAAACGACTCGGGGTATCCGGTTGGTGTTCAGGGCGAAACAAGACAAGGACAAAACAGGACTTACCCATGGTATGAGAACCAAGTCCAGCTTCCGTAGTAGTCGCCGTTCCTGTGAAGCAGTCTGTCAGTAAGGGCCTCACAATGCCTTCACGAGGCCAAGCAAAGCAGGGGAAATACTCACATTCTCCGCCCTCTCTGCATCAGACAGGCCCGCATCTGGGTCGACAATCTGGTCGAGCTCGGAATTGGAGATGTTGTCTGCGACCGGCGCCTTTTCTGTGTCGCTCATGATGGGCAGAGTCTCTTCAACAGGGAAAAAAAAAAAGGGAAAACACAGAAGGCCACCACTATAAAGGGGGAAAAAACAAAAAAAGAGGACAAACTGATGATTTACAAAAAATCAAAAAAGACAAACAAGTAGTAGCCGCAACCTCTCACAGGTTTTAAGCGAAAGAGAAAGAAAAAGGACAAAAGTTGGGGAGGAGGGGTGGTGGCCCTGGAGGAGGGAAAACAACGTCGGTCCTGTGCTGCTGATCCGGGTCTCAGACAGACGGGCGGCAACCACCGGGTCTCTGGACCTGTTAAGCGATTTATACACCTGAGGAAACAGACAGAAAAGGAGCGCCCTCTCGGATACCGTGAACCGATCCCGGTGTGAGAGAGGGGGTAAGAGGAGGATTTCGGGGGAACGGGGCGGGACCTGGTCAATGTGTGCCTGGGACGGAGGCATGTGGCCATATATAAGTGCAGACAGGACGTGTAAATGTACTCGTACGGAGTAATACACGACTGGGGATCCGCACTTTGGGGAGGCCAGGCCAGTCCGAATCAAGGGTCAAAGTACCTGCAAATGCGAGTTGCAATCCTGTGAGCCAATCGAGGCAAGGCTGTTCATGTATGGGTTATCAACGAGGTGCAAGGGAGAAAGGCTGGGGCTGGGTGGGTGTGACGACGACGACGATTGACTCCCAGACCAAGGAGCTAGACAGGGATGAAAGATGCGGGGAGAGGCCCAGCACTTTAGTTCAGAGATGCACGAGTAAGAAGATGCTGGGGTGATGTGAGGAAACACGCGGACTTGCTTGTTCTGGAGCTGGTACGAAGAATGTCATCGTGGGGAGGCCGGCTCGTTATCATTGAGGCTGTCCTTGTCGTACTTGTAGGCGCACAGTTGTGCCTTTACAAACGGCGGACCGACAAGGCATATGCATTCAGGGCCGGGGTTTGACGTTTTGTCTCTCATCCGGCTCGTTTCCAACCCAGTCGGCATATTCCGTGTTCGCAGCCCAGATGTCGTTCATGTGTCTACTGCCAAGGGTAAGTTTTGGGATGATCTCTCGTCATACAGGTACGGCATGTTGGGAGCTCCAAGTGGCAGCCTGGACCATTGCGTTCGGATACCACGCGATTACTCTCCGTCGTTGGCGCAGTTGCAAACGACGGCGACAAACCGAGGTGCTGAGGTGTTGATGCGCAGCCAGGTGGACAGAGCTCCAACCGCGGAAGGATAGTGGCGGCCGTGAAAACGCCACTCAATCTATTGACTCCCTCTGTCCGAGCATGTCTGAGTATGGAGACATTCCCAATCTGTCCCTCTCTGCATGCCCTTGCTGCTGGCAGCTTCATGGACAACCAGCTTAGCAACGGAGGGTTACCATCGAAGATTGGAGTACTGCTGCCCCCCGCTCACGTCCCCAGGCGCTCCGTCATAGGCAGTTGTTGATAGTACCGGCCGTTCTCCATCAACTCCGCCTTGACCCCAAACTGATGTGCATCCTGGCTGGAACTAAGGTTAGTGTCTTTGGGGAAGTGCCCGTCTGGGGCTTATGGCCGATGCCAACTCCCCACCTTCTTCCCCAAATCAAGGCCGATGGCAACGGGCGAGGGGAACGTGAGATTTCTTCGCGTTCGCTCGAGCTTGTTCAATCTGTCCGGAGGACATAGGTTCGTAATCGCAGAGGGATGAAAGGCCCGGGGGGGCTCGCGCTGACAGACATCCTACTTGAGTCATTCCGCGGGCCTGCCTTGTGCGCGGTCCGGATTGCATGGCTTCGACTGTCTGGCCTTTCCATTTTAGACTGCTCATGCATGGCCTCGCCCCTTGGCCAAAGCAAGGCGGCGATGTAACTCAAGTTCTTTCGCCGTTTTGCTGCCCGTACACCGCACACGGCATATCTGGACAACAAGTAATCGAGCCTTGCTTCACTTACTGGTCCCTGTACCAGCCAGAGCCCAGCCACGAGCAGTCCAGCTAGGGCCGCCCGCTGTTTGGTCCAATGAGTTGTAGTCTGGAAGCCCTGGAACATTCGTTCCCTTCGGGCTTTGCGACCCCCAACGAGTCCAGACCTAACCCCCCTAGACTTCTAGAGCCCAATCAGCGTAGGCACAGAGCGCCAAAGCCCCAGACAGCTGTTGGATCTCTTGCAAAACCACCGTTGGCGCCTTGATGCTGCTGTCATGACCTCAGTTTCTAGGCTCGTTGAAGAGGGCGGCTTTTCTTCTTTGAGCAGTTGGCTCCCGAAGCACCCGAGGGACGATCGGGAACGGGAATCTGGTTGATGTCACAGTTGCACCAAGATGAAGAGCCGCTGGATGCAGTCAGTGAAGCGTACTTTGTACGAGTACGTTATCCACGACAATGAGCTGCCCGGGACGCATGAAGATCGAAGCAGACGGACATGTCAGCAAAGGCCATACTAGCTGGAGCTACCCCACGGCGCCGTCGCCGCTAGATACGCGATGGCTTTAAGCGCACTGGAGCAGTCACTTGATTGTCGGGGGTGTTGACTCGTTGAACTCTGGCGTCAAAGTTGAGGCCGCGGATTGGCTGAGACTGACCTGTGCGTGTGTGCGACCATGGCCATGCCACGTTCTGGCCGCGCTCCCGCCTGTCTGTCTGTTGGATGGCTGCAGCGAATCTCATGGGACGGAAGCCGGGGAGCACGAGAAGGTGGAATATGTCCGAAGGCCGCCATTGATTAGGCTGCAGATGGCCGATGATTGGCTGTGCGGGGATGGAGTGTAGACGGTCGTTTCTGTGACTGTCTGATGAAGGAATCAATTCATCGTTGATTGGTGTTATCACGAAGAGAATCGGGAGGGAAATGTCAAAATATGCAAATCATCAAGGTTATGAGGTGTTGTCAGAAAGAAAGAAAATTCCTTGCTGAGACTTCAATTGCTGTCCTGTCGGGCAGGTGCCACCAAGCTGAGCATTCCAGTAATAGCAGGTCTTGTGCTCTTGGTCTCAAGGCAGGTGCAACTGGGCGAGTAGCGATAACGGGGAGATAAGAGAACGGCGAAAGTTGCCCTTCTCCTGTCTTGACCTCCACACTGACGCTTCTCTTTCACCTACAGATGCTGGAATAGGTACGTAGGCAAGGGAAGAAAGAAACAAAGAACTCGAGTAGCGCGCGGTGGCTGCTGCAAGCTTGATTCCTTATTTCACGCCGCGGCTTTTAGCCACTTTTCCCCCTCGAATTCTCCCGCTACCCAGCAAGCCAAGAAAGCGGGGAGATCTTCATCTGCCGACGCCAACTGACGCTTCTTCTCCAGCTTCGGCTATCTCTCACCCGAGGCTTTCATTCGCAGCAACAATCACCCCGAGCCATCGGACGGTTGAAATCAGGAGTCTCCGCCTGTTTGTTCTTCGTTTGACATGCAATCTCACAACTCTACTAAACAACGTATTGTCAAATCACACGAAGGAGAATAGCGGCCAGCTCTTCGCAAACCAAACGACGCCATCCGCATAAACTGACCCTTTCTGGGGTCGTTAGCCCGACGACTTCGCGGGAGCCCACAGCTGCACACAAAACGTGCGCCGAAACCCCAGAGGAAGACGAACAGCAGCGAACAAACGCCACTCGTTCTCGCCCGCCACGCTGCTCGGCGAGGCCGCATGTCAACAATTCTCGTCTAAATTTGGCCAAAATTCTCGAATCTAGTCTCGCAAATACGTCGTCGTGACAAACAAATCATCGATCCTTGCTCCCTTTGCCGAGAATGACGGATTAGTTGCCTTGAGGCTAAGAGATGTGGCAGAATTGCCCAAGGGAAAGTCTTGTGACGTGAAACGCAGTCGCTGGACATTCAGCGCGTGAGAGCTATTGACTATTGGGCTCTTATCCTCTGTCTTGGATATATCAGATCGCACAGATACATCGATGCGTCCGCTCATCGGCGTGAGCGAGGTTGCGTCTTGGTCAACACAGACGGTGCCTACCTAATTCCAAATCCTGCGACCATCGCCCAACAAGAGCTGAGTCTACATACAGGGCCTGGTACATGATATTGCCTTCTGTTGCACAGATTTGAATCCTAGTGCGCCAAGGCAACATGATATATCAATATATTTTAGTGCTGCCCAGATTACAGTTGTGTAGGCCGCCAGAGCCGTCCTCGTCGCACCGTCTTGCCATGGCCGCTTCTCCGGTTGCACCACCTCGTTCTGCTACTCTCTGGTCAAGAATTCATCTGCTCCGTGAACTCAGGCTGGACGCTGACTGTTCGATTTTTGCTCAGCTCTCTGCAGAATAACGGGGACACCCCGGGTTGTCGCTTGGTGCAAGAGTCCGTCTGCCTCGCGCCCCTTTTCGTCCAGTGTGTTACAACAGCATGCATACTTGAGCACCACCTGGCCAGCGCGCCATGATTGATACTAATAGTAGAACAAATAGCTGTGACAAATATTACTGAATATTGCAAGCCACCCATTACTGGGCTGTAACTCGACATGCAGTCTATTCCAGGTTGAGTGTCGGCCGGTCCATGCGGAGAGAAGGAGGCAAACGCACAAACTCAGCAGCGAATGAGCGTCTGATAGGCAGCGACGCCTCTGATCCCTGCGAAAGGCATGTAAGCGTCTAGACTTGCACAGCAGCAAACGCGAAGCTGCTCCGTCAGCGGAGCTTGCTGTCGTGAACGCTTGCAGAATCAACCAGTGGGCAGCAAAGAGTGTGGCTTTTGATGGATTCTGAAGGATCCACGCACGCGTACCACCACGTGGGTTGATATCTCACTGCATTGTTGAAGTGGCACATTTTTGGTGAAGCTATGGATGAGTGCAGATTGAGCATACAGAGGCGTTTGCTGAGTTTGTTGGCTGGACGCAGATTGCCAAGCTGGATCCTTGTGGTGACCTGTAGGAAACGGTTGAGCTAAGAATATGACTCGTGTATGTTCAAGTCCAAGAAGTTTTGAGTGGAAGGTATCTCTTGAAGGGCTCACATTGGTGGTGATCCATGTCCAAGGGGGTTGAGGATCATGACGGCTGGCAACATGTGGTGTACGGACAGTGGGATGGCATCCCATAAGATCTTACAAGGTCAGATGTATGGCTCAGGATTACCCAGTATGTTAAGCTCAGTTTGCGTGATTTTAAACCAGAAGGAAGATGACTCTTCGCAAATCTCCTTGGACGAAGAAGCAGGCGCGGATGTCTGGTTTGCAGCAAACGGTTGGCCATGTACGGGTTAACTTCTGAGCGATTATCAAGACGATGACCCGTCATGAAAGAAAAAAAGACTAAAGTTAAAATTGCAAACGTTGTTCCGAAATGCCGTATGGCAGAAAAGTTGAACCGCGTTTCGTTCAAGGAGCTTTTGTCAAGAGGGAGGAAGCAAAGTGAGCAAAATGCGGCAAGCATGTCGCCCAACAAGAGGGCAATGTCATTCCATTCAGGCAGTTACATGATTACTGTCATTGGCCTGGATATCTAGTTTCGAAGACTCGGACCTTACTTGGGCAGCCTTGAAGCACTTTGGCCGCTATTGGGAAAGCTCACCTTGGATGCATCGAAGGATTGCTGGATACCCTAGACATGACCGTCTCCGTACACACCCTGTGACTTCAAATAACATCAAGTGACGTGGAAGCGGATGATTGGCAAAATACTGAGGGTGCTGACTGTCTATAACACATGTCTCCAAGGAGGCGTGGCTCATAGTTGCGTGTTGCCTACTATCAAGCCGAGTTATCCTAAGTTACTGTACAGAGTAGGGCAGGTAGGTAAGGGACTCACTGAACACTGAGTTTCCACGCGCACCAAACGCCGTTCAATTGGGTTAGGTATTCTCGCATGGATGAATAGTGTTCACTGTTGATCAAATTACATGCATGGCTTCATACTCAAGCGTCTCTATTTTCGAGTCAAGACACATCATCATACCTCCTACGGCGGGGAAAACAGACCCTTTACAGTCCAACAACACTTTACCAAGATACTATAATTTCCAAATCCTCCTTGTGAGTCTCATTAGCTAAATAACACACAATACAGACACACATATATATCTATGGATATATGTCAATGTGTTTTATTACATGCCTGCTTCTTGCACCGCAGAATCATCCCAGCATGTTTAGCTATCAAAGAAACTTGCTGAGAAATCTAAAAGGCATTAGAGCCAAGAAGAAGAGAAACTCTTTATTGCTATTATAATTGAAAGGTGAGGATCTGAGAGAGAAAAAAAAAAAAAAAAGAGTTTAGCACTACCCCACGGATTATTTCACATAGTTCTCATCAAGTAGCATACATATACTGTTTATACTTGGGACTGGAGCAGTGGGCTCAAGGATTACAGTCAATGAGGATGCGGCCTAAGATGATTTAAAATAGGATTTCCCACAATTCGAATAACTTCGAGTCTTCTAGCAGTGTATGCATCTCTGCTAATACTTCCACTCTAAGGCAAACAAGATAGATCTTGAAAAAGATCCAACTCTGTTCAAACTTACCATTAATGCTATGACAGTAACAACCGTTATACACACACAACAGCGCCACAAGTAATATAACAACCTCCATAGGTAGTACCATCCCAAAGAAAATCACTCAAACAAGCAAAAAGATACGCATCAACACTCCAAAACGTCGCATCCACCCATTCTCGTCGCAGTCATCAACATCATAGAGCAGCAAGTCGAGGCACCCCAGCGCTACTCGCTCACTGTATAACCATTAACAAGTGCGCCAACAGTCAACTTGCGGCCTTAGCTCAGCTGGGAGAGCGTCAGACTGAAGTTGTCTAAACTCCGGTCCCATTATCAAATGCGATATCTGAAGGTCGTGTGTTCGATCCACACAGGCCGCATGTTTTTTTTTTTTTCGTCTTTTTTTTTTTCCCCTTCATTCTTCATGTTACCTACCTAATTATTATCATGCTTGATTCCTTCGTTGTCTTTTTGTAGTTCAGGGTACGAGCACGAATACTTTGAGATGTCCATCGTCGTCAAGTTTCTAGAGCATATTAATGTTTGTAGTACCTACCTAGGTAGGTATCGATTGATTCGTAATGCCATTTCTCTTATTCAACGTAGGCTAGAGGCGTCGCATGGCGGATTGAGTCGCGTGGTGGCGCTCAATCCTCCAAAGCTTTGCCTCAACCTCAGTCTACATGAAGACGGAGAGATGAATACATCCCGTCTTGTTATCAGTCGCAGAAAAGCTGCTGAATCAACTCGGGATCGGTGGGCTGTGAAAAGAATGTGTATCAGAAAGGCAATAACAAGCTGGAAAAGAACCAGCTCTGTCACAACACGACGACAGACCAAACGGCAAATGAAGCGATACGAGGAACCAGCAATACTAAAACCTCCAATTCATTCAGGTAGGAGAGAAAAGTCATATATATTGTATATTCAAGCGTCATCTGCCAATAATGTACTTTCCATCACACACACACGCACACACACAAACAACCCAGCACTCTAAATAGCCAAATATCGTTTCGCCAGTATTATCAAGAAGAAGGAAGTTTGTAAAAAAAAAAATTGGGAAGGAGCGTCAAGAAAAGATGGCTTCTGGCTATCTCGACCCCCTCCCTCTTTGATAGACAGACGGGAACTCGCGACAAAGTCTTGCCTAAACACATACTCCCTCTTTACAGAGGAGGGATATGGGGAACGGCAAAGCGGTGTCCGCGCTGGGCGGCCTTGGCGCGGTGCCTGGAGCGCTGGCCGTACTTGGGCAGCTGGTCGAGGGCGGAGGGCAGGGTGACGTTGGCGACCTCGAGGTCGATGGACAGGCTGGGGACCGTCTCGAGGGGGATGGCTTGTCCGTCCTTCTGCGCTTGGGGGTCAGCAAACAAATACACATCTTGACGGTGACTAGTCGAAATAGTGACAGTGAGTGGTCGGGAGTGGAGAGAGGGGGGAAAACTTACAGAGAGAATCTCAACCTCAATGTCCTCGGTAAAGGCCTGGACGGCGTTGCGGAGACCACCGTGCAGGATGCTTTGCATGGGGTTGTCAATGGTGAAGCCGCCGTTGACCGTGCCCTCGGCGGGGAGCTTCATGACGATCAAGCTGCCGGCCTTCTGGCCGCCGACGTAGACGTTGATCTCGGCGGGGCGGACCGTCACCTCGGTCACGTTGACCGAGATCTTGGCAAAGTAACGGGTCTTGATGAGGTTCTCGACGTCGGTGACAATGTCGCTCAAGAAGTCGCGCGGGGCGTTGCGCTTCTTGCCCGAGTTGGGCCCGTACAGCTGGTTGATGATGGTGGTGACGCTCGACTTGATCTGGGCCTGGGACTTTTGCCAGTACTCGATGCCCTGGTACGAGTAGCCCATGCCCTGGATGCTCTTGACCGTGTTGGACGTGTGGAACTTGCCGTTGGCCTGGTAGAAGGGCTGCAGGGGCGAGTCGGGGGTGATGGTGCTGCCCGACTTGGAGTTGAAGCGCGACTGGCCCTTGTACGAGGCCGTGAAGAGGGGCGACGAGGGCATGATGGCCTCCCAGAAGGCCCACATGCGGTCGACCTGGGCGTGGTGCATGAAGCTATTTTGCAGCGTCAGTACAGACTGCGTTTGCCATCGGTTGTTGACAAGATGACTCTTGACGTCTCGATTGACTTACAACAGGGGGTCGAAGCCGGAGTAGTCGGGGGCGAGGAACTGGGAGCCGCAAGCACCGTCCCAGTGGATGGCGTTGTGGATCTGCTCAACGTTGATGCCGGGGCCGCTGGTGGAGGCGAAGTCGGCAAAGTTTTGAGAGTTGGTCAGGACATCGTACTGCGGGCCGCTCTCTGTGTCAGTGACGAGCTTTACTCAAGGGGAAGCTTCCAAAGGGAAAGGGGGACTACGTACGATCCAGGACTTGTAAGGACGGGCAGCCAGGTTGGAGTTGGCGGTGGCGGGATAGCTCTGCTTGGAGGCGGCGCAGCGGACGGTGTGGTCGTTGCCTCCGCCGGTGAACTCGCCGTACGAGCCGGTCAAGGACATGCGCGGGAAGTAGTACGTCTTGAGCGGGTTGGTGTAGTCGACGGTCTTGGTGCTGCTGCCGCTGGGGACGTTGATCTTGAGCGTCTGGGGGACGGTGACGGCGGGCACGGAGCTGTCGGCGGCCCAGTCCCAGTAGGGGGCGCGCAGGCTGGCGGCGGCAGCCTGGTACTTGGCGCGGACAGACGGGGGATACGAGTTGGCGATGCCCTTGGCGACGGAGACCAAGGCTTGCTGCAACGATGTCAGTTGATGTTTGTATGAGGTCAAAGTCCAGCGTGGTCAAATCATACCTCAAAGAGCAGGACATAGGGGCGGTGCCAGCTGATGAAGAGGTCCTCCTAATGAAACTGTCAGAGACGATGATTTCCGGCTCACAACAAGGGCGAAGAGTTCAAGTCCATGAAACTCTTGCGCCCTCCTCGATGGACAAAAACACATACACCGTGAGGGCAGTAGCCCAGCCAGCCATCGCCCGACTTTGCTCCGGCCTTGTTGTACTCAATGTACGGTGCGCCGTGGATGCCTAGCTGGTGTTACTAAAAGCTCCGAGAGTCACGTCGCCTCGCAGGAGGCCGAGATGTATATTTACCGGCAATCTGGAAGAAGCTGTACGGGTCATGGGAGTCCATCTTGGACATGTTGTACATGGCCTGAACGTAGAGATCCCTATTCGCACGCACATGTGAGCCCCCCTCTCCTCGAATCGTCAAGTCTCCCCCTGTTCTCCATGCTGGCTCCTGGTCCATCCAATAGCTCTTGTCTCTCTCTCTCTCTCTCGCTCTCACATACACACACACACTTTCTCTCTCTCTCTCTCTTGTCCACCTCTTTTCATCCGCTTTGTACTTGTCTCCCTCTTGTCTCTTGACTGAGGTAAAGTGTGGTGGAAGGAGGGCGTCACTCACCATTGCGGCCCGGACTTGGCCAGGTCATTGATGTTCTGTCTCAGCGGCACGGCAGCACCAGGAGAGACGGGAACACCGGTGACGGGGATGTGTGTCGTGCCCTGTGCGAGTGAAACTGTGGCCAAGGCCAACGCCGAGAGGGACGCTGACAACAGCATGATGGCGACGATTTGTTGGTGTCTTTCTTTTTTTTTATCTCCCTTATTTTTTTGTTCAGGTAGAGACGAAAAAACGAGCGTGAATCCTCAAGGGAGGATGCGAAACGAGTGTGTGCGGGAAGGAGGCGCGCAGGACCGGAAAGACCGTCAAATAAAAGAGTGAAACCGAGAATTCGAAGCGAGAGACTGGGAAGTAGAAAAAGGGCGCGTCTTTCTGTAATTGCCCCCTCCTTGTGGGAAAAAAAAAAAAAGGAAGGTTGAGGAATGAAAGGCGAGTTCCCTTCCCTAATAAAAAAAAAAGAGACGAGGTCGGCTCTTCCTGTCACTTAAGAGGGCGGGTGCAGAGAAAAGCCGAGCCCAGAAACGGTTGATATATATATAAATATAACCTTGAAACACCTCTTTCGTAAAACAAAAGGCCCGGGGTGAGGATTATACCGGCAAATCGTGTAATGTAAGGTAGTATGGGGGTTGTCAGGCAATAGTAGGTAGGTAGTAATAATAGTAGGCAAGTAGGGAATAGGGATAATAAAGATGGGCTGCTGGGGGGGGGAGGGAAGGAGGAGGAGCAAGGGATTCAGCCAGGTTCCGGTTCAGGGGTGGGAGTGAGTGGAAGAGGCAAAGAACCGCCAGGCTTGTGAGGGATTGGGTTAATATTTGATTTGCTCTTCTGGCAGCGTTTCTTTGGGATTAGCTGCCGGATCGTCCATCTCCACTCACACGAGCTGCTGCTGTTGTTGCTGCTGCTGCTGTTGCTGCTACTGTACCATGTGCAGATGGACAGAGACGGACAGACAAACAGACAGACAGACACCAGGCCGGCGCTGGTGCTGGTGCTGGTGCTGGTGCTGGTGCGAGACCTGGGGCTGGAGCTGGAATTGGTGGTGGTGCAATACAATAATAGTAGTAGTAGTGCGAGTACACTCACACACACACACACACCAAGAAAAAAGGGCGCCCGGGAAATCGGTAGCAAGCAGGCAGGCAAGGCAAACCCCGAAGCTCGAGGGCAGTCGGGTGATCTGATTGTACAAGTACTCTCGTACGAGGCCGGGCATGTTACTCCATGCCCGCCCAGCGTGGCACGAGCAATGTAGTAGTACATCAGAGTCCCTAGCCGGAAGTCATGGCCATCATGGGTGTGGGTTCGTGGCATGTGGTCCGTCTGTCTGAGGCTGCCATCTCCGTCCCTGAATCGGCCTTTTTTTTCGCTCGTCCGATTCTCTCTTGCTTCTGCCTCCACGCGGCAAAAACAGTTGAAGTCACTTATTGCCCACACAATGCCAATGCTACATAATACACCTCGTTCTCGTACACAGACTGCAAGGTACGGCCACAGCCCCTCCCCGGTCCAGTCAGCACCTTGTGTCAAAGGGAGAGAGAGAGAGAGAGGGGCCAAAGAGCGAGAGCGAGAAACGAGCGAAAGGGGATGGAGCCCTCCTGCGTGGAGCCTCTCTCGCTCTCTCTCTCATGCTTCTGCAGCAGCAGCGCCACGCCCACGATACGATACGAGGCCCTTGGCCAATGCAAATCCAATCCGCATCGTCCAATCCCGCGCGTCCTTTCAACCAGCTTCGGCTCCAAGGGCCCTGTTCCCTTGCTAGTACACGTAGTATCCCAGTCCGCCCAGGGTCCGGGACAGGCGCCGTCGAAGAAACGCCTCCCCCCTCCCATGCCCGAAGCGGGAAATAGGCCTGGCGTTCAACAAAGGAGATTTCAGGGCAGCCGGTTGATGGGGATGTGCGGGGATGGCGGGCTCCATTTTGTTTTTTTGGTTCAGGCCTTGTTGCCAGCCAGCACAAGCGACGAGGAGCGAGGTCGAGAGGAGAAGCAGCAGCAGCAGCAGCAACAAAGACGTATTACGAGTAGCTTGCGGATCGGACGCGGGCGCGCCAACGATGTGAGCGATGCGCTGGTCTGAGACACGGTACGCCGGCGAAGCGCCGACCATCTTTTTTTGGTCTTTGGGATCGAGGCTTCGTAATAGTACTGGAACTCACTCTCGACGGCTCTGATGGAGTGGCAATGATTGGCAGTGGATAATCCATACATGGACGGTCTTCTCCTCTTTTTTTTTTTTGTGTGTGTGTCTTTCATCTGCCATTTCTGCCATTTCTGCCATCTTCATCTTGTTGAAGGGAAGGGTTCATCATCATCATCCCGGAAATAAGGCAAATGCTGGAGCCGTTTGTTTCGAAGGAAGAAGGGGGGGGGGGGGGGGGGGGGGGGGGGCCTTCTGCTTCTCTTTTCCTGCTCCCTTGGGCATAGCGCCGAGAAGCCGAGGCGCGGTTGATGACAGGCCAGGGATGATGGATCGCCGGATGGAGGCGCCCAATTGCGTGTGTGTTGAGGCGTTGTTCTAGTTGGCTTCCCGAGGCAAAGCTTGGAGTTATGCTTGTGAGCTTTACGAGGACGGGCTGAAGCCTGGAAAGACAAATGGTCGACTAGTATCTGCAACGAGGCCTTACATGTGCCTGTATTAGCAGTATCACCTAGGTTCTGTACTTGATCATCACCATCTTGGGTCAACACGTGTAGCCATCATCCCCCATTGTGCCCTGGCTGCAGCAACGTCAATGTCAGACAGGCATGCAGCCCAAACCAAACACTCCCCCCCCCCGGCCACTTGTCGACCACGGCCTCGCAACGAACGGCAATGCAAGCGATGGCAATCACCTGCGAGAACTCGTACGGCACAGTACATACGGCAGCCTCTCCATCCCCCTCCATCGGCCTCGCCTCACCGTCTTGTCGATCCAATGCGCAAGAGTGGACCGAAAGACGCACATTGTGTTTCGTCTTGTGTCGCCTTGCTAAGCATGACCCATCAATCCATATAGTAGTAATAGCCCTTTTAGCATTCAAGCATGTGAGTGAGTGTGTGTGTGTGTGTGTGTGTATGTGTGTGTCCGTGATCGTCGAATGATGCTACATAAGGCAAGGCAAAGTAACAACTAAGGCAGGGCGTCAAAATCTGGATGGAGGAGGAGATGGACGCCCAAGGCTCTCAGCTCCGGCGCCAAGTCGACGCTTGCGGCCAATTAACGGCGGCGGAAAACGGTGCGACAGGCGAAAAGAGCTTGTGGTAGCATTTTCACTGATTGGATCGTGGATTGATTCGATGACACTGCATCTTTGTAGTATTTACATGTACGGTAATACGGTAAGGTAGGTATGACTGCGTCTGGTTTTTCTTGACCCTGCATCTGCTTGAATATTGGCCGTGCGCGTGATAATTTTAGAAGCACAGCGAAGCAGTCGAGATTTCTTCTTCCACCTTGATACCTTGTGATTGCTTCATACCTTACGCTTGGCCGAGTTGTGCCTGGTCTTGGTCTCGGATCCGGCTCCCTCGGAGGGTCCGGTCCTGGCACTACCTGCCAGACCCAGAGCGACTATCAGACAATAGTTTTGGCGATTGAAAATGGTCAATGTCGGGCAGTATACATGTAATCTACTATAGTAGTACTACCTAGACTCTGCCAGTGGCTGCTGCTGCTATACGACTCGGCTAGAGTTGGCCGTCATCTTGGCATCCGTAAAGCATATAAATATACATGTAGGTGGGTAGACACACAACACCACAGAATTGCCTGCATCCAATATCATAGCACTTGCTTCCACCGTCATGGACGGGACAGCTTCAACCACTAGCTCATCACCACAACTGAACTACGTTACGCCACCAGTTCTTTGTAAACTGAAATCCATCATTTTTTTTTTTATTTCAAGCAGATAGTCTGTGTACTTTTGCTTCCCCCCCTTCTCCTCCCTACCGCGCTTCAAGTGAGACATGCATGCATGCACGCATCGTACACGCGACAACCCCCTCCAATCGGCGAACAACAACAACCACAACCGAGCAGAGTGGCTGAACAATCAAGTGTTCTCTTGTAGTACCTCCAATTCCCTTGCTTGCCTCATTATCCTTCACATATGACCTTTTCCCATTTTTTCCAGAACCCTTTGTTCCGCATCTATTTTTACAGTCAGGTGAACACCGTCACACCCTTACCTTGAGACGCAGCCAACGTGCCCGATCCCCTCCCCTCCCCCCCAGTCTGTCTTCTTTCTTCACCTGAGACTTCACACCGACGGATATCACTACTACATCGAGCAATTGTTTCGTTTCAATCTCTTGCCATGACAAGCACCGCCCATCACCGGCACGAAGCTGCCGAGGGGGAAAGAAAAAAAAAAAAAAAAACAAGGGTCGTCTTCTTTCGACCTCTTTTGTCGACAAACACAGCAACTCCACCTGCCGATGAACTGGTTGCCTCTGCCTCTCCATAAAGTGAACATGCCTGCTCGTGGTCAGGATAATATACCGAACCTGACAGATCAGCACACTTCGTCACCCCATAACACGGCAAAGAACCGCCCCCCCCCCCCCCCCCCCCCCCCCCCATATTCGGAGTTTCTCCCCCCTTGTCCCGCCGTCAATCTCAATCATCTAGAAGCCCACTGGAACTCGTCCACGGTCCTTTCGCTTACTGCCCATCGTCATCATCGCTTCTTTATTAACCCCCGTGCAACGATCATGCGAGCTTCGTAAATTACCAGTCAATGCCATCACCCATACCATACATGTACCTTGCCTTACCACTTACCTAGGTACTTTACCTAAAGGTAGTACTTTTGTGGTCGGTGGTGGTGCAATGGCATCCTGCAGCCATTGAAGCATATTCACCACCTTGTTGCATCACTCTGCATGAGCACTTGACGCTTCACATCTCACTAGTATTACCTAGTAATAGGTACGCAATTCACAATAGTCTACAGAGTAATATTCCACGCCATCTACTACCTAAGGTAGGTAAGGTATGTTGCCATGTTAATACTCAACTGCACGGAAAGGTTCTTCTTCCTCCTCGTGCCTACCATCCCCGCTCACCCCAAATACGAACTTGACGAAATTGCGACTACATCCCCTATATCTTGGCCTCCCAGCGAGACGAGCAGGAACCTGAGTATTGTTTACGAAAATGAAGACGAGCATGAAAGTCGATTCAGCTACTCCTAACAATCGTACGTTTCTCTTTCAGCCATCTCGCTGCCCTGTTCTATTTGCTGTTCTTCTTCTATCCGCAGCCTCGGGCTCAGGTTGACAGAATCTCCCAGTGATTGGGCCCCCCTAAGTCGAGGTGGTAGTGATAGCTCCGATCCTTTGCATATGACATTGACCAATCAACTGATACGAATTCAATTGAATCGCAGCGATTCCTGTATGTAGAAGCTAAAATCAGCCGCACGCATCCGATCAGATCAGCTGAAGCAAACAAACTAAAGGCATCAATCATCATCCGTTTTATCTACAGCAACATCGTCAGTCACCCTTCAGCCCATACTCGCCTCATGACCCGAAATCTTCTTCCCCCCATCTTCATTTTCCTCGCGACCCCTCATGCGTGGCAAAAGCACAAACGGACATTAAAACCCAAAAGCTTTCCAACCCCTCACAGCTCGTTCTTGTTTCCTTCTCAAGCCATACTCAATCCCTTTAAGCTTACTTCGTATTACCTCCCCCTCCGCATTCGTGGCGTCTTGCACTTTTTGTGGTTGGCGCCGCCCGCCTCCCTTTAAGCCTCTACCGTTGTGCTAGGCCGCCTCGTAAAATGTAAAACCTGCCTATGTATCTCCCTACCTACCTTACCTTAGTAGGTACCAAACGATGACTGCTGGTTGAGCCATGGCGTGTGAGCAACAACTCACTGCACTACTGAGCTTCTAAATTCAAGCCGACCACCCTTTTATGTTCCAACCCGGCTTCGTTAGTCGCGCCCTTTTGACGTCAAAGGCTCTGAACTACTACACCCTCATCAGAACATGAGCATCTCGTACCTACTACCTTACCACACAACACCATCATCATACCTTACAACAGGACTAAACCGTCCCTTCCAACCTTGCACCTCGTATTTCCCCAACCCAAACAAAGAGCTTTTACACAAGAATCATGCGGTATGACGCAGAACAATGAGAATCTAGCAAAGCTTCAAAAACCCACGTGGTGAATTGAGATTACATGTGCCTTTTCCCCCCTCCCTCTAATAATGTCGCACGTGCATTTTGTGTCTCGACCAGCCACTAAGGCAGTCTAACGTGGCGGAAAGGTTTTCGAGATGATCAGCACTTCTGCTACCATCCAATCGATCTTCGCACAACAATTTGAACGGCGAGGTTTTCTTGTTGCGAAAGCTATCCGAGGAAGAAGAAGATGATGATGATGCATGTGCTTGTGCTGGCGGGCAGCAGCAGCAGCACAGGGTGGGTTCAGTTCAAATTGGATAGCTGAACCGAGAGATATTGCCACGTTATTGATGTAGTAGTATCCTCTTTCAGAAGGTTTTTGGAATCTGGAAATTTGCATGTATCACACAACACGAGTTGGAAAGAGAGAAAAAGGTTGCAGCATACAAACAAGGAACCCCTCCCCCTTCCCCCTCTTGCTTGGCTGTGTGATACCCATCGCTCCCCTTTCGAGGCCACTTCCGCCGGCCCAGTGGACAGCTACACGGCGTCAGAATCAGCACATGTTTCGTAGACACAACATGTCGTATTCTTGGCCAAGAAATCAACCACACTGAATCCTGCGCATCCTGAAAGCCCTAGTAACAGACAAACAATCATGAAAAAAAAAAAAAAAAAAAAAGAAACATCTTGTGCCCATACTCCCGCCCTTCCCTTTCCCCTCCCTTGACCTCTTGTAGTACAGAAACCGTGCGAGGCTCTCTCTCTCTCTCTCTCTCTCTCTCCTCAGCCACATGTTTGCCAAATCGCATCTGCCCTTCCAAACACAAAAGAGAAAAGGAAAAAAAAAAAAAAAAAAAAAACAGCGGCAAAACATTTGCCGGTTTCTGTGCCTTGTAAAAAAAAAAAAACAATGTGCTTAACCCTACACAATGCTAGTAATGCCAAACAAACCAAAAGAGAACCCTATCCATGCCAGTTGTTGTATAGTCGTAACATCATTTGAGCCCCCTCCCAATGCTTCTACGGGAAACCGATGCTGTAGAGATTCCAATGCGCCTTTTGGTCTATCTCACAATGACTAGCTCGTCATCGTCGTCGTCGTCTTGGAGAATCACCTGCCGGTCGGCCAGATTCTTCTCGGCCAAGTTGCCAAAGCTCTCGCGCCCGGCCTCCCTGATGCCCTTTTCTGTCACGAACCGCGTCTTCTTCCTAAGCGGGGGCTGTTCCGGCTTGAGCTTCTCCCCGTCCTTCATGCTCGACAGCTTGTCCTTGAGCGCACCGCCCCATCCCAGGCCCGTCGGCCTGCTGTAGGTCGTGCTGCTGCTGTTACTGCTGTTGCTCCGCGTCATGGAGCCAGTCTGAGAGCTGCCTGTCCGTTTCCTCTTAACGGGACTCAGGTGGATGTCTCGGGACCTGTCGAGGAGGCCGAGAGAGCCGGCGTCCGGCCTTTCAGGCTCCGCAAAGGGGTCGGCTGTGCTGGACATCTGCTGGCTCAGGCTCATGCTGCTGGGTGCTAGGCCGCCGGCGTCGCTTCGGGATCTTGAACGCTGCCTGTACTCTCTACCGGCGGCATTACCGACCTGGCCGAGCTTCTTCATCATCTCGCGCTCCTTCTCCTTGGCCTCCATGCTTCGTCGTAGAAACTCGGCCTTGTCCTTTCGATCCGAGGGCTCCCTGTCCTTGCCGTCGAGCAGTTCCGCAGCCGTATGTCCGCGTGACACGTACCAATGCGTCTTCGTTTCCCAGTCGTAGTTGTTGGGCTTCTTTGGCATAAAGATCTCTGCCGAGTTCTTGCCCTGGAACCGGCTGCGGGCGCCAAAGCCGGCCGAGTTGACTTCCATGCGTGTCGCCCGCTGTTTTCGAATGGCTTCGTTGGAGTGGAACTCGCAGTACTGCGTCCGTTTCTTGTTCACCCACGACTTGCACGCCTCCCCATCCTTCTTGACCGATTGGCAGAAGCCCAAGTCGCGAGCCGCCCCGATTTCCAGGATCGTATCCTCGTCGGAATTGATGACCAGGCTGAAGCGCCCAGTATCTTGCCGTCCGGGGGGCGGCGGCATCACGGAGGGATTGAGGATGGCGATGACGGTGCCTTCGGTGAGCTTCCAGTACCTGGTGAAGCCCGTATTGAACAGGAACAGGTCTACTTCCCATTCCAGATCAACCAGAGACAGTACCATGTACTTGCCACGGTCTTCCTCCTTCTGCCCGTTCTTCCCGGGGACAGGTTTGTGTGCTCGAGGCTCGGATTTCTTGGCCACAATGGCGAAAACGACAATGTCCTCCTCGACATCGGGCAGGGCAAAGTCTGGAGCCTTGACCTCTCGCAGGAGATCCTTGACGTTGAAGACTTTCTTGCCAGATATATGCCTGGCAACCACTCGATGGGGGAGGATTCGCTTGGACAGGTGTAGACTAGAGTAGGGCTCAAATGCGCCCTGCTCCTCCGTCGATGCTTCGCTGGCCGTCAGGCTGTTCGTGCGGTCGCGGATCGACGGCCCAAACGGAGGAGGGTTGCTGTCCCTCTCCGCAGCACTGCGCAGATCAGAGGCCGTCCTGGTCCGTTGCAACGCTGGGGCAGCCGGCTTCTTGCCCAGGACCTCGTCTCTGCTGAAAGACGGGGCAGGCAGAGGCTCATCGGGAATCTCCACGGCGTTCTTCTTGTACTCCTCCATCTCGTCTTTGCCAATGGCGAATGCGCTGGTCCTCAGTTGCGATATCCTCTCTTGCCTTTCGGCACGCGACACCTCCTCTATCCTTGCGGACGCCAGACGCTCATTGAAGCTGAGCGGCCGGACTCCTTCGGGCGACCTTGTTCTCGACGGGCTCGTCGCCTTGGACCTCTGGAGAAACGATCTCTGGGCCGCTCCATCGGCGCTGCCCGTCCTGCGAAAGCTCGGAGCGCGCTTCAGCGAAACGTCCTTTGCCCGCAAGCCCTTGTCGATCCCCAGCAGCACCCTACTTGGCGATTTTGGATCGGACTGAGCTTGCACTTTCCTGATTGGAGAGGCAGGAACCTGCACATTGGTCTGTGAAGACGGCCGAGTGTTTTCCGACGTTGGCGGCGTTGTCCCGCGGGCGCCACGCTGTGCCTGGAGAACTGACGCGGCCGAGTTGGAGCGGGAATGCCTCCTGTCGGGCCTACCCTGGGCGGCATTCTCCTTGGCCTTTTGCAGCTTCTTCAGCTTGAGGCGGGCCTGGATCTCTTGTAGCTTGAGCTGGAGCGTCTCCTCGTCATCGTCGTCGTCGTCATCCATCTGTTCCTGAAGCGCGCCGGATCGGGCCATGACGGAGGCCAGTGCCCTGCCGGTGCTCATGGATGGAGAAGGCGAGGGAGAGGTCTGGTCCATCATTTCCCGGTAGCGCTGGCGGCCCTTGGGGGTGCTCATGAGGGCTTCGTGGGGCGATCGAGGAGGCCAAGCCGTCTCTGCTTCTTGCGGCACTGGCAGGCGGTCAGCGACGATTGGCAGCCGGCGCGGCGAGGGCCACTCACCGTGGGCCATGGCGATGGTGGATTCGGGCTGTCGTCTGGCGGCGCTGAGCTGCGCGTGCTGTCCTGCGCCTGTGCCCAACGATGCCTGGGGGGGTCGTATCTCAGGCACGGCACGACACGGCAGGGCACCGACGGCTGGCCCTGGCTATGTATGCTTCGTCAGCGCCGCGGGCCATACGGAGGCGGCGGGCTGGTTGCGGCCGCAGATGGAGGCGCGAGGGCTTCTGCGACGGTTCGGGCTTGCGACAAACGGCAGAGACGGCGGGGGAGGGAGGGCAAGATGCGAGATGACGGGATTGGTTCGCCGGTGTTGGCACAAGCAGGAAGCGAAAAAAAGATGATGAGATGGGAAAGATGCTGACTGCGCGCTGTGGATGGCCGTCTGCGTAGCTGCTGCAGGTATCTGTGGCTGCAGCGCCTCGTCTCGACTTGTCGCTGTCTCTGTGGTTGAGATGCTCGGCTTATGGAGTTTGGGTGCAGAGGCGATGGATCAATGCATCCAATCGAGTTTTTGATGGAGCCTCGAAAAGATGATGCGCTGTTCGGGCACCGCTTCCAGGATCCCGCCAGCCGATAGGGCTCTGGGCTGCTGTAGCTTCAGAAGGGCCCTGCCTGTAATTATGGAGCTGGCAGCGCTGCGGGGACTGGGCTGCTAGCCGCGAGATCGGTACCTGTGCTGTACGATAGTGGCTGCTTGGCCTGCCGGGGTGGGGCAGCTGGGACCAGGCCTAAAACGCGGGACGGGCGCAAAAAACGCGTTCGAACCGCGTCGCTTTTGAGTTTGGCAGGGGTTGTGTGTGGCCTGGTCTCGTGCGAGATGCGACCAAAGCTGTGATGGCGATAGTCTCAGTCTAGACAAAACTCTCTTTGGATTGCATCAATTGCTTTGTCAACATCTGGTTGGAGTCGCGAAGAGACAATTGAACTCGATATACGCCCAACAGAGTAAACCAATTGGGCCCTACCAATACTTGACAAGCTTGACATCAGATTGCCCGCCATGGCGAGGACACGGTCAACCAAGCCCTCAACAGCAGCTCCGGCAGCTGATGCCGACTCGAGCAGATCAAAATCAGCCATTACTCTCGTCCCTCACTCCGGCGAGCCTCCCAAGGTCTTTATCCTCCCGTCAAAGGCAACCCCCGAAGCTCGAATCGTCACCCTCCCCAACCCTCGAACCTCACAGCCGTCGCGATACCTCGCATGTCCCGATACCGGCATCTACGAATTCAAGCGGATTGCCGCTCCGAAGTCTGAACCCCGAAGCTGGCTTATCGAAGCATCTACCGACTCTGATCAAGCCAAGACTGGAGACAATGCCAGCGCAGGCTCTCAGGTGACAATGGGATCGGAGCTCTTCGTCGCCACTGCTCTGGATCCCCTCTTCTTGGTTCTGCCCGCTCTGGCCGATGCAAAGGCATCAAAAGGATCAGAAAAGCCGAAGCGACTGTTTTTGTCCAGCGATGACCACTTAGACAAGCTGCCGCAGGAGAGCTCGCATTTATCCGAAATTCTGCGTTGGGACACAACACGGCGGCTGATAGAGAGCCGGATGAGCGCAGTTTGCGACACGGTCGACGCCGGGGATGAAAGCATGTTTCGGCTGAATGAGGACAAGCTTCTTGAAGTCATCTACCAGAAAGCCAAGAGGATGAGCAAAAGCGGCCTCCCGCCAAGCATGGAAGACAAGTTTGTGAACAAAGTTCTTGAAGCACCGCTCATGCATCGGGTGGTGCGAACCGAGAGCCAAGTCACCAGCAACCCCAATTCAGGAACATCCACTCCGCAGGCCGATTCAGCGACATCTCAGTCCACAGCATCAAGTACAGAGACGGACGCTTCATCCGTTTCTCAAACAAGCACGGCCGCAACATCTATTGCCGGGGAGCAAGCAGACGAGACCGTTACCAGCGCTCTGCAAGCCTCACCGGAAACTGTCGAGTTACAAAAGTTAAAGACGGCTTTTGAATTCATCTGCGCAAGCTATATTCCTTCTGGACTGGCGGATACTCTCAGGCAGAGCTTCACCGGGACAGGCGGGCCAGTGGATTTCTCTCCCCTGAATGACTATCTCGCAAGCCTCGAGAAGCTGCGGTCCGAAACAATGGCCGTCAGGGCGCAGGACTACTCCCGCAAACGAAACATGGACGAGGAAGAGGACGAGGCTCGGATGGAGAAGAAGAGGAAGATGGAAGAGGAGAAGAAGAAAAAGGCGAGCGAGAGCCGTGGCGTCCGGGAGCTGAAAAAGGTCAACACCAGTGGGATGAAGAAGCTGAGTCACTTCTTCCAGAAGAAATAGCGTGCGCGAATCAGCAATTCAGGGTATCTACGTAGTAATATCGACATCGACATGCGAGGAAACGGAAAGGGGTCAAGCCGGCACAGCTACTTTGCGCTGCCATAACGACTCTTAGTCGTTCCAAGCCCCCTCCCTCTACCAGAGGCACTCGAGGTGCCGCGGCTACTCGAAGAAGCCGAAGCAGTGCGATATCTTGAGCTGCTGGCGATTCTCGACGACAATGAAGCCACCCTGCCCCGTCCTCGAGCTGCTCGAAGGCCGGCAGCACCCCTACGTGCTCCCCGAGCAGAACTCGACGCGGGCAGCTTCCTCCGCTGTTCCTCCTCCTCGCGGCGCCGCCGAAGCTCTTCTTTCCGCTCCTCTTCCTCTGCCGCTCTGCGCGCTTCCTCCTCTTGTTTCCGCAGTTTTTCCGCCTCGATCTCGGCCAAGTCGTTTGTTGCGCCTTTCCATGTTGGATCGAGGATGAGGCGCTGGTTGTGTTCGGTCTGGGAAAGGATGCGAGTCCATGTGTTGAGTAGTGCGGATGCGTTTCCGACAGTCTTGTTGACGGACTAAGCATCAAATGTTAATATAATGTAACGACGTGGGCTGGATACCAAGGGATCATCAAAAGGTCAAGACTTGCATTCATGTTGCCGCCTGCCCGCTGCAGAGTGCCAATGACGCCCTCGATGACCTGGTTGATGCTTCGCACGCCTTGCAGCTCCTTTCTTAGCATTGCCTCCCGATCGAGCGGCTCTGACCGGTGGTCGTTTGCTGTGGGCGTCTTTGGGGTTCGCGGCGTCCTGGGCGTCTTTGGTGTTTTCGGACGAGACTCTGGGGGTATGTTTTTCACGGGTGAGGTCCAGAGGTCTGGTTCGTCGTCAATCTCCATTGGGTCAGACATGGCTGCGAGGTTTGCTCGAGTGATTTAGCAGAGATGAGCGAAGCTAGGAAATATCAATAGCATCAATGATTTGACCGAATGAGAGGTTGCTGCGCGCTTCAAAGTGACGTTATGTCGTCTGTCGTGTCTTCAATTGTCTGAGTGGGGGAGTTTCTGCTGGGCAATCGTCAATCCGTCTTGCTGATAAGCTGATACGGGCGTGCATGCGAGAACTAGGTACAGGTAGGTAGGTCGCGACTTGGAGTTGTGCACGGCACAGCACAGCACAGCACAGCACAGCACAGCGCTGTGTTACAGCACATCCTGCACTGCTGCCGTGGTGATGGCCAGGCTCCGTCAGTGACCCGCAGCCCCTGGAGCGCCAATGGCAGCCGCTACAGGGCGGCCATTGCAGTAGGGCTCCAGCGCAGGGCCGGCTGCTGATTGGCTCGAGGCTGCCAGGTGGTGACGCGAAACGGACGCGTTGTGGTCGAGCCACCCTGGAGCGGAGCCCTCAACGCGTCTCTGGGGGGGCCTCGTTAGCCCGCAACAGCACCCCTCTAGTGCAAAGTACAGGGCAGCCAAAGGGAGGCTGGCCCACCCTTCAGTGGTCGGCACCTCAGTCCCTTTGTCCACTAGGGCCGGCAGCATTCCAGCACTTGGGCCGTTGTCCCCCCAGCCTCTCGGATTCCCAGCGCTCCCACGTCTAGCTCCCGCAATCCTGCTCTCCTCCTCTGCCACCCATCACCAAACATCGTCACCCGATATCGCCGCATCATCGTTTTACTCGCCTTGCCGACTATTGCTCGCTCTCGCCCGTCCGCCCTGCCGTCGCTGTCGCTCACAGAATCTGCAAGGCCGAGTCGCCCTATGAAGTTGTATTAATTCCCTCGCCGTCGCCGTGCACCGCTTTTCGCCGTCCGATCCGCTGCGCCTTTATTTCGTTTGTGGCTGTTAGTGTTTTCTGGCCGTGTCCGAGTCCGCGCTTCTGCTGCCGCGACAACACCAACGAGCATCCCGCGAGGACCGCATCACCGCAGCTGCCATTGAGGAATTGCCGCTGAGCTTCATGGTACCGAGTTGTCGTCGCGTCGAGACCGCCCGTTCACGCTCCAGTATCTGTATCCTTTGTTTTTCCGGATTGGATTGAATTTTTTCCTTTCCTTCCTTCACAATGGCCGCCGTCGACGCTGCACCCTCGACGCCTTCTCCTCCTTCTTCTTCCATCCGAACGCCTCCCGCACCTCGCCTGGGATATCACGACAGCTGGGAGCCGTATTCACCACGCAAATCCGCGAGACTATCTGCACAGCGCGCATCCGCCAGGACGCCCTCGCCGCCGCCAGCTACCCGCCCAGCCCTCGCCTCGCCTCGCACCGCAGCAAAATCCAGCGCCCAGAGCTCAGCAGCCATGGCCTCACCGGCGTCTTCACCGCGCAAGAAGCGTCAGCCTGCCGCCGACTCTGTGCGACGCGTCACCGCGACCCTGACCGCAGAGTCCACCGTCGCGTCAGGATCCAAGGAAAAGACTGTTGCCGGTCGGGCTGTCGCCTCATCTTCCCTCCCGCTTCCCACGCCTTCCAAGACGCCCCAGAAGCCGCCGAGTTCAAAGGACGTCGCTCAGATTCAGGCCTTTGCCCGCAATCTGTTCCCTGTTGCCGAGGAGACTGAGCTGGCGAGCCCGCGCAAGAAGCGCTCCAAGAAGTACTCTGCCGTTACGCTGGAGAGCTTCCGGGCTGAAGTGGCCGCGGAGGACATTGAAATTTTCACCGACTCTCAGGACCGCATTCCCAAGAAGGACGACAGCAAGTCGAATCCCTTCATCGGCAATGCCGCCAGTGCAGAACCCTCCAGACGCCGCACTAAGCGCAAGATTCACGTTCCTGGCGAAGGCTCCCAGTCGGTTGACGAAGTGTCTCGCCGTGAAGACGGCATGATTTACGTATTGTGAGTACACACCCGGACAGCTTCGACTTGCGGTGGTCAAAGAGATTCTAACCCAGCGTTTCTAGCCGTGGCAAGAAGTTTTTCCGCAAGTTCTCGGACTTTGACGATGGTGAAGAGGACGAAGAACTGCCTTCGGATGTTGAGGCACACTTCGCCAAACCCCTCACGCGATCTTCCATCAAGCCCCGACTTCTCTTCCCCGCCAAGACCCCTGCTCCCAAGACCAAGGCCATGCTTGAAGAAGAAGAGGCGGCAACTGATGTCGAAGATGCCGCGGCACCGGAACCAGAGAAGCCCTCGGCCGTCGTCGAGACCCCCGTGGAAGCCAAGCAAGAGAGGGCCAAGACGCCAGACGCCCCCAAGTTTGCGCCCGTATCTCCGCCAGAAACCAGGCGAACCACTCGGTCGACCAACAAGCTGGCGGCGGAAACTGCCCCGATCAAGCGCACCGGCAAGAAGAGTCCCTTTGACTCGTGGATCCGAACCAAGGAGCACACGAACCGATCAGGCACGAAACGCGCTGCTGCAGAGCCGCTGGCTTCGACCCCCGCAAAGAGAACTCGATCCTAGGCGCTGCAGGAGACGGTGTTTGTCTGCTTCAGTCTGTTGTCTTTTGCCCGACTATACCATAATAGCTGTTTCCCTTTTCCTTCCTTTTTCTTCTTCTCGACTTGTTGTTTTTCTTTTCTCATTTTGGGACTGCAGAGAGATGAGCAAAGCCAGTCGGCTCCGCTCCGACCTGTGGTTGTGATTCAATCTTGCACTTGGCATGTTGAATAGGTATCCTCATCCGTGACAACCGCGAATGGACATGGAGGGAACCCGGTCAGTCAGTTTGGCGTTTAACAGGCATTGTGGATATGTGTCATCCGAATAGCAGATGCGCTACTGGAAAAGAGATTACAGGTTATGTCACGATGGTCTGGCTCTCCTATATTTCATGTGTCATGCTGCGCGGCTGTGTTTGGCTTCATGTTGTGTATTGAATGTACGTACTTTTTTTATCTCTCGTGATTATGGGAATTGAGTTGAGATTTGATGTCGACGAAGACGTGAATTGCGTGTAATAATGCCTTGTTCGGTGGCCTACATACCGTACCACACGACTCCCTCTCTTGTTCTCTTTGATATCAATGCTGGTTCATCACGTCTACTAAGGTATCAATACCTGCATGAATGCCAACAGTGTCTGTCTTCCGTCCTCATCAACTGCTTGTGCCGCTTCTACCCCGATACATATACGCACTCACTGTAGCAAACCGCTGTTATCGCTGTGCCGTCCACTGTCTTGGTGTCTGGTCCCCTCTAGCGCTGCCCCACGCCCGTCTGCCCCTCCTCGGCGTTCCGACTACCGGCAACCTTGAACTTTTTATCGTTGGATCGATCTTGAAGCTATCAATTGCGTGCTCGCCTTGGGCAACCCCGAACCGGCCTCAGTCCTTCGCTTACTTGGGCTCTGCGTGATCCTTGTCGATCTACTTAGGGAATCATCAGTTGCTCTTTGTCTTCTCAGACTCTCTCCCATATCACAAACCTCCACCGACTCCCGGTCCTAGCAATCGCCTTCTGGGAGTTCCCACGCCTCCACGATGCATATCCTCGTGTCCAACGACGACGGGCCGCCGTCGCCTCACTCCTCGCCCTACGTCCACTCCTTCGTCCGACACCTCCAGAAAGCAGGCCACACCGTCTCCGTCTGCGTCCCCCACACGCAGCGCTCGTGGATAGGCAAGGCGCACCTGATCGGCCAGACGCTCAAGCCCGTCTACTACCGGCCGTCTGCCCACAGCCACGGCGACGACGCCGAGGGCACGACGCACGCCCGGCCGTCGCCCTCGGGGGCCGTGGAGGAATGGATCCTGATTGACGGGACGCCGGCGTCGTGCGTGCAGATTGGGCTGAACCACTTCTTCCAGGACCGGGGCCCCGTGGACCTGGTCGTCAGCGGGCCGAATTTCGGGAGGAACAGCACGGCGATATTCGCCCTGAGCTCGGGCACGCTGGGGGCCGCGCTGGAGGCCGCGGGGTCCCGGTACAAGGCCATTGCGCTGAGCTTTGCCTTCTTCTCGCGGAACCACGACCCGGTGATTATCGATGCGGCGTGTCGGCACAGCGTGAGGGTGATTGAGTACCTGTATAAGCAGTGGCCGACGGATGGCAGCGCGGATCTCTACAGCGTCAATGTGCCGCTTGTTGAGGGCGTGGAGACGCATCAGACTGTGTGGACGGATATACTCCAGAATTACTGGACCAAGGGCGGTTGCTTTGATGCCGTCGACGGTTCGGCTGATGACGAAGATCTCGAGGAGGAGAGGATACGGGAGGGGCCGGGTGGTGAGGTCGACGGCGAGGCTGATGTGGCGAATGCTCCAAAGGGGCATACGCATAAGCACTTCAAGTGGGCGCCCAAGTTTGCAGAAGTCTACAAGTCGGTGGAAGAGGCGGGGCCGGGATCAGATGGATGGGCTGTCAAGGAAGGGCAGACAAGGTGAGTTGCTGCAGGTTTTCTCGACCTTGTTTCATCGCCGACATTGATCTATGGCTAACGATTTTCTCTATCTACAGTGTCACGCCTCTCAAGGCAAACTTTGCTACCTGTGCGGGAGACAGGGCGACGAAGGAGATTAAGCTGTGAGTACCCTCATTGTGTTTATGGCGTTGTTGGTGTTTTGGACCTTTGCTTTCCTGGCAAGTTATGCTGGAGATGTGTCACGATTGATGGTTTGGACTGTTTGTATACTCGTGCATAAACGAAAGATCAAATAGAAGATATTCTTACACACAAAGTTTCCTTCAGTCCTGATTCTACAGAAACTCCTACAACGCAGTTGGCGGTGCGGGAGAAACCCAAGGAGGAGTCGAAGAGCAGGATTCAGGCCATTGTATCATACGACGACCCCTATGTCCAGCCCCTCATCGTATCTGCTCTCAACGCCGTGCTGCCCAAGGACAGCTTCGACCTCATCACCGACATCTCACCAGAGAACTTCAACTTGTCAAGCATGCTCCCTTCGCCAGACACCCGCGTTCTGGAAATCGTCCCTTACGAATCCATCGACTTCGAGTTTGCCTCCTCCCACACAAAGACCTGCCTCATCAACAGCTACATGATTCGAAAAGCCCTCATCAGGAAGCACTACCTTTCCGCAACGCTCGACCACTGGGCAGCCAAGAACCCCGATTCCATCCTCAAGAAGCATCTGAAGCGTAGCGAGGCATTCGAGGTAGACTACGCCGAGTTTCTCGACGATGCCCTCGTCGAAGCATTTGATCTCCGGGAAAGCATGGACCGCAATGAGGATAAGGAGCCGAGTGAGCGCGAGTGGTGGATTCTCAAGCCGGGCATGAGTGATCGAGGGCAGGGCATCCGCCTGTTCAGTACCATGGAGGAGCTGCAGGACATTTTTGATGGCTGGGAGGAGGAGCGACCGGATAGCGACGACGAGGAGGAGATTGACGACGACGACGAGGCCCCAGGGGGCGGAGCAGCGGACGAGGATGCCCAAGGCGACTACATCACAGCGTCCCATCTGCGTCACTTTGTGGCTCAGCCATACATCCACCCTCCGCTACTGCTGTCTCCAGTAGGAGGTCACAAGTTCCACATCCGGACCTATGTGCTCTGCACGGGCAGCCTCGACGTCTACGTGTACAAGCACATGCTCGCCCTCTTCGCGGGCAAGCCCTACACCCCTCCGTGGACGGCACCCGACGACATCGAGGCCTTCCTGACCAACACCTGCCTGCAGGACTCGCCCAACGAGAACACGGTGCGGCGGTTCTGGGAGCTGCCGCTGGAGCGAGGGGCGCTGGAGGCTGTGTTTGAGCAGGTCTGCGGGACGACGGGCGAGGTGTTTGAGGCGGCGGCGAGGGCGATGCCGATCCATTTCCAGACGCTGCCGAATGCGTTTGAGGTGTTTGGGCTGGATTTCTTGGTCGATGCGGATGGGGAGGCGTGGCTGTTGGAGGTGAATGCTTTTCCGGATTTCAAGCAGACGGGGGGCGATTTGAGGGGCATCGTGGAGGGGTTTTGGAGGGGGGTTGTGGGTGTTGCTGTGGGGGGGTTCTTTGGGGTTGATGGGGTGAAGAGGGAGGAGGAGGATGGGGATATGGTTTCTGTGAGGAGGGTTGATTTGGGGAGGAGGTGAGTTTGGTGATAGGTCTTGAATGGGATTCTCCCTAGAGGATGAGGGGGAGGAGGTGATACATTCATGGGATATTGGGGCACTTTGGGTATGGTATAGATGTTAAAAGGGGGTTTTGAAAAATCTCTAGATGTAGGCATGATAGATATGTGTATGTTGATTGGATGCTTCTGACGTGAGTTGTCTGTTTACCCTGGAAGAAGACATATCTGGAAGGTTTGTTACAACGATACACGACCTTGCTGTTGCTGCTGTTCTCGTCCAGTCATATGAATTGCAGCATCTTCGATTACTCCTTGTCTGATGTAAGTCATTGTTCATGGCCAGAGTCTGAAGCAACAGCTCTGGCTTCCGCAAGCAAAGCTCACAGCACCTGCTCATGTATCTCCGCATGGCGAACAAGGCAGCATCATCTCTAGCGACGTTCAAACTGCAGCAGGGTAGTCCTTACAATCAACGCATTACCCTACATCGCCTACGTTGTAAGATGGCTACCCTGTATACAAATCTTTTCGATTCTTGCTTAGGTAGACTGAAATCTCCCTGGGGTTGAGATTCCTCCACACAAACAATTTCCCCGGTATGAAGCATGCCGATTGCTTGAGACCAAAGGTATGTAGGTGTATACGCCTCCTCTGCATTTCAAGCGGTGAAATAACATTCTACCCCATGTACCTGGCTTATCCTCTGTAAGTCTATTCTCAAATCACACAGCTTTATTACCATGCCATTTACTATGCCAAGGTCCACGTAGCAAACACTAGCCAACGCTTTTACCATGCAAGAACTGCGATACATTTGCCCGCACACTATTCTCACGCCCTCACATCAATATCTGCCCGGATCTTCGCTGCAAGCATGCCCTGTGGACGTACCTACGTGTCATCCAGGTCATACTAGTAGTGCCTGGTATCAGACATTGTATGTGTGTATGCATACAAAGCTGCACAGCCTCAATCATGTGGGTTTTCAGCATCTGACACGAAGCTGAGTTAGTTGCTTCTTCAAAGCCCGCTTGCCGCTGCTCCGTACAGTTGTCCAATATAAACATGTGGCAGCCAGATCTTGGAGAAGCTAACATGCTAGAGCGGGACCCTGCTGCCTTGGGCAGAGTCTCGGGCGTCTATTGCGGCATCCCAAAATTGGTGAAGGGCGTATTTCTGTATGTTTGGCTAAGAGAAAGGTTGTGTAGCGGATCCTAGGTACTCTTCTGAAGCGAAGGAGGAATGTTCAAGGGGAAGTGTATAGACATACGTCGTCAAAGTGGCTTAGAGGAGGTCGTCCTGAGATCGGCGTATCGCTCGTTGCACAGAGATGAGGAGTGGTGCTTGCTTGGGTCCGGGAGTGGCTTGATCTGATCTGGTGAGCTCGTTGGGCATAATGCTTCTCTAGGATTTAGTGGAAAAATGAGCATCATGGAGAAGTATCCTGTGCCAACACTTGCCGGGATAGATGCAAGTAAGCCTTATTGTACGATCTTTGTGCCCTCCTCGGCATGATGTTGCAGGGCTGTCATCTGCGAGGCTAGTTTCTTTCCAAATACGCCATGAGGGAGGTCGGAAGGATCCCGAATGTAATCCTTTTACCACGAGCAATGACTGGTTACGATTAGCCGTCGAAGCGATACGCTCGAGTAGAAAGGCCATGGCGCCACTTACTGAGACAGGCTCTGGTTCACTCCTACCTGGACGTGCAGTCTGCCATGCCGTCTGCCATGTTCCTGTTCTCTTCTAAGGAAGAGGAACTGCAGACGGACTAGCCTTTCCAGCGCATCCCAGCAGAGGCTATGTTGAAACAGGAACCGTACCGTAGTAAAGTCGAACAAGCGATGTATATCAGTCTACTGTACATGGCGGTTCTGGACGACCCTGTCGTGCTTTTGGGGGCATCTACTGTTCGTTGAGGACATCCCAGGCGTTCATCGAAAAGCCTCGTAGGATCTCAACTCCCAGCGGTTCAAAGGCTTGGCTTGAGACACAAGATCCTTCGACTTGACTTATAGCCTGATCCACTGATATGCCTGACGGATACGGCCAACGGGGTCTACGTCCATACGGCCAGAAGCGTGGACTCTAGTCCAGTCTGCAAGAATATTGATTGTCGAGAAGTTATCAGATAGACAGAAGTAGTAGAAGTTGTTCATGGAAGATAGTCAATACCGTGGCATACTTCGAACCGGGTAATAGAAGGGCCTAATAGCCGTCTCTGACCGCCGTGATGCTTCGGCATCCATAGCATGCATCGAGCCAGGTGTATGCGTGTAACGCACCACGACCTGTCGGCAGCTGGTGACGTGAAAGCGCCCAGGCATTCTGCGAGATAGCGTTTGACGACTTGTTCAACGCATCCAATGTAAGTGAAGACACATTCTGCTGGTGATTGGCGTTCCAATTAGCGAATTTCATCTCTATCAAACCCCATAGGCCTTTTTAGTTCCGATTGACCTCTTGTGCGCAAGGGCATAACGCGACCTACGCTCGCAACAGGGTAGACACATCGTTGATGGTGTGATAGACGGGACTTTCTGCAGTGACGAGGCTGTGTAATATTGGACAAGGTTGAGGTGCTCCCCCGCAGCAATCAAGTTCCCCAACTCAGAAATCTGCCGGAGAGGGGAAATTCGCTCAAGTCTTCCCTGAGGATGGACACCTCCTTCTCCTCTGTCTTTGGAGACTGAAGGTTATCGGAGACGTGGATCATCGGCGAAAAGTTTGCGCGACTGGACTGCATGGCATGGCGATATCATCTCAACGAAGCGGTAGCAATCTCTGGAGCGACGATGGTAGCTTTTAGTGGCCCCCGTAGGAGCGGGCAGGAAAATAATTCGCTCCTGATGATATCAGAGAAGATGCTCAGCCTCAGTCCGTTGTTTGCCGAGGAAGAGGACTCTAGATTGACCAGCAGCGCACCACGCCAGAACCTGTGGAACACACCCAACTTGCCCTCGGCATATTGTAGGTATAGTGACAATGCCTTGGGGTTCTCCTTCGAGAAGGCGGGTGGATCTTGTTTTCTTCTGTTCTTCTGGCGTGTTCGGTATCACCCCAAGTGACGGCAGATAGCGTCAATGACATAGCATCCCGCGACGAAGAAACAAGGTTGAGCATCGCGGCAGCTTGCAGAAGCTACTGTAAGCACAAACACACCGGCATTGATGTCCATACGCTCTTTGAGATCGTAGAAGCGCCCCGAGGCAACGGCCAGGGAACCCCCTGGACCGCCTCCCCATACAGTGCGAGGGCGAAGCACCGGAATATGGCTTCCAGCCAGACAACGTGCGCCTGGCTGTGGAGTGAGAGGGACGCTATGCCGGTTAGCATCGTAGAAGCACACTTTAACTGTAATAAGGTGTGCCGGGGGTCGATGCTAGCCGACAGAAGCCCGCTAAGCAGCTGCGAAGATGAAGCTTGGCGTCTTGCTCCGACAAGCGTTGGACTTGATCTTGTCGTGGCATCCTGGTGCCTTTTTGGTCTTGGCCTCATCATGCCGGTGAGCTTGGCAATGAGCTTGGCAAGACCTGTGGTCCATCTCGAGATTGTCAGTGTAATTGCGAGTTTCCACCCCCTGGGAGACCCTCCACAAGAGGAAGACCGAGACTCTGATTGTCTGACATTGCTTATTGACCCGAGGCGAGGCGCAGTAGCGGAAAAGTCAAAATAAGGGCGACGGGAGGCGTATGAGGTGATGGAATCGAGGAGAGAACCTGGATCGCGGAAAGCTGCTGATGACGGTATGACGACGTGATGTTCCCAGATCCAGCAAACAGCGTAAGAAGCAATCAATGTCACGTACCGTTCCCGGCTCTTGCATCTATTTCCGGGCGCCAACGATGCCTTCGACAGCCTAGAGGCGCGGCAACGATGCTCAATGGATGGCATGCCAAACAAGATGCTGATGCTCAAGGCATTGGGCGGCTCTAACAAGCCTAGAGGCAATTGTAAGATGACCGGCGTGTTGTTGTTTAGCGCCACGTCAGAAATGAATCAGCGAAAGTAGCGAGAGACAGCTGAATTTCCCTTTGTCTCATATCCTCGTTGGGTCAGTTGAGGATGCTAGAATGAAGAGATTGTTGAATTGCTCCTTGGTCAAACAGCTCAGGGGAGGCGCTTCGCCGGCCGCGTACTCACCAAGGCTGTGCTTCAGTGGGCAAAAGCCACGACTGAATGATGATGAGCAACGATCGGGGCATAATAGGGGAGCGCTCAAGTGCTGGGGCCTTGGCGCGTGGAGATGAAGTGCTTGGCCCTTGATATTTCTGGGACGTGGCTGTCTCGTAGACATGGGCGGCCTCTCGTGGCGGTTTGGAACGGCTCCGTTACGACAGAGACGATGTGGTTTGGCGCATGAGCGAGCTGAAGATCGGTGTGATCAAGGTGAGGACGAGTCCAAGTCTCTCGGCGCTTGAGGGGCGTGATGGCCCTCCGTGGTGGTTTGGCGTTTGTCCGCGTGGAACAACTTGTTGCCGCCAGCACGGCTGGATCGGGGGACATGGGCTGCCGAAGGTGAGGAGAAGCAAAAAGCTTGTTTGGCACAGCCCCTGGAACTAGTAGACGAGATGGACGTTGCCACGGACGGCCGCCCATCACATGACGATCAGATAAGGCACAATGGCAGCGGGTGAGGCAACGATGCTGCGCGGCTGTGGCTCAGTGTCGGTTTGTTGAGACAAGGCTGCGGCCGCCTCACGATGCTGGACGGATGATTCATCACGGCCATCGACGTTGAAGAGGCGTGATTACGTGGACACGCGACCGGGTGGTACAGGTACAAGAACGGCAGGCAATGTCCGACGGGCTCCAACGGCCAAGGTTCAGTATTGGGTACCAGAGCTTGTAAGCGACTAGGCTAGCGTTTGGAGGGGGTGGGCAGGTCGTTGGCTTTGGCATCAAGTAGCAGTTACAAGCTGAGGATACTCGTAGAGGGCAATCGAGATTCTGTGAGGTACCTCTACAGTATCGCGACTCCCGGTGTCTTTTCGCAGGCGGCCAATTGATATTCTCTGCCTTTCACATGGCGTGCGTCGGTCAACAGCAGGTCAAGATGCAAGCATGATGCCATCCAATATAGCCGTCAGTTGCTCATCCAACTTGATTCAATCTAGAACACGCCTTCTCAGGTGGTTTCCTGGTTCGGGCTGGCGACTTGGCGCCTGAAGACCGACCCCCAGATTGTGGGCACACCATCGTGCAACTTCAGTTCGACTTGGCCATCATGCGCTGCATCTGTGCTTGTACTGTACGTGCAAGTACCGAATACTCTTTTACACGTCAGAGCCTTACGGGAACAAGGGTCATCAATACATTTCGTACGGAGGCAAGGTGGTTTATCCCATGCAACGGCCAAGCGAGTCCGCATTGAATCGCCGCCCCAAGAATCTCAAACAGAGGCCCGGCCAGTCATGTACCTCTACTTCGTACATCATGCTGCTTTGGGGTAAGGCACCTTCACAGACAGCAGCTCGACTTGCCCAATGAACCATTTCGTGCTCGTCATCGGTACGCCGCCATTACTCGCGCCGCTTTGTCTGGGCAGGTACAGGTACTGTGTGCTCGAGTTTCACTCCCCCGGAGGCTTCCTCCGTGTCTCCTGTAGCGATTGTCGCAGCTGAAGAGCACCGCTCTTTTGGCCCCGGCGGCTGGGGAAGGGGTACGGGTACGGGTACGGGTACTGTGAGGGAAAAATCGGTGCTGTACGGGCTTGGCCGCTGGCGTTTAGTGGTGTTACCTCAGTGAATGCTTGGCCATGCCCCTGTTAGGACTTGGATGAGGTACTGGGTACTTGTACATCGCCTCTACACCGGAGTCGCCTCTGAGGTGCCTGATCTGGTCCATGCTACCACAGTATTTGCCGTCGAGCAAAAGAAGTTTCTCTGCTGTTACACACGTCTTTCGGCACTGCTCATGGCGCCGAATAATGTTCCAGCTTTCAAGGTCTGTTCCAGGTTCAGACTTGCTGTGACCTGCGCGACAGACAGGTTTTCCACCTGCACTTTGACGTCCATTCTCACCTTCTACAAGAGGCGCCCGGGCATCTTGCGCATGTACTGGGTACAAGTACCTGTACTTGTACTCCATGCCGTAACGTCTTAGGCGGCCCCACTGAAATGGGTTGGCTCTAGTGGATCGCCGCCTGCCAATCAAGCACCCCTTCACTTTGCACAGCCTCAGCAATGGCAAGGGAACTTGCTGGCAATGCAGAGCGAGCAACCGTTCTCTCCAGTCTCGCCAGTCCTCCCTCGTTTCTTTTTTCCCGTCTTGCGTGCGCGAGGCTCGATTCTTCCACTATACCTACCGCGCAGCCCGTCGATCTGGCCATGTGCTGGCGCTGCTCTTGATTCTCAACAAAGCCGCTGCGGCGACCTCTAGACGACACACCCCCTTGTCGCCTACATATGCCCGAGCAACAATTCTCGATATCAACCTGCCGTCCCTCCCTCAGACACGACCCCCTGGCCGGGCTGCTGGACTTTCACTTCGCCATTCCTTCTGCCTCTCCGCCATAGCCTCGCCCTCTTGACGAATCTCAGCTTGCCCTGCTGCCTCCAGAGGCGGCTGAGCGCTGACCATGGCGGACTCGAATCAGACCGAGCCCTCTGGGCCTCCAACCACCCGACGGAGAGCGTATGTGCTTGACCCCCCGACGCCAATCAGCCTGGCGAGGCTGGTCCCATCTGTGCTCTTGTGGTTAAAGACTGTTGGCTGACCGACTGCTTGCATGCATGCATGTCTCTAGGCCCACGATAACAATTGACACGACTGCCGTCAATTCCAACAGCAACGTGACCGAGGTGACCCAGGACGTCAACGGGCAGCAGCAACCTGCCTATACCAGCGTCTCCCCCAGCTCCCATCCCGACGACGCGACCAGCCCCTCGACCATGGTAGAGCCGCCCTATGGCTTCTCTCAAGGAGGACGTCCCGATTTGCGAACCGACACGTCCTTTGACACCAGCAGAGACAACAGCCGACCTACAAGCCCTCACAACATTTCGACTCCCATTGCCGCGTTGGGCAACGAGCATGGATTCTTGGTCGTGCCGTCGAATAACTTGAGATCGCGACAGAACTCAGTGGACTCGGAGGATGCGTCTCGCTCTTTTGTCTCGGGTGGCGATGCAACAGTGGTGCCGTCCAGCTCGACGCAGACTGACAAGTACAAGACGACACCGACCAACGATAAGATCATGACCGACGAGACGGCATTGAAGCCCGATGCCGGGACCGAGGCCGACTTTGAGGTCGAAAACAACCCATTTGCCTTTACGCCCGGGCAGCTCAACAAGATGTTTAACCCCAAGAACCTCGCGGCCTTTTACCAGCTGGGCGGCTTGCGTGGCTTGGAACGCGGCCTGCGAACGGACCGCAAGGCTGGCTTGAGCACTGAAGAGAATCTGCTGGAGGGACGCGTTACCTTCAGTGAGGCCACGTCAAAGAAGGCCGACAAGCATAATGGCGACGCCGCGCCGCCTCCCGCGAATGCTGCTCGCGTTTCGTCTTCATCAAGCCACAAACCCCAGGGATTCCAGGATCGATACCGCGTCTTCAGGGACAACCGGCTGCCGGAGAAGAAGGGCAAGAGCCTGCTGGAACTCATGTGGATCACCTACAACGACAAGGTGCTGATACTCTTGTCCATTGCCGCCGCCGTCAGTCTCGCTGTTGGTCTCTACCAGACATTCGGTCAGCAGCATGATGCAAATGAGCCAAAGGTCGAATGGGTCGAGGGCGTTGCCATTATCGTTGCCATCGCCATTGTCGTCATTGTTGGATCGCTGAATGATTACCAAAAAGAACGCCAATTTGCAAAGCTGAACAAAAAGAAGCAAGATCGAAATGTTAAGGTTATCCGCTCCGGCCAAACAATGGAAATCTCGGTGTACGATCTCATGGTCGGCGACGTGATCCATCTTGAGCCTGGCGACTTGGTCCCCGTTGATGGAATCCTGATTGAAGGCTTTGACGTCAAATGCGATGAATCCCAAACGACGGGTGAATCGGACATCATACGCAAAAGGAACGCCGACGAAGTCTACGAAGCCATTGAGCATCATGAGAGCCTCAAAAAGATGGATCCTTTCATCCAATCCGGCGCCCGCATCATGGAGGGTGTTGGAACCTACATGGCTACATCGACTGGTATTTACTCCTCTTACGGAAAGACTCTCATGGCGCTCAACGAGGACCCGGAAATGACCCCCCTCCAAGCGAAGCTCAATGTCATCGCCACGTACATTGCCAAGCTCGGCGGTGCTGCTGGTCTTCTCCTGTTCATTGTCTTGTTTATCGAGTTCCTCGTCCGCCTGCCGCATGACCACGGCACTCCGGCCGAGAAGGGTCAGGACTTTCTCAACATCTTCATCGTGGTGGTTACCATTATCGTCGTTGCTGTTCCAGAAGGCCTCCCCCTGGCCGTGACCTTGGCTCTTGCTTTTGCCACCACACGCATGCTGCGGGATGCCAACCTGGTTCGACACCTAAAGGCTTGCGAAGTGATGGGCAACGCGACAACCATTTGCTCCGACAAGACAGGAACCCTGACCCAGAACAAGATGCAGGTCGTGGCCGGGACCGTGGGAATCAACAACGAGTTTAGCAACTCTCGTGCCCAAGATTCAGAGGACGACGGCCAGGTGTCCGCCCCGGAGTTTGTCACCAAGCTGAGCGCCCCTGTTAAGGACCTGCTCCTGGACTCTATTGCACTCAACTCGACGGCATTCGAAGGTGACGTTGAGGGGGAAAAGACCTTCATTGGCTCCAAGACCGAGACGGCCCTTCTCCTCTTTGCCAGGGACCACCTGGGCATGGGCCCCGTCAGCGAGCTTCGGGAAAACTCGACCACTCTGCAGCTAATTCCCTTTGATTCTGGCCGCAAATGCATGGGAATCGTTGTCCGCCTCCCTGACGGAACTCCTCGACTATACGTCAAAGGCGCCTCGGAGATTCTGCTTGCTCAGTGTGAGCAGACCCTGCACGATCCATCGTCAGGCGCCGCTGTCGTGTCCATGTCGCAAGAAGATGTCGACGCGATCAGCGAGCTCATTGTTAAGTACGCAAAACGTTCTCTGCGAACCATTGGTCTCTGCTACCGAGATTTTGAGTCCTGGCCTCCGCGCGGTCTTCGCAGCGGCGAGAACAAGGGCGAAGTCTTGTTCGAGGATCTCTTCCAAAAGATGACATTTGCCGGCATGGTGGGTATCCAGGATCCTCTTCGAGAGGGCGTCGCCGAGGCTGTCAAGCTTTGTCAATCGGCCGGCGTTGTTGTTCGCATGGTCACTGGTGACAACAAGATTACCGCCGAGGCGATTGCCAAGGAATGCGGAATCGTGCAGTCCGACAGCGTGGTTATGGAAGGCCCCGAGTTCCGCAACTTGGGCAAGCTCAAGCAAAAGGAAATCATCCCTCGGCTGCACGTGCTTGCGCGATCCAGCCCCGAAGACAAGCGCATCCTGGTCAAGCGACTCAAGGAGATGGGAGAGACCGTTGCCGTGACTGGCGATGGTACCAACGACGCTCCCGCTCTCAAGATGGCCGATGTTGGATTTTCCATGGGTATCGCGGGTACTGAAGTTGCCAAGGAGGCGTCGGCAATTATCCTCATGGATGACAACTTCGCCAGCATTGTCAAGGCTCTGAAATGGGGCCGTGCCGTCAACGATGCCGTCAAGCGATTCCTGCAGTTTCAGCTCACCGTCAACATCACCGCCGTCATCCTCACCTTTGTCACTGCTGTGTCCAGCGAGTCTGAGAGTTCCGTCCTGACGGCCGTCCAGCTGCTCTGGGTCAACCTGATCATGGACACGCTGGCGGCTCTGGCCCTCGCCACGGATCCTCCACAGGATAGTGTTCTGGACAGGAAACCCGAGCCCAAGGGCTCCTCCATCATCTCGCCCACCATGTGGAAGATGATTATCGGACAAGCGCTGTACCAGCTGGCCATTACGTTCCTGCTGTACTATGGAGGTGTCAAGGTCGTCGGGCCTGTTGTTGGAGATGACAATCTCAAGCATGAGGACATTGAGACGCTGGTCTTTAACACCTTTGTGTGGATGCAAATCTTTAACCAGTGGAAGTAAGTTAGCCTGAACAGCCTACCTAAAGCCTACCTGATTTCATGAGATGCTAACCGATTCTCTAGCAACCGACGCCTGGATAACAAGTTCAACATCTTTGAAGGCCTTACACGCAACTGGTTCTTCATTGCCATCAGCACGCTCATGATGGGTGGTCAGATCCTGATTGTCTTTGTGGGTGGCGCTGCCTTCCAGATTGCGAGGAAGGACCAGTCCGGAGGCATGTGGGGGATTGCCCTCGTGCTTGGCATCATCTCCATCCCTGTTGGCATGCTCATCCGCCTGATCCCCGACAGCTTCGTCGTCAAGCTGGTGCCCGAGTTCCTTAAGCGACGCGCGAAGCAGGTACCTGGCCTGACAGTCTCGGACGAGGAGATGGACATGTACCCAGAGCCATTGGCCGATGTGCGCGACGAACTTAACTTTCTGAGGCGCATGAAGGGAGGGCGCCTCAACAACCTAAAGTTTGCCATCCAGCACCCGAAGGAGATGATTGCACGGTCTAGGAGCCAGTCTCACTCCCGATCCAACTCATTCAATGCCTCATCGGAAACGCAGGGCCGCGAGGACAGCTTCCCCTCGCGCGACGCCACCCCCATTTCGCAACAGCGCTCGCGGTCGACCCGGTCGACTCGGTCGCGCTCCAACTCTGCGCTTGGAGCGCCCACGGTCATGGCCGGAATTGTCGCCGCCGGAGTAGCGGCAGGCTGGTCACCGATCGGCCGACCCTCGGCAGAGGACAGGGAGGCCATGATGCAGCTCTACCAACAGCAACTACAGCAGCCAAGAACAGAAGGTGGTTCGGAGCAGGGACAGAAGCCCGCAGAGGGGCACAGCAACGAGGTGCAGAAATAGGCGTAATGGGAGTTGAAGGCTTTGCATACTACGATTCCCCATGGGTATGATGATTTGTTTATATCTTTTAGTTCCCCCTCCATACTCTTCTTTCTCTTACCCGCTCTCTCTCTCTTGCCCCCCTTCTTATCTCCTCTTTCCGATCTCTCGTTTCTTTTTCTTCTGGGTAAAACATTGCATAGGCTTGTTGCTTTAGACGGTCTCGGCTGCGCTTTTGCAATTATTGATAGACGGAACACACACACACACTTTGACACATTGGTAATGCGATGAAGAATAAAACTTGAAAGTAATGGCTTTTCTCTTCCTTTTTTGTTCTTTGATATACCTCTTTTAGTATTCTTATCAAGCATCATTACTCGTTATTGTCATGTTGTATGTGGAGACGTTTGCTTTTTCGATGCGTTTCTCTGTGTCTTGTTGTATGCGATGTGTTGCAGTTTAATGAAGGTGGGTGAAACGGAGAAGAGGAGTGTACATGATGCTCATGACGTTACGGCATGAGTTCAATTTGCGGTCAGCTTGATTTATGATGGCAGAAGAGTACACGAGAACCTCCATAGCAGCCGTATAATATTACAGTGTTTGGTGATTCTGATACATTGGCATTGGCATTTGCCATGTTCCGTTTCTTCTAATTGCATTATACGGCGAAGGATTTCTTGTGATCACATCAAGACATCCAAGCTTTCTCGTTAGGAAAGTCGACTAGAAGGCGTCTGCAAAGTGAGTAAATGTTTGGTTGGTGTTATGTGCCTATGTGTCATTCTTTGTCTGACATTCGGGGAGACTGAGCTGCAGCTAATGGCGCAAGGGGGAGAGAGAGGGGGGGAGGGTGTTGGGGGAATGATGGGTGCCTGAAGGATGGGGATGGATGGGAAAGGTCGTGTGAGTTGTGTGTGTGTGTGCGTGTGTGAACGGTGGTGTGTTGGGGATCAAGAGGTGATTGATAATAGGGGAGGCGGGATGGGATTTTGAAGAGTTGAGATTGATGTGCTTTTTTTTTTTTACTGGAGATGTTAACCGAGAGGCTTTTGATATATACTTTTGAGGTGGCGTTCTACCGGTATTGTCTCTCTTGTCATGCTGAGCAGGATGCAGATGAGAACAAGAGTCGACGGATGATACGGGAGGTTTGAGATGGAGGGAAGCAACCGTTGAGGTAGCAGTCATGGTTGAACTCGTATGTAGGTATTACTAGCACTCGGTATTACAATAGTAGTTTATCGCTCGATGCGGTAATAATGAGAGGCCACTTTTAAGGTATTGTCGGGCATGGGTTTTACCTGGGGGGGTTTTACCACTTTTTTTACTTACTGTTAGTTCTGTGCCGGGAGAAGAGAGGATATGGAGTGACCTTTTGCTCTGGGGGCCAAACACGTGTTTGGGTATGTGTCTCTTCCTTGCTCCGGTACTTCGTCTTCTGGATGAGTTCTCTCTACGGGCTGCGGGCGTTTGTGTGGCGGATGGATGTGCATGCCGTGATCCGAATTATCTGGATGGAGAAGTAAATGTATGTGCCATTGTTTGCTTGCAGGACCGCGTGGGTATACTGGCATTTTCTAGGAGAGGGGGGAAAAGAAGTTTGAATGGATGGGACTGGGTTAGCGAGTTTGATGTGGCTTGCCGGGTGTGAGGTATCTATCTGTATGAGAGGTATTGTCGTAAAGACGAGAAGTAAACGGTGTATGGTATGTATGAGTAAGTGACTGATCAGGTTTGGGAAGGAAGAGAGAGGGGAAGCATTTGATGCAGCATTGGGCGAATTGTCTATCTAATGCATGCTCCAATGTCTCTTTTAGAAGATGAGAAGAACAAGAGAGAGAGAGATAAGGTAGATACAGAGAGGAAGAGTATTACCTACTTTGTGTGTGATGCTGATGCGTCTCAATCTGTATGTCTTGCAATGTATCACACCAAGGGAGTTGGCATGAGGAGAGAAGAGTCGTGGTTTGACGGGCTAAAATGACGGGCGAGATACGTGGACGACTGTGACTTGCGAGGAGACAAGAGCGTGTACTTGATTGAGATGGACGCTGTGAATCACAACATGCTGCGAGTTGTTTATCTTGTGGCAACGGGGTAAGACGACGAACAATTACCTACTAGGTAGAACACTGTTGATTTGATGTATTATTGATTGATTGATTGATTATGCTTCCTCTGTATTGATTGTCCTTGAGTCGGATACCTGACTCTGCTCAATGCCAGGCAAATAAGAGGTATATTAGGATGTACCCCCCCCCTCTGTAAAAACCCCCTTGGCTCTTTTTTTCTTATTTTTTTCCCCCGTTACCCTTTTCTTCTATTTCTAGCACGTCGGATCTACTTCATACTGTTTAAACCAACTCTCCTACAGTACTCGGTTTATGCTACTTGCATCTTGGAATTTCTCCTTCCCATTTCCTTGTTCTTATCCATTTTTTTTTTCTCTATCTCAAGACTTAAACTAGACCATTTCGCGTCCTGTTGCAACCAACCTTTTGTTTCTTCTCCCACTCTCCAATTCTTCTCTCTTCTTCCCCTTTCTCTCCATCTCTGCGTTCTTCACTTGACGCCTCGTTTCCCCGTCTTGACTCGTCACTTTTTCCGCCGTGAGCCGTTTTGGTTCAGTTGGGCGCCAGTGCGTCATCCAGCGGTTGTCAGCAAAGCAAAGCAAAGCAAAAAAACATAGACACACCCTGTGTTAATCGTCTCGAGCATCGGCCCTCCATCCATCCATCTCACCTCCTCCCATCTCAACATATCCCAAGCAAAAACAACAACAACAACAAAAAAACAAGGAAACGCACCGAAAGACACCAACCATATAGAATCAACCCCGGTTCATCAGCGCGTGGCAACTCGGGCGCTTTCCTGGCAGCTTGTCGCGGCAACTTTGCGGCTCGGTTCCACAACTCCCTTTTGATTCACGCCTCCGCCGTCTTTGCCCGTTTCTTTGTCTGCTTCACCCACCTTTTTTTTTTTTTTTCTATCTCTCCTTCATCTCCCCTTGCGCAAATCTTTCCATCTTTCTTCTTCTTCTTCTTCTTCTTCTTTCTCAGGGTCTTTCGCAAAAGGCCTCCCTTTTGCTAATCTCGTCCTTTTCCCTTCTTTCTTTTCTCTCTCTCTCTCTCTCTCTCTCTCTCTCTCTTGGCTCTGATTCGGATACGCATCTGGTTTCCTCCTGTCTTTGTCCTGCTCTCCCGCCATATTACGTGTGCCGTGTGCTGGGACTTCATTTACTTGAGGCTTCAATAGGCAGCCGTCCACCAAGGCACGCGTCATAAAAAAGGAAAACAAGGGCAGAAATCCGGGCGTGTCTCAAACTGTCATTGATCCTCCAAAGATGAAGCGAGCACCTGCAGGCAAAAAGGGCGTGGCCCTCTCCAAGCGCAGCCAGGCGGCGGCAGATGCCTTTGACCGGCTGCCCGACAACCCGACGATTGAGGAGATCAAGGAGGCGACGGTCAACGTGTCGCTGGCGGAACTCGAGGAGAGAGTTGCCGACGTGCGCGACTCGTGGGAGACGGACTCGCTGCTGGAGGATGCGATTGAGGAACTGACGGACGAGAGTGGAGTGTATTCTGGGAGTAAGTTGCCACCCTCGCTGGTTTTGAAGCTCGATTCCGTGTGATTCCGTGGGCGTTTCCGTCGTTTGTTGGTATCGTCGTCGTTGCATCTCCGGGCGACAAAAGGGCCTCGAGTTGTCCTGTGTTGTCTGGTTTCGGCTGTCACTCTCGGGCTGCCTGGGGGATTGCGTGGGCGGATGCTCTTCATCTCACCACTTTTGTGGTGGTGGCTTCATCTGCACCCATGACAACCGCCCCCCCCAAAAGCCGAGGATGGACCAGCCAGAGCCACGGTCGCAACTAGCTGTTGGTGGCAACCAACGCCGGCTTGGAACCGGCATCTCTGTGTTCCTGTGGCCCCCCCTACTCTAGCCATGAATTGCCTCAGCGTGTTGAGGTCTGGACACTGCCTCTACCACATGATGGATCGATCACCAAGCTTCGAGATGACGAGACACAATGAGCTCAGCGCTGACTCTTGTCCAACCCGCAGGACCAGACACTTGCACGCCCGAGGAGGCCTGCCGGCTGCGCCGCGAGCTGCGTGAACTCGGCCCTGCCGTCTTCTGCCAGCGCACCGTCGATGCCGGTCGCTACAGTGCAAAGAAGCTGCTCAGCGCCTTTGGCATCCGGCCGCCGGCCTTCCTCGAGGGCCAGCCGGATGAGGCCTACTTCAGCCTCCTGTCGCTGGCCATCACGCGGGAGCTGTCCAAGAGGGCCAAGCTGATGCGCTACAACACCGTGGACGACGCCGTGCGCCTCATCGACAAGAGCCAGAACATCATCGTCATCACCGGCGCCGGCATCTCCACGTCGCTGGGCATCCCCGACTTCCGCTCTCAGGGCACCGGCCTGTACTCGAAGCTGGCGCACCTGGGCCTCAGCGACCCCCAGGAGGTGTTTGACATCGAGGTCTTCAAGCAGGATCCCACCATCTTCTACTCCGTCGCCAAGGACATCATCCCGTCCACCGACCGCTTCACGCCCACCCACAAGTTCATAGCCATGCTGCACGAGCGCGGCAAGCTGCTCACCAATTACTCGCAAAACATTGACAATCTCGAGATCAAGGCCGGTCTGCCCAAGGAGAAGCTTATTCAGTGCCACGGCTCGTTCGGCACCGCCAGCTGCGTCCAGTGCCGCTACCAGATCGAGGGCGAGAAGATCTTTTCCGATATCCGGGCCGGCAAGATCCCGCGATGCACCCGGTGCCTCTCGTCGCTCAAGGCCGCCGGCGCGCCGAAGCGGAAGCGATCCGCGGGCGCCGAGAAGAAGCGCAAGCGCTGGGCCGAGCAGGACAGCTCCGACGACAACAACTCCGAGTACGACGTGCCGAGCGCCGGCGTCATGAAGCCCGACATCACCTTCTTTGGCGAGGAGCTGCCCGACGAGTTCTCGCGCCGCCTGACGGAGAACGACCGCGACAAGGTCGACCTGGTCATTGTCATTGGCACCTCGCTCAAGGTGACGCCCGTGTCCGAGATTGCCAGCTTCCTGCCGCCGCACATTCCGCAGATTTACATTTCGCGCCAGTCCGTGACGCACATCAACTTCGACATTGACCTGCTGGGCGACTGCGACGTCGTCGTTGCCGAGCTCTGCCGGCAGCTCAAGTGGCCGCTCGTGCACGAGATGGTGCCGCCCGACCAGGAGATTACGGTCAAGACGGAGCCGGGATATCCGAACCGTCATGTGTTTACGACGAACAAGCCCTACGTGCTCGAGAACGGCGATGGCGCCAGTAAGGAGATTGAGGCTGCTGCTGCTGCTGCTCAGCAAGACGGCAAAGAGGCCAAGGCCACCAAGAGCAGCTCCTCAACGAATCGCAGGAGCCCTCCCACTCGCAGGGGCTCTCCCAACGGCAAAGCCAATGATGCTGATGCTAAGCCTGTGCAGAATGGCAAAGATGGGAAACAAGCCAAGGGGGCCAAGGCTACCTGACGGACATCCGAGACAACTACCCTCCCAATCCATCATCTGCTCTTGATGATTCCCTTCCATGATCTGTGTCAAGTCTGCCTCGAGACGACCATACTCTAGGCGTTTCGGTTTACTGTTACATTTCGCTGTGGCAAACGCTCTCTGCATCTGACTTTTCTTTTTTTTTTTTTTTTCTCACTTAATGTTTTCATTTTTCTTACTTTCAGGCTTGATTTTTTATGACTGTTTAATTTGTGAGCTTGTCAAGCGAGCTTTGGCATTTCGCAATATTCTGCTCTTATTTTTTTCCTTTCTCTTTTTTTTCTTTTTCTTTGTTTTTTCCCTTGCCTCTTTGAGAAGAGGGTGATATACACATACAGAGTAGGTATTGCCAAAACAGAGGAGGCTTAGATGGTGTTGTCATTGCTGGCCTCTGTGATACAGGGGGCGCATGATGCCAAGACGTAGCTGCCTGTCTAGAGAGTTTCGTGCAAAGATGACCTTATAGAGAAGGTTCAGAGTTGATGGAAATATACATGACGTGGCTTTTTTTCAGATTCTTGACTTTCGAACCATCTCGATCCTGATTATTGAGCGTTCCTTGGTAAAGCAGTGATATACGAGACTGAAGGAAAGACGTATGCATATGTAGTTGAGGGTAGTATTGCATCTACAAAGACGAAGAAAGCAGTTGTTCTCGTACAAGCAAGGTGCCGAAACGACGCTATTGTATAAAGCAGCATGTGAACGCTGTGGGAACGGGACTTTGTGTCGATTGTTACACTATCATACAAACTTCATTCCCCCTTTTTCATGCCCGTAGATACCTATATGCTTGAAAACCGCTATTCATACCATGAATTCAGAAGCTGACTTATTCCACTATAATAAAAGAAAAGAAAACCACTCTAGAAAGAAGGAACTGGCAAACGCTAAATCAAACTCTCATACTTGTCCAAACCAGACTTTTCCTGCTGCTGCTGCTGCTGCGGCTGCGAGTGCGACTGCGACTGCAGAGGTATACTTGTCGAAAACGACGAATTGCCCATCGCCATGCCACCCAGAGAAGAAGGCGAAGAACCGCTCATCCCGCCAAAGCTCAATTGTTTCTGTTGCTGAGATAATGATTGCCCCATGGGACTGCTCGAGCTCCACGCGTTCTGCGATGTTGTTGTGGTTGTTGTTGTTGTCGGCGGCGGAGCCAGGCTGAATCCCGAAAGCCCGGAAGAGGTGGGAGACGATAGTGTGGTGGAAGTGCTGCCCGGGGGTGGTGCGAGAGAAAAGGATGAGCCGCGGGAGTCGTTGAGATTGGGACGTTGAGCGTTGAAGGAGTTGAGCGTCATGTTGGACATGGAATTCGTCATGCTTGGGGCAAACGCCGAACTAGAGTTTGAAAGGGTGGAAGAGTAGTTTGACTGCAGGGGTGGAGGAGAGAAGCTCTTGGTTGTGGCGCTCGCAGCGCTCGAAGACCAGCTGAAAGTCGGTGCGGCAGAGGCCGGCTGCGACGACGACGGCGTCGGCTGCAGCGGCTGGCTGAACTGCGTCGAGCTGGGCGTCATGACCTCGAAGCGGTTGAGGTCCGGCGTGACGGTGCGGAACGACGACTGCTGGCTTTGCAGGGCGAGGGGCTGCTTCACGGGGGGGCTCGTCGTCGTGGGCTGCGTCGACCAGGAAAAGGACGGCGTCTGGGGCGTGGCTGTGGATGATCGACTAACGCCAGCAGAGCCCACGCGCGGCGAATCGTCCCATGTGGGCGTTCTCGTAACACCGGATGAACCGCCAGTTCTCCCCTTAACCAGCGCTTCGAAATCGTCCTCGTTGCCGCCATTGGTCGCGTCAAAGGCGGTGCCCGTCACGCCGCCAAACGCCATAAAGTCCTCGTTGGCAGCGGCCGTCGAGCCGTTGGCCGAGCCAGAGAGCTCCTGCAGCTTCCTCGTCTGCTCGTCCTCGACTTTGCGTGACAGCGTCTTGATGAGGTCCATGAAGGACTGGAACTGCTGGAGGTTGAGAAGCGGCCCCAGGCTCATGGTCCACAGGATAGGCAGGATGTCCATGGCCACGAACTCGGCGTCGGCCGTCTGCCCGACTACGTACATTAGGTCCCGCGCGGCCATCATGACGGCAGGCTCCTTTGTCTTGATGCCCTTGACCAGAGGCACAATCTTCTCCTGCATCGTGTATTTGTCCAGAGCGCTGGATGACGACGTCTTTTTGCTTCCTTGCAAACCACTCAGGCCTCCGTCGTCGACACTGGAATCATTGGAGCCGCCGCAGAGAACGACGAATGCCTGAAGGCCGCGGACTTTGATGGCGAGGCTGTTGGTCCGACTAAAGACGGCGGCAACAACGGGGAAAAGCTCGTTCTTGATGGTGCTAAAGTCCAGCACGGGCAGCACGACAGAAAAGCTCCTGAGGGCCACATCAACAATCGAGGGGGTGGGACACTCGATGGCTGCTATGATGACCGGCAGTACGTCTGGCACAGGCGTGTTAGTCTTGCGATATAGCCCTGCGAATCAGACCACTTACCATCTTTGAACTCCTTGCCATTACTGTTGTCTGCTATCACTGCAATGTTCTCCAAGAAGACCATCAAGCCGGCGTCTCGGGCTGGATCCTTCTCCTGGTTTTGCTTCGCGTTCTCGACAAAGACAGTCTTCAGGACGGGTCGTACCCTCTCGCTAAATGCCCTCCGCGCAGCCGGAAGCAAGGTGAGAATCTTGAAGACGTTCTGCAGGATCAGAGAGAGGAGATCCTTGTCCTTCATCTCATCCAGCAGCGCCGGCAAAAGTTTCTTCTCCAGCACAGACTTGGGAAAAGACGGCAGCACTTTGTTGAGGCCCCGCAAAAACTGTGACTTTTCAGTTGGAGTCTTTGCAGGGAAGGTATCCAGAAACCGAATGGTGGATACGAGTACGTTGTCAAAGTACTCGCTTTGTTGGAACTCTTTGGCCGTCATTCTCTGCGCGGGCCTCCGAGTAATGAGCTTGGGGAGCACATGGTTGGACAAATCCCTGGGCAGTGGCCTGGATGAGAGGTAGTTGTTGGATGTCGTCGGCACGGTGGAGGACGATGAAAAGGTCCTCTTGTAGGAGGAGAGGCTCCCGTGGCACTCTATCGGCGACTGGTGTGGCGAGTTGTACAGAGCAACGCACAGCAGGCCCAGGGAGAACATGTCGGCAGAAGGGGTGAGGTTGTTATCCATGACAAAATCTGGAGAGGTGTAGTCCAAGTTTAGCTGGACAAACTTGGGCAGCCTGGGATCTAGGTTGAGGACCTCATGCAGACTGATGCCCTGGATCGAGGTGGGCTTGGTCGAGTTGTCTGCTGGGCTACAGAAAGACAGTCCGCTAATCTTCCAGTCAGACTATACAGCACGGTTAGTCGTTGCCGCTCTTACAGATCAGATTCACCAGATTCAGGTTGTGACGTGCCTTGGCGTTGATGAGGACGGCATCCGGAGTCAGGTTCCCGTGTACGAGCCCCGCGTTGTCGTGTAAAAACTCCAGCGCCTTGCTAATCTGCAAGAGACCCTTTTGAATCTCCAGCTCGTCAATCTCAATCTCCCTCCTCCTGCGAGAGCCATCGGCCTCTTCCGTCACGTATCTGCTCGATCGACCGCCGGGGCCGCCGGAGCGTTCCTGTTCGTCCTTTTCCTGCAACAAGCTCGACAGCGACGCAGTGACGGCCTCGGTCACAAACTGCAAGCCACCGCCCCTCGTCTCCTCGACCGGCTCGACGAGCTCGAGGACGCTGGGGTGCCGCAGTTTGGCCAAGCTGGACGCTTCCTTTTTCAAGCGCTCCACCACCTCTTCCACGCTGCGCTTGTAGGAGGAGGCATTGCTCTTCCCAACCGAGCTGGCGTGTGCGTCCAAGGTCTTCTTGTCAAAGACAAAGACGCTGTACGCCTTGCCGGTGGACTTCTTCTTCGCATCGTAAATCTTCCATGGACCGGCCGTCGACGTTGGGTTTGGCGAGATGGTGTAGTTGGAGGAGATGTTTGTGCCGGAGAAGGTCTTGAGCGCGGAGGAGAACATGGTGCTTGGCGTGAAGGGGGCGGGCAGTTTGGTGTGATTAAGAGGTCATTTCGAGCACAACGACGGACGGAGAGAGACGATAACGGGATGCGCCAAGGCAGCGAGATGGCAGTGTGGTAATGATTAATGCGCCAGCGCAATTTGGACGTGCAAGCAAGGCTCTGCAGCTGAAACGATGTTTGCGTAAGGACTGTATGCGGGAGGATTGTGTGGGTGAGGGCGAGGCTGAGCAACGAATGACACGAAGGCTGCAGGTTGTTTGTCTGGGCGTCGAACTCGGTTGATGCTATCCATTCGTACGAGTAGCTGTTTAGCGATTGGCCACCGTCGCTTTGGCTGCGTAGCCACTGATAGCATCATGTTACAATGCTATCAGAGAGCTGGATACTGCGCCACAGCATCAAGCCACGTTTGCTTGCTTTCTCGGCATTCTGACTAAGACAGTTGAGCGATGCATCTTCTAGGTAAGTTCAGTTGTTCTTGTAAGATATCAACTGGTAAGATCTGCTCCGTATAGATAGGTAGTAGCCATGTGGGAATACTCAAATGATGCTGATAATTCGAAAAGGGTGGCCATGCTTGTCCCCTTGTAGAGGAGACCTCATCTATCACCGAGTCCTATATCGGTGCCATCCTCACGCGTCCGCTTATTACAGCAAACAACCCGAATGAGTCTCTATAACGATAGACTAAGACCAAGTGGCGGCCCAACTCGGCTTGTGCGGGTACCCTCGGGCTTATCCGACCTCCCACGAGTTAGGACTAATATTACAGGGTCTTGATCGAAAGAGCAGCCACAGTCAAAGCAAACGACCGGCGCTAATAAGAAGAGGTTTGAGGTATCAGGTACCGCCGAACGGGGCGCGCGTGTGCCTGGGCTGCTGGTACCGTCAGGCACGACTAAGCCCGCCAGCCAGTTCCGGTACCGCTCCGGGCATTTGGATGCCAGCCCGCAAAAAGGTGCCACGGAACTGCTTTTGCACTTGTCTCCGGCCTCGCCATCTTCCGCCATCACTCTGTTTCTCTCTCTACATATATATATATATATATATACATCTGGCCCGGAGCATCTTGAATCGGACCTGCGTCTCGATTGTTGGCTCGGGATCGCTGCTTGACTGAGAATCTCGAAACCGCACTGCCTGAAACGCAATTGGACTAGAGAACAGATTAAGAGACATATCGACCAGCCTCACAATGCGAACAGCTTTCCCCAGAACGGCGCTCTTGAGCGCATCCAGGGCCTCGCGCTTCCTCCCCGCGCATCGCCCTGCCCGGTTCTACAGCATCAAGGCCGCGGCCGCCTCCCACTCAAAACAGCGGCCTCTGGACGCCTCAAGACTCACCATCGAGACGACCAAGACGCCCAAGGCCCTGACCAAGCCTGAGGACCTCGTCTTCGGCAAGCAGTTCACCGGTGCGTATCCGTCCCTCTCATGATTCTTTGTGTGTCATAGACTGACTTCCATTGCCAGACCACATGCTGGCCATTGAGTGGACAAAAGAGGACGGCTGGCTGGAGCCTCGCATCACCCCCTACCAGAACCTGTCCCTGGACCCGGCCACCTGCGTCTTCCACTACGCCTTTGAGTGCTTCGAGGGCATGAAGGCCTACCGGGACAAGAACGGCGACATTCGCCTCTTCCGCCCGGACAAGAACATGGCCCGCCTCAACAAGTCGGCGGCCCGCATCGCCCTGCCCACCTTTGAGCCCACGGCCCTCATCGAGCTCATCGCCAAGCTCACCAAGCTGGACGCGCGCTTCATCCCCGCCCACCGCGGCTACTCGCTGTACCTGCGCCCTACGCTCATCGGCACGCAGAGCACGCTCGGCGTGGGCGCGCCCGGCTCGGCGCTGCTCTTCGTCATCGCCTCCCCCGTCGGCCCCTACTACCCCACCGGCTTCAAGGCCGTCTCCCTCGAGGCCACCAACTACGCCGTCCGCGCCTGGCCCGGCGGCGTCGGCGACAAGAAGCTCGGCGCCAACTACGCCCCTTGCATCGTGCCCCAGCAGGAGGCCGCCAGCCGCGGCTTCCAGCAGAACCTGTGGCTCTTTGGCGAGGAGGAGTACGTCACCGAGGTCGGCACCATGAACATGTTCGCCGTCCTCAAGGACAAGGCCACCGGCCAGAAGGAGCTCGTCACCGCGCCCCTCGACGGCACCATCCTCGAGGGCGTGACGCGCGACTCGGTGCTGCAGCTTGCGCGCGAGCGGCTGGCGCCCGAGGGCTGGAAGATTAGCGAGCGCAAGTTCACCATGCGCGAGCTGGCCGAGGCGTCCAAGGAGGGCCGCCTGCTGGAGGCTTTCGGGGCGGGCACTGCCGCCATTGTGAGCCCCATCCGGAAGATTTCCTGGAAGGGCGAGCTTGTTGACTGCGGGCTGAAGGAGACGGAGGAGTCGGGCGAGATTGCGGCCAAGGTCAAGGAGTGGATGGAGGCCATTCAGTACGGCGACGTTGAGCACGAGTGGAGCGTCAAGGTATAAAGAAAGTGCTGGTTCTAGAGGAGGGAAAAGGTGGGAAAATAGGTAGCGGGAGCAAGTATTTTGATTAGCGTATAGTAGAGTTTGCCCGTCACATATTGAGCATCTGGCAGTGCAATCGAGAAGGAAGTCATACTCGTCCAACAACCCAGTTCTATTACTCCGTTTGCCGTTGAGGGACCACCGTTATGTCTTTAATGATGATGGAAACACTCCGAAAGAAAACTTCAAAATCAAGAAAAATGAAAAAATGCCGTAAACATGTACATGTTGGCAACTCCCAACAATGCTCCCCCTCTCTCCCTCTCTCACACACACACACTCTCTCTCTTCAACTTGTGTCTAGTGTGACTCTTCCCCTCCAGTCTCCCCCCTTGTCTCCTCCTCCTCCTCTATGCGAGCGTGACCATTCCCACCACGTTCCGGACGCTTAGTTCTTCTTCTCCTGACTTGAAGGGTCCGGCAGGACACCCTCGGCTTCTAACCTCCTTCGCGCCTCCTCGAGAGCCCAGGTCGAAACACTAACAGACAAGTCTCACGTCAGTACGAGGGGGTTTTTCCGCACAAAAAGGCCAAAATAGCGCAGCCGATACCACACACAAAACCACCACCATTCCCCGCTCCCATCCCCATATAACCCCAGGCAAAAAAAAAAATCTCCAGTTCAACTCCGAAATCACTGCCTCGCGCAAAAAAGACAAGGGAGGTCCAGGCAAAAGAAAAAAGACTCACGAAGTATCGGGCTTGAAAGCCAGCGCAACGCCCGTCACCAAGAGGCTCGCCCCAAACAGGTACATTGGCCACTCCCAGCCTTCGGGCTCGGGCTTCTCGCCGGGCTTGATGCCCCAGAGCCAGCCGGTGGGCGGCTCAAACTGCGACTCGTTGCCGTGGCCGCCGTGTCGTCGGGTCGTCATGGAGAGGCTCCGCGCCATCGCAGGCTGGCGGGCGGCGCTGCTGCAGCGCATGGCTCGCAGGGGAGCGACTGATTGGCGGAGGAGGGCCATTGGTGGTGATGATGATGATGGTGGGTTCTCGTCTTTTTCGTGTCGTCGTTGATAGATTGGATTTGGAGTTGTTGAGGGTTTGGAGAGGAGGAGGCCGCGATTTAGGGGGGGGGTTCGGCCTGGGGTTGGTTGTTGGTGGTTGAAGCGGGATGGATTGGGGGGGCCGGAACAAAGTCAGACTGCGGCGGCGATGCCAGACAGCTTCGATCTCCGGAGAGCGGATTGTGAGCGTCACGTGAACATACACGTGAGCTAGCGCTACTACTAGTAGTGCATGTATGGGGTCCCCACATGGGGATTGAGTTCATGTTCCCTTTGTCCACGGATTTCAGCTCATTTCCTTCCCTTCGTCCATGTGGTGGCATGTTGGAGAAGATGGAGAGTTGGAATAGAACAGCCGGCTCTATCTTATGAGTCTTCTTGTTGTCGTTGTCGTCTTTCTTTTCACAGCTCGCATTCCAGGCCATGGCCCGTGATGTTGATCAGCTCATCACCCGAGCTGGTCTAGGGCCCGTTTTCAACCGACACAGCAGCTAAAAGCAGCAGTGAATATCATTTGCCGCTCATGACATAGCCGTTTGAATGTGTGGAACAACTGATTGGTTGTACTTGTTAGTTTTCGAGCGCCTGCTCTGGGTTGAGTGGCCATGACTCAGGTTGATGAGCATGCTTGACGTCTTGACAGCAACCGAGAGGTCACTCATCTGACATGAGAGGCTCGTCAACAATGATATAGTCTGTTCATTGGTCATCTGCAGAGAATTATCTTCATTCATCCCAAATCGTTCTACATACACGCAATGGCCGGGACGATGCTACACCGAAGTTGTCCTCTTACCGTACTTCTACAGATTCCCTACCTTGCCGTGTTATTGCTCAATGCAAACATGATTCAGAAAACGTCCAGGTGACTCAAAATCCTGCGCCAGCTGCCAGCAGAAGCTCAACAATTGCCTCAACAAGCTCAGATTGCCTCTCGAGAAACTTGGACTCTGCCGCCATTCTGGTCGGGGAGATGCCGTCTTCGTGCATTGACGAAACGTCAACGCCATGAGCTACTAGCGCTCGGACGACACCGACAGCCCCCCGTATAGCTGCCCAGTATAGAGGTGTCATAGCTGGCAGTAATTCCAGCCTCTGAGCTGACGGGTTTGCCATCGCATCTCGCAGACGATGACCCCAAGGGAGGCCGAGTGAAGGCACCACGGTTCTCTTGTCTGGGCTCAGCATCCGAGCACACGATTCCGGGTTGACCCCTCGCAGTAGCAAGTCCCTAGCAAAGCCTGCCATCGTTTCCCTTACATCGCCGTCACGATGGAGGGAGAGGGCATGCAGTGGTGTCCAGCCTTCATCGGTCACAATTCCAGTATCAGCTCCGTGGGACAGAAGAATTCGAGCCGCTCGTATCGCTTCGCCCATCGGCTTGACTCGCCCGAAGCGACTCTCGATGGGCACCAAGGCACACATCAAGGAGCTCCAGCCATTGATGCTCCTCGCATTGACATCCAAACCTTGAGAGATCAAAAACTCCATCGTTTCAACGCGGCACCCAGCGGCGGCAAAGTGCAGCAACGTCTCTCCGTGGTTGTTCGTCAATCGCAGCAAAGCATCTCGGCCCTGGTCTGAAGAGGATGAGAGGTAGAGGCGGAAGAGACGCAAATCGAGTCCATAAGCAGCCCATTGTAGAGGACACTCACCTGCATTGTCTGGCTGGGCTACAGAGGCTCCGTGCTGCAGTAAAAGGCGGATCGCAGTCTCGTTCATCATCGTAGGCTCAGGTCGTCCTATGATATGGATCGGGCGACCTATAATGACCGCCTCGGCCACGGCATGAAGGGCAGACTTACCGGACCCGTTGGTCTTGTTGGGATCTGCGCCTTTCTCGAGCAAGGTCTTGAGCACACCCGTGAGATTCGCATCGTAGGCAGCGGTGTATATAAGCGGCGTGTCATTTGGACAAGCGTTCGGGTCTGCCCCTGCATCAATAAGCAGCTCAACCACAAGCTGCTGGTTCAGGTAGTCGATGCCGTCGCATTTGCCGTCGTCGCCATCAGACATAAGAAGCCTCAGAGTTGTAGCCATTTGTAGCGCCTCTTGCAGGATAGACGACTCGAAGGTTGCCCTGTTCAGGAGCAAAGTAGCTACTGCAAAGTGCCATCGTCGAGCAGCGCCAAGCAGCGCGCGACACCTTAGATCGTGCGGCCAACCATCCCACCAGTCCAGCAAATCTTGGACAATTGCAGCATGTCCGTATAGCGCAGCAACAAGGAAGCACGACAGGTGACGCCTCCCCGTACTGAGATGGGCCTCGGGTGGACAAAACGTCCACAGACGCTTGACAATTTCTCGATGGCCCTTTTGTGCGGCGAATCCAATGGCTGTGAGATTCTCCTCGCCGCGACTGACAAGGAGAGGGTCCGCGCCGGCTGCCAGGAGCAGTTCGACGGCTTCCATGTCGCCGCACCATGAAGCAAAATGAATTGGCGGGCCGAATCCGTGATGATTGTAGTTGATGTCCGGGGCTGGTGAGGCAGCGAGTGATTGCTGAAGCTTTCTGAGATTGCCGTCACGGATGCATGCGTGCAGCACATCGTCTGCGTCTTGAAAGTGGTTACGAAGCCAGCGCATGACAATCTTCTTTTTTAGGGGGAGTGTGATGGTGATGGAGGAGAGAAGTTCATCACAAAGTGATTAGGCAGAAGCGAGATCCAAGGGGCAGCCTATCACGTGGTGTGCCAAGGAACAAGGTTGTGCTATAACGTCTATGTTTCTGGTTGACATTGTACGCGATCCCCTCGAATCTAGCCAGTCAAAGAAGGATCAATACATATTTAGGTATTTTATGCGTAGATGATCAATTACTTAGATGGTTGCGTTGAGTGATTGGAGTCCCTGGTACATGTGTTGCTGGCTGTTGCTGGCTTCCGCAGTCAGCAATCGTAGACCCTTTAGCGAGATACACTTGTGAACTGGCATCTGTGATGTTGAGGATTGCATTAAACAAATCTGTTGATTCGTTTGACAGACTCTTTCTACAACGGATCTACCATGGCTTGATCCGTCCCACCAAGTCTGTACGATCGATAGCTCTTTGGTCAAGTCTATGCGCCTTCAGCGGGATATACTATGGTTTAGCACTACAGTCAAGTCAGTTACTATTCCAATATCAAGGACAGAATTTTGGAGCATAGAAAAGAGCATCAACTTACCACTCCACCAGGGGCAGCAGACCAGCCAACACACTTCTTCCCCTCAGGGGTATTAATAATCTCAGTGCAAGGGCAACCTCCGACTTCCAGGCATTCGCAGTTGCACGGGTAGGGCTCATCTCCAAAGTAACACGTCTCGCAAGTGCCAGTCTGGAGGCAGCAGCCTTGAGGTTGGGTCGGGCACTGTCGCTTGAATAGGGGGGACTTGGGCATCGCGGCGGCGAGGCCGACTAGCATTGCGAGGGCGACTGAGAAGCGCATTGTCTTGATAGTTTCAGACGGCTGTATCTATGCGACAGTTCTTTTAACGGAAGGGTACCAAGCTTTGCCTCAAAGATTGTCAATTCCAACTTTAGGAAGATTGAGGAACTGGACCTTATGTAGAGAAAATATGCGTCATGTTGAGAACTTGCTCTATTAGGTTCGTCGGGGGCGCGAGATCCGATATACTATCACCTTTCTATATTATTCTGATACTTGCAAAATGCAACGTTGCATCATGGAAATCATGCATAATACGAGTATCGCCGACGGCTTTTTTATATGAAGCCTGCAGATGCCTATTCTGCCATACACTCACTAGAAGCCCATGCTGCTGACGATATCAAGATCCTCAACACGAGGGCAACCCAACTTTTGAAAAGTACAAACAGTAACTTACGCCCATCTTTGCCATTGGAGTCCTGCTGGACTTGACGACTGGGCAGGACTTGGTAAGCAATGACACATGTTTAGATGTCAGATCAAGACGGAGCCATGTGGGAGAAGCTGCTAGGATGCTGGATCCGCATTGACCACCACTCTATTCGACTGGTGGCATTTTTACCAATGAAGCAAGTCAGGATTGGATTTCTGGGGGAGGTATGCATGAATGATTCCATAGTCACCTGTGTTCGCCATCAAAGCGCTACATACCAACTTTTCCAGATGACTGAGAAGTGTATGAGAATCTGATTGACGTAGTTGTACATTTCCTCATCCTGCAGATGGGCTGAAAAAACCAAGCAACCAAAATAGCTCTTGAATGTATGAAAAGCCATCCTAAGCAAGTCTAGTCTTTGTACGGTTCACAAAGAACGCGGGAAAATGGAGGCTTAGGCCGAAAGATCCCTATGCCTTGCAAATGCCTAGCTTGACAGTATATGTGAGGCCTAGCAACTGGTCCTCGGGGCAATAGTTACACCGTATAAGCATCAAAGATTGGTCTTTGAGTTGTTGGGGGCGGACTCGGAAAGAGTAGCGAGTCTGTCTTCTAGATACCCCAAGTATTCGGGGTGCAGGAGAAACCTTCGGGCCCTCGGCCAGACAACCGCGCGCGTAATCCAAACCCGGATGACTGCCGGATGATCAGCCTGTAGCAATGTCATCTACCGGGTAAACTGCATATAGTTTGCGGTTAGAACTAAGCATACGATTCCCCAGCATGTGGGTGGAGGCGGAGGGGCTACAAGTCTTGGACGATAGGTTCGCCCTGATCTGATGTGTGGTTGATATGCTTGATAGTCCCGTTTCGACGCTTGACGGACAGCTAGAGTTGCATAGACAAGAGCTCATAAGCAAATGTGGGCGTTTAAGAGAACGAGATATGATGATTCCTCTAAAAGAGGGGAGAAGAGCTAGGACAACTCCAAATAGTGTTCGGATGCCCGGGGCATCAGCGGAGACTTGGCAATGCAATCTCCAACAACAACATGAAGGAGTGGGAGTACATGTATACATTCCAAGCTCGTGACTTGCGGACTTTTAGTGAAAGCTGGATAGAATCGGACAGCTACGTAGTGACTCCCCTCTTATCCCTCCCCCCTATCCCTCCCCCCTATCCCTCCCCCCTATCCCTCCCCCCTTTCAGCAAGGTCTATAGAACAGAACATCAGGTACTGATGCATGCCGTACACGAGCTTTTCGATTGAAGCCACGTGGCTAGTATTGCCCAAGGCCGTCCATCAATACCAACGTCCTACCCTCGCGTGCTCATACGCCTCGTATGAAAAGTCTTCCCAGGCCTCAGGCTTCACCCGCGGCGTATCCGACACCTTGTAGCCACGGAACTCGACGTTCTTGGCCACAAACGTGAGATGGTACACCAGGCCCGCAAACGTCGCGCAGCTATTGCTCAGAAAGTCAATGTGGCCCGAATCAGGATCCGGAATGATTTCGCCTTCGCCGGTTTCGCGGCCACGAAGCCGGAGGTATACGCGCCGGGTGAGAGATGGCACGGCGCCAGTCTTGCGTCTCTTTGCAGTCACGGGATGGCGGACGGCGGCGGCCGATGCTGTAGCTCGCGCCAGTGAGGAGGATTGACCGGCTTTGCGCTTGATTCCTCCATCAGGCTGTTGCGTATGGATGCCTTCCTCGTCGCCATCTCCATCGTCTTCCGAAGAGTAAAAGTCATCACTTCGAGAAGCCTCAGACTCCGAGGTGTTTCCGCCCACTATGGCCTTGAGGGTATCCTCTGACAAGCTAAGAATCATTGTTCCCTCGATGATGCCAAAGTCGTACGCCGCAAGCAGCGTGTTTCCCCTGCCTTTGGAGATGTCCATTGTGAGAGTGTGCCCGCGGACAACATCGGGCCACTGATCCGCAATCTCGTCGCATTGAATTATGTAGGAACCCAGGCAACGCGCCATATCAAATGTGTCAGGCTGTCTGCTACCTCCGCTGCCCGTCCCAAGTCCTCGAGCAATGTATCTCCTGTGGCGCGCCATCTGCTGCTCCCATTCCGCCTTTTGCTTGGCTTTCTCGGCTTCGTAGGCGCGCTCTGATACGCGGCTTGCCAGCGCAAACACCTCGGAACGGTCCCAGCCTATGCAGAGCTCGCGGTTGGACGGCGGACCGCCACTGCAGGTTTCGAGGCCAGGGACTCGTTCGGCCCTGCTGTGCAAGCTCCATCTGTCCTGGAAGCCGCTCAGGACGAGCGGCTTCGGGGTCTTGGATTTGTCGGGCTTGCCATCCGTTAGGAAGTACATGTCCATAAAGCGGTCAAGGTCACAGTTCGCCCTTTCGCCAGGCGTCTTGCACTTTGCAAAGGCCTCGTCGTCCCTTTGCTTCTTGGCTGCATCCCAAGCGGCACACTCGGCCTGCCATTTCTGATACAGTGGTGCGTAGTCGGTTTTCATTGCAGCTGCTATATCCAATACTGATTGAGGTACGTGGTTGCACTACAGGGCATGGTCAGAAAGCGATCAAATATTGTGTTGAATCCAAAAAGACAAAGAGGTGGACCATACTTTGCCCTGACTGACTGCATTCTTGAGCAAGGATAGCAGTTCATCACGTTTATGTGACGAGCGGAACGGGATGTCATAGTGCTTCAACTGGGCGGCAAAGAAGGCCTTGCTGAACAGGCGATGGGCTTCTTCTGCGGCATGCTTCTGCTCCCGCTTGAGCCGGAGAGCCGAAGGGTTCAACAGCTCCTGGAGACGAGCACCGCCAACCCGAGCGATGCCGCCAACAGTGAAGTCTTGTCCGTGAAGTTGGAAGCCTTTGCTTTTGAGCGTCGGCATCTGGGGACGGCCTGGGAGCTGAGAGGTATCATTACTGTTGGACATGATGGGCGGTGACTTTGGCTGGCATTCATCGAGGTTCCGCGTTTATCGCGACTCATGGGGGTTGAATTGCCGGTGTGGGGGTGGGGAGAAGCCCGATGACGCGACAATGAGATTGATGCCAGCATTAAAACCACCCCCCTGGATCCAGTCTACACGTACAGTGTGTAGGTATTGATTGACCTTGAGAGAGTGCAGAATCCGTCCAAAATTACCTCTGAATTGCCCGTAGCAATTACCTGTGCACATGTCAGCCCTAAACAGTTAAGACAGGACATGGGAATCCAAACGCGTCCCCAACAACACAGATTGGCCAATACCGTAGTGTAGAAACTTTCACACTGATATCTCGAGTCCGCCTTGTCATTCCATAATGATAAAAGTGTCAATATGCAAAGACCAGATACGGGTGCAACGAAGATAAAATCGCACTAGGCTTCGAGCCGTACTGATGACTACATGTAGCTAAGGTACATGTATGTATAAGCTTGACCTTGCGGCGTCTCTACCGCGAGCTTTGCATATTGTTCAAGTCAGTGTACACAATCTCCTTGCCAGAATTGGGCTGCGGAACGAGTCCCAGCTGCTGCAAAACAGTCAAACTCCCCTCCTCCGCAATCTCACGCACAATCTTGCCATCCTTGAGCGTGAAAATAGTGATACCAGAAAAATGAATCGTCTTGCCAGTGTTGGGCTTGTCGAGCTTGCCCACAGGCAAATCGTCAAAAGCACGGCCCGTGTGAGTCCCACCACCGACCCATTGAGCTGCTACATAGTCGCCCTCGGCAATCAATGGGGTCTGGTAAGACCTGAATGTCAGGTCGGGAAACGCCTTTTGCATGCTGTCAGTACTTTCCCATGAGATACGCAGACCTCATTCCTTTGGGGGGGGGTTGAGCTACCTCCATAAATTCGGAGAGCATCTTCTTTGCGCCCTCCTTGCCGTGATGGTGTCCGTGATTGGGGTAGCTGATGAGAAAGTCGTCAGAGCAGAGCTCGTCTACAATGTCGACATTGCCTTTGACCCAGTATTCGTCAAAGTACTTGGCGACGATGGCCTTGTTGCGTTGCTCAAGTGTAGCCATGTTCAAGAAACTTGTGTAGGTCTCAGAGATTTCGAATGTTTGCGTGCTTGGGCTAAATCGGCGGTTCGTAAGAGGGACATTGGACATCAGCTTTTATAATGCCCTCAGGATCAAATTGCCGAGTTTGCCTATCTTGATAGCAACGCAAGTGTGATGATGGTAGCATATCAAAGGTGGCAAAGCCTGTTGCTCTAGTTGCCGCAGAGCTTATACCAAATGACCTTTGATAATATCATCGGCTGAAGGTGTATTGTACCCTCTTGTCATATACATCAGGATTTCCCAAAGTCTCTCATGTCGTCTATGAGGATGGGTCTGCCTCGCATCGACCGACATGCAAAGCAACGCCTATACAACTGTCTGGTCAAAAGGCAAACGCCCTGTGGTGGCGCACACATCATGTTAGCCATGCGCCTCCCGGCCAAGCTAAATGTACGGACACGATGCCTTGCAGAGCAACACCATAAGTCCAGGGGCGGTTTTCATGGTAAGGAATAGCCAAGGCCAGTCTGCGATAACCACGAAACGGTTTTATCAACGAGTCTGTGCTTGGTGTTTGTGTCACTGTCCACTTGACAATATGTACCAACTCACAGATGTAGTGACTACTGCCAACTTCATCACCCAGCTTCTGTATACTCATGTGTGGTTACCAACAATGCGATCAAGTTAACTGATCAACATTGCGCTTTGGACAGCTACATCCTGCCTGTGAAGCATGCACTGATAGCTCACCACTACCACGACTGCTTACAACTTCATCTCGTACAGGCACCAGCAAACTGCACTCAATAGCCATATAAAGATATCTCTAACAGGCTAATACTCGGATCTCGTTCGCCTTGTCAAATTAACAAAGGCAACAGCAGTCTCCGAGGAGCCACAAGTTTGATGTAGACTCCTCGCTGAAGCTACTGACACGATGAGGCTGGGCTCGGTAGGAGTCCACAGCTCACAAAGCACCATCAGATCGCTGTCAAGGATGAATAATTGATTACCAACACTCACCCAGCCTTATTGTGTGCAAATTCCTATCTTAGCACACCTCGCGCGCCTCCCATAGCGTATACTAGGCCGGTTAGAATCCTACATTGGACACAGCATCTCCCCGTCCCCTGCCTGTATGGCCCGAATTCAACACATGGTAATCTGAAAATAGCCAGTGCTTCCAAAGTTCCTGGTGGGAAAACCAATCTTTGACTTGTTTCCGCAATTCCCGTCTCACAGAGATCCATTCCAGGGGGAGGCTTGGCGCATCAAGTGGTCCTAGTGATTACGCCTGTTGCCATGATTCCACATCAAAAAACGAGAAAAGTGACGATCGTTTAGGAATACTATCAAGTCAACCCCCTTCAAGCGCGTTGGTAAGGTTACAACATGTGATAACCAATAACTTACCCATATCCTAAGTTTAAATGTGCTTGTTGCTCTGGATGATATTTAGGTACCAACTACAACCAATCTACAGCCATTTCAGACACCTCTCCTAAATCAGAAATCCGATACCTTCCACACGACCAAGCCCAGCATGCGCTCCATTCTCGCCTATGTACTGGCCCTCTTGGGCTCCAGCACGACCCTCGAAGAGCCGGTCGGCGTTCCAGGCCTTGTCCTCACCGCCGAATACCAAAATGAGGTGTTCAACCGATCCGCATCCTTTCACCCAAACTTCAGCTTGAACACTCCCGCAGGGATCCAAGCCAACGGCCAGCTGGTCGTTCCCGACGTCGACCTCTTCTTTGGCGGAACAACAGGCCTAGGCAGGGCAGCTTTTATTCAGGCCTTGGCTTTCGATCCCTCTGGCGGCCTTCGAGCCCAATTTCTCGACAGGGTTATCATCGTCGAGGGCAACATCGCGATGCTCTTGAGCGCCAACAGAATCACCTCAAATAGCTCCGATGCTCACATCGAGACTTCTCTGGCTGAGACTATGATTTTCGACAAGGAGCCTCTGTTGACGCGCATTGTCAGCATCAGCGAGGGAGGACTTGCGGCCGCCCAAGGAGCCGGTCAGGTCGCCGCACCGCCTCTCCAAGACATTGTTCTCAACCCCATTGCCAACAAGACGTCCGACTTCACCTTTAAGATCAAGGAAAAGGCCGCGCAATTCGTCACCAACTTCAACAGCGGAAACGCTTCCGCCAACGGCCTCCTCGCCACGGACGATGTCACCGTTGTTTCTGACGGCCGCAACTCGACCGGCCGTGCCTCGCTTGTCAATCTCTTTACACGATATAATACTTCCGTTCCGGACTTGCTCCTTCATGACGAGTTTGTGATTGCTCAAGGCAACTGGGCTGCCACTGAATACATCTTCCAGGGGACGCGGAACGGCACCTTTACCATGGTTAACGGAACGAGGATCGCGCCTAACAGGGCTCAATATCGGGCTCGTGGAATGCGCTTCATGAGATTCAATGACGAAGGTCTGGTTGATTTGTTCTGGCAGGTTGCTGATAACGATGCTTTTGTCAACCCTTTGAGTTTGTTGAATCCTCTTGCGACTTTGAATACTGTTGCGCCTGACTGCATTGCTCAGCTGCCACGATAGAGCCAAGTTTCTTTGATGACATTTTGTTCCATTATCTTATATTATAACCCTATATAGTAATATTTATAGAATTATACTGTCGCTTTATATATTGGCTCTTTTCCCTTTCATCTTCAACTACTAATAGGACCTTTGCGTTTCTAGGTCAAGTCGGGCGCATTCAGAAGCAACTGAGTACTTTGAAGCATTTATACTGTGTGCACTGTAAATGCGCCACATGGAGACAAGCCACACGGCACGGCCATACCGGTAATCCGACATTCTCCCGGATTCCATGCAGGCAAATGCTTGTTCTATGGCAAAGACAGGCATCATCATCAGATTCATCAAACACATCAAAATACAAGCAGCATCTCACAATGGGTTCCGTCGTTCTTCCTCATCTCAACTCTGGCTGGCATGTTGACCAGGCCATCTTATCCGGTTAGTCAGTGCCTTTGAGAATTGCTTATCAGATGTCTCCAAACGAAACGACCAAGCGCTGACTACGTTATATAGAAGAGGATCGTCTTGTCGTCATCCGGTTTGGACGTGATCACGATCGAGTAAGAGAAACCCTTCCGCTTTTTAGGAATTTTCATCGTCTTTGGTGCCCTCAAGCTAACATCTGGCAGGACTGCATGCTACAAGATGAAGTCCTCTACAAAATAGCCGATCGCGTCAAGAACTTTGCCGTCATCTACCTCTGCGACATTGATCAGGTGGGTACAGTCTCATCTCAGCCTTGGACGAGCTCGAGTTGACCAGAGATGCAGGTCCCCGATTTCAATGCCATGTACGAGCTGTACGACCCCTGCTCCATCCTCTTCTTCTTCCGCAACAAGCACATGATGTGCGATTTCGGCACCGGTAACAACAACAAGCTCAACTGGGTGCTGGAGGATAAGCAGGAACTCATTGACATTATCGAGACGATTTACCGGGGAGCGAAGAAGGGCAGAGGTCTGGTGGTCAGCCCGAAGGACTACAGCACGAGGCACCGATACTGAGTCGCGGTGTCTTGTGTGAGTATGAGTGCATTGTTTATACCCTATCTCATTGTTATTTAGCGAACAAGAAAATAGAATGATCTTCAACACCCTGATAGCCAACGGCCTGAACGACGTCGATTTTTCTTCTATGCTTCGTTTAACCATTTGCCAGCTTGCTTCTCTTCATCTCTCTCTCATCTTGTGAAGATGATCGCGTTATTGGTATGACCCGGATGAAAGCTCCTTATTTCCAATGGCCATGAAGAACGCTCAAATAGAAATTTGGCTTGAATGTGTTCAACCGTGTCCACCAGGACTTTTGAGAAGGCATACGCTGTGAGATTGACATCGTGAAACAAGAGTCAAAGTCGTTGTGACGGAGGACAAACTCGGCGCAGGGGATGACAATAACCTTGAATCACATGCCTTGATTGACCTCTTGGAAAAGAACCCGCACCCTCCAAATGGATCTTATTTACCGTCGGGATCTTGGGGGAAAACCTGCGCGGATGCCGGAATGCAGCGACGGGGACAGTGACCTAGCACCTTTGATCCCACGAATAGGAAATCTAGGAAATAAGGTGGTGTTTGCTGGCCCGGCATACAGATCGCCAGATGCCTCCCCAATTCGACATAGCCGCATCATCCATTTGCCGTTCATGCTTGGCTCCTTTATGCGGGGGTGGAGCATCACCTCCAACAATGACACCTCGGAACATCGCCAGTTGGACACAGATTCACCATATCTATTACGCTACCAATACAACCCGAGTTTAAGCAGTCCCTGGTGTTGCATGTTCTCTGCACTTATACATGGCTATGATGTGTCGCTTGCAGTTCCTGTTGGTGCGCTTCAACATGGGATTCTCCGGCTTTTGATCCATTTTGTTGCCCGAGTTTTACTCCTCGACGGGGAGGAGACGTGCAACTCAACCTTCTGGGCAAGGAACCTTTGCTCCCATCATGCTGATCTGGCGCCATCCTGCCCTGGGACGTCTTGTGCCAGAGAAGTTCATAGTACTTGTACATTGGTAATGCAGGACCTGGGGAAGTTTGGATTGTAACACAAGCCCCTCTCTACTTTGCCGCATGTAGTCTTGGAGAGTCGGATATTTGCAAAGTAGTATAAATGCAATTGAATAACCTCGACATCTGTGTAATTGTTTTCACAGGAGGTGGCTTTCGACAAGCGAAGGCCTTACTGCAAGAACGAGTGGCAGTCTACATCTTCTACAGCGGACGGAGAGATTATCGAACTGCTTGTATCATAGCTGGAACACACAATGACCCCTCACTCGATTGACCGGGCCGCGAGGCCTTCCGTCTGGAGTGGCCTTGCTCTTCTCCTCTCTACAGCACACGCAATCGTGATGCCTGATGGAGTGACTGTGAGACTCACTTTTTCCCATTTGGCACACTACCAGAATGCTAAGCCAGAGACAATCTCTAGGGAAAAGTTCCAAGTCTGGGGTGGAACTCGTGGAATGCCTACCACTGCGATATCGATGAAAGCAAGTTTCTCTCGGCCGCCGAAGTCATTGTGAGCTCTGGGCTTCTCGACGCAGGCTACAATTATGTCAATAGTAAGTCGGCAAAGCATGATCCGCAATGAGCTACAGCAGTTACTAAACTGTGAACAAGTTGATGACTGCTGGTCGATGAAAGACGGTCGTGTGGACGGCCATATTGCAGTCAACACAACTCGCTTCCCTGACGGCATTGATGGGCTGGCGAAGAAGGTCCACGACTTGGGCTTGAAGTTGGGCATTTACAGCAGTAAGCTTTCTTCAATACGCTTGTCGCTTGGTCGAGGGCAGATATTGATGATGCATAGCTGCTGGGACTGCAACTTGTGCTGGCTACCCTGCCAGTCTTGGCTACGAGGACGTCGATGCCGCTGATTTTGCCGACTGGGGCGTGGACTGTAAGTACATTATGCTCCTCTGATGATAAGAAAGCTCAACGCGCTGACTTTATGTTGTATAGATCTGAAATAGTGAGTAGAGACTCAGCACCCTCCTCCTCCTCCTCCTCCTCCTCCTCCTCCCCCTTCTGATTAAAGTATCAGTATCACTCTTGGCTAACATTGTCCGTCAAAGTGACAATTGCAACGTCCCTTCAGACTGGCAAGATGAATACGTCGCCTGCGCCCCCGACGCCGTCCAAACCGGCCCCAACGGCACCTGCTCAACCGCCCTTGAGCCAAACCTCGCCCCTCCGGGCTACGACTGGAGCACTTCCAAGTCAGCCGAGCGCTTCAACGCCATGAGGGACGCCCTGGCGAAGCAGAGCCGCGAGATCGTGCTCAGCCTGTGCATCTGGGGCGTGGCCGACGTCTTCTCCTGGGGCAACGAGACAGGCATCAGCTGGCGCATGAGCGGCGATATTTCGCCCGAATGGGGCTCCGTGACGCACATCATCAACATGAATTCGTTCAAGATGAATTCCGTCGGCTTCTGGGGCCACAACGACGCGGATATGCTCGAGGTCGGCAACGGCAACCTGACGGCTGCTGAGACGCGGACGCACTTTGCGCTGTGGGCGGCCATGAAGTCGCCGCTGCTGATCGGGACGGATCTTGCTCAGTTGTCGCAGGAGAACATTGAGTTGCTGAAGAATAAGCATCTGCTGGCGTTTAACCAGGACAGCGTCTACGGTCAGCCTGCCACGCCCTATAAATGGGGCGTCAACCCTGACTGGACCTTTAACTATACGAACCCTGCCGAGTACTGGGCCGGTCCATCGTCAAAGGGGCATCTGGTGCTGATGATGAACACGCTGGATCACACGGTGAGAAAGGAGGCCAAGTGGTCTGAGATTCCGGGGCTGTCTGCGGGACGGTATGAGGTCCGGGATGTGTGGACGGACAAGAGCCTTGGGTGCCTCAGCTCGTACAAGACGGCTGTTGCAGCTCATGACACCGCTGTTATTCTGGTTGGCAAGAAGTGCCGAAACTGGTGATGGGGTCGGAAGAGGATGGATATCGACTGGACCTCTGGTTGAATGCTTGTCATCGTCTGCATCCTGACGGGAGCCGGAAGGACTGTGGCTGCTGTCTGCTTCAGATCCAGATGGAAGCACCCTTATCCAGACTATCCAGAAATCACAAGCCAATTGCAGGATTCCAGTCTTCTCAGTTACTAGGAGGTGAATAAGTAAGGTAGAGATGGCTGACTTGTCCTGCTACTCGAGCTGTTGGTGGTGGTGGTTGATGCCGTCATGAGCACTAACAATAATCGACCGACGCCCGAAAGAGGAAAAGCTCACAGCGCCTTCCAGTTGCTTCGACCTCCCATCTTCATCATCACGAGTCACGACCAGAGCAACTCCAACTGCAGCAGCCATTGCGCCAGACTCCCCTGTATCTGGTGCTGCGTGAGTGTATGTCGACTAACTGCTCATCAAGCCGAATTGCCCTTTGCCGCCAATCGATACGGGCCGTGGTTCGTGGCCCATCATCAGCACAAGCCTCAAAAGCCTATGACGCACATGCCGAACGCCGACGATGACGCTCTTTCACATATGAGACGCCGAATTCGCAACTTTTATGCCCAATTCCTTGCCTGGGAATGAGTCTTGGTCCATTCTTTTAGTGACTCATGCAATTGATCTTGGCTTCATGAATCCAGCTGCCGGGTCTCAGAAGCACTGCATCTCCACATCATCGCGCCATGTCGGGCGGCAGCTCCTCAGATCTTGATACTAACACCCATCAAGATCCCGCTCATCAATCCAAGGACCATGTCGAAAACGAGCCTCAGCCGCTGTCTCGTCCGACGTCTACGAGACTTCGCTTCCTTGCCCAAAACCCGCCGCTCAGGACAACCCCCAGCTCGGCGCCACAGTCTGAATATGGAAGCAGACGCAGCTCCTTCATCGCCCCGATAGAGGAGATTCTCCCTGACGACCACGTCGACCCTGACACGTTTGGCGTGGTAGAGGAGCGCGATGGATTCTTTGACGCCTTATTTGTCAAAAGTACGCAGTTGATTCCGGAGGGGTTTGTTGAACGATCCAGGGCCTCGTTGCCCGCTGCCTTTGACAAGGATTCGCCTCTGGCGGCTCGTCGGTTTATCCCCAGGCAAATCGATGCGGTCAAATCCGTGGTTCGGAATGTCACCACGACTCGTGCTGGCATCCGTCTGCTCAGGTCCTTTACCGCCTATTTCGCCGCGTACATCATGTGCCTGATTCCAGCCGTCAGGCAATGGCTCGGCCGATATCACTACATCATTGCCGTCTCCGTCATCTTGAACCATCCGGCCCGGACCCTTGGTGCTCAACTTGAGGGTGCTGTTTTCACCTCGATTGGTACGGCCGCCGGGATTGGCTGGGGAGCTGTCGGCCTGTTACTCTCTACGTCGACCTCTGCAGCCAGCGCTGGCTATGGCGGAGTTTTGGCACTTTTCCTGGCTCTGTTCATGGCAGTCGTTGCGTGGGTACGCTCATACTATTCACGGTTCTACCAAATGGTGGTGTGCGCAGGTGTATCAATCGTCTTTACCTTGTTGGCCCAGACTCGAGGCAATGTCGTTGTGTGGGAGAAGCTGAGAAACTATGCGGTTCCATGGGTTCTAGGCCAGGCTCTCGCACTCCTCGTCAACTGCACCGTCTTTCCTGATGCCGGTGCGAGACCACTTGCCATTGCCTTCCATCAGTCTTTTTCCTTTATGCTGGTTCGTCACCCCTTTTCCTCAAAGTCGCTCCCCGTCTCCTGAAGCTGACTGGTTCAATAGGACGCCATTGCGATTCCACGCCCAAGAGATACCAGACTTAGGCGGGATCTGGTCCGTTCCTTTGTGGACTTATCCACCGCCCACCGCGATATGCGAACCAGCCTCACCATTACACGCTTCAAGCCAGACGACGTGAGGGAGCTGCGCAACCTCATGCAAGCCGTCATTCGCTGCATGCTGGCCATGGAAACCGAAAGTGCTCTTGTCAGCGAAACTGAAAATGGACATGCCCCTATTGTGGTTGAAGCCGTCGAGGCGTCTCCACACGATCTCGAAAACATCGCCGAGAAGGCCTCTGGCGCTGTAGAAGAGAAAGAAGTCACCCGGACCGTAATCGGGAAACTGGCAAAGCCCACAAAGGAGCTCCTCGCTTGTATGAACTCGGGACTGCAGGCGAGCCAAGCCGCGCTGATGGACCTGTCAGGTTATCGACAGTATCTGGGTCCCCCAATGACGGTCTCGTCTGATATTGCTCCTGTTCAAATTCGCATGAAAGCTGCCAAAACAGTCTTTGATAGCGTCGAGTCTGAGCTTCTGGAATCGGGCCAGCTCCCCCCGGCATCGATGAACGACTCGGCCGTTGTCCAACTCTTCATCTTTGCGAGACATGTCCGTGAAACCGCAACCACGGTGGAGAATCTCATGGGCAAAGTATATGCCATGCAGCACGTTTCCAACTGGCCACGGCCTCACCTGCCCTCATATCCCTGGAGAAAAGCCGTTCACTGCGTCAACAGTCAAGTGATGCATGACCGAGGCGGCGCCACGGCCTCGTCCTACCACGTCACTTTTGTCGAGATTGCGCGTGCTTTGGAGTCGATCAAGTCAAGAGAGTACAAGCCCTTGGAGAACGACGAGGATAACATCTCTGAAACAGAGTTACACGCCGAGTTGACGCATCTCACCGATCCAGGCGCAGAACCTGACATGGACACCAAGAAGAACAGCCTCGGCTACAGAATCTGGCAAGTCCTGCACCTGCTGCAAGGCTACGAGGGCCGGTACGCCTTCAAAGCCGTTCTCGTCACGTCTCTCCTGTCGATTCCCTCGTACCTACACAGGGACAAGGTCTGGTGGGACGACTACGAAGCCTGGTGGGCTGTCACCATGAGCTGGCTCCTGATCCATGCTCGTGTAGGAGGAAATGTGCAAGACTTGGTTGCCAGAGCTGTGCTGGCGGTTCTGGGTGCTGTATGGGGTGGCCTTGCTCATTCCGCGGGCGATGGAAGCCCGTATGTGGTGGCGGTGTTTGCAGCCATCTTCATGGTGCCCATGCTCTATCGCTTTACGCAGAGTTCTCATCCAGTAAGACGCCATCTGCTTCTCCCTGTATTTAGCAGTGTGAAAGGCATTGAATGGAACTGACGAGTACCTAATTCTAGAGATCTGGCCTTGTAGGCTGCCTGTCGTTTACAGTCGTCTCCCTCCAACTTCAAGCTGGCGAGCTGCCCTCCTCACCAGCCGTCACAGCCGTCCTCCGAGGCGTCATCTTCCTCGTCGGCACGACCGCGCCCATCATTGTCAACTGGTGCCTGTGGCCATTTGTTGCAAGACACGAGCTTAGGAAAGCTCTGTCTTCAATGCTCTTTTTCTTGAGCATCATCTATCGCAGTAAGGACCCCTGCCGCACCGTCATGCTATCCTGCTCTTCCGCTGAATGTTGAACCTCCACAGACGTCGTGGCGAAATACATCTACTTTGAACAAGGCAAAGAGCCCACCCCTGAAGACATTGAAAAGTCCGAAATTCTCGAAGGACGCATCAGAGAAGGCTTCGTCCGCATCCGCCAACTCCTGGTACTCATTTCCCCCCTCTTCCCCCAACTTACACAAAAAAGACACAGAGACCTAACATCGAACCGTCAACAGGTCATGACCCGCCACGAAATCCGCCTCCGCAGCCCCTTCAACCCCCTCCCCTACTCTGGCCTCGCCGACTCCTCCGAGCGCTTCTTCGACTACCTCATCGCCGTGCGCCAGTCCGCCGTCCTGTACAACCCGGACTACATCCGCGACGACCCCATCGCCGCGCAGCGATTGCTTGGCTTCAGGAGAGACGCCGTGGCTTCTATCCTGGCGAACCTGTACATTTTCGCAGGGGCTCTCAGAGCAGACAGAAAAGTTCCCGTACGCATTTCGATCTAGCCCCCCCCCCCCCCTCCCCTCTTCTCACCCAAAGCAATCTTCAGCAGCTAACTCCTCTGTGTGATCGTACGGCGCCACAGAAATATCTGCCCAGCGCCGCCGCCGCCCGTCGAAAACTGCTCCTCGAAACCGCCGCCCTCGAGGAAGAAATGGCCCAGCAGCACGCCCAGCAACCAGACGACCCCCACGAGGACGCCTCCCGCAGATGGCACAAGAAGTGGAGCGACATATACAGCTACTCGTACAACGAGAGCCTCACGGGCTGCGTAGCGCAACTCGAGGAGCTGGAGAGATTCACCAAGCTTATTGTTGGCGAGCAGGGGTAAGTTGTCTTCTCAATCCCTCTTTCAAAGCCTCCATTTGCCGTCTTTTGATATTTCTTGTGTGCTGAAACATGTTCCAAAAAAGCTTCGATGATGAGTGGAGGATGAAAGAGGCGTATGAAGATGACAGCGACGATGAGCAAGACCAAGAAGATGATACCCACGCAAATAACCACTAGAGAGCCGATCAGGATCAAGAAGAAAGGACAAGGACATAATCAAGCGCAAGCTTCTATCCTCAAATCCTTAGAACTCAGAATACCCTGAACAATGCATTTATCCATAGCATACAATATCCCAACCCATAATCAACCACGCCTCCAGAAAGACAAAGAAAATATCCATCAAAACCACCCAGTCCAGAACCAACATTCATGCCAAAAAAGCAAAGAAAAACCAGGCCATCAAAATGCGCCATTCGTCATCTCATTCAAGATATCCCTCGTAATCAGCTTCCCCTTGAGCATCATCTCCTCCCCCCTCCCCGCCCTCCTCACCTCCGGCCTCCGATTCTCCTTATCCCCCTCTCCATACGAAATGGGACTCGTCTTCGCAAATGCCTTCTTCTTCGACGACGACGACGACGGCGACACCCTCTTCGGCGTCTGCTGCGTCGCCGCCCCAGGAGTAGTAAGCTGCGTGCTCAAATCTTCAAAACAATGGCTCTGCAGCGCATCCTCCGGCAAGTGATAGATCCACTCGCGCTCCTCCATCAACGAGATGAACTTGCTCAGCATGTTCTCGTCGCCGCTGCCCCGGAGCGTGCCCATGCTGCCCACGACGAGCAGCTTCGTCTTGGCGCGGGTAAACGCCACGTTGATGCGCCGCCAGTCCTTGAGCAGGTCGCCGATGCTGCACGCCTCGTTGCTGCGCACCAGGCTCAGCACAATGACTTCCTTGTCCCGGCCCTGGAAGCGGTCCGTCGTGTGCATCTCCACGCCGGGGAAGTGCTTGAGCTTGTCCTTTAGGAGGTGCAGCTGCGCGCGGTAGTGCGTCATGACGCCAATCTCGGCGGCCGGGACGCCCACGCTGAGGAAGCTCTGGACAAGCTGCGAGACAATCTGCCCTTCGGCCGGGTTGATGATGCGCTTCCCCTGGGCCTCTTCTCGGACAAGGGGGCGCAAGGTGTCGGTGTCTACAAAGCGAACGCGAGCCTCCCCTTCCAGGAGATCATAGAGCCAGCATCGCGAGGGGGCTGGTCCGAAACAGAACGAGCGAGTTGCCACAGAACGCTGTAGGCTTGTCGAGTCGTGGTGGTGCTGTCTGAGAGCTTCCATGCTGGGGATGTGGAGCTTCTTCTTGCGTAGAGACTCTGTGCCACACCGGAGTCTTCCGTTGTAGATGAGGGTATTGCTCAGGGTCATAATGTCCTCGCACATGCGATACTGGTGCTCCAGGTTAACGACGGACTGTGGGTGTGTGTCTGACAATAGCTTGAAGAGGCTGACGTCAAGGCCACCCTGTCGAGCCTCCTCATTCCTCACCACCGGGGGCAACTGGTTATGGTCGCCAACGAGAACAAATGTGTTAGCAAGTCGAATGGGCCCGGCACAGATAGGCAGGGTGATTTGCGACGCCTCATCCACAATGCAGTAGTCAAAGGAACGCTCCAAAAAGACTTGATGATTGATGCCCAGGCATGTCGTGGCGACAATCGGGGTCCCATGCCAAGCTTCCTTGATCTCCTCAAACGTCTTCTTTGGCTGGCCCGCAAGATGTACAAAGTCTTGGACTTCTGGATGCACCTTTGCAGGGGCACCAAGCCGCAGAATGGGAATCTTATCCGACTTGAGCTTGAGCAGGATGTTGTCCACAGCTGTGTGCGTATGAGACGTCAGCAACACCGTCTTCTTTTGCGAGACGAGAGCCCTGATGATGTGCGCAATGGTCGTGGTCTTGCCGGTACCGGGCATTCCCAGCACTAGGGCATAATCCTGCGCGCTCATCACCTTTTCGATGGCTCGCTGTTGATCGACGTTCAAGCTTTCCCCGTCCGTGACGGTGTACTGTGATGCCACCGCCTTGAATCGGGGAGGCACCAGGTCGACGATCAAGTTGCGAATCTGCACCGCAGCCGGCACATCGTTGGCCATCATCTGGATCAAGTTGTTTCTCACAGTGGCCATGCCGTTGCTGAACTCGTCCTGGTCCAGCCGGTAGCGAATGGGCTGCTCCTTGAGTTTCCCCTGGCTCTGATCGACAGAGGCTCCCTCTGGTGCAACTTCCATGATGCTGGCAAACACTTGATTGTTGCTTTCATCAAAACCAGGCTGTCGGATTCGGGCATTGTGCAGCCGTCGATCGACGGCAACGCTGATTCTTTGCTTCCGAACAGACGTAACGTAGCCAATGGCCAAGGCATAGTGGCCTTCCTCGTCTGATACAACAATGGGCTCACCAACCGTCAACTCCGATCCGATAAACGTGAAGTTGGGCGGTGGCTCGCGTTTGATAAATGTGTAGTGATACCGATTGATGCGAGGGTTATCTTCATCAACCGACGCGGACCCTTCTTCGATAATGACATCGGAGAAGCACCGAGATTTCTTCTCCCGCTCAGCGCTTGTCATCGTCCAGAGCTCCCTCTTGGTCTTTTGCCCTTCCTTTTCTTCCTTGGTCAGCAAGTTCTCCCACTTGATGAAGAACTCCTGATGCTTTGGCGTCAGATGCTTGATGACTTGGTCAAACTTGTCATTCATGCCACTCGTTTCTCCGTTGCCGTCATCTGCCAGTCGGTGGTAGATGAAACAGGAGGTTTTAGCATAGCACTTGCCACACATGTGCTTGTTCTTTAGCATGGGAGGAAGCTGGACACTTCGTTCTCGGATGTAGCACGCCAGCTGATTCCTCTGCATTACCATGTGCCGGAGTTCGTGCCGGATGGCAGGGATGCGCATTGTCTTGGACGTCTCCATGTAGTATAAGATGCCGTAGGCAATGTCGATATCATAACGGTCCGACAGCAGGAGGGTGTACAGGGCCGTCTGCGCCATGTGGTTGCTGTTGGCATGTTTGCCAGTCTTGACTTCGAATGGGACCGTCAACACCTGGGTCTGCTTGCCGTCCGTCATTGCGACTTCGACAGTTGCATCAATGTTGCCCTTGAGCCCATACATGGGCGACCAGACATGTTCCTCCACGTCGAGCAGCTTCCTAACGGCTATGGTCGCTTTGTCGCCATTTCTCCCTTCCACGATAGCATCGGTCTGGGACGTATATCAGCACTAGCATATCGCAAAGCACACATTGTACCTTACCTGTGGCTGAGTGGCAACAAAGCTCCTGGCCCAGTAGCTGAGTTCCGTCATTTTGGACTGGAGGTGTTCCTTTGCCGCCGCAATACCAACTTTGATAGTGTACAAATCTTCGATATGCTTCTCAATATTTTTGTCAATCAGCTTAGAGAGAGACGGGAGGTCAAAGTCGTTGGCGAGCAGCGCTGCCTGGAAGATTTCGTGGAGCATCGTTCCGTAGACCAAGGGGGGCGAAGCCTCGCTGGTGGCCTTGACTCGATCCTGGAGGACAGCCCTCCGCATGCAGCCGAAGGAATCGGCGACAACGGTTGCAGAGATGAGCTGGTCAGGATGCAGAATCAGCAAGTTCTGGGCATCGTCCACAATGCATTGTCCCTTGAGTGAGAACTCTCCAATGACGTGAACGTAGGCACCAGCGTGCGCCGGCGTATCAAACCAGGAACCTCGCAGCTGTACCGTCCGGGTCGTCTTGGAGCCATCCGCTTGAATCAACAAGATCTGGCGAAGTCAGCAGCCGTACAGAAGGTGGGTGCGAGACCAGAACATACCTTTTCAGGACAGGTGCGGTTGTATTGATCGACGTATTCACCGTCTAAGACACTGGTTACTAAATATCGCTGAATGGTCTTGATCTTCTTCTTGTTCTGGCCTACACTTAGCATGGTTTCTTTCCGGATGGCTTCCTCACATACAGCTGCAGAGGCAGAGTTGCGCTGCTGGACTGCTTGAGTCGCGGCGAACTCAACCGCCTCAAAGTCAACATCCCCGTCAAAGGCGTCGTCGAATTCGTCTTCGAGGTCGGCCAGCTTCTTGGGAGTCTTTTTTCTGGGGGATGTCCTTTTCGCCCTTGGTGTAGTCAACTTTGTCGCCGGCACTTGGGACTTGGACTCCAAGTCTGCCAGTATATCATCCGCACCGTCGAAGAGATCATCGTCCAAGTCGTCAAACTCATCAATAACGGGTAGCTTTCCTGCGTTCTTCTTCTCTGACTTCTCCGGGCTTTTCTTGATGGGTGCAGCAGGTTCTGCGACCTGGGACGCCTGAGAAGCCTGTGTTGCCAGCAAAGTTTCTTCGAGTACCAATAACTCGTCATCCAGATCATCATCGTCGCCGTAGTCTGAGACGTTGGGACTTGGTACTCGGCGTTTCGAAATTCGCGAAGGCGTGTTGACGCTGCTTTGGGGTGCAATGTGCCTCTTCTTAAGAGACGGCGAGTCCATAGCTCCAGTATCGGCGTCGTCATCCTGGGTCTGGTCGTGAATACTACTCGTGACCGAGTCCAGCAGCGCCGTGACAAGAGACGACTTGGATGCAGCCTCCAGCTCGCGCTGACCGGAACTGCTCTGACTGCCCGACCTCGACTTCTCAACCCTCCTCCGCTTGGTCCAGTTGTACCCACAGCTAGCAGCTCGGCGCAAGTTCTCCTTGTCCACCTGCGCAGTCTGGTTCTTCGATGGTCGCGGAGACGAAGACACCATCAAATGGGCCAGAGTAGGATTCGTCATGCCAGACACGGCAGACTGTCCCTCGGGCCCGTTGATCGAATAGCGATCCCACAGCTCTAGCGTTGGGTCCGGATGCGGCAGCTTCAACGCCTTGGCCAGCTTCTTCACATTGACCGTCGGCGTCGCAATTCTCTCGGCGGGCGGCGACGAGACGGGCGATGAGCTCCTTGCTCGTTTCCTGCCTTTGCGAGGCATCATGGGCGAAATGGTCGCAAACGCATTGGGATCCTGCTTGTTGTCCCACAACAGCTTCTCGTTCGGCGAGATGCTGGTGTCTTCCTCGGCCTGGCTGCAGGGCTCGAGAAGGTCGCTCCAGTTCAGCCTCGTCACGGGGGTGGCGCTGTTCCCAATCATCCTCAGATGCGAGGGCGTCTCCGAATTGGACGTCGATGCCGCGCTGCCTGCGCCCTCGGTTGCCGCAGACTCCTCCTTGGAGCCCTGGTAGAGGAACTTGTTGAGCTTCTTCTTCGTGACGTCGGATATGGGGATCAGGTTCTTCGAGTTGGGCGCCTGCAGGCTGTTTGGGTGGCTGTGAGACCGCTGCCACGGCGAGCGTTGCTGCAGCACATGTGTGTCAGTACCTCAGGTATGCCATGTTCATCGAGACGAATAAGCACCAGATAAGATAGAAAGTAAACAAGAACAGAACATACCCTCGGCAGCCCAATGCGCTCAGAATACGACTTCTGGAGCGGCATGACGGGCGAATTGCAGTGTCTCAGAGCTTCACATTGAACAAGCAATCAAGATGCGAATTGCTGTTTGGGCGAGGTTGATGTTGACTCTCAATTTACGCCTTAGTAACAAGTTGAAAGGGCAGAAGTGTCGACACGCGCCGATTGAAACGCGTCGCGCCCCGCCAATTGCTGCAACAACCGCTATAAACACAGATCAACATGGAGAACATTAAAGTGACGGCAAGCTTAGGTACCTTACTTGACCTGGTACGAGTACCTAGTAGTACCTGGAAGCTAGCATTACCCGATCACGTGGGGTAGCCTATCGATAAAGCTACCGTGCAGCACCCCTGGTCAGCGTTTTGGAGTGTCTTGCGTCACAGCTGCTTCAACCAGCGTCGAATGTGGTTCGACAAACTCGGCCAGGATTCCGCGGGGTTCCCAAACTTCCAATTGCTCCCACTTACATACTCACATCATACGTTCTTCTTCAAACTGATATAGCTCTCCATCAAGGCAAACACCAAGATGGACAACACAAGCAGCAGCAGCAGCAGCAGCAGCCCCAGCGACGGCGGCCCCCCCAAACCTCCCGACCCCAAGACCATGAGCCGCTCCGAATACATCCGCACCGCCCGCGCCGCCATGGAGGAGCGCCGCCAGCGCGCCGTCCACAACCGCCAGCAGTTCGAGCCCCAGATCCGCGAGCAGATCCAGCGCCTGTTCCAGGACTACGAGGCGCCGCTCTACGCGCGCCTCCGCGGCTTCGGCCGCGCCCAGACGCTGGCCCTGGCCGAGTCCACCGTGCTCTCCCTCGCCGCCGTCAACAACCGGCCCTTTGCCGACTCGGAGACGCAGGCCCTCACCGAGCACTTCCTCTCCAGCGTCCACAACCTGCTGGCCTGGAAGTGGGCCATGACGGGCTTCGCCGCCTACATGACGTATCGCGGCCGCCGCACCTGGCGCTTCCCCTTCTTCACGCCCGAGTTCAAGCGCTTCAGCCCCATTGGCGGCTCGCCCGGCCTCAAGTTCATGTGGCACAGCGCCCGCTTCGCCGCCTACTACACCACCCTCTGGGTCCTCGGCGAGCCCGTCTTCCAGGGCGCAAACTTCATGCGGCAGCGCTCGGCCATGGAGCAGGATCCGAGGCTGCGGGCGCTCCTGCATGACGGCAAGGCTCAGGGCGCAACGCTGTTTGGTGGCAACCAGGAGCATCGCGAGCAGGTCAATGACGCTTGGGATTCGGAGGCGCAGCATGAGAGCGGTGGCCAGTACAGGGAGTCTGAGCAGCAGAGCCAGAGCGCGCCGACACAGTCCTCCTGGGCGTCTTATCGTAATCCCACGGCGACATCGTCATCGCAGTCCTCACAGCCCTCCGATCCGTGGGATGCTCCTGTAGCAGATGACTTCGACGACGCCTCCCCCATTGCCCCCTCCGCAAGAAACAACACCTCCTCGTCGGGCAGCGGAGGCTCAGCATGGGACCGCATCCGGCAGCAGGCGCAATTCCAGCCCCCTGCCCAGCAGGGCCGGCAGACGTGGGAAAAGCCACAGTCCGGAGGTGGATGGGGTGCAGAAGCTGATGCCGGCGGCCCGCGCGACAGCAGCTACTCCTTTTCCAAGGCTGAGGAGGAGAAGAGCCTCGCCAAGGAGCAGGCGCAGCGCGAGTTTGATCGGCTGTTGGAGAGGGAGAGGGCTGGTGCGGAGGCGGAGAGGGGCCCGTGGGGGAGGTGAAGGTTTGTTGATGAGGACTCGAGGCTGGCCTCCTTGTATTATATATATATATGCCATTAGTTTGGTATCGCCTTGGGATATACATTCACATTCTCATTGTATCATGCTTAGTGTCATGAACGCACTTTTACGCATTCAATCCACCATTGAAATATAAACAACCTTTCATCATAGATGCCAACTGAAAGGAATGGCACCTTCCATTAAGCAAGTCATATGCAGATTGATACATCTTGCAATACCGATACAATCAGGTCCAAGAGTTCTAGATAGCCCAAATGAACTGAGAGATTCCAACGGTAGATTACGCACAAGACATGCCATCATTACCACACTATGACTTGACCTCGTCCTTGACTTCCACCGGCTCAATCTCCTTTGCGTCATCCTTTTGCTCCACCTTGGCCTCCAAGATGCTCTCGCCGGCCATGTTTGCCGCCAGAGTTTCTACCTTGGCCGGCTCATCTGACTTGGCCGGCTCATCTGACTTCACGGGTTCCTCTGGTTTCGCCGGCTCTTCTGACGTCGCAGGCTCTTTTGGCTTCTCAGCTTCTTCGGATCCCTTGATCACCTCGGGCTCTTTGGCTTCTTCGGCTTCCTCGACCTTTTCGGGCTCTCCCTTAGCGGCTTCAGCCGTCTTGGTCTCTTCAGGCTCGGCCAGAGGTTCAGATGCCGGCGCCGGCTGGGGAGCTGCACGCTCTGTCGACTCGACGGGCTCCGGAGATGCTTTGAGAGCCTCGGGCTCCGCTACCTGGACAGGAACTTCCGGCTCCTTCTTCTCCTCTTCCTCTGCTCCGGGCTTTTCCAATTCAGCAGCCTTCTCGCTCTCTGTTGGCTGAGGCGGCAGCTGTTCCGATTCCACAGCAGCTCCCTTTGCAGGTACATCAGCAGAGTCAGAGGCAACTTGAACATCGCCCTGCTCAGGGTCAATGTTCCAGATTGTCTGTGGCTGAGAAATGGACAGAGTGATAGGAGTGGCTTCTTTCGTAGCCGCCGGGGCGGCAGCCGGAGCCGCAGCCCGGGCCGGGGCACGACGTTGCGGTCCTCTAGCCCGACCCTTCCTTGCGTCAGACAGCGGAACCTTTTCCTTCTCCTCCGCGACTTCGGCCTTTTCCGTCTCTTCCTTCTTTGACGGCTGGGGGCCGAGCTGCAGGCGCTTGTTCAGGTCGCTCATGAAACCAGCCTGCAGCGCGGCAATCTTGCCCCCTGCGGGCCGGGACGGAATCGGCGGCTTCGTCTTTGGAGCCTCACCCTCCTTGGAGTCGCCAGAGAGCTTCTTGACGGGGCGAGAAGGTATCGAGGGCTTGATGGCATCGTCACTAGCCTGCGTCTTCGGCTTCGGACGGTCGGGAACGGCAGGCTTGTGCGACAGCAACTCAGCCAACTTCTTGGAGGGCCGAGCAGGGACCTCGGGCTTCTTCTCATCCTTGGGCTTCTCCTCAACCTCGGCCTCGTAGAGCAGGCTCTCCGGGGTGTCTTCCCACACGTCCTTGCTGGGGAACCTATGGTTCGCGCTCGACCTTCCGCTCTTCAAATGGGGCTGGTGATCCACCCAGGACGGCGGCTTGTGCTCCAGGATGGGCAAGAAGTTGTGCTTCTTCCCACTTGCCTCCCTCTCCGCGAGCTCTTCCTGCTGCATGGCAAATGCTTGCGCCGGAGTAATGGGGCGATTGTCGTGGTGCGTCGACGATTTCCTTCGGTGCTGCTCCTCCTCCTCGTCGACATTGTCAGGGGTCGACACCTCAGTGGTGTAATGGTGGCTGGTCGGTGCATCTTCCCACACATCCTTGCTAGGGAAGTGGTGGCGCGCCTTGGAGCTGTCCTTGCTGGCGCGCTTCTCTTCCTCCTCCTTCTTGGCCGCCTCATCGGGGAACAGAGGTTCGTACTCGTGTACATCCTCGAGCGGAGTGTGGTCAAACTCATGGGTGTTGAGAGAATTGTAGATACTCGTGGGTCGGCTGTTGGGGCGGCTGGTCGGACGGCTTGTGCCATCATGCGAGCTGACGTTGCGGTCAAGGTGCGGACGAATGGCCGGATGCTGTGCGGGCTTGGTCACGTCCTTCTCAATCTCGTCCGCAGCCAGGATCGGCGCTTCAAAGTCGTCTCCAGGAGTATCAACGGGGCTCTCGGCGCCATAGCCGTAGTGCTCGGGATACTTGGGGTCATCCACGTGAATGGGCTTGTCCTCAGATGCGAGATCCTCCAGCGGCGTGCCATTGTTGGATACAATGGAGACGGGGCGCGGGGTGGCCATGCGGCTGGCATATTCCTCGCTGGCTTGGAACGCAACCTCGTCATTGGGAGTTCCTTCATGTTCGTGGAAATCTGGAAGTTACAATTAGCCAAAGCAGCCAAGATGATGAAAGGGTCAAGCAATGGCCACCAACCTATGCCAGATCTACGGTTGGCCGTGTCCCGGACCAGCTTGTTGAGATCGTTGCTGCTCATGGCAAAGTCATTCTGACGATCATAGAGCGGAGTGTGAAGCTCCCTCTGCAGCAGTTCGGGGTGCTTCTTGTAGTAGGCCTTGTCGAGTTCATCCTGCGACTCCACGCCGTGGCCGTGCATTCCATAGCTTCCGGGGGGGAGTCCACGAGAGCTGTGTCTGCGGTTGTGATTCTTGCCGTTTCCTTCGGAGCCTGGTGCAGGCGACGGGGCTTGGACGTCTCCGAGATGCGGGTTCATGGGGACCCGCTGCCCGATCTCAGGGATGCCATGCTCATCGTCGAGCTGGTTGTCTTGCTCGCTGGTGGTGGAGAAGCTGGTGCTGGACTTCTTCCTCAGGCCGTTGCGAGAGCTTGAACGCCCTTCGAGATATCCCGGCTTTCCAATGCCGAACGAGGCAGCCTTGTCCGAATCGGTGCGGGTGACCGTCTTGAGTCGCTCCTTGGCGCTCGACGCCGGCAGAGACGGCTTCGGGGCATGGAGCTTCAGGTCCTCGGCCACAGAGCGAGTCTGCTCCGCAGAATCGGTGCTCTCTCCCTGCAGCTCGGAGGTAATAAGGCTGTACTCCAAGCCCTCTTCGCCCACAGAGGGCATCGGCACGCTCTCATTGTGGTCGAGAGACTCCTGGGAGCCTCCATTGCTGCCGGTGCCCAACTCTCCAGTAAGGGACTTGACGGGAGGTATGACGCCATCAGTAAAGGGCGACTGCGCGAATCGGTCGGGGTTGGGCGACTTTGAGCGGTCGAGGCGCTTGTTGGCCGGTCGCGGAGGAATCACAGGAGAGGAGGATGTGGGAGCCAGGAATTCCTTGGCCGGGCTCTTGGACGGACGAGGGGGGACGACAGGTTGCTGCATTGTCGGTGCGGTCATAGTGTATGGATCATTTAAAAGATGCAGATATTGTGAAGCAGGACGAAGCTAATAAGAAGAAGAAGCTTGCGAATTTCTTTATCGAGAGGTTTTCGGTTCGGTATGGGTTGTAATTGTCTAGAGAAGCAATCCAAAGCGTCAGCTGGAGCTCGGTTGACCCTTTTCCACAGCTCGAGTCAGAGGCGGCATGTCACAGGACCGAGGCTGCAACACAAAGGGGCCCGATGCCAGACGCAACCCAACGCCCATTAATCGCAGTCCCTTGAGTTCCAGGCAATGGGCAGCCCCTCGCACGATGCTGCTCAATTGGACGCAAGAGGACGAGCAATCAATGGCCGACGATGCTCGAACTAGTCATCCGGTCATGCATACCGTATGGCAACTGTGTGACCACGGAGGCGCTTGTATGAGCACAGGGCCGACTCACCAATTCCAGGTTGCTTCAGGGGCGTGATTTGAGATTGAGTGCCTGAAAAAATGGCGATTATAACGGAGGAGCAAGAGCAAGAGCAACAATAACAACAATGGTAACAACAACGAAAAGGCAGATTGTAGGATTGGAGTCGGTCGATCAGAGTCCGCGATGCTGTCCAGGGCAGAGTCCAAGGCCTTGAACCGGGCACCAGCTGGCTCTTGTAGCTTATCTGCCAGCTAATGCCAGCGCTGCCATTGGAGGGGCCGCTGCACTAGTGGGCGCAAGGACAGCGATGACGCACTGTGTGGACGGGTCCCTGAACTGCACATGAGATACGATACCTAGGCGCCTGTTACAGGAGTGCCGATACAGTGCATATTGGTCGTCAGCCGTACGGTAGCACTGCAGCCCCTCTACGCCACACACGCCTTTGGGCTTGAAGGAGAGACGGATGGATGGATAGATGCAGTTTGTTTAGGGAATGGCTAGCCAGCATCCTAAGGTGGCTATCCAGCACCCTAATTATGGCTAAATGCCGCAACTGGCCCTACCTGTAAATTTACTTAAGAGAAAATTAGCCTTTATCCTAATTTAATCTTAGCCCTAGCCTTTATTAATAAATGCTGTTTTAAAGCTATTCCTAACTTCCTAATAGTATTACTAGTGTTATAGGTAATTATAAGCTAAGCCTATAATAGCCTTGCTAAATATAAGGCTGCTATTTAAGCTGCAGTAGGATTTAACTTTATAAGACTGGCTATACACTTAGAGAAGCTAATAACTAACCCTAAATATATTATTTAGCATTATTATAAAGGTTTATAATACTATAAGGTAAAGACTAGCGCCTATAAGTTAAAGCAGTAGGAAATAATAACTTAATTAACAGACTGTAAGTTTAAAATTACTGCTAAAAGGCAGAAAGATAATAGCTAGGTCTTTAAATAGCTAGAGACTATAGAGTTATATTAGTATAATTATTTAACTTTTAAGCTTACTGCTTATATATCTTTTTATTATAAAGCTACTTTTAGTTATAGTAATAATATTCTTAAAATAGCTAGTGCTAGTATTATATTTATAAATATTTTAATAAAGCTTTATAAAGGCAATAAGGCATTAAGTAATAAGGCCTTAGCTAAAAATATTTTATAAAAGGATATTATTAACTTCCTTATAAAGTATTACTAAGATAAGCTTTATAGCCGCTTGCCTTTTAAGTAGCTATATAACTAATTTTAGTAAGAATCTAGCTTTTTTTTTTATAATAAAAAAGATAAAGATAAAAGACTTATATATCTCTTTATAGCGCCTTAAAGCAGCAGTAAGCTTTTTTAAGAGTTCCTTAAGATTATACTTTTTAATAGTATATATAAAATAAATTAATTTTATATGCCTCTCTTTAATATTTATAGTATAACTTTACTTAAGAAGTTATTCTAGGTTACTATAATTTTCTTTAGCAGTAAGAGAGAGGGAGATTATAGCTAGGCTATTTACTAGCTTATTAAATTCCTTAAAAAGCATAATATTTTATTCTTATAATATATAGTAATAAATTATAAGCTTACTTTAATAAATGCCTTAAACACTTATAAAGACTTTTATAAAATACTATATATCTTATACTATTAGTATATTAATATAAATATTATTTTAAATACTAAAAAGTATTTTTTAAAGCTAATATATAGTAGTAATAAAGTTATTTAAAATAACCTTAAATTTAAGGAATTTATTATAAAGTAGTATAAGTTAGTAATAAGTAAGTCTAAGGCTAAATTTAATATATTTCTTATTAAATTTAAGGGTAAAGGGCAGTATTTAAAAAAAGCTATAGATTATATACTTAATATTTAAATTAATCCTTAAAAAGAGAAGCTTATAAAATGCTTTATTAACTAGTATTCTTACTTTAGCTGCCTTATAACCTTTATTATTAAATCCTTATATATAAGCCTTAAGCGCTTCCTTTAGTAATATTTAACTAGTAACCTAAAGGTCCTTTATAAAAAGTTATAGCTATTTTAAACTTACTAGGCAGCTAAGGCGCGCCTTAAAGTATAGTAATAGTAAAATAAGGTTATAATAGCCTTATATTTTATCTTTTTTAATATTTACTTTTAGATCTTATTTTATATTATTAAGCTGCTATAGCTTTAGCTTTACCTTATACCTTACTAAAGATCCCTTAATTTAATTTATTATTATATAATTATAATTACATATAGAATTCTATATAAGTATATTTTTAAGGATTATTTTTAAAACTCTTAGCTGCTTAAGAAGGCTTAAGTTAATCTTTATTAGTAGTAGGAGAAGTTAGCTATTAATTAGTAATAAAGATAATTACAGGCTTCTCTTAAGCTTTATATTATTTAGTAAAAAGGCTAGCTTTAAGGTGCTATTACTTTTTAGTAGTCTTAGTCTTATTAATAAGGAAGAGGTATTACTAGTATATACTAAATGCCCTTAAAATTTAAGATAGTTATAAAAAGAGAATGTATTAAGGCTATTACTAGTATGCTAATAAATAGTGTAAAAAGGTTAATTCCTTTATTTACTACTATATAAAGAGATAGGCTTATATACTTATAAACTAACTAACTAAGCAAGGCTAATATACTATATATACTATAAGGCTAACATATGCCCCCCTAAAAAAAAAAGGAAAATTATCCTAATTTTTTTAAATGCCTTAGTCTATTATTAATAATTGCCTTTCTAGCTTTATAGTTCTTTTATATCCTTTATTTTATACTTACACTTATACTTATTATCCCTTTTCTAAGCTTTAATATTATTTATAATGCCTTTATTAATCTTTAATTAGTTTTATTCTTTTATAGCTATAAGACTATTTTAAATACCTTAAGTAATTATCTTTTAAGCCTGTTAAAAAGCTTTAGCTTTAGCTTATTATTAATATTTCTTCTTAATCTAGTTAATATAGTCCTTAATTTTATATATAATCCCTTTTATATAAATAATAAGGTAGCCTTTAATTATTTTATTATTAACTAGCTTAAGAAGTTTATTAATTAAATTATTTACTAGCTTTAATAACTATTTTAAAATACTTAAAAGTTTATAAATATCTTCTTAAATTATTATTATTAAGTCCTTATTTTTATATATCTTTAATAGCTATAAAGTATTTTTAAAGCCTACTTATATAGCTTAAGTTTTAATCTTAGCCTTAGTTTTTTTTAATAAAACTACTACTAGTTTATTTACTAGCTTATAATATAACTAACTGTTAATAATAAGGCTTTATTTCTTTATAAGTATTTTATAAAGGA